>NC_141698.1:1090970605-1091570605 GCF_964263255.1 Lissotriton vulgaris
GCATGCCAGGTGCAGACACAGTCTCCCGACCAGAGTGCTCCTGGAAATTTTCCTTCTACTCCTGATCCAAATCTTGAACTTTTATGAGCAAGTCCGAAGGGCTCCTGGCCGCACGGAAAGTGTCATCCTCGTAGGATTCTTCTTCCTCAGAATCCAACAATTTATCTGGCAGTTTTAATGGAGACAAAGTTGTGGAGGATGAACCACGCTTCTGTAGGCGGAAGAAGTGGTAGCCGGTGATGGCAAAGGTATTGTGGATGTTTTAGCTGACCTCACTTGCATTGCCGTACAGGTTGACAGTGGAGGCGTCGATGGAGTCACCGATGCTGATGACAAGCCTGATTCCCTCTGCGTTGTCAGACCCGTCGTCGACTGAGCGCCCGTCGACGATACCGGCTCGTCGACGAGGTTGTTTTCTTCTTAGTCGACGGTAACTTCGTCGACGAGGGTGTTGTCGACGGTAACTTAGTCGTCGAGGACGTCGTCGACGGTAACTTCGTCGTCGAGGACGTCGTCAACGGTAGGGCCCTCTTCGTCGACGGCAAGATATTAGTCGACGCCTGAATCGACGACGAAGAGCTCGTCGACGGTACCTACAGGATTTCCGTCGACGATCGATGGAACTATCTTCGTCGACGGGATGGGTCTAATTTGCACCTGAACCAACGTCGACGGTGAGGAGGCTGAAGACATCACCATAGCTGATTTTGGTAAGGAGAAAGTCACTGTAGAAGTGGAAGAAGTGGCCACATGAAGAGATGGCGACGATGAGGCTGTTTTTTGACTCTGCCATGGCCAGAGGTGTCAACTGAGGTGAAATTTTTTGAGCAGGTGCTTTGGAAACTTTAGATTTTCCAGAGGGCGCAGATTTTACAGGTGGGGACACCTTCTTAGAAGTAGTAGGCAAACCAGAATCCTGAGAGGATTGGGCCTTCTTCAACACTTTCGCCCTAGGAGAAGCCACCTCAACCTCAGACTTTCTCTTCCTTGAGGAGACAGAAGACCCTGAGGCAATGCTCCCTACCTCTGAAACAGGGTTATCCTAGTCCTTTATCCTTTGAAGCCACAGGAGAAGACGACCCTCTCTGTCCCTGAGGGTCTTTTGAGGGAAGGTTCTGCAGATCTTACAATCCTTCGCCTCATGATCCAAATACAGACAGTATATGCATTTTTTGTGAGGATCCTCCTTGAACAGCCTTAGCTTTCCACAGGAATCACAAGCCCTAAGGAATATGCTACTTACCAGTATGCATCTGTTCTTGGCATGTAGGGCCGCTAACATTCATATCTTGTGCATAGATCGCCGCCTAGTGTTGGGTCCGGATGATTGCACCTTGTTGTCCTGGAAGAGTCTTCGAAGTATCACGAGATAGGTGGCTCCTCCCCTGGACTACAGTGCGCATGGGCATCATCTCCATCCTCAGATTGTTTTTCGCCATTGTGGCAGAGATGGAGTCCAATATGATACCTGATGACCATGCTTAGAAATAATTCTGACTGCTACAGCTGCGACAGGCACCGGGGAGGATGGGCGGGCGATATGAATGTTAGCGGCCCTACATGCCAAGAACAGATGCATACTGGTAAGTAGCATATTCCGTTTGAGGCATGTGGGCCGCTAAATTCATATCTTGTGCATAGACTAAATAGCAGTTTCTCCCTTAGCGGTGGTTGCCCGAGCCAGCAGCAGCAGCCTGAAAGAGGGACTTTAGAACAGCCTGACCTACAGCAGCTTGCTGCTTGGAATGTATATCAACACAGTAGTGTTTGGTGAATGTATGTATGTTATTCCATGTGGCTGCTCTACATATGTCCTCCAATGGAATGTTACCCAGGAAAGCCATGGATGCCCCTAGCTTGCGTGTTGAATGCGCTCTTGGGGGGGGGGACTGTTAGTGTGTGTTTAGCCTTCTGATAACAAATCTGAATACACTTAATAATCCACCTGGCTATACCCGATTTGGAAATGGGTTTGCCCTTGTGCTGTGGTGAAAAAGCAACAAAGAGTTGTTTAGTCTTCCTGAAATCCTTCGTCCTGTCTATATAGTACAGGAGGGCTCCGTTGACGTCCAATGTGTGCAGTGATCTTTCTGCCACTGAGTCTGGATTAGGAAAGAAAACTGGCAGTTCAATAGTTTGATTAATGTGGAACTGAGAAACCACCTTGGGCATGAATTTAGGGTTAGTGCGTAGTACTACCCTATTTGCGTGAACCTGTATAAAAGGTTGTTGAATGGTTAGGGCTTGCAGCTCGCTAACCCGTCTCGGCGACTTGATCGCTACTAAGAAGGCAACCTTCCACGTTAGGAACTGTATCTCACATGAGTGGAGAGGTTCGAAAGGAGGTCCCATCAGTCTGGTCAAAACCACATTAAGATTCCAGACCGGTGAAGGTGGCCTTCTGGGTGGAATGACTCGTTTGAGTCCCTCCATAAAAGCTTTTATTGCTGGCACTCTGAACAGTGAAAGGCATTGCCTGTTCTGTAAGTAAGCCGCCATTGCCGCCAAATGAATACGTATAGAACTGTATGCCAGATTGCATCTGTATAAATGTAGCAGGTAACAAATAGTGTCCTGTGTGGATGCATCTAGCGGGTTTATGTCACGGCTGGAACAGTAAATGACAAAACGTTTCCATTTGGCAGCATAGCAGGCCCTAGTGGTAGGCCGTCGTGCCTCCTTAATGATGCCCATACAATCAGGAGGCAGATTCAGATACCCAAATTCTATGACTTCAGGAGCCATATTGCAAGGTTTAACTGTTGCGGATCTGGGTGCTGAACTTCGCCATGGCTCTGAGTGAGAAGACTGGGTGTAAGGCGCAGTCTTTGATGAGGCACCACAGAACGTTCTAGGAACGTGGTGCACCATGCTTGCCTCGCCCACGTTGGAGCAACCAGGATGAGAGTCATCGAGTGCTGTCTGAGTTTCCGTGCCACCAGAGGTATGAGTGGGGCCGGCGGAAAAGCGTACGCAAATCTGCCTGACCAGTTCATCCATATCGCATTGCCCTGAGACCGCGGGTGTGGGAACCTGGCGGCGAAGTTTGGGCATTTTGCGTTCTCGTTTGTAGCGAACAGGTCGATGTCTGGATGCCCCCACTGCCGGAAGTACGGTTGCAGCACCGATGGATGAATCTCCCACTCGTGCACCTGATGACTGTGCCGTCTGAGCAGATCCGCCATCTGGTTGTCCTGGCCCGGGAGGTGCTCCGCCATGAGGAAAATGTTCCTCTGAATGGCCCACTTCCACATACTCTGTGCCAAGTGGGACAACTGTGGAGAGTGAGTACCTCCCTGCTTCTGAATGTAATACATGGCCGTCATGTTGTCCGTCCGGATCAACACGACCTTGTTGCACAAATAAACCTTGAAAGCCTTCATTGCCATGAAGATCGCCATCAATTCCAGCAGATTGATGTGCATCTTTTTCTGTTGATCCGACCATAGTCCCTGCACTGTGTAATGAAGGAGATGCGCCCACCACCCCAGGAGGGATGCGTCCGTCGTGAGCACTATTTGTGGTACAGGCTCTTGGAACGGTCGTCCCTTGCAAAGGTTGCGTGGATTCCACCAATGCAGAGAGTTGTACGCACGACCGGTCACCAACACTAGGTCTTTCAATTGTCCTTGAGCCTGATTCCACTGTCGTGCCAAACACTCTTGGAGCGGACGCATGTGCAGTCTCGCGTGAGGGACTATGAATATGCAGGAGGCCATCATGCCTATCAACTGCAGAAACACTCGCGCCTGTAGTGAGTGTTGTGGTCAGAATTTGCGAATCAGCAGTTGCATGCCGTCGATTCGCACAGAGTTTGGCTGGGCTGTGGCTGTCACAGTGTCCAACGTCGCTCCCAGGTACTGCTGTACTTGAGCGGGTTGAAGATGCGACTTGGGATAGTTCAGAGAAAATCCCAAACTGTGCAGGAGATGAATTGTGCGGGAGACGTGGCTGGCGCACTGCTGGGCCGACTTTGCTTGCACAAGCCAGTCGTCCAGGTAAGGGTAGACATGAATGTGTTGTCTCCGAAGGTGTGCTGCCACTGTAGCCAAGCACTTGGTGAACACTCTGGGAGCAGTGGTCACCCCAAAGGGTAGTACCTTGAACTGGTAGTGCTTGTTTTGTATGGTGAACCTGAGGTATTTCCTGTGCGCCTGATGTATGGGTATATGGAAATAGGCATCCTTCAGATCCAGAGTTGCCAGAAAATCCCCCTGACTGAGCAGTGGCAGGACCTGCTGCAGAGTCAGCATGTGGAAATGTTCTGAAAGGATGTATAGGTTCAAGGGTCTCAGATCCAGAATGGGTCTGAGAGTCCAGTCCTTCTTTGGGACTAAGAAATAGAGAGAGTACACCCCTGTTCCGTGCTCCTCTAGAGGCACCAGTTCTATGGACCCTTTTTGCAGCATGCCGGCCACTTCCTGCTGTAATACATTTATGTGCTCTGCGGACATAGGGTGGTGTCTTGGGGGTATGTCGGGTGGAGTGGATGTCAGTTCTAAATAATACCCGTACTGGATAAGTTGCCTCACCCACCTGTCTGTGGTAATGCCTTCCCAGACCGGCAGGAACTGCTGGAGTCGTCCCCCGACCGGTGTTACATGGTCCGGGGGCAGTGACAAGACGTCACTGTTTGGTATTTGCTGAGGACCTGGTGTTATTATTTCCACGTCCTCTGCCTTTGGTGCTGTTACCACGGTATCCACCTCTATTGTTTTTGTTAAAGGTGGTCTGCGCACCACCTTTATTGTATTGCATTTGCTGAGATGTTTGCCCTCTTGACGGCCCTATACTACCTGAGCGACGAAAAGAACCCCCTCTGAACTGTTGAGACTGCAATGCCCCCATAGACTTAGCCGTCTCCGTGTCCTTCTTGATCTTCTCAAGAATAGTGTCAACGTCAGGCCCAAACAAGAAATCTGGGTTAACGGGGTGATTGAACAAACTTGTTTGTATTTCTGGCTTAAATCCTGAAATTCGTAACCATGCCTGCCTCCTTAACATCACACTAATGTTAATGGCCCTGGCGGCAGTGTCAGCTGAATCTAGGGCACACTTGATAGAAGCGTTTCATATCAGTTTCCCTTCCTGAATCAACATTTCCGCCCCCTCTCTATATTAATCAGGCAAGTGTTGTAACAATTGCTCTAGGGTGTCATAGTGAGCCCTATCGTATCTAGCCAGTAGAGCCTGTGTATTGGCTAACCTCCAAATATTTGCTGCCTGCGCAGCAACCCGCTTCCCAGAGGCTACTAATACTTTAGATTCTTTGTCTGGGGGAGGAGCATCACCACTTGTTTGTGAGTTCGCCCTCTTCCGGGCATTGGAGACCACCAAAGAGTCCAATGGCAATTGACCCCTTATATACGTAGGGTCCACAGGAGCAGGCTTGTATTTCTTTTCAATACGTGGATTCACCACCCTTGCTCTGGTTGTGTCCTTGAAAATGTCATTGGCGTGCTTAAGGAAACCCTTCAACATCGGCAGTGTCTTCACTGATCTGTCCGATGTAGAGAAGGTATCAAACAGAAAATCCTCCTCAATTGGGTCTGCATGCATGACCACATCATGGTTCAACACTGCCCTTTCAATCAGGGCATTGAACGCCGCAGTATCCTCTGTGGGTGCTGTCTTGACTTGGTAACAGTGGGTGTCCGCCGTGCCTTGATCGTCGGGCACATCCTGGAAGTCATCCTGATTAGATTCATCAGGGTAGTTGAATTGCTCGTCATTTTGGTCATCCCCCCCACCATCATCCGTGCGTGTGGGGGAATGTGTAAAGGCTTGTCCATAAGGCCTTACGGACTCTAAAAGAACTGGCGAGGAAGCAGAGTCTCTTTTCCTTTTAAGTGGAATTTGATAGGATTCCATTGGCTTTTCCGGCAAGATCTTCCGTTTGAAAAGGGTGAGTCTTCCGGTTGCAGCGTCAATATACATCTTCTTTGACCCTTCAGAAGAAGGTGGAGTGGAACCGACGCCTTCAGGAGAGGCGGTTGTTCCCTTAAGTTTTGGCATCATTTTACCAGGGTCGGTGCCCTGTGCCGGCTTAGACGGTTTAGGTCTTGCAGTCGGAGGCAGTCCAAAAACTATAGGTGAAGGTCCCGATGGCTGTTTGACTTTTTTCACGGCCATCGCCAATTTCGAGCCAGGCGTCGCGCTGGGATTCCCAAAATGGCCGCGGCTTGATGCGTCACGTTCCAACGCGGCCATTTTGTGCTGGTCTTCGAGAACCTTCACCAGCATCAACTTGTATGCATTCGGACTGAGGGGCGGCTGCGACTCAAGTCCGTTTTCAGTGTCCACGCCCCCAAGGGCAGCCTCAGATGACGTCGCTCCGTCTCTTTGGGCCTTTGGCACCTTTTTGGATGTACCGATCTTCGGGTTGGCACCCTTTTGCGACCCCGAAGGGGCAATGACACTCCGAGCCTTCTTAGGATCTGATGGAACGAGGCTTTGCGAAACGAATACTGGTTTAACCAGTTTCGGTTTCGATTTGTCTTTAGTCAGTTTCGGTTTCGAAGGCGCACCCACCGAAGGCTCTGAAATATCCTTAGCCGGGCCAGACTGCGGGGCTGTAGAATGAGTAGAAAGATCTTGGCTAAGGCCTTCCGGCGATGCTTCGACCTGAGCCTTTGAGGGTTGGCACCCTTTTGCGACCCCGAAGGGGCAATGACACTCCGAGCCTTCTTAGGATCTGATGGAACGAGGCTTTGCGAAACGAATACTGGTTTAACCAGTTTCGGTTTCGATTTGTCTTTAGTCAGTTTCGGTTTCGAAGGCGCACCCACCGAAGGCTCTGAAATATCCTTAGCCGGGCCAGACTGCGGGGCTGTAGAATGAGTAGAAAGATCTTGGCTAAGGCCTTCCGGCGATGCTTCGACCTGAGCCTTTGATAAGACAGTGTCACTTTCGACCCCCGAAGGTTCGGTTGGGTCTTGCTCATCGCTGGAGCCGCCCTCTGCAGCTCCAATGGCCATACCGTCATCTCTTACCTCGACGGCTTCATCGTCTTCGATGTTCTCATCGTCTACCTCTTCTCCGTAGTAAGATTCTTGACAGGAGGCCGGGTCGGAGAAGTGCTACGGTTCCTCCTCCAGGACACCCTAGTTGTCCCCACCTCGAAGATATCCTCCACATCCGACGCTCTCCGCGCCGGTATTCTCGCCTCACGTCGAAGAGCGAGCGCCTCTTCCGACCTGAATTTCGAACAGGCCAAGCAACTCTCCACGTCGTGGTCTGGAGACAGACATCTGTTGCACACAGGGTGCACGTCAGAGAGGGAACTTCGCGTTACAGACTGGGCAACGTTTAAACGGGGCCTGGAATTCCATCGTCGATGTCAATCTTCGATCGGGCCTAAAAAGCTGGGAGCACACGTGCTCGAGTATCCGGGAAACCGGATAAGTTAACTCGGAACCGAACGAAGTACAATACCGACGCTTAAAGAGGCCTTTTGGCCTGAAGAAAACAAGTTTTTCCTATAGGTCCGAACGAGAGTCACGCAACACATCCGAACCCAATGGCGGAAAAAAACAATCTGAGGATAGAGATGATGCCCATGCGCACTGTAGTCCAGGGGAGGAGCCACATATCTCGTGATACTTCGAAGACTCTTCCAGGACAACAAGGTGCAATCATCCGGACCCAACACTAGGCGGCGATCTATGCACAAGATATGAATTTAGTGGCCCACATGCCTCGAACAAAGGGATTTAGAAGTAGACATACTTTGAGGGTTAAAAAACCAACCAAAGTAAGAAGAAACTGAGCAGAGCTCAGGGAGACTCCCTTCACACGACGTGCGGTAGAAAATCTGAGAGCCTGAGCCTCTGGGGAGAACATTCTGGTGGGTGCTGTCGCCTGATTGACTGCAGTTTGGTCTATACATGATGACTAGGATAGTCATGAGTGTGGGAGCTTTTGCTCCTGTAGCTGAGGGCTACTTTACTTCCTGGTTGGTTATTACCAAGGTTTTTTAGTTATTTCAGGCATATTATTGCTTTTTTATATACCGTGGGACTCCCACTCCGACGACGGGGAATGATTCAGGCATATGAATCTATGAAAGACACCCCAAATACTGGAGAAAGGGCATTTCCGCGATACCCAGGGAATGGGTATCGACTGGAGTAAAGTCAGCATTTTGCGTTCCTGTTGGTTGCAAGAAGATGGGAGTGCTGGTGTGCCCCATCATACGAAAATCCCATTCAACACCTGTTGATCCAGTTCCCACTCAGGGCAATTGTCCATGGTTCTGCTGAGCGTGGCAGCTAATGCATTGTTGAACCCTGGAACATGTATTGCCTTCAGGGTGATCTGGTGCCTTTCTAACCACCTCCAGAGGGCTTGAACCTCTTGAGAAAGAGATCTTGTGCCACCCAGTTTGTTAATATAGAACATGCTGGTTGTGCTGTCTGTCCGAACCAGCACGGACGCTCCTGCAATATATGGTAGGAAGGCTTGGAGCGTCAGGAAAATTGCCTTAAATTCTAGGTGGTTGATGTGGAGTGATTTCTGGGATTGCAACCATCTCCCCTGAAAGGCGTTGGTGGTGGTGATGATGTAATCTGGTGTTGCAGTCGGAAACGTGAGACCTTGAGAAAAATGAGGCAGTTGAGACCACCAAATCAGCATTTCTTTTATTCTAGAGGTGACATTTGTCAAGTCATCGAATGAGCCAGTCGACTGGACCCATTGCAACTGAAGCTCTTCCTGTAGGGGGTCTCATCTTTAGTCGACCCAGTAGGACTAGGTTTATGATTGAGGACATCATGCCAAGAAGGGACTTGAAAATCCGCACTGAAAGGGACTTTGAGATTTTTTTATGCCAGGTTTGATGATCGCTGTTGCCTGTCCAGCGATAGATTGGCTTTGTTGTTGGTATTGAGTTTGGCACCTAAGAAAATCCTTGTCTGACTCGGGATGATTGAGGACTTCTGGTAGTTGACTGCGAGACTCAACCTGTGAATTAAGGGAATGCATGCTGCAGTAGTTTTGGAGGCCTGATGCAGTGTGGAAGCTTTCAGGAGCCAGTTTCTAGGTAGGGAAAAACCTGATGACCTTGCTTGCGAAGTGTGGCTGCCACCGCAGCAAGACATTTTGTGAAGATTTTCAGGGCGGATTTTTGCCCCCAGACGAGAGTACCTTGAAATGGAAATGGACATCTGCTACGGTGAAACAGAGATACTTGCAATGCTTTAGATGTATGGGAATATGGAAATAAACACCTTGCAAATCTAGGGAGGTCATAAAATCTCTGCTTATCAAACGGTGGAGAATGTCAGAGAGAGGAATCATATGGAAAGAATGTTTGGGCAGGAATTCGTTTAGAGCTTTGAGGTCTAGGACGGGCTGCCACTCCCCTGACTTCTTTCGAATAAGGAAGAAAGTGGAGTAGAAACCTTTGCTCTTTTTGGAAGCAGGGATTCACTCTATTGCTCCTTTTGCCAACATGATATGAGCTTCTTTTCATAAGTTAAGACGAGGTAAATGCGCTCTTTTCGGAGGATTGGCTGGAGGTCTCTGCACACATTGTGTATCCAGCGGCGTAGCTAGGGGGGTGGGGTTCTGTGGGGTGGGTCCGCCCCGGGCGGCACTATTCTGGGGGTGGCAGCCTCGTGGCCCGTTGCCTTTTTAAAAGTTAAATCATTAAGAGAGCTTCCCTGATTACAGCCCTGGGTCCCGGTGGTTTACAATAATGCAAATCCCTGACCTCTGATGACGCACTGCAGCCTCAGCCTCGCCGATTACAAGCAGCCTGGGCGCTTTAAGCAGAAGCCCTGGGTTTCCAAGGCTGCTTGTCAATCAGCGAGGGTACACCTCCATAGCCCCACCCCATCCTGGGAAGAGCTGTGCACACGAGGCTGCTACGAGTACGACCGGGCCTGATCTGCAGCACACGTGCTTTTTGTAAAAACAAGCAGCAGACTTGCTCGGATCGGAGGAGGCTGGCAGTTCGTATCAGAGCAGAGGCAAGTTTAATTTAATGATTCTACAGCACCTTTGTCTTCTGTAAAGCTGCATGCATTGCCCACTCGAGGTCGCTGCATTGGCACAGCATTTGGTGAACTGGTAAACCACATAAGCTCCTGATGCCGGTAAATAATGCGTAGGACCATGGGTGACGTAATTGGTGCTCTAGCAAAGCACTCCGAGACAAATGGGGTACTCTCATAACGCGATGTATGTCTGTTTGCAAAAGAAAGAGCCCCACGTGTTCTAGAAATTTATATGGATTTACAAAGAGCATGACACTGTATCACAACATTACTGTGAAAGGACATGGGGCCTAAGTTAAAGGTTAATTCTGATTTATTACAATGGCACACAGTGCTCTTTGGGCTTGATATGTACCCAATATGATTTAATTTCATAATCTTTTCGCAGCCTGCTTCAGTGAAAGGAAATGTTTTGCTCAAGATATAATATGCTCATTTGGATAGTACTTTGTTTTGATACTCTTCTCATGGCCATCTTGTTTCAGCAGGGGGGAGTGGGGGGGGGGGGGGGGGAGCTGCCCAATATCTGGTATCGTATCATGTCAATTGATAAGTTTCAAAGTAACAGGTGGTTATGCGTGCCTGGCCCCCCTTTTATCAGTTAATTTCCTTGCATTTTATGCATCACATTATATCTCCTTGGTGTTAATGGTGCAGAGAATGCGTTCAAGATTTTCGTATTATTTTCTCAGGGCTTGCACTAGATCTGGAAGGGCAGGAGTTAACAGACGGCCCTGGGCGGTGGGAGCTCAAGCAAGCTGACCATGGGTATGGGGACAGGAATGATTATGCATATATGTTATTGCTCAATAATTGACCCATGTAGCCTGCACTAAACAGAGTGGGGAGGGCCAGTCCTGCCACATTGTGAAGCCATTCGCAATGTCATGAGCTGAGCAAGCAGGCAGGTTGACTTAAAAGTACTATTACTGCTCAACTCATTCTCTTTTAGCATATACAAAATTATGAAAGGGCATGGTGTTGTAACCAGAGACACAGGAACCACTGACTGTCAAGTTGACATAATGTCTGCAGCAGGCGCATGAACCGCGTTGGCCTTCTTTCACAACACTCAATGTCACTGTTGCTCTTCATGCTAAATTGACAAATATATTTTGCTTGTGGGTTTTTGAGCTATCCCTCAGGTGCTAGCTCTCCTGGCTGTTTGATAAGAGTATACCTGCTGAGTTTACCGTTAGTTTACATTTGAAAGAATTGTCGGGTAGCTACAAGAGAGCTGCTAATATCTGTGTGTGGTGTGAACGTCACAACTTTGAATCCCTGCACGGCCAATAGGGCTGTTCAGCCTGCTGACATCCAGAAAATGAGGTTTATTAAAAAGAGAGAACATAGTGCCTATTTCCAGGGCTTATAAAAACAATATATCCACAGAGTTAAGTGGCATATAATCTAGTGTTTACTGTAAAAATGTGCATGGGGACAAGGGGCCTGCATGTTACTAGTGATGGAGAGGGGCATCCATCCTAAGTGATCGCAAAAGAGAGACAGGGGTTTACACATTACTCATGAGACTTTAATGTGAGGTGAGGTCTTCAGTGTATCCTCGTTCCAATAAACCAATAATAATAGCAAGTGTCTTCTTGTGATCACCCAGACACATTTAATAGTGATGTAGGTGCGTGGTATCGGTGCACAGGGGCATCAAGGGCTGCTGAAACCCTGAGTATTGCTTTACTTTGCTATGCATACACCAGGCAGGGGCCCCAGTTTTCCTGACTGCACAAGGTTAGTTTCCAGGTCAATCCCTTTCTTTCACCTCTCGACCTTGTAGCAATATTTTAATTATTATTGCTCTTTACTGTTTATTTATCTACCTATGCTTGGACCTTATTTATTCTCTGTTTTATCTTGTCGTTCTTGTTAGTTCCTGTATTGCCCTAACCGATCTGGTGGAGTTACGAATTCAGTGTGGATGCAGCCTATGCAAGGGGGAGGCTGACAGTGCTCCAGGAAGCATTTGACTTATGCCCTCAGATTGGATCTATGCACAGGGGCTTAGAAGCCTATAGGTATACACCAAGCACCCTCAGAGATAACTGTCCAGAACAGCTCTTAATGCAATCATAGGTAATGCGTATAATGAGGTCTAGAACACGCAACAGGGATACCATCCTGGGGGCCAGTGTGCTACAAAGAGGACCTGTAACGAGGTCATATCCCAGTCTTACTTTTTAAATTGCACCGCTTTTTAACTGTTGCTGTCCGCCAGTCACAGAGTCTTTGGCTCAGTCTGTCGAAGGGGACCCCGGAAGCTTCAAGCAGTGATTGCTTACACTTCTCTGTCTCAGCCTGACTTGGCAGAAGTCTTCATCTAAATCTGTGCGTGCTCCCCCACTGAGCGTAGGGCAGGATGCTCGCATCCACACACCGACCTGATTGAAATGTAAAACATAAGCGTGTCATAGGAGCTAAAGACCTTGACACTAATGTACAGGACACAGCGAGTTGGAGCACCACCACTGTATGGGCCAGAGCTGAGCCACATGGCTGCTCCCGGGTAAGGATTTGGTCCGTATTCTCAAGAAGTATAACTGCAGGCACTCTCTCACGCATAATTTCTCACCTGTGTTTACAACTGTGCATCCTTGGACTGTGTCATGTATGTGCATGTAACTTGCATGATCGGGTTAAACTATTAGCGACAATACTAAGTGTCTCTCGGACCTCTTTCAAGTGCTTGCTGTCCTTTTTCCACAGCACATCTCCCCCAGGGGCGGCAATCTGAGGGATAGACCCGGGCGCCACAAGCTCTAGCTACGCCCCTGTGTGTATCCATATGTTACTAAATCCAACACCCATCTGTCCGATGTTATCTCCTGCCATTGTGGAAGATAGTTGGAGATGTTCCCACCTGACTGGAAGGCGGTGTAGCCGGTCCCTGATCCTGGTCACTGATTGAACCCGGTGTCATCTGCTTATGCTTTGTGCCTTGCTTGTTGTAGGGCGTGGGAGGTGGTTGGCAGAAGGATTGTTGGTAACCTGTACTATGTTGAAACTGTGGTTGATACTGCTTGGGTCGTGGATATCCTTCCTCTATAGTTAGCGAAACCTTGGCCTTTGGTACCACTAAAGGGAAACTTGCAGTATTGTAAAGTGCCAAGGGATCACACAGCTTCAGGATCTGTTTTTATTGCTAGCAGAGCCTTGTTGACATGTTTCCTGAATAGAGACTCGCCATCATAGGCCATATAAAGTACGTTTGTCTGAACCTCCGGTCTAAATGTTGTAGCCTTCAGCCACTCCTGTAGTCTTAGGACAGCCGCCCCTGCTATCTGTTGAAACCCTGTTGAGGCGATGTCTAGAGCACAATCAATTTCTGATGATGTGCGCACGCCTTCGTGTATGATCTTCTGTGCATCTGCTTATCTTCAGGAAGGCTGCTAACATATGACCACATCTGTCGATCATACTTAGCTGAGATAGCAAGTGAACTTGCTGCTCAGACGGATTGCTGACATAAGGGAGAACCACATCCCTATATTATCGAGGTACATACCCTCTTTATCCGGAGGTGCTATAATGGAGTGGACAGATTTTTAGAACGCCTCTGAGCAGTCTGTGAGAGGACAGAATCTGGCTTGGCATGGCTAATAAGGAAGGGTGAGTCACCCAGGCCCTCGTCACCAGCCGACTGGACTACGGAAACACCCTCTACGCCAGAACCACAGCCAAGCTACAGAAAAGACTCCAACGCATCCAGAACGCCTCCGCCCGACTCATCCTGGACATCCCCCGACGCAGCCACATCTCCGGCCAACTGAGGGACCTGCACTGGCTCCCCGTCAACAAGAGGATCACGTTCAGGCTCCTCACCCATGCACACAAGTCTCTCCACGACCTGAGCCCCAAGTACCTTAACGACCGCCTGACCTTCTACACGCCCACCCGCCAGCTACGGTCTACTAGCCTCGCCCTCGCCGCCGTACCACACATCCGAAGAGCCACCGCCGGAGGCAGATCCTTCTCCTACCTGGCGGCCAAGACATGGAACCCCCTCCCCATCCACCTTCGGCCGGCCCAGGACCATCTCGCCTTCAGGAGACAAGTCAAGACCTGGCTGTTCGAGCAGTAGGGGACCCCCTTCCCCCAAGCGCCTTGAGACCCTTCCGGGTGAGTAGCGCGCTATAAAAGTGTTATGATTGATTGGTTTACTGAAGTTAAACGCATTCTAGAGCAAACAAATTTATGATCGCAAGAAAAATCATCTAATTGATGGCTGATCAGTGATTTGGGAGCTCTAGGAGTATGATACGAGAGGGGTGAACATTAGAAGAGTGCATGATGTAGGAGAAGTGAACTTAAGGATACTTTCTAGTGGGTACTAACATGTGTTGCATCTTACAACAAAAAAGACATACATTATTTAAATAAACAAAACATTTGCTTACCTATTGCCATAAATATTTCATTTACATTCATCGATGTTTTAGCAGAAGTCTCCATAAACAGTAAACTATTGTCATCGGCATAGGACTGTGCTTCCTGCAAAAAGAAATTAATTGTAAACATTCATTATATACACATCTTAGCATAAATAATGTTTAAGCATTGTACAGGCTTGCTAAGGCAATCACGTTCTTTTAAGTATTAGGTCAGACCTTTTTTGATTTGTGTGTGGTATCTATTCTGGGGATTTTTCTTCAAAGAGCCTCCAAAGAAGCCAGTTACCAGGGTGCTTATACCACCTGATCTGAAGGGGAAGTCCTAACGTGATTCTATGTGGGAGACAGAGTCAGCCTCTCACCATCACCTCAGAGTGCTACACCTCCAAAAAGGAACAACGAAAGGGGAAGAGTGTGTGTGTTCTTAAACTTCAGTATCTCCTTATCCAGAAGCAATCCAACCACATCTCCAACTTACCATGATAGCCAATGGTGACGAACAGTAGTCTGGCTCCTTTCAACCTTGAGCTAGAACCCTTATTCTGAACTGCGGAAACCGAGAGAGATCACACCAGGAATGCAAAATGACCTGTGGGCATGTGGGTTCTCCTCATAAGACAGAGTGAGCACCCATATGGCTTTAGTTGGACTGGAGTTCAAGCCAGGGGCACTGAACTGCTATTGGTAAGTTAACTCACAGACCTCAGCGTTTGCTGCAGTGTACCGTCTAATCTGCGGATTTTCAGGACTATATAACAGCAAGGCTGACTGAGCTTTCATCCTCCTGACATAGGTAAAATGAGCACCAATTTCGAATAGGTAACGATATTCTATATAATTAAAAAAGTAATGTAAAACACTGAGACTGGTGCTGCAAAGGGAATCCTATTGAAAGCTGCATTTTCGTGTGACAATTCCCTGTCCTTCTGGGTATCATTAGCATGTTCGTGAAGGAACGATGACCTCCCTTAAACACTGCAATCAGACATTTTAGAATTTTTAAGATTAATATCGACCATGTTTTCGTCTGTAATTTGAAACACTGAAGGCAACTGTAGCGTATTCTTAAAATGTATTTACTCACTTGTGGGTAGTGCTGCTTTTCTAGAAACTATCTACAGTTTTATGCCCAAATGTTTAAAAAAAAATAATAATCCTCACAATCATGTAACACTTTACACACAGTGATGGATCTGGTTTTAACATACCTGAAAATCAACAGCTCTCTTGTTGGCGAGGTCTGCCTTGTTTCCTGACAAAGCTATTACAATGTTCGGGCTTGCTTGTCGCTGAAGTTCCTTCACCCAGTTTTTCCCTCTTGCAAAAGACTCCTGTTGATTGTACAAATGACATGAACACTCACAGCAAAAAGATAATTCCTCCGTTTAGCATACAGTTAGCTACATGGAGCGAAATCTATTTTACTCACAGTCATTACAAAAGGTTTCAAATGTACGAATATCATAAACAAAAACGTTGTGCAAAAATAGCTACAAATCAGAAAAAAATATCAAATGTAACCTTTCCCGCACACCAAAGTTTGATATAAAGTTTTCAAAATAACAGGTCTGTCACAAATGAGACTTATTTTGTTTTGGATTAAATACCCATTTTACTGCAACCCCTTTATTGGCCATTGCTCAACAACAGTGGGTGAAAAGATCTATTCCTAGAAGCCAGTGTACACGGCTCCAGGAGACACTGCTTGGAAACAATGGTGGGGACACCCAAACCTGAGAAGCCTGCTGACGAATAAGAGTCCTAGAGCCCCATTTCATGATTAAATATGGAGATAAAACATTGGCAAAACTTGTGGTTACAAGACTCAGAAAGGCTGTATCCACACTCATATAACCCGATCAGTCGAACTTTATACCCAACAGAAGTATGTTCCTCAACTTGCGACAGCAATTTGGGTGTCCGGACAATATCAGAAACGTGGGGGAACCAACTGTAGTGTTATCACTGGATGCCCTGGAATCGAAATATATGTTTATGGGGCTAGAAAGCATAGGTTTTGGACCCAATTACATGATATGGTTAAGGCTCCTCTATAGGGAACCCTCCTAGCAAAGGTTAAAGTGAATGGGGCGCTGTTGGATCCTTGTATTCTAAACAGAGGGACAAGAGTCGCCAGATGTCCCCAATGATATTCACCTTGGCACTGGCGCCTCTGGCAGTTGGGTAAGGAAAGATGCCCTAGTTTTGAAGGGTCTGAGGTGGGAAAAACATTGGATGAGCGATTCTCATTATATGCGAACGAAGTGCAACTAACATGGCAAAACCGATTGATACAATGCAACAAATTATGCACCACCTCACGATCATCAGAGACTATTTGGGGTTCTGCATCAATTGAGTGGGATGAGGCAGGATTTGGACAAGGAAAAATCGATCCTATACCCCATGTTGGGCTGGCCCTGGACAAATTCACAAATTTATCTTACCAGTGTCCATGGTTGAATTCTATGGCACAAACCGGAAGCAAGGATTGGGCTTTCTTCACTTTTATTCACCAGCACCCTTTAACATTATAAGATTTGTAACAGTACACTACATTTCCTAGACGTTTTTGGGGAAAAAGAAAAACAGTTCATCCAATCAGGGCCCTGCATTTCCATATAATAATCCCTGAAGACTCTATATCTCTGTAGGAAGGTGGATATCTGACTATGGTTACCCCCAAACTTTTTGCCTGGTGTTTAGCTGGTTTTTGACTTAGTTGGCCTGGGAACCTGCTATTCAGGGCCCCAGGCTGATTGCTCTCTCCTTAAAATGGACTCCATGTACCTTAGGTGCATAACACAATTGGAATTGGTTCACCTTATAGGCCCCTGTAACAGTGTACCATAGGTACCCAGGGCATAGGTGTAGCCAAGGCCTGCCAGGGGCTGCAGCATGTATTGTGCCACCCCTGGCCTGGCCTCCATATTTGACACAACTGGCTGATCACTCAGCTGGGGTAAGTTGGTGTAATCACCTCTTACTTAGGTACAGTATGTCTGTGCCTAACCCTAAACTGGACACATATGTTCCTATCAGCCACTCCTATGGAAGGCCTCATCAATCCTGGAGGCAGAGTGCTTGGAAATATGTGAGATGGTGCTCTAGCATGAGCTGAGCCTGTCTGCAGCTGTCGGGAACCACTCCCTAAACTGTTCCGGGATATTGCCATACCATATACTCTTAAGTGCATTATAATCCTCGCGGTTAAATGCTATCTTTGGTTTGGCTTTATCAAAACATGTCGAGTAAGGTGTCATACGAATTGGAATACTATCCCCTCGCCAATTCTGGCGACGGGGAGAGCATTCCACCCTTCTAGAGGGACACGACATGTGCGTAGCCTTAACCCCGGTTAAAGTTAAACAGAGCCTCAGCTTCACAAAATGGACGCTGCCACCACAGACACAAGTCTGGCCTCCTGCTGCTGACCGAAACTCGGCAGATGGTGGCCTGGACAAAGGGTTTCCTGCCTTGGGAGGTGCGAGCACCACCCCAGACAGGATTTTGTGTATTAGGTAGGACAGGGCTGAAAAGAATCAGACATGCCCGGGGCACACAAGGTGTCCCCGTGCATAGGCCAGTCCAAACCGGTTCTGGGGCCTTCCAGCCCCAGTCCTGGCGCGGAGCTGGACAAAGGAAAGGGGGTGTAACCGCCCCCCTTCCTGGTTCCACCCAGAGGAGGGACCTAGTAGGTGATCCACCCCCAGTTTGGGAATAAGAGGGGGAGCAGTGCCATTGCACAGCAGATCATCCCGAAATCAACTTAAAACTAAGAAGAAGACTGGACTTCGACATTCTGCTGCACAGAAGACTGAAGAAGAATCTCCCTTGTGGCCAAGGAGTGACCACCCTGTGAACACAGGTACCAACCAGCGACTCGACGTCTGCTTTGCCGCCGCCTCCCGCCGGAGACCGAGCCCAGAGCCCGACAAGAACCAGACTCCCAGACCTCTCAGAGCCCGATCCACAGTCCCTGCGAAGAAGGGACCCGTGGAGGCACCGAGCGACGTGGGACCGGACCTCTTGAAAGACACCCGACAAGCTGACTGCGCAGCTTCTGAGGCATCCTCGACGTTGTGCTTTGGGGATTGAGAACCCCCACCACCGAGCAGCCCTTGCACCGAAGATCAGCCCTCCAGCATCTCCACGATCTGCGTGGGGCCCTTTTGCATTGTGCCACTCGACGCGCCATCCCGGCCACTAGCCACGCGGCCAGCGGCCATCTTGGCGACGAACCCGAAGATTTAAACAGCAGGTCTGGTTGCTCCAGACCTACCCAAGCTCCTGTGAAAAGGAGCACTCGCTCTGACCTTGCTGGTCCGAGTGAACAGCATCTTTCAACTCCTGCGTGGCTTGCATTTGCCAAGGCCTGTTTGCTCCGATCAGGTCGCCGACACCGCCAACAGTGAGAAGCCTACGTGGGACAGCTCGTGACCGACTCCTGGACGTCCTCGACCCCGGGTATCCACGTGGCTGCAGAAAGAAGCTACCCGACAACGCCTGTTTGCACCCGACATCGCCTGGTTCCACTCTGGTTCCACGGTAGTCACTGGCTAGTGACTTTGAACACTGTCCCCTCTGCTTTCAGGTCTTCAACTCTTCAGATCCACCCTTGGATCCACCGGAACTCTTCTCATCGAGCCGCCTGCAGCATCTTCAGCTCCAAGCACCATCGACCAGCGTGACGAAACCCGACACATCTTCGACCCTGTGCACCCGCTTCCTGTGGGTGAGGTAACTCAGCTCCGCCGGTGCTCCTGCACTGGTACACATCCCAAGGGCCTGTGTTTTAAGTTTCAGCTCCGTAGGTCACTCGGAAGGTTCCTAACTTTCTAACTTTGTGCTTTGTACGCACCATAGACTTTGTATTGAGAAGTGCGTGCACTTTGAACACTGCACCCGAGTCCCGTGGGCCTTTCCCGACTTAGTTAACTCCAGTCTCGAATAGCTCCAGCGATTCCCAAGGCCCTAGGCCTCTTCACTTTCCTCCTGGTATCCCTTATACCACTTATTTAGTATATGGTTTAGGTGGCCCCTAGGGCTCATCCATATTGTGCAACTTTTGTGTATTTTAAACTGTCTTGTGATTTTACGCTTGTGCTTCTGTGCTCATAAAGAGTCCAGGGGATTTTAATAGTTAATAAATCAATATATATTTTCAATATATATCTGTGTGGTGTCCCTTTCATTTGGTATTCAAGGGGGTTGTGTATGGTATAACAGCTGGCTTCACATGCCTTTCAGAGTTTAGCCTAAGACTGCTTTGTCCACGTTACCACTAGGATAACTGGTCTACAAGGTTGAATTACAACCATCATCATAAGGGTTGCTTGGCATGGTACAAAGTGATCACTAGAATTAGTGAGCATTATATACCAGGCCAACTTCTCACATTGGTGAGCAGCGGATTGGGATCTGAGCTTGCTGTTGTTTTACCATTACAATCTTTGAGATTATCATTTGAAAGATCATACAGGTACCTGCTAGGTACATATAAAACAAGACTAGTATACTTAAGTTCTACTGAACTTAGTTGTTGTAGAGCAAAGGGAGTAGCACACCCTAGCTACAACTACTAGATAGGTTTAGTAGGTAAACACCAGTGTAGGTAGATTGCAACACATCCACCCACACTAGAGCAATGTCTGGAACAGAGGGGTCCAGTGGACTTACTCCTGTTGAGAGTGACCCTCCAAGGGCACCATCCCAGTTTGCTATTTTTCCCTTTAAGGAATTAAGACAGCTTTGTGTCTTAAGGGGTCTGAAGACAGGGCCTTCCCCTACTGCAGACCACCTAAGAGAGCTTTTGGATCAGTCTGAAGCTCTAAAGACCTCTAAAGCAAACCCCACAGGGAATGCTGAAGGAGGCCATCCTTCAGAGGATGACACTGTAGACACCCCTACCCCTATCATCCTAGTAGATGAGGAAGCCTCCACCACTGGAGCTCCTCAGGTAGATGAAGAGGAAGAAGAAGAAGAGGAGGAGGAGGTGGAAAGCAGTGAGTCAGATGATGACAGAGATAGTCAGGTGCTGGTCAGTAGACTGAACCAGGCTAACTTAAGTCAACTTGGGAATGAATCAGGTAACAACCCATTCAGACCCCCAGGTGGACTTAACCAGGGCCATAGGAGGAGAAGGCATCACTCAGGTGAATCCAATACCTCCCATGTCTCTAGAGGCTCTCATGGTCACTCCAGAAAGGAGATGACTAGCCCTCAGAGAAGGGAACATGAGGCCAAGATGAGAGAGGCTGAGCTTAGGATCCAGAGGCAAGAGTTAGAGGTTGCCCTGGCTAAGGAGAAACTTGCTAGAGCAAGACAGCCTAGAGAGAGTGGGGTAATAGAACCCACTGGTGGCAGCAATATCCACAAGGATAAAGACAGGTCTTTTGATAATAGAAACCTGAGTAAGATTGTGCCCCCCTACAAAGCTGGGGATGATATCCATAAATGGATTACTGCAATGGAGAGAGCCTGCAGAGTACAGCAGATCCCTCAGGAGCAGTGGGCAGCAATCTTGTGGCTCTCCTTTGAAGGTAGAGGCAGAGACAGACTCCTCACAGTTAGTGATGAGGATTCTAGAAACTACATGGTCCTGAAGAGTGCTCTGATTGATGGGTTGGGCTTAACCACTGAACAGTACAGGTTAATGTTCAGAGACACCCAGAAGACACAGACTCAGGACTGGTCTGAATTTGTTGAGTGTGCCACTAAGGCTCTGGAGGGCTGGTTGCTGGGAAGTAAGGTTACTGACTATACAGGATTGTATAATTTAATTATGAGAGAGCAAATCTTAAGTAATTGTCAAAATCAGCTTCTACATCAGCACCTGGTTGACTCTGATCTGACCTCCCCACAAGAATTGGGTAGGAGGGCAGACAAATGGGTCAGAACCAGGATCAGGCCTAAGAACCAGGGTGGTGACCAAAAGAAAGAGACTACCAAGCCTCAAGAGAAGGGTGGGGATAAAAGTAAGGAAAAGACTTCCCCAGGGCCCCAAAACTCCAAGAATGGGGGTGGGTCCCAAGACACTTCTACATCCCAGAAAAAGCCTTATTGTCATACCTGTAAACAGGTGGGGCATTACAAAACAGATAGCTGTTGTCCCAAGAATGGCAATAAGGAGAATATACCTCCAGGTAAGGCTCCAACACCTCCTGTCACTGTTAACAGTGGTCCCCCAGGTGGTGGGAGCACCCCCAAGAATTTGGGTGGGTTTACTTTTGGAGGACAGGTGGACTCTGGCCTATCCAGGTCCCCTAACTCAGATACTCTTGTCTATGAGACTGGCATGGGGTTTGCCAATTTCACAGCTTGCCCAAACACTTTGAGCAAGTATAGACAGGAGCCCCTCATCAATGGCTTGAAAGTTGAGGCCTTCAGAGACACAGGGGCTAGCATCACCATGGTGGCTGAATGTCTAGTCCCCTCAAGGCAACTTTTACCTGATGCCAAATATCAGGTGACAAACATTGATGGCATAGAATCCAATCATCCCATGGCAGTAGTCAATCTTAGCTGGGGAGGTGTCACTGGCCCAAAGAGAGTGGCAGTGTCAGCAAACTTGCCTGTAGATTGCCTACTGGGTAATGATTTGGAAATCTCGGCCTGGGCTGAGGTTGAACAGCAAACCCATTCTAGAATGGTAAATCTCCATGGAAAGGTTAGTGGGGCTGTAATGGCTACAGCCCCAATTCAAGATGTCCTTCCTGAAAAGGTTGGGAGGGCTGAGCAAACCTCAGCCCCATCTTTAGATAACTTCCCTCCTGGAAAGAGTAGCAGGGCTGTACTAGTAACAGCCCATACCCAAACTGAGTCTCCTCCTGAAAAGGTTGGTGGGGCTGTGATGGCCACAGCCCAAACTCAAACTGATACATGGGTAGTGAAGCCTGAAATGATGGATCACTCCACCCAAACAGAGAGCATTGAGGAGGAAGAGAAATCTCCCTCCCACCAGACTTTAGGAAAGGATCAGCCTCCTCAGGGAACTGATCTTACCCCTGATGAAGGAACTGTCCCAGAGGTTGTTAGGCCTGGCCTAACAGAGCCTCTGATGGCAGTGGACCCTTCTCAGGTGGGACCCAGTCTGGAGCAGGTAACCTGCCCCTCTCTACCTTGCCTTACTCAGCCCAGGGCTGCAGAGGACAAGAAGGACAGTGAGACCCAAAGGGCCCCCTGTCAAATAAAGCACCCCCATCAGCAGATTAGGGGCACCGAAACTAGTAGCCCTAGTGAGGTGCAAGCTTTAAAAACTCCTGAGGGATCCCCCTTAAAAGTAGTTAGGGACCTCCCCCAGATGGATATTGTTGGGCACAGCCAAACCTGGGACCAAAAGGCCCCAAACCTGACCTGTCCCTCCAGTAAGCCAAACAGAGGGACCCAGCCTCCAGCTTTAGGTAGCCAGAGGTTGACCCTGAGAGCACAGTGCAACTCAGTCAGAGAAAGAAAGGCACACATGGTGGAGAGTGATTGGAGGAAGCTGAGCCCTACAGAGGAAACTCACTTCAGTACTCCATCTCAACACCAGCCTTTGACTTTGCAAAGACACACCACAGGTAGAGATTCCCTATGGTGGAGACCCTCAGATGCCCTTAGGGTGAGGGATTGCTTAGTGGACCATGAGACAGGGGGTTACCAAGCCAGAGCTGGTACTTCCTTATATGGCCACTTAGGCAATATAGGCTTACCTGGTCAAGGATAGCCTTATCTCCTTTCGTTTGGGGGGGGGTTATGTAGGAAGGTGGATATCTGACTATGGTTACCCCCAAACTTTTTGCCTGGTGTTTAGCTGGTTTTTGACTTAGTTGGCCTGGGAACCTGCTATTCAGGGCCCCAGGCTGATTGCTCTCTCCTTAAAATGGACTCCATGTACCTTAGGTGCATAACACAATTGGAATTGGTTCACCTTATAGGCCCCTGTAACAGTGTACCATAGGTACCCAGGGCATAGGTGTAGCCAAGGCCTGCCAGGGGCTGCAGCATGTATTGTGCCACCCCTGGCCTGGCCTCCATATTTGACACAACTGGCTGATCACTCAGCTGGGGTAAGTTGGTGTAATCACCTCTTACTTAGGTACAGTATGTCTGTGCCTAACCCTAAACTGGACACATATGTTCCTATCAGCCACTCCTATGGAAGGCCTCATCAATCCTGGAGGCAGAGTGCTTGGAAATATGTGAGATGGTGCTCTAGCATGAGCTGAGCCTGTCTGCAGCTGTCGGGAACCACTCCCTAAACTGTTCCGGGATATTGCCATACCATATACTCTTAAGTGCATTATAATCCTCGCGGTTAAATGCTATCTTTGGTTTGGCTTTATCAAAACATGTCGAGTAAGGTGTCATACGAATTGGAATACTATCCCCTCGCCAATTCTGGCGACGGGGATAGCATTCCACCCTTCTAGAGGGACACGACATGTGCGTAGCCTTAACCCCGGTTAAAGTTAAACAGAGCCTCAGCTTCACAAAATGGACGCTGCCACCACAGACACAAGTCTGGCCTCCTGCTGCTGACCGAAACTCGGCAGATGGTGGCCTGGACAAAGGGTTTCCTGCCTTGGGAGGTGCGAGCACCACCCCAGACAGGATTTTGTGTATTAGGTAGGACAGGGCTGAAAAGAATCAGACATGCCCGGGGCACACAAGGTGTCCCCGTGCATAGGCCAGTCCAAACCGGTTCTGGGGCCTTCCAGCCCCAGTCCTGGCGCGGAGCTGGACAAAGGAAAGGGGGTGTAACCGCCCCCCTTCCTGGTTCCACCCAGAGGAGGGACCTAGTAGGTGATCCACCCCCAGTTTGGGAATAAGAGGGGGAGCAGTGCCATTGCACAGCAGATCATCCCGAAATCAACTTAAAACTAAGAAGAAGACTGGACTTCGACATTCTGCTGCACAGAAGACTGAAGAAGAATCTCCCTTGTGGCCAAGGAGTGACCACCCTGTGAACACAGGTACCAACCAGCGACTCGACGTCTGCTTTGCCGC
Source organism: Lissotriton vulgaris (assembly GCF_964263255.1). NCBI lineage: Eukaryota > Metazoa > Chordata > Amphibia > Caudata > Salamandridae > Lissotriton > Lissotriton vulgaris. The sequence continues at coordinate 1,090,994,997 of NC_141698.1, forward strand.
CGCCTCCCGCCGGAGACCGAGCCCAGAGCCCGACAAGAACCAGACTCCCAGACCTCTCAGAGCCCGATCCACAGTCCCTGCGAAGAAGGGACCCGTGGAGGCACCGAGCGACGTGGGACCGGACCTCTTGAAAGACACCCGACAAGCTGACTGCGCAGCTTCTGAGGCATCCTCGACGTTGTGCTTTGGGGATTGAGAACCCCCACCACCGAGCAGCCCTTGCACCGAAGATCAGCCCTCCAGCATCTCCACGATCTGCGTGGGGCCCTTTTGCATTGTGCCACTCGACGCGCCATCCCGGCCACTAGCCACGCGGCCAGCGGCCATCTTGGCGACGAACCCGAAGATTTAAACAGCAGGTCTGGTTGCTCCAGACCTACCCAAGCTCCTGTGAAAAGGAGCACTCGCTCTGACCTTGCTGGTCCGAGTGAACAGCATCTTTCAACTCCTGCGTGGCTTGCATTTGCCAAGGCCTGTTTGCTCCGATCAGGTCGCCGACACCGCCAACAGTGAGAAGCCTACGTGGGACAGCTCGTGACCGACTCCTGGACGTCCTCGACCCCGGGTATCCACGTGGCTGCAGAAAGAAGCTACCCGACAACGCCTGTTTGCACCCGACATCGCCTGGTTCCACTCTGGTTCCACGGTAGTCACTGGCTAGTGACTTTGAACACTGTCCCCTCTGCTTTCAGGTCTTCAACTCTTCAGATCCACCCTTGGATCCACCGGAACTCTTCTCATCGAGCCGCCTGCAGCATCTTCAGCTCCAAGCACCATCGACCAGCGTGACGAAACCCGACACATCTTCGACCCTGTGCACCCGCTTCCTGTGGGTGAGGTAACTCAGCTCCGCCGGTGCTCCTGCACTGGTACACATCCCAAGGGCCTGTGTTTTAAGTTTCAGCTCCGTAGGTCACTCGGAAGGTTCCTAACTTTCTAACTTTGTGCTTTGTACGCACCATAGACTTTGTATTGAGAAGTGCGTGCACTTTGAACACTGCACCCGAGTCCCGTGGGCCTTTCCCGACTTAGTTAACTCCAGTCTCGAATAGCTCCAGCGATTCCCAAGGCCCTAGGCCTCTTCACTTTCCTCCTGGTATCCCTTATACCACTTATTTAGTATATGGTTTAGGTGGCCCCTAGGGCTCATCCATATTGTGCAACTTTTGTGTATTTTAAACTGTCTTGTGATTTTACGCTTGTGCTTCTGTGCTCATAAAGAGTCCAGGGGATTTTAATAGTTAATAAATCAATATATATTTTCAATATATATCTGTGTGGTGTCCCTTTCATTTGGTATTCAAGGGGGTTGTGTATGGTATAACAGCTGGCTTCACATGCCTTTCAGAGTTTAGCCTAAGACTGCTTTGTCCACGTTACCACTAGGATAACTGGTCTACAAGGTTGAATTACAACCATCATCATAAGGGTTGCTTGGCATGGTACAAAGTGATCACTAGAATTAGTGAGCATTATATACCAGGCCAACTTCTCACAATCTCCCTCTTTCTTAACTGCTCTGGCAGCTTAAAAATAAGTGCCTTTGAAATTCTGTTATATTTTGACTTTAATGTGCCTGGTCTTGCGGGGAACATAGCAACCCGCCGGGGTTTTCATACCACTGTGTGTTTGTTTGCCTTCATGTAAATTAATTAGTTTCCCTCCACATCGCTGCCGCTGGAACGTGATCGCTCCTACGCAGCCACTTCAAACTGCCAGGCTCTGGTGCATGGTGCAGACAGCCGGCAGCTGGGGGACCAGCGCACAACTCTCTCAACGTGTCCAGCGCCTCCCAACCTCCCAGCGACCAGCACGCGTCAATTTGACTCATCAGAGTGAAGTGAGTCCAGCCGCAACCTATTACGGAGGCAGTTTCCAAAACTTTACTGTTGTTGGTAGCTCAAGACAGCACTAAAACCCAGTACAGCCAAGGGTGTTGGTCCCACAGCCTTTAGGCTGCCTATAGTTTCCATTCCCCTTGGGGAATTTCATTAAAACTGCCACAGGGCTTGCACTAACTACTATTTGCCAAGTTATGGATGCCTCTATCTTTATGGCTACTTCGCGGGTGGTAGTGCCTTTGGAGAGAAAAATCATGCAATTGCCAGCGTAATGCCAAAGGGGAGACTCTTCTGACCTCGAGGTCCCATCCCTCCAGGGCAGCCGATTAAATTCAACCCAGATGGGAAACGCAAGCATGCAGACGACCCAGGAGTCAATCTAGACACATTTGCACGCCTTAACAAGCATTTACAATGCAATGGTTTCGCCTTTGTTAAAGTTAGAGCTATTGGCATTGCTCTTGACATTATTTTTATTTATGTATTTTTTAACATAAATAAATGGCATTGTCATTTACAATGCCACTAGCTTTATCTCTCGCAAATGACACACACAGAGCCCCCCCCACACACACAGCCACACAAAGCTCCCCACACACACAGCCGCACAAAGCTCCCCACACACACAGCCGCACAAAGCTCCCCACACACACAGCCACACAAAGCTCCCCACACACACAGCCACACAAAGCTCCCCACACACACAGCCACACAAACCTCCCCACACACACAGCCACACAGAGCCCTCCACACACACCCACATGGCACAAGCAGGCAACAGGGGCACACTGAGGCACAAGCAGGCAACAGGGGCACACGGACGCACAAGCAGGCAACAGGGGCACACTGAGGCACAAGCAGGCAACAGGGGCACACGGAGGCACAAGCAGGCAACAGGGGCACACGGAGGCACAAGCAGGCAACAGGGGCACAAGCAGGCAACAAGGGCACACGGAGGCACAAGCAGGCAACAGGGGCACACGGAGGCACAAGCAGGCAACAGGGGCGCACAAGCAGGCAACAGGGGCACGAAAACTGAGGCACAAGCAGGCGACAGGGGCACACGGAGGCACAAGCAGGCAACAGGGGCACACGGAGGCACAAGCAGGCAACAGGGGCGCACAAGCAGGCAACAGGGGCACGAAAACTGAGGCACAAACAGGCGACAGGGGCACACGGAGGCACAAGCAGGCAACAGGGGCACACGGAGGCACAAGCAGGCAACAGGGTCAGGAAAACAAGCACAAGCAGGCAAAAGGGTCACAAGCAGGAATTGTAATTTAGACGGGGCTGAAGTGGAGAACGGTCAGTAGGGAAGTAGTGTGGCTGGTGCAGTGGTACCAAGTGGTACCAATTATTCTGCAATTGACACTTGCTTTATTCCCACCTTTCTGTTTACAGACTACACTCCGAGCTACTGTAGTGGCAGTATCCTCTGAGCTCGTGTCGCAGAGCTGCCAGGTGGCGCAATGTATATTCAAGAGCACGTATGGGCCCCTATGTATAATATAGTCTCGGCGTGAAAGCAGCAAAATACAAAAAATATGTATGATTACAGCTTTACAGATGAACAGCAGTAAAGATGCATGATTAGAAATAGTGAGTTTAAACTACTAGTGTGAACTTTTTGGGTGTGTTCCTGCCTAATCAAATATATGAAGAATGCTACCTTTTTTTACTGGATCTGTACTATAAATGTATTAAAATGTGTTTTATTGGAATACAAATAGCTTAATTAAATCCCTCCTTCAGAAACAAAAAGAGTAGCTTTGGGTTCAAAAAGTATAAAACGAGCGTCTTCGCTAATTTCCATACTGCGCACTTAAAATATTCCCAGGTGAGTGACAAGAGAAGGCTAGCCCGGCTCGGAAAAGGGCACAGAGCCCCCTTTCTCTTTCTATCTCTGCATCTCCTGCCGAGCACCACGCCCTGCCCCGGCGGCCGCTCCACCCCCCACCTCCTAATGAGAAGAAAGTCCCTCGCACATTCCCGCATGACAATGGGGGTCCCTGGCGAAACGCGCCCTCGCCCCTCACCGGCGGGAAGCCACGCAGAGAGGCGTTTGTTTTTCTAAGCCCTATTTGTTTTTTTTCCAACATACACCGGCCTTTCAGCAGCCTGGGGCTTTCTCTCGAAGTAGTGGGGCAGGGAAGCAAGCACAGCGAGGGGGCAGGGAACTAAAAGTAAAATACTAAAAATAAAATATTCCATGTCGCAATTAAAGTTACCATCACCCAGTCACTCGTTAATGACTGTAAAAACAGCATCATCGCCTATGTACTAAAGGGAGGAGTAAAGAACCTCAGGATGCCCTTCAGTGTAAAAGTCTTCATTGGCTTAGGGTGCAGGTGAGCCTTACTTTTGTTTGAGAAAATGATTTGAGCAGGCCCTGTCCCGTCCTGATGCTCTATTCATTAGGTAAAGACAGGCACCAAGAAACAAGTTAAAATAATACAATAAGATGCACACATGCCACATCAAAATGTTGCTATGATATTTTTCATCTTGGGGTACATGATTCATAAGCTGGACTTTAGTGCACCCAATAAGTACCATAAAGAGAGAGATAAGGGGCCTAAGATAGAACGTCAAAGGCTTCATTAAACTGGAAGGTTTAAAAAATGTTGCTAAAATGTATGTGTTCTTGCTGTTTTCTGCAATCCTGTGGTAGGCATGCCACAGAACAACTGTTGTACTAAAACTGTTTTGCCCCCAAAGCTGCAACGTGCTCTGCCAGAGTCCTTGGATTTGGAGTGTGCATATCTTTTCATCCCTTTGTTGTCCAAAATATACTGGGGTGCGGGGGGTTGCAAAGATTGTGTATAAGGGAATAGCGAGCAAGGAAAGAGGACTTTCTCTCGGAGATAAATAACAGGGCAAGTCTTATGAAAAGCTTCCTGTTTATGGCAAAGTTGAAGTTCATCACAATTCCAATGTTCTTCACCTTGGAGGCCATATAAAATCCCCAAGAGGTACACACCATGTAAATAGTAATAACTGGGAAAGTTCTGAGGAGTTTGTATGCCGCTGGCAGCATTCTTGTATCCACCATAAAGGAGTCATGGATGGTCAGAGACTCAAACAGTTGCATAAGCACCTGTTGGCACATCAGCCTCAAATTCCAGACAACATGAACTAAATGTTAAGTTGCTCTGAGAACCAGAACATTTAACAGACCCTGATATCAAACAAAACAACCTAGGTCTGGACTATAGTCTCTATTAACATTAGGAAATTCCTTCCTGGATTGCAACTAGTAGCAACCTGCATGAGTCTCAATCTGAGACCTTAGCTCTCAAATCTCCTAAAAAGGCATCAGTACTTGCATGAGCATTGAAATGATTCTCTACAATTAACATATTTTGGGGCTGAGCAGCATGTAGGGGCATAAAAATTCACTTTCATCTTAGCTGACGGACAGCACCACCACAGTAGAAATATTTCCTACAAAGTTTAGAATGGACTCCAACCGTCATCAACAACTGATGGAATGCAAAAGCGCACAGCAGAATGCACCCAACATACGAATCCTCAAGGCAGCCATTGCCAGGCTCACACGTTCACCAGGTGAACATCCAGGGTGAATTAAGAGATCACAATAAATAGTACAAAGAAACAGCACAATGACATTAAGAACAGTTCGCTGTGGTCCTGCAATGAGCAATTTCCACTGCCAGCTGGCAGAAATAAGACCTGGGCAAAGGGGGGGGGTGACTTCCAGCTTTCAGGACTCTCTCCAATAGGAGAAGGCATTTAAATACACAAGTAGGGCTTTCCTCAACTACACAAAGCTGAGCTTCTCCCACTCCACCATCAGTACCGCCAGCGTATGCAGCTGCCAGACTCATTCCTCCAATAAATATTACTTTTTATGTCAAACTTAAACACTGTAAATACATCTTTCTCTGTACTTTAACAGACATGCACGAAGCCCGGGGTCAAGCATCTGAAAGTAGTTGTGCAAACATCTGCACTCGACTGGCACAAAGCCACGTCCTACTTCTGGACTGAAGGATTATTAAGGCAGCTTTGTGTTGTTGGATCTGTAATCTAACAGGCTGCGACAGGGGTCTACAGTGGAAGTCTGGACTGTCCCGATATAGCAATATGTACATGGACTGTGAGCATCTATACCTGTCTGGTCAAATACAGACTCTCTTACATGTCCGTACAATTGCACCATCACTATGCACACGTACACAAAACTTTTTAGACCAGGCAGAGTAACAAAACGGACAACTGACTTGTGTACTAGCAATTCTGCCACGGACTCAAAAACAGAACCCGAGCCCACGAGCGTCTGCCCAACTAGATCCGAAACCCTATGGTCTAGTATAATAAAGAGTAGTTTCAGGTTTTTTTTAGGATTATTGAAGGAGTAAAGCTCAATTACATGTTCCTCTGCCCACAGAGGCACGCCAATGAAACAATGAAACTCACAAGAAAACCTCACAGACTTCTAATGATTGCAACTTATTTACACTTAAAGGTCTTTAAATGATACGCTGCACCTTCCCCACAATAAAAAATATACACACATATATAGTTTGACAAGCATACGGGGCCTTCAAAGGGGACGTGCAGTGAAGGGAAGAAAGTAAACAGTTTTGTTTACCTTCTCCTGCATCAGTGACAATCACCACAAATAGACATTCTAAAATATTGCTGTTTGATGACGTCTGCTTGGATTTTTGCGGCATATTGTGACAACACTGATTGTACTGACCCATATAAAAGCCAACAAATCTCTTTAATACCTTGATATACAGGGTTGGCTACCTGTCTTAGGGACTACCACTGCATTATGCTCGCAGGAAGTAGGTGGGGAAATGAGGCATGAGAAATGTGTATGGTAGGCAATGAAGAAAACCCCATCTACAAATGCACAGTCCTTTTCCTTTGTTCCAGTGGTTGGACATTGTTCGTTGTACCCCCCGCACTGACTCTTGACAAACTGTTTCTTGTTCGCCCCGCGCACAATTCCCAAGGGTCTCACTGTTGGATTCTGGGAAATGAAGTCCCTCTACACAACGGGACTCAACGCAGGTGTGGAAATTGGCTGAAAGGGGGAGGAGCGTACCTGCTCCAACAAGGTACATGGGGGTTGAACTCACCACTATGCTGTGAATGCACAGTTGGGACGCTTTGGGCGCTGAGGAAGGCAGTGGTCTGCCGAAATGCATTCGCCAGTTTTTTCATTAAAGTTGCTTCCAACTGTATCCTCCTGGGTCTCTGCCTCGTTCCTTTGGAGGGAGTTTTGTGTTCATATATATATATGTGTGTGTGTGTGTGTGTGTGTACGTGTGTGTGTGTGTGTACGTGTGTGTGTGTGTGTGTGTGTGTGTGTGTGTGTGTACGTGTGTGTGTGTACGTGTGTACGTGTGTGTGTGTACGTGTGTGTGTGTGTGTGTACGTGTGTGTGTACGTGTGTGTGTGTGTGTGTGTGTGTGTGTGTGTGTGTATATGTGGATTCTGTATGGCGAGAACCTAACCAAAAGGCAGCACAGCTCTGTACAGTGTCAAAGGCAAGCAGTCACTATTCCAAAATGACAGCCTTTTTGGCAACCCGAGATCAGCATCTGACAACAGATCACTCTCATGTCCTTCCACAAAACGGATGCCAATGGAAAAACTCTGAGAACATGTGATCCACAACATTTGGAACAGTTTGAACCGGATTTGTAGACAACAACAAAAAGATTGTTCTAAGCTCAAAAGGAAACTCAAGAATGTCCTATGCCAGGCCTTCTCTGGACTCACTCCTGGACCTTCTGACCCCTGGATTTGTGTCAGCTGAGCCGAACTTCCCTACCAACTCTGGGACAATCTCAGTCGATGTCAACAAAGAGGCTACACATATCCGCCACTTACAACAGGAGCTTCAAGGCAGTCTTCCAGAAACTGAGCTTATGTGCTTTTCTCAAAGGGGGGGCTTTGAGGGTATCGGGTGTGTTTCTGCAACGCTAAATCTGATCCACTCCTTAAAAAGAGCAGCAATGGCGATTCTGCCAGAAACCTCTGGCCACCATGGGGACATCAAAACACAATGCAGTTTCGTGATGCATGCACTGCACAAGCAGTAGACAAAAGTTTACACCTGCTGTTTGTAGACACCCCAGGGGGCTGGACAGAATAGCATGCGAGGCCCGCCCTGTAGACTGCACTCTGTAGCAATCTCTAATGCAAGATTACTGATGGAACAGTTTGTGCCTCAGTTATACGGACAGTGATTTTCAAGACCAGCTTATCCAGCACAAAGCACCACGCAACAAACTGGTGCCGCCTCACAGCTCTGCTCTTTATAACACAGACACATCACGTTAGACAAAGCAGGTCTCACTTTCAATCAGCTGTTTTTTCGCCAACATCTGGGAATGGCCTCCAGAGTCGTTAACCAAAGTTTGTATTGCCTGCAGCGTCGAAAATGGTCTAGAAAGATGGTTTTAGAAAAAGGCACATCGCCACTGAGTGGCTGTCAGAACCTGGTGAGCCTGGTAGAACATGGTGGGGTCAATGCGGTTCCCAGTAAACCAAAGTCACAACTGGTCCTAACCGGTACTGCCTTGGCTGCACAAGTAGAGGGGTGGAATAATCTGCAGGAATTCAATATGGACGCCTGCGCTCATGCATTCCAAGTATTTTTGCTAAAACAAAGGTGTACTTGCTGCATGGCTTCACAGAGGTGTCCGGAATACCCTATGTGGTACCAAATTTGGGGCACTTGAATTTTTTGGAACTCACAATTGGCTCATTACAAGCTACAACCATTAAAATTCGCCACACAGCCCCGAAAACGCGAGCCTCCTATTCGCCTACGTGAACACACAATCACTGAAATTAAAATGTAAAACTGCCGGCCCTCTCTATCCTAGAACACCCGTATGCTACCAAAAAAGTGCCGTTATACTAGTAATATACGTGCATCACCTCTTCTGAAAAGTGCTGGTACTCTCAAATTATAGAAGTGCCTGCCTGTCCATCGTAAGCAATGTGTGTTACTAACACTGCCGCTGCAGGGTGTAAATACTACACATGGTTTTTCCCTGTAGGGTGTCAGAAGATAAGTCTGTTGTACTATCCTGTGTACAAGTTACTGCTGGTGCTGTCTTACAAGAAACCCTGCTGCTGCCCCTGTGAAAGCTTGAACTGTAGATGTGTGCTAGTCTGCACTTGTACAGCGCTCTCGACGCAGCAGCAAGAGAAACATCTGGAGAGAGGAAGCCAGCTCCCAACAAGCAAACAGCACTTAACCCGGGACATAGGGCAGCAACGAGCCAGGTCACTGCCCTCTGTCCTTGGGACAGACAGAGAGCCGCCTGCACTTGGAAAGCCCTTCCAACCTACTGGGAACAAGAGCGAGTGGTCTTAGGTTACGAATGTTCTTAGGTCTGACAAAGAACGTATAATGCAAGCCTTTGCCTACTTGAGACACGATGCTCTATTAGAGACGGGCCCATGTGGAACAGCAGGGCTGAAAGAGGCACGCCAAGCGCGTGAGCTTACCCCATGGTCCTGCCTTCGGAAGCAGCCGGACCAGCTTGCAGCTCTGCCCAACTTTCTTTTCCTGAAGTCTCGAAGAGCCGCTGCGAGCGAAGTGAAAGCGAGTCACTTCCTGAAACAGCACGCCCGCCTCCGCGAGCTCCGAAGGGGTGGCCTCTGCCTGTCGTGACATCAAGGCAGACAGGGCGCACCTCGCCGCTGCCGAGGCTGCCTCATGGTGGGAGGCCGTCTTAAAGGAACATTGTCATTTCCACCGAGGTCAGTATCTGCAGGAACACACTGATGCTTCAGTATGAAGAAAGAAACCTTTGTTTAATTTCCCACACCAGGAAACAAGCGGGAGGGGGAGCAAGGGAGGTGCCGGCAATGCCGGACCAGACACGGGGGCGTTCCCGGCGTCCCGTGACGTCGGCAAAAGCCAAAGAATGTCGGGAACGCCCCCGTGTCTGGTCCGGCATTGACGGACAGGCCCCTCGTCCAATGGCAAGGCTCCGTTTACGGAGCCAGCCAATCAACGACGAGGGCCGAACCAAAGCACCCTACGGTTCTCAACAGGATTTCGCCTGCGCGGAAAAGCTGCGCAGAGCGCAGCTTCCGCTAGGCGAAACCTAAAAAGGTGTTTATGGACTCGCAACTCCTCCATCTTGATTCGGAGGTTCCTAGTGCCTCAGGGGACCCCATCTTTCCCCTTCCACCCAATGACCCTGGGGATGGAGACTACACTCCCAATACCTCAAACTGGGTTGGGGGCCCTAGCAGGCCATGGCATCCGGAGGCCAAGCCCTTCCTGTCCAGTGACCCCAAGGCGGACACTGCTTCCTAGCCATCTGACACTGACCTGCTAGCCCCAGACTATCTTTTACATCCGCATTTTTCGGAATGGTGCCTAGTACCCGAGGTGGCCTCCTACATAGCAGGAAGATTATGAAAACCCCTAGACAAGGAGTTAAGCAGCTGCCTACTGGCTGAGTGCCCTGGGCCATTATTGGAGGGTAAAGTGGGCCTCATGCCGGAGATAAATATCAAGATAACCGTTTTGTTTGCAAAATGTGTCAATGACCCCAAGAAGGGTATGGATCAGTCCTGCCAGGACAAACCTCTGGACGTGGCATGACCTCTGGCCAAAATAATGGGCATGGTGGAAGATGGTGGCATCTGGATCCCAGCATTGCCCAGCTGGGTCCAAAATGCCATAATTTTAACCAAGAACACCAATTATGCAATCTCCACAGAGCAGCAAAGATCGCTCCTGATTAAAATCAATCCAAAGCTGGCGGAGCGGTCTACTTTGGAGGCGGGCCCTGTGGGTCAAGGCAATCTCTTTGGAAATCCATTTATGTCGGAGCTGGGCAAGTTTGTCAACACTTTCAATTCTTTAGAGAAAACCCAAATATCAATCAAGCACATATTTACCACCAGTGTTTTTGCCAGAGCAGGTCCTGGTAGGGGGCCCCCGACCAGCTGTGCTTTTCATCATGCCTCTGCTAGAGGCGCAGACTCCCGTCGCAGCCAATGGCAAGATTCCTCAACATTTGGAAACTTCTACCCAACAAGGTCCTACCCCGGTTGCCGAGAACCCGGTGGTGTTTCCAGCGTCAACTGCATCTGCAATACCCATGGTGACACTACTTCGAAGGGTTAAAGCTTGGGGGCCAGTTGGTGCATTTTTTGCAGAATTGAAAGGCTCTTTCCTCAGATGAGTGGGTCCTCCAAACTGTATTTCGGATAGAATTCTATAGTGTTCCCTCTCAACCACACAAACCCAGTCAGAATCGCTGAAACTGTAAATTAGGCCACTCTTAGAGAAGGGCAATTGTTCTGACTGCCTTACAGTCCAAGGGTTTTCTAAGTAACCTCAGTAAAGAGGGACGGAGGTCACTTAAAAATCTAAAAGAATTCAATGAGTGCCTTGTTTACTGCCACTTCAAGATGGGGGGCATCCATCTTCTCAGAGATCTTTTACAATTGGCCGACTGTATGGTCCTCCTCGACCTGAAGGATGCCTACATGGCGTTATCTATCTTTCAAACTCAAACACGCCTTTTACAATTCCAATGCAAATCATAAATATTCATGTTGCCTCCCTTCTGGTCTGTCTTCCATTTCATGGTGCTCCACTAAGTTATTGAAACCAGTGGTCGGACACTTGTGAGCTCGGGAAGTGCGGTTCATTGCCTATCTGAACAATATCCTGATCGCGAACCAATCCGGTATGCTTGACCGCACACTTGCAGATGACCATCAACCTACTGGAATCTCGGTTTCGTGGTCAACTAGGGAAACTCCTCACTCTCCCCATCCCAAAATCTGCAGTGCCTGGGGTTTGTGATAGACTTGGTCAAAGCTACCCTCAATCTCCCATCTCGCAAACTGACATGAGCTCAGAAAACTGCTGGTCAGACCGCAGATATCACTGCGTCAATTAGCACGAATAGTGGGACTTCTCTCATCCTCCACATAGGCTTTTTTCCCAGGCCCCCTCCATTATCGGGCACTACAACACCTGACGATTTCCCATCTTCAACAGGGTTTTACTTATTCTCAACTCTTAAACAAGGAGCATCAGAGGGATACGTAGCCAGGCGCCCTCCACACAGAAAATTACTCAACAAAAAGGCCTGGTTACAATTGACACGCAATAAACTTATGCATTCTTAATCCACTGGGTATCAAATATACCTCCTGGGTGCGGCTATGCTTATATTATTTATACATACCTCCCATGTGTGTGACAATTATTTAGAAAAAAGATTCACCCACAAACGCATCCCAATATTCCCAAGAATTGAGGATGATACTGTACAATGGTCATAAAAAAGTGAAAAAATGTGAGGTGGGTCAAAAAGTGACTCACGTAGGCAACGTCCACAGAGCTGATGGTAGGTCACCAGTTTGCTCACTTTGTCCTCATTGGCACTTTCATTACAAAAAACAAATGTGACATAACTCAAAAATATTTGAAAATGTAACCCATAAATGAGAAAGGAGTAACAAATAATGGTGTAACAAATAATGTTGTAAACTATCTACCACCTCAACCACGTAACGTGTAACAAAGAGTCAACTGCACTCCCCATTAAAATAGGTTGTGAACACCTGTCATATGTATTTAATACTTGCCTAGTGTTCACACCCAAATAAAAAAACAGCATGTTTACACCATTTTAAGTTGAACGGCCGACATGTTTCATTGCCTACCAGCAACTCACCAGGGCCTTCTCACACAAAATTAAGTGGCAGGAAAACACCTACACCGTCAGGACCGGGTGTTTGCATTTTGCTACAGCGAACACCCGGTCTCAGCAGTGTAGGCGTTTTCCTGCCCCTTAAAGTTGTGTGAGGGGAAGGCCCTCCCTGGTGAGATGCTGGTAGGCGTTCACCTGGCAGCCACTGGTCCAGTATTATTAAGGTGGAGATGTGTCCCAATGTCCTGATGAAATTGCGCCAAATTCTAAGACAATGAAACATATCGGCCGTTCAACTTAAAATGGTCTAAACATGCAGTTTTTTAGGTCTCGCCTATGCAGCACGCATGCGCTACTGAGGTAAAAAGACCTTTAGCAATGACTTTGGCTTTTCAGCCAAAAACTTGCATGCGTTCCATTGCCTTCAATGGCAACGCGTGCACGTGTGGCGATTCACTTGCGGGAGCGATCGGCGCCTTATAGTAGCAATTATCGCTCCCGCAAGTGAATTGCGCAGGCCCCCTGCTGCTGCGCGCCCTTGTGTAGCTTACTATAAAGCTGTGCATTAATGTGAATAATAGGAAGTAATGGCTTTATCAATACTTGTGTAAACTTGATTTCTCTGGCCAGTGGTAGGTGTAGGTCTCAGTACATGCTGTTCTATGTTTCCACCTCATTGATTCACCACAGAGTTCTTTGTTTGATGGTATTGTTAACACTGTTGTACTTAAGTTCTTCGTTGTTGCCTCACGTGCTGTGTTTTACATCATTAACCGGATATTTTTGTTGTTGCTTCACCAAGAACCTGTTTCATTCCTATATTGCTTTTGCGTACTGTTCTATGAGCTACACATTTTTGGAAGGACAGAGAGTTTTTGTGGCACATTAAATCAGTTTTGTTGTAAAGATTCAGTGTGCATAAGTCGCATTAACTCGATGCAAGCGCTGCAGTCATTACTGGGCCGAAACAGGACACATTTTTGAAAATGTATGTGCTTTGAAACTTCACCCAAACAGGAATGAAGGTTGAAACATTATTAGTAGAGGTGATTGAAGCTGCAATGTTTTTCCAAACCTTTGCGATGCAAATTCATGAAGGGTTGCAAACATTTTCAGTTTGCCACTTGCATGTCGCGATGGTGACTTTTGAAACCAGTTATGTCACCAGTATTCTTATTTAGAAAATGGTTCTACCAGAAATGTACGTTGCAGAAAATTTTGTGATCTATCCCTTCGCAATGCTATTGTGCAGAGAAAAATTATCCAAACATTTCCCTTTACACATAGAAAAGCTTCACAAAAGCATGCAGAGAAATATGCTGCACGCATTTTTCATTCTTGATTGTGTTCAATTATAGTGAAATTATCCCAACCGGTGCAAATTATCTGACCGTGCAGAAAACCAGCATTGGCATAGCCAATAGGTCTCGCTTTTGGGACCTTATAAGTATTTAGTTATGCAGCACAATATCCTTGGTGCTGCAACATCAACTGTTGCATGGCTAAACACTTATAAGGTCCCAAAAGCGAGACCTATTGGCTACGCCAATGCTTGTTTAGCTAGGTGTGAACACAAGGAAAATATTAAATACATATGATAGGTGTTCACAACCTATTTTAATGGGGAGTGCAGTTGACTCACATTGGTTTGTTAATGAATTTTAAGACACAAAAGAAATCTCTAAAAAGGTAGTTATTTTAGGACTAAACGTTTAATACAATTCGAGCAAAATAAAGTTAAAAATAATGGAGTAGAAGTTCCTTATAAAGCAGAAAAGGGAAAGATTTATCTCCTTCTGGGAAAAGTATAAATTGACATAATACTTTACACAAACCTGAGTATGTTGCTGTCTTGGATTGTTGGAAATGCCTTTACCTGATAATTGACAAACTTACAACAAGCCAGGCTATGATAATATACAGGATATTTTGACTACCAAAAATCTACCTTGGTATACTCATAATATTTTCCCCCATTCATTTTTGTGGTACAGAGTGCGACCTGACCGCGGCCAGCGCCAGGAAGTCTCGATCCCCGGGACCCAGCTGATAAAACTCCGCTGCACTCCACTCCGGAAGACCACCCCCAGGACCACGCTAAACGGCACCCTCATCTACAGACCACCGGGACTTCGCACCCAGTCCGCAACTACCATCGCCAAACTCGCCGCACCCCCACCCCATCAACTCAACGGACTACATCCTACTCGGGACCTCAACTTCCACCTCGACATCTGCGCCGAACCAGACTCCACCACTCTCCTCGACAACCTTGGACTGAAGCAGCTGGTCAACATGCCCACACACAAAGCTGGACACACCCTTAACCCAATCTTAGCAGGTGGGACAAAAATCTGCTTCAGCCACACCACACAGCCCCTATGGAAATACCACCACTCCGTCCACTTCACCACGGCACCCAAGCCCCCCCCGCCCCCCCCTCCTCTGTCACGAAGGTACTGGAGCAAGGTCTCAGAGGAACACCTCAACACCACCCTCCTCCAAGCCCCCCGCGCCTCATCCAACACCAACTATGCAGCGAGGAAGTTCAACCGCTGCATCTCCTGCTGCGCCGACAAACTCGCACCCTTCCGCTGCCTCGCCAAACAACGCCCTCTGAAGGCTGCCTGGTTCACCACAGAACCACAAGAAGCCAGACGCTCCTGCAGACGCCTAGAGAAAACCTGGCAAAACCAGGAAAAAAACGGAAGCACGGAACCACAGGAGCCCCCTGAAGAAATACCACCAGCGCATAAGAGACACCAATCGGACCTTCATAAGAGACAAAGTCCAGACCAATGGAACCAATGCCAAGGAACTGTTCAACGTCATATAGCAGAAGATCAAGGTCCTCTAAGACAACTTCCACGAACAGACGCCTGGACACCACCCCCCACCGCCTCACCACCGAAAAGCCATCCATCATGACCTGGAATCTCGCCACCATAGAACCCATCACCGCGACCATGAAGAAAACCCACTCAGGAGTCAAAAACGGACCCCTGCCCACTGCACATATTACACAGGGCCGCTGTGGTCATCGCACCCGAATAAGGGCCGACCATCAACGCCTCCTTCATGTACGGCATCTTCCCAGATAACTGGAAGCAGGCAGAGACTAAACCCCTCCTCAAGAAGCCAACGGTCGACCCAACGGACCTGAAAAACTACCGGCCCATCTCTCTCCTTCCTTTCACGGCCAAAGTCACAGAGAGACTCGTAAACACCCAACTGACCGCCTTCATCGAAAAGAACTAATAGTTTCTTACCTGTCGGTGTAGTTATGCAGCTTGAAGATCTTACTTGATTCACTATGCTGTGCATTATTCCGCGGTCTAGTGGTTGGGTCTGGAAACGTAGTCTTTTCTTTGGTTTTGTTTTGTATTTTTTTCGTAGCCCAGGTGAAGGTCGACTTCCCACCTTTTGGTGTCCTTCCTGTGACGTTGGCACGCTTCCTGCGGAAGCTCCCACCCTTGGGCGCCATCTTCGGATTCTTTTTTCTCATTTTGTGTTCCGTTTCCGAATCTATGGCAATGTTCAAGTAAGTGATTCACCGCTTTGACCTCCAGGGTGTCTGTTTCAGTCTTGTCTTTGTTTTTACCACCTTTCTCTCCAGCCTCCTCTTTCTGGCGGAGGTGGGTGGGTTTGCTAGTGAATCCAGAAAGATCTTCAAGCTGCAAACTACACCGAAAGGTAAGAAACTATTCGTTTTGCAGCGTGAATCTTTCTGGATTCACTATGCTGTGCATAGACTTTGTAGCGGTTTGCTAGATTTGTGGCGGCTGGGTGGAAGATGAGCGTTGGGTGTTGAATATGTGCTGAAGCACTTTCTGTCCCACTTGTGCTTCCATGTTCATTTGTATGTCCACACAGTAGTGTTTTGTGAACGTGTGAACTGAAGCCCATGTTGCTGCCAGGCATAAGTCCTGAATGGGTGTGTTAGCCAGGAAAGCTATTGTGGCTCCTTCCTTCCTGGTAGAGTGGGCTCGTGTCCCCTCTGCCAGCTCCTGTCCTGCTCGCTTGTGGCACAACTGCATTGTTTGTGCGATCCACTGTGCAATGGTTTCTTTCGTTACTGGTTTCCCCATGAAACTGTTTGCGAAGGACACAAAAAACTGCTTTGTTTTCCTGTGTCCCTTAGTTCTCTCTATGTAGTGCATGACTGCCCTTCTGGCGCCCAGAGTGTGCAGTGCTCTTTCTGCGTTTGTGGCTGGTTTCTGGAAGAAACTTGGTATTTGTATTGTCTGATTGATGTGGAACCTTGACACCACCTTCGGCATAAAGTGTGGGTCCGTTCTCATCACCACCCTATCATTATGTATCTGGGTGCAGGGTTCTTGCAGCGTTAACGCCTGTAGTTCAATCACCCTGCGCAGCGAGGTGATTGCCACTAAGAATGCTGTTTTCATCGTTAGCATTTGTAGTGAGGCCTTATGAATTGGTTCAAAAGGCTCCTTCATGAGTTCTGTCAGGACTAAATTAAGGTTCCATGCCGATGGTGGCATCCTCTTTGGTGGTGCGCTCTTTATTGCTCCTTCCAGGAATCTCTTTACTATCTGTGATGTGAAGAAGCTCTTGTCTGTTTCTCCTCTTGTGTAAGCGACTATCGCCGCCAGGTGTACCCTTAGTGAGGATGAGCTCAAGTTTTCCTCGAGCAGGTAGGTGCGTGAGGTACTTAAGAACTGTTGAGTCCTTCTGCATCTTCTTGTGCAGCTTTTCCTTTCTGCACCATAGTATGAACCTCTTCCACTTTGCCACATAGCACTTCCGTGTGCTAGGTCTTCTTGCTTCACGTAGTACCCTCAGGGTGCTCGCTGGTAATTTCAGATGAGCGAACTCTATGTCCTCAGGAGCTATGCTACTAGGCTGAGGCTCTCTGGCTCTGGAGGCAGCACCTCCCCGTCTTGCATGGAGAGTAGGTCTTTCCGTCTGTGGGGTGCACTCTGTGTCATCTCCATTATCTGTGAGTATCAGGTCTGCCTGGCCCACTGCGGTGCAACCAGTATCAGAGTCATGCTGCTGGTTCTGAACTTGTTGAGTACTTTCTGTATCAGAGGGATCGGCGGAAAAGCGTAAGCAAATGTCTTGGACCAGCTTATCCATAGGGCATTCCCCAGGGACCCTTCCCCTGGTTGCCTGGATGCGAAATTTTGGCATTTTGCATTCTGGCGTGTTGCAAACAGGTCTATTGACTGTGTTCCCCACTTGCCGATCAGCTTCTCTGTTTTCTGTGCATTGAGCTCCCACTCGTGGGATGCCGATGTCGGTCTGTTGAGCCAGTCTGCTTCTACATTGTCTTCCCTGGTAGGTGTATGGCTAGCAGGTCTATCTTGAGTGGGATATCCCATCTCCACATTTCTTGCGCTAATTTTGAAAGCGGGGCTGATTGTGTCCCTCCCTGCTTGTTTATGTAGAACATCCCTGTTGTGTTGTCTGCTGGATCAACACTTTCTGGTTGTACAACTTCGTCTGGAAGGCATTTATTACGATGAAGACTGTCTTTAATTCCAGGTAGTTGATGTGTTTTACCGCATCTGCTGGTGTCCACAGACCCCTCACGCTGAGTTTTTCCACGTGAGCGCCCCATCCCTTCTGGGATGCGTCTGTGGTGATGGTCACCGTTGGTGTTTGTGTCGTCAGAGGCTTCCCCCTTTTCATGTTCCACCATGCTATCTCTTCTTGCACTGAGTACGTTACAACCACTAGATCTTCCCAACGACCTGTAGCTTGTGACCACTGTTCCTGCATCCATTCTTGGAAAGGTCTCATGTGCAGGCGTACATTTGGCACTAGATGTATGCATGATGCATGACGCCATCATGCCTATGATTTTGCTCGCCGTCCTCACTGTCAGAACTCGCCCCTTCTGGTAGAGTTGCGTCTCCTTCAGTAGCGCTAGCGTTCTCTTCTCGCTTGGGAACACCTTGTTCTGTAAGGTGTCGATCTGTGCTCCCAGGAAGATTTTTACTTGTTCCGGTTTCATTGAGGATTTTCCCCAGTGGATGGAGAATCCCAGGCCCCTCAGAGTGTCTGTCACTCTTTGTGCGTGCAGCTTGCACGTCTTGTATGAACTTGCTTTTACTAGCCAGTCGTCTAGATAAGGGTATACATGTATCCCCTCCCTTCTTAGGTGTGCTGCAACTGCCGCAAAGCACTTTGTGAAGACCATTGGCACCGATTTTGGTCCGAACGCCAAGGTTGTGAACTGGTAGTGCTCCTTGTTGATGATAAATCTGAGTAGATGCTTGTGCCCCCTGTTCATTGGGATGTGCAGGTAGGCATCCTTGAGGTCTATGGTGACCATGAAGTCTCCGCCTTGCAAATGAGGGAGTACCTCTTGTAGGGACGTCATCTTGAATTTTTGCGTTCTTATGTACTTGTTTAAGAACCTTAGGTCCAGGAAGGGTCTCATTGTCTCGTCTACCTTTGGTACCAGGAAGTAGGTTGAGTACACTCCCCTGTTCCTTTCCTTATAAGGTACTGGTTTGATGGCCTGTTTTTGCAGGAGTTCTTTTACTTCCTTTTGAAGTAGGTCTAGCTCTTTCTTTGCTAGCGCCCTTCTTTTCGGCTTTCTGTTTGGTGGTCTCCTTTCCAACTCTATGCAGTACCCAAACTGTATGATGTGGAGTACCCACTTGTCTGTGGTTATTTTCTTCCACTCCTGGGAGAAAAGGTTTATTCTTCCTTCCACCGGTGTTATATGATCGCAGGTGTTTAGTTTGTGTACCCCTTTGTTGTTGTATCCGTGCTCCACACTGGGAGTTTTTGCATGGGTGGGCACTCGTCGCGTGACAAAGTCACTTAGAGGCGGGTTGTTGACCCCCTCTTCTATTTTGTCCACGTCTATTCCCTCTCCTGCGAAAGGACTGGCCCCTTTGTTGGTACTGCCAGGGTAGTTTTTATTGCCCCTGCTGTGTCTGGGTGTCGGACTGGTGGGACTGTTGGAACGCCTGGTGCGATGTTCCTGGCTGGTTTCCTCCCCTCCAGTTAGGTCTTCGTGACGGGGTGCCCCTCTTTGTTCCTCTGAATTGCAAGGCCCCCATGCATCTTGCAGTCTTGTTATCTTTCTTCAGTTGGGTCAGCTTCTCATCCACTGGAGCACCGAACAGTGTCTCTCCGTTGAACGGGATGTTCAGGATGCTGTGTTGTACTTCCGGCTTGAATCCTGAAATCCTGAGCCAGGCTTGCCTTCTTTCCGTGATGCCCATCATCATGAGTCTGCTGGCCGTGTCAGCCCCGTCCAAAGCAGTCTTGAGACAAGAATTTCCCACATTCTTCCCTTCTTCCACAAGATGTGTAGCCCTTTGCTGGTGTTCTTCAGGGAAGTGTTTTAGTAGCTGGCCCAGTTCGTCTAAGATCTGGTACTGGTGTCTGTTGAGCAGTGCGCTGGAATTTGCCATGCGCCAGTGCATTGCGGCATTCCGTTCGACCTTTCTCCCAGTCAGGTCCATCCTTCTGTTTTCCTGGTCTGGGGGTGGCCCTGAGGGTGGTGGCACGTTAGCGCTCCTCCTTGCCGTAGCTGTAATGATGGAGTCCGCCGTGACTGATCCCTGAATGTTGGGCGGGTCCTTGGAGGAATGTTTGTACTTCTTCTCCGTCCTTGGTGTGATGGCTTTGCAAGTTGCAGGCTCCTTGAAAGCCTCCTTCCCCTGTGCCTTGACGCTGTCGAGCATCGGCAGGTACTGGCTCCTAGTTTGTGTTGGGAGCAGTGTTTCTAGGAGGAAATCTGCCTTCTGCTTTTCCTCGCCGAGTTTTACCCCGAAGGCTGCTGCTGCGTTCCTGATGACTGTCTTGTAAACCCCAATGTCATCAGGCAGCGATGGCCTCGAAGGGTACGTGTCTACATTATCCTCCGGACTCTCGGTGTCGAGGTCTTGCCACTCTATGTCCTGTGCTCCGAGGATGCGGAGACCAGGATTGTCCTCTGGTCGGAATCCTCCTCCTCCTCCTCCTCCTCCTCCTCGTAGTAGGAGGCTTCTTCTTCTGGATCTTCCAGCACCTCCGGGCTTCCAGACTGTCCTTCGACGTCTTAGTCCTCTTCTTTGGTTATCTCAACAACCTGTGGTCTTGGTTTCGTCGGGATTAAGAAGTCCTTCATCCTGGCGTCAAATTCTTGTTTGCGCTGCAGGATGTTATCCATTTCGGCCTCGAGCCATCTCTTTTACTTTTCCATTTCGGCGGCACGTTCCGCGTCGAATGGATCGGCTGCTCTCTTCAGCAGATTGGTCGGCGGCGAGGCGACTTTCGGCGCCGAGCTGGGTTTCGGGTCCTTTTCTTTCGGCGTCGAACATTCCTTCTCGGGGACGTTTTTCGACGACTTTTGCTGTTCTCCAGCTTTCGGCGCCTGGGAGTCCCTCTCTGAGGATCGGCTGGGCCTGTTTGTAGCCACGGACGCTGAGGATTTCGGCGTCTGTGCTTTCGAGGACTTGCCCTCGTTTGTTCGAGAGTCTGGGTCACACAGTCGAGTGTCTTTCGGGGCGTTAGGGGCCGTCGAGTCTTAGGAGTCTTCTTATCGGTCTCTACGACCGTGTAGTCATCGTCTTCTCCGACGACGTTGTCCTCTTCGTCTGTTGAGAGCCCCAGGTCTCGAAGGGATGGTGGCTGGCCCTTGCCCTGCATGCTGGCGTTGGCCATCCTCTGTCTCGCTCTTACTCGAAGAGTCTTCGGTGTGAAGGCGGAGCAGGCGTTGCAGTCCTTGTTCTTGTGGTCGACCGGTAGGCAGAGGTTGCAAACCGGGTGCTGGTCCTTCTGCGCGTACTTGTGGTGGCAGTTACGGCAGAATTTGAATGGTGTGTTGTCCATCTCCTGGGTTCAGGGGGCCCCCTGAGCGCGCATTCTCCGATGGACGTCAAAGTTCTGGAAGTTCTCCTGTTCTTTCGTCGTCCTATTCGATGGTGTAGTCTCTCGTCGTCTTTTCCAATCTTTTTTCGTCCAAAAAAGGCTTTTGGTGTCTTCTTTCTCCAAAAATGTATGGTGCCCTCCCGGGAACAATCCAGACCCAACCGCTGAAAAAAGAATCTGAAGATGACGCCCAAGGGTGGGAGCTTCCGCAGGAAGCGTGGCGACGTCACAGGAAGGACACCAAAAGGTGGGACGTCGACGCCCACCTGGGCTACGAAAAAACAAAAAAACAAAGAAAAGACTACGATTCCGGACCCAACCATAGACCGCTGAATAAAGCACAGCATAGTGAATCCAGAAAGATTCACGCCGCAAAACTCCATCCTGGACGCCTCCCAATCTGGATTCCGCAGCAACCACAGCACCAAGACCGCCCTGTTCGCCGCCACTGACGACATCCGCAGGCCACTCTACCAGGGACACACTGCGCCCCTCATCCTTCTGAACCTCTCCGCAGCATTCAACACTGTTTCACATCGCATAGTAGCAGCCAGACTTCACGATGAGGAGATAAAAGGAACCGTCCTCGATTGGATCCAATCCTTTCTCTCTGGCCGAACCCAGAGGATCAGACTCCCTCCCTTCCTCTCCGAACCCACCAATATGAACTGCGGAGTACCATAAGGATCATCGCCCAGCCCCACGCTCTTCAACATCTACATAGCCCCCCTCACCGCCATCGTCGGACAGCATGGGCTCAGCATTGTATCCTGCGCCGACTACACACAGCTCATCCTCTCACTCACGAAGAAGCCCGAAGACACCAGACTCTGTTCCCAGCAGAGTATTAGCCAATCCACTCCAAAAGCAGACAAACAATTCTCAAGGAATTCTGGATTATATTTCAACCTGATTTGTTGTGGCACCTGGAATTTTAGGCAACATGTTGGGTCAAAAGTTGGAGATAGGTCACAAATGAATCCACCTGTATTATGACTGCAGCAACTGACAGACGGTCACTTCCAATAAAATGAACAACATGAAAGGTCCTACACATGGAAAAATGTTCCATACTTATAATGATATAATCAACTGGCTGGAGATTTTTCCCTTTGACAAATGGTTGCTGTGCGGTTTGATTACCAGAGAATAGGTCAATACAGTTTTGTTTAGTGTCCCCTGTGTACCATGCCCACCTAACACAGCCTAAGGCATGGGTAAGTCACCCCTCTAGCAGGCCTTCCAGCCCTAAAGGCAGGGTACACCATGTTGAGGTGAGGGCATAGCTGCACGAGCACAATGCCCCTACAGCGCCTGTGCCTTTCACAGACACTGTAAGTGCAGTAAAGCCTTGAGTACATGAGCTGGGATTTTGTAAACACGAACTCCACAGCTCCATGATGGCTTTTCTAAAGTCTGGGACGTTTGGTATCAAACTTCTCAGCACATCAAACCCACACTGATACCAGTATTGGATTTAATGAAAAATGCACACAGACTCTAGTGTAGTTCTTGACTGCCTCCCTGCCATCTGTCACCACCAGACAGGTTCCTGGACACATGGGTAGAGAGCCCTCTGCTCTCTGGGCCCTGGAAAAAAGCACATCCTGGGCAGTGGTGTCATGCCTCCTCCTCCAGGATGGGCAGGGTGCTCTAAGAGGGAACCTCAAAGGCCTGCCACCTTTGTTAGCTACCCCCAGCCTTATGCTGCTATTGTTGTAAACAAATCTAGACACCTAGTGTAATTTGCCCGATTCATGCCCTTATATAGGTATACTTTATCATATCCTTATATAGGCATAGAAATTAATACCCTGTTTGGCCTAAAGCCATACAGCCCAAATACGGCATGGCTGCTTCCACCAGGTTCCGAGGATTAACAATGATTTCTTGGAAAAACCCACCTTCAGCAGCTAGGAACTTCCCCCTGCTTGAATATTAAGTTCTCCAAGAACTCCTGGCGTTTTCCAAGAATTTAGCCTTTGAGTGACGATATTAAGTCCAAACATGCGTCAAACTCGGCACCTTCAAAGTATAAATATGCCTAGGTTTGCTCAGTCAAACACACAGTGGTTTGGAGCAGATCGACTATCTACTTGCCCGACGCCCTGCAGCAGCAAGTGCTGAAGGAAGCCGACCCTCCAGCTGACGCACTGAGAGAGACGCTGTCTTTTCTCTTGGCGAGAAATCCAGCTCCAGTGTTTCCGGTTTACCCTTGCGGGCATCTGGGAAATCGAGTCCTGAGCCAGAGATACAAGACCTCCTTCATTCTAAAACCAAGGTACGGAGCTGATTAGACCTCTTAGAGAATTCTTGGAATAGATTCCTGGCAGAGAACTACTAAACTTAGGCTACTCCTCACTTACTTCTTCCCTGGTACTAGACTCAGGTTAGGTACACCGGGGTAGGCGTATTTTAGAAGCACCAGTTGAGTACTTTTAGTCATTATTACTGTATGTATTTTATACGTTTTATACACTTTATGGCTTAGAAACCATATCATGCTTTTACAGTACTACTTTATAATACCGTTTGTATTATATGCATTGTACTTTATAACCAGTATTACGATTGTAGCAGTTCATTTCCAATGCTTGAGAAAGAAGACTCTTCAATAAATACTTTTTATTGAAAATGCCAGTCTCTCTATTTCTCTGCATCTCTGGTGAAACGAAGCAGGCACGATTGACTGAGTAAAATAGTTATCTATTGTTTCCGCGACTCTAGAGATAAGTTTCTTATTCTGGGGACACAAAGTTGTCATGTTTATGCGGTTGTCAGAAACTAATCCCTTCTTGTGAATTCGAGAAAGTTTCTAGTGACCTCTGAGCTAGCTGGCATTCACTATTAAGTTTAATATATTCGGTAGAGACCTAGTAGATCTCAGTCCTACGTCTAAACTACAGTATATATTATTCCAATGCGCAGAGCCTATTGGGAATATAAGAACTATACTACACTATCAGAAACTGGCTTCAACCGGTTCTGACCCTCATTTTGGGCACCAGAACTCACAGGAAAACCTAGCCAGGAAGGGAGGTGTGCTCACCTTTGCCAACCGCACCCCTCAGGTGGGGAGGCTAGGTGAAGTACACATCTCCGTCGCCGCCATTTTGGAGATGGGGGGACCCCTCCAATCAGAAAGAGGCTTGTGCCCCCCTCCCACTGGCGGGTGGCATTCTAGGGTGTGTACACACCGCAGGGAAGGTACCTATTGGTCCCAACCTGCAGACCCCTGTAACGCCTCCTAAATTTAGTATTTGGGGCACCCTTGAACTTTACCTCTACAAATTAGACGTGACAGGAAGGAGGACCGAAGAGCTGTGCTTCAGAAGAACGATGACAACAACTGCTTTGGCCCCAGCCCTACAGGCCTGTCTCCTGCTCTGAACCCCTGCTAGCTGAACCCAGCATGTCCTGCAGACAGCAGCCTCCAAGGATGCCAGAGACCTGCCCTGTCTTCACTAAGAATTACTACCACCCGCAGAAACTGGATTTATCCAACACCAACCCAAGTCAGGACTCCAGATCTAAGCGAGTCCTCACCACTGTGCACCTGACACCCACGGCCCACGTTCTAGTGACCTAACACCCCAGCGAGGGGACTCGAAGTGGGTTTTGAAAATACCACCAGGATGATCAGGATCTTTCTGCAGCAATAGGGAACCAGAAACAGAGCAATGGAGAGAAACAGGACAGGTGAACCTGGGCACAAAGCAGATGAGTTTACATGTTCATGCCACAGAGTATTAAGGAGGTAGAATTTGAACAGTTAACGCTGAGATGCAACACTGACAGGAAGTTCCCATAGGTTTATCAACACATATCTTATGGATTAACAGCAACTCCTTTTCAGACAAAACCAGAACATTAGCACATACAGAAGCCCAGGTTTTCAGTGAAAGAAATGGAGTGGCTTACTTATTCCATGAAAACCAATTCATTCACATATCCATGACTCCCACCAGAACAAGCAGCCTGCTACACAAAGTCACCCAGCTTACCTTATTGGTAAGGCAATACACTACTATTGCCACCTGGGCTCCTTTGTACCTTGGGGTATGGCTGTTGTAGCGATTCTGTCTGGCTGTGCCTCAAATCAATTCATTCCATGTCCATGGATCCAACAGAACAAGCAGCCTTGTACACAAGCACACTCACTCACCTCATTGGTAATGTCATACACAACTATAGCCGCCTGGGCTCCTCTGTAGTACATAGGTGCAAGGCTGTGGTAGCGCTCCTGGCCAGCTGTGTCCCAAATCTCAAACTTTACTGTGGTGTCGTCGAGACAAACCGTCTGGGTAAGAAAGGCCGCTGAAAATAACAAGGAAGCATTACATTTAAACTCTGTACTAGTGCTGGATCAAAACATTACACATTCAAAGATCAGAATGAACAATGGATACCATTTTTTTAAGCTTTGGGGTGGAATTTGTTTGTGTCTATAAGAGAGCCAGAAGGCGAGGATAGGACACCATCCCACCAAACCATAACAGCACAATGCAAATTACCCACATTCCAGGTGCCGATGGCATACTCCAAGCCTCCACCCCCCAACAGTTATCATGTTTCTACACTTCAGAGTCTCTAGGATAAAGAAATATTTTTTAAAGGACAAGTCAAAATGTTGGTAGTAATTTAGAAAATGTTGGACAGACGAATGACCTAATATGCATGACAAGAGGTAGAGACTACCACAGATATAGCATAACATCCTCCATATAATTGTCAGCCGAGGTTGGAATTCAAAATAGTACAGCTAGACGTGAAAGAAGAGCAACAGTGCTACTTCCAGCTGGGATAGTGGTAGCAAAAATAGGACACTCGTAAAGTAAGACCGCCTTAAACGCCAGCTATGAATCCAGTGCAGTGCCCTCAAGTACGCAGCTCCCAACTTATAGCATGTGAAGGCCATCCGTGCTAGATGAGCACACAGGAACGGAGGTGTTGATTGATACATGCTCAGTGTGATTATGTGACTTCTATAGAATGGCAGCTACCTTAAGCCACTGAAACAGTTGGAACAAAGGATTTTTTGCTATGCAGCTTATGGCAATGTCTCACTTCATAATTGCTGAAGCACACCTGGCAAAGCATGACTGGGTAGCTGTGGCACTAGCAGCGAGGCTTACACAGAGGAACATGTGTTAAGCATTTAAACAGCACCAAAACAACTACAGAAAAATTCAACACGTACTCAAAAATCCAACACCAATTTATAAAAAGTAAACTGTATTTTTAAAAGAATTTAGACACTAGAACGAAAAAGATTTACCCTAGGGTTCCAGACATATACATTTTACAAGTAATAATAAATCAAAGCAATTACACTCAAATCGCAAACAAGCCTTAGCAAAGTCAATGAATAAGACATTTCGAAACGTTTCCAAAGAAAAGTTAGGCAAGTGTCAATGCAGTCGGTTAGGAGGACTTGGGGCGACCAACTTGGGCAGGGGGACCAGCAAGTTACTCAAGAACAGTTACCTTCACAGAAGCAGCCCTTCAGTAGTTTCAGGCACTTTATCTGCGATGCAAATGATTCCTCTGGAGTGGTCCTGATGCAAGGAATAAAGGATGCTGAAGATGCTCTAAGGATAATGTGGATGCGATGCGTAGACAGGGGTTTTGCTGCAGGGGCTCCTTGCTCCATGAGGATGGTAAGGGGGGTCATGATCGCAGGGTCATCGTCCCATAAGGTCCTCTCTGGTTTGGCCATAGTCCAGTTGCCACTAGACTACCAGTCGTCCGTTGTCACAGGCCAATCATTCGAAGATTGCAACATTCCCTTCTGAGGGTTCCAGCGACCCTCCAACAGCATTCCGGGGCTCAGCGAAGTTGGGTGCAACTCTGTATTTCAGGTCTTGGTCGTCAGTACTGCACGGCAGCGGTGGTAGCGACATGAAAACTTTTGCTTCCAACTTACCCCAGTAGTCTTCTTTAATGGTTGTGTCTCTCAGCTGCAAACAGGAGGCCAGTCAGGTAGGCACCGGAATACTCTTTGCTTGACTTGGTTCTTGGAGGCAACTTCTCCTTGAGCAGGACACAGCAGGCATAGTCCCTCTCTTCGCTAGCCACCAGGCACGGCAGCTGCAGTACCCTTTTAACTTACGTGGCCAGGATATCATTCAGTAGGGATACAGCCAATTCGCCATACTCTTTAGCGTTAGGGCACTGGCACTGAGGTATGGTTAACAGTCCTAAGAGCACTCAGAGTCAAAAGCCAGCCGCATTAGTCAAAAATCTTGGGGGTGACCATACAAAAAGAGGCATTTCCTTACAACAGAAAACTGATGCACAATGATGACGATCTGCTAAACAGCTGCTAACATCACAGTCACTATCCTCAAGAGGCCCAAGACAAGGAGAAGATGGTGGCTGTCTTTTAAAGCTGGCCTATACCGACCCAAATCGTAGCTCCACAAAGACAGCAATGGTGCATTGTTAAAATCTGCTGTCCTAGAACTAAAAAGCAAAAGACACACAAATGATGGCTAGATTGCGGAACAAATCAAACATTCACCCCTATTAAAAAGATCTGGGTTAAATCCATTGTTCTTTTGCTCACCATACCACCCCAATTTAGGCCCAGCCATATGAAAATCAGTCTTGGCCCTGCTCCTCATGGTAACAGTCCAGCCCGAACTGCCAGGCCAGGTCCTCCCTGGACCAGAAACAAGCTTCCCGGGACCGGTTTCAGGGTACCACACCCCTCATCAGCAAGACTAACTTGACTCCTGGGGCACATGGAGCTGGGGACCCATGTCTGGGCATACCCAGTGCACCTAAAGCAAGAAATAAAAGCCATACAAATGATGGACGGAATGTGGAACAAGTCAAACATTAACCTCCCCAGTCAAACTGGAGTGGGTGGTGAGCAAAAGAACAATGGATTAAACCCAGATCTGTTTGACTGGGGGTGAATGTTTGCACTGGTCAGCATTCTGTTTATCATGTGTTCTTTTTGTCAAAACTAAAGGCAAAGGAACAGAAATCTAAAATTGGTGCTTAACTTAAAAGACAACTTAAGATTCATTGGCATGCCCTACACATGTACCACTGGGCCACAAACTCAGCACTCTGTTGGTTGGGTGTACGCTGATCCTTCAGCACCCCACACCCCCCTTTGCATCCCCACTATAGAGCAGGGAATTCCCTTTTTTACTTGTTTCTTTTTCTGTCTGTTAAGAGTGATTGCCTGAAACCCCAAATGGGAGCCTGAGAAGAGTGAGAATGGATGCCAGTGATGATATGTTGGGGCTCCAAACTCGAACAAGTGCAACTTCGATGTTTGGGCAGAATTTTAAGGATTTCGGTGGTGGGGTCAGCGCCATGTTAGTATCACTGGAGCCTAGAATAGGGGTTGGGAGTTAGAAGGGAATAGTGTGTTAGATATATACTGAAATGCCATACATATAGCACATCGAGGCTACTTGTGCACTTATACGCTGACAAGGACATATGACTCATGTGATAAACCCAGACAGCATGCATATGCCTTGCAAACAAGGTGATACCCAATATGACCTCAAGACATTGCCAGTTAAACTTATGACCCGGAACACCCACAGCCTCAATGACTCCTGCAAAGTGAAACAGATGCTAGCCTACTACAGGAAATACATTTAACACGCTCTTCTGAGGTCAGACTACAACCCAGATGGATCAAAACTAAATACCCAGCATCCCACTCCTCGTATGACCCTGGCACAGCAATATTAATTAGGGGTCGTGCCCCAGTCCATCCATCACAGGACACAACGGACCCGGGGGTGCTCATCTATGCACAACCCATTACAATAGTGTACATACGGCCCCAATACAGAAACGCCGAACTTCTTTAGCAAACTATAGGCTAGCATACTGAGATACAATCCAGGGACCCTTCTTTGGGATGGCGACTAATGTCATACTAAACCCAGACAAGGAGAGGTCACGTGAAAGCAGCAGACTACATGCAGTGGCAGCAATACAAATACAGGACATTATGACAGATAATCTAGTGGATATGTGGCGCCTCCTACATCCAACAATCCGGATTCCCCCCATGATCCTTGCCCTCCCAGTCTGCTTCATACAGTTATAGACTGCGCAAATCCTGTCATCAATGAAATTGTGAATTCCTCAATGGCCAAGGCTATAGCCCCGTCCTATTGGAAATTAGCAGCGGTTAAACATCTACAGAAAAACAACTTGTTGACCCCACAACCCTCTTAAACCTTTGACCAATCTCATTACTTCCTGTTCAAAAGCACAATAACTGAAAAGTTGGTCAATGACCAGCTAACGGGGTTTCTGGAGGAGGCAAACACCCTACACCCTTAGCAGACTGGTTACCTTCAAAGACTGTCAGCAAGATGCAGATATGCTCAAATTAACACCTGATGCTGGGAAAATGTAGTGCTGAACTTATTAGATCTATCAGCTGCATTTGATTCCATCTCCCACGTCATTCTGCTGCAACGACTCGAGGGCTGTGGGATCTCCCATCAGTTGCTGGCCTGGATGAAACCTTCTTCTCAGATCGCAGACAGACTGTTATGCCAGAAATCTTTTTACCTTCAGAAAAGCTTGTCATATCTGGAGGACCGCAGGACTCCACATTATTTAAAGTCTACATGGCCCCTTTGATCTTGCTGATCACCTCTTTTGGTATTGAATTTACATCTAATACCGATGACACTCAGTTAATCCTGTCATTGGATAAAGACTCAATTGGTTCCAAGATCAACTTAAACTGTTTAACAGAAGTTATCCTGTGGCTGCACACTAACCATCTCAAGTGAAATATCCATAAAACAGAGATTTTGCTTCCAAGTCCTTTGCCCCGGCCCTATGGCGGCCCAAGGATACCCCTTCACCACCTCCTTCGGTACAGGTCTTGAAGAACCTTGGTGTAAATGTTGATGCCCTCAAGTCTTTTGGCCCACAAGCTATGGCAGTAGTTGGAATATCTTCAGCCTCATAAAAGAATAGAATGGTAATACCTCTCACTAACTGTAACTTTTGCATTGATAACATCTAGAAAGGACTACTTCAATAGTCTGAAAGCAGGTTCTTCAAAACAAATCCTGCAGAAACTCCAGGTAGTGCAACACTCTGCGGCCAGACTGGTACTCAAACTCTCTTGTTGAACCTCAGCAGTCTTGAAAGTACAACAATTGCTGTCAGTAAAAGATATTTTATTTATCTTCAGAGCTTTTTGAGGGTCGTACCAAAATACTTAATTCCCAGAGTCACTTATTACATGACCACACAGTCTCATAGGTCCCCCACAAGCCAAGCACTCAAAACCCCTACGTACAGACTTAAACTCAAGCAGGAAACTCCTTTACATTTCTGGGGCACAAGGGCTTGAAACTAGCACCCTAGGGAGTTAAGATTTATTGATTGAGAGAGGATTTTCAAACTGCAGCTTAAGACATTAATTTTTTGCATCTCTGAAACTTTATGCTATTTACTAATTCTCTGATGCATTCTCCCACAAGTTTGACTAAGTGTATGCAGCCACATTCACTACCGCTTAGAGTCAGGATGCTCCTTTGAGAGTTGCAGCGCCCTCTATAAGTACAACATTCATTCATGGCACTTTTATGTCTGTAGCCTGAGGTTCCTAGTCCAGACTTGACTATTGGCTTATATCAGCTGAGGCCGCCCATGGACGGCACGAGTCAAACACCTACTCAGGACCTTATCAAACCATTCACAGTTGGTCCTTAAATTGAATGTCCCATGTCGGACACACAGAGACTGGCAAGTGGAACGCAGAAAAAAATAGGAGGTTTAAGGATTAAATCCGAAACAATATAGACATATATTGCTCATTAAACAGTCATGCAAAAGACAGTCCCACAATGCTATGGGAGGCAATCCAGGTGGTCACCAGGGGAGTGTGTAGAGCAAAAGAAGCCCGGGACTTGAAACCCGTTAAGGCCCGACAGGCAAAGCTGAAGACAGAAGTAAAAAGCCTTGATATGAAATATGCAATAGAAGGCACTAAAGAAACACTAGCAGAGGTGTGCTCCTAACTTGATAAATATCAAGAAGTGACAAACGGGTAAATCAACAAAGGCCAGGCTTTTTGGAGAGGATTATAAGCCAAACAAAACATTAGCTCCTCTCCAACGTCAGCATTGAGTAAGCTCAGGGATCTAAGAAACTAAGGCAGCAGAGAGACCACAAGTACAATAAGCAAGCCAAATAACAGTGTTCCACAACTATTACACAGACCTATACCGCACTAAAGCTACACTGGACATGACAGATCGGATTGTGTCAATGAAACCAAAGCACTGATATTGCTAAAACTGGTACACAGGAGGTAGCTAGATGAGCACATCACTACTGGAGAATCGAAATGTAATACAAAGGTTGCCTAACGACAAAGCTGTCGAAACCGGTGGGTACTTGTACAATCGTAAAAAGAACACGCATCCCAGTTAGCGCCTAGATTGAGAAGTTCACGAAAAAGCCTTTCAAATGGCAAAGCCTTCCAAAATGACAAAGCATTCCAAAATGATAAAGCCTTCCAAAATGACAAAGCCAGCATCCATCCCTCAGAGAGGGGATATGATAATAACCAACCCGGAAAACCCCAGACAAGACAGATGACATCCACCCTTGTCGTAAATAAATTCTGACAGGTTTTCAGCCAAAGATCTAGCCAATCGCATACTACCTCTCCTAGCCTAGTAAGATCAGACCAATCAGGATTCATACTAGGCAGGCCAACATCACATAGTTTGAGTACATTATTTGCTCTGCTACACTATATTGACCTGGAAAGGAAGGTAGAGGCTGTCTTCCTGGACGCAACAAAAGCGTGCGACTGCCTCTAATGTAACTACTTTTTCCACCTCCTGGGTTGGTTTGGCTTTAACGCAAGATATGGGAGATGGATAAAATTACTATATACTAACCCAGTGGTGTGCCCCATACAAAATGGTATAACACAGGCTCGATAAACATGTGAAGAGGGATGAGTGAGAACCGCCCTCTTTCGCCATTTCTTTTTGCCCTTGCAATGGAGCCACTCTCACCTAGACCACGCCAACACCACACGAAAAGGGGACTGAATTTCACTAATAATATCGCTTAAAGGAAAGATGTCACCCATAATGTGAAACCGCCAGAGCAAAACATGGCACCACTGATCAGAGCATTCCTCATCTGTGCGGGATACTCGAAGATCCACATAATCGGAGCCAAATCCATAGCATGTACTTGACCAACAATACTTGCAGCTGCATACTAGAATACCAACAGCAGTGAGAGGACATGGTGAAATACTTACACATACAAGTGTGTAGGAGAACAGAGAAGTCATACGAAAGACCTACGGAATGGCTTGTGCAAGCTCAGAACAGCAGGCGGATAGATGAATATGGCTGCAAGAAAGGGGATATGTTAGAATCGGGGGTCTCTGGTTGGCACAGGTGAGTACTTGTGACAAGCAGGGACCCTTTCCTCTAGTCAGAGCAAGGGACTTACCCTGAAAATAACCCCTGCTCACCCTCTAGGCGGTGTGGCGCGAGCAGACAAGGCTAACCCCCAGAGCGTTTATGAGTTAAGCATTTGTAACAATACACAGTTGACACACTACAAATGGACACCAGGCTGGCTTTATGTAAAATATGTAGTCTTCTTTATATCAGGTTTACCACAAGTCTCAATAACATTTAAAACAGTTCCACGGGGGCGTGGCTAGCAGCCGACCGAGATAGCTGCGTAGCAGAGGAGCTCTGTGACCGAAGCGGCTCCATCAAGTAAATCCGTCCACTGATCCGACATATTTGCACCTCCAGAGGCAGATTCCGAGGGAGGAGACCAGGAGGCACCGTCCGCCACCACTCCGGTGCAGATCAGACGTGGGAAGCCGAGCGAGGTGACCAGTGCGGGCCTTTCCGCACCTTGGCTGCGCCGGGCTTGCGTCACGGACTATCCGGCCGGAAGTGTCCGCAGGCCGGGAACGCTCACCGGAAGTTGCTGCTGGGACGAGCGATCCGCGGAAATGCGTAAAAGGCGGTGGAGCGGAGTGAGGGGCACAATCAACCCTGCACCCCACGAGCAGCGATCACACCACTCGCCCACACTGGCATCATTATCGCCGGCGAAGCTTTGAGAGGAGCCCCGACATTGGCGAAGTTACAGCGCAGCTTCCGGGCTCGGAGTATGGTGGCGCCTGAACAGTTTTTTGAGCGCATATTGCTGCCCGTGCTCGTATTCACCCCCCTCCCCCCCCCCCACCCCCTCCCCGGCCCCCTGGAGCTCATAGTCGCGGCAGGGCACTGCAAGGTGTAGGCACGTGTGGAGGGCCCGGGGAGCTGCTGGACCAAGCAAAAAGTGTATGATAGCAGGCACTCGGTGGCCCGCACCGGGCAAATCGGCCTGCGTATCGTGGTGGCAGCACGGGGTGGCGCCTGGCTGAGACACCGACTCTCTGGGGAACAAGTGAAGACCTTTGAGAGCAATAGTGCGCACCGGTGGCGCAGTGAAACTGTCTGGGCCTGTATGCAGGGGTGAAGAAGGACCGCTACACCCTACGGGTTATAGTGCACTTAGGCCACAGTGTGTACGCCACTTCCAGAGCAGCGAAGGCGATAACGCAGAGAAGCCTGCATAAGAGGAGCTTGATTGGATGCCCCATCACGGCGGCGCAGTCCACAAAGCCGCAGGGGCTCTGGGGCAATACGCTATCTTGCCTCCCGCGCCCAGACGAGCCTTTCATAAACGCGTCAAGATACCATCTGTGCTGACTTGGGCTCCGAGACGCCTGGAAATAATCGCGCACGGACACAAGACTGGTCAAGCTTAGCGACGCAGTGAAGATGAGAAGCATGGCGGGCAGAGGCGCAAGGAATAACATGGCGCAGGCAAAGCTAGACAAATATGCTTACGATAAGGCCACCACGCAGCAGGCAGGACGCACCTCCACAGGAAAGGGCCCGGAGGGAGACGGCGCCAAGAAGGTGATGTTAGAAGACCTAATGAGAACACTATCCAATGTGCAGACGACGGTGGGATCCATCTCTACAGACGTTGGCCTATTGAGAGCAGACTTGCACAAAATGACGGAGCGGGTGGCACACGTGGAGGTAGTTACCAAGTCCCTGGTAGAAGACACCTCCGAACTGCAACTGGCAATGGAACGTATGGAAGCAGTTACCAAGAAACTCCAGGAAAAGCTGGACGATCAGGAAGGAGGTTCAAGACGGAACAACGTACGAATCCTGGGAATACCAGAATCGGAAGGCAAGCGAGCAATGGATCTATATATTGAAGACCTAATCAAGACCAAGCTGCAACCTAAGGGCCTTTCACACTTCTTTTCCATCGAAAGGGCACATAGAGTCCCCGGTGGAGCACCAAAACCGGGGGCGGCACCGAGACC
Source organism: Lissotriton vulgaris (assembly GCF_964263255.1). NCBI lineage: Eukaryota > Metazoa > Chordata > Amphibia > Caudata > Salamandridae > Lissotriton > Lissotriton vulgaris. The sequence continues at coordinate 1,091,029,754 of NC_141698.1, forward strand.
AGTGCTGGCCAGACTCTTTAACTTCCGAGACAGGGACGCCATACTCCAGACAGCACGGACTTCGCCGCCTATTAAAATACAAAACTCCACAATTGCCTTCTTTCCAGACTACACGGCCGAAGTGGCCCGGCGTCGGAAAACTTTCACAGACGGGAAGAAGACCCTGCGGGCGAAGGAACTGCCCTACTCTATGCTATTCCCGGCGAAGGGGCGAGTAGTTGATAATCACAAAACGTGGTTCTTCGACACACCTGAAGCGGCACGCGAGTGGCTGGACGGCTGGCGGCGGGTAGAAGCGCCTCGGCGCACGGGCAAAGGCCAGAGAAACCAACGGACAGAGAACCGAACGAATTCACAGACGTCGACCGGGCAAAATCAGGACAGTGTCTCAGAGACGGGACTGGGGGACGATGAACAACAGCCTGAATCTTGAAGACCCAGCTGATATAGCTCAGGCAACAGTAGTCCAACATGATGGACGTGCTGCCCTTGGGCTCCAATCAGGAAGAAGCGGAAGAGGGCAGATGGGGTCGCTGTCACCACGGATCTACTTGCCCCCACAAGCAAGTACTATGGGTTGGGACAGGGATGTGCACTCGGCGGTTCTATAAAATGATGGCTCTCCCGAGGTTCCTCTATGCACTGGAAAACTCACCCTACCCTGTCCCGCGAGGTACTTCCAACAGGTGACAACCTTAGCATCCAACCTGCTCTGGAGTAACAAGCCAGCACGTCTTGCCCATGTCAAGCTCAACAGAAGCTGGTACGAGGGGGGATTGCATTACCAAATCTGCAATTGTATTACTGGGCCGCCCAGCTCAAAATCATCAACCAATGGATTCATGCGCCTCGAGATGACCTAGCATACAGGGTGGATAGGACACAACTAGGCACATACAGTATGCTTTCAGTGCTCTATAACAGAGGTCAAACGGCTCGGTTGATAGGCCCCACAAAACAAACAGCATTGCTAAGGCATGCGGCGCAGGCGTAGCTGGGATGGAGGGGTATTATTACTAAGCTTACCCCGCTCTGGGACACAAAGGCATTGGGACAGTTGAGACAGAGTAAAGGGTTTACACAATGGGACAACATTGGAATGTCTACGGTAGGTAACTTATGGGACAAGGGAACGGTAGTCCCGTTCTCCCTTCTTCAACAACAATATGACTTGGGTCCAAACGAAACCTATAGGTATGTGCAGATTAGGCACACATTACTGCAGGCAATACCACCAGACAGTGAAGTCCCAGAATACTCCCCGCTAGAGGATAGACTGCTCACGGACTATATGCACCAAAGTTCCACTTCCCTTACCTACAAAAAACTGCTAAGCAACCAATTAGACCCTACACTAAAACTGCACGAACAATGGGTGGATGAACTAGGGGACATGGATGAGACGGAGTGGAACGAGGCACTGGCATCCCCGAGGGAGGTGGGCATATCGGCCAAGCTCAGGCTAGTACAATCGAAAATCCTACACCGTCTATATTATACGAGAACCACACTACATAAACTACACAGAGCTCCGCATCCCTATTGTCATCGGGGTTGTGGAGAGGAAGGCACATTACTCCACACCCTCTGGGACTGCCCACTAATAACCGCCTATTGGCGTCAAGTGATGCGCACAATGTCACAAACACTAAAGGTATCGCTGACTCCTGAACCACGTAAATGTCTATTAAACATTTGGGATCCACATGATCTGTCCAGGTACGGACTGATATGGGGTACATTGGCCATCATGGTGGCAAAACGGGATATAGCGCAAAAATGGGGCGCCCCAGAACTGCCCACGTTAGCAGAATGGAGCAGGAACATGGATCGGTTAATGTTCACGGAGCAGTCACTGGGTTTGGTCCTTATAGAATACATATAGAGGAGACCTGTGTGAGCCACTACCAGAAGACGAAGATGCCGACTCCGATGAGGAGGTAGAGGGGGAGTGGGACTGAAAGTGTTAACCTCTTGACCAAATTAGTGTGCATAGTGAGAATTCACACTGGCTGCAGTATCTGTAAACTCTGATCCCAGCCAGGGATATATTCATACACTTTGTAGAACTATTGTCGTGTTGGTTGTCAACGTGTTTATTTGTTACAAGTTAAAAGAAAACCAGAAAAACAAAACAAAATAAGAAAATAATGGACCTATGGGTTATCCGATACACAAATTGATTGAAATATGTACACCTTAGAGTGGCGCGCCGCCAGACCCCAGGGATGTCGGCTGAAAGGCTGTGTTAACCTGAAAATGCTGAACAGATATTATGAATAACGCGGCCGGCCCCCGGGGTTGTAGGCCATGTGCTGTGTCATTATCGAGTTGTACAATAAACTTCTTTAAAAAAAACAGAAAAAAACAGTTCCACAATCTTAGCTAGTAGTAATCAGTTCTTTAGCAATGCTTGTTTAAAAGCTGTGCGAGTCGTAGGGCTCTTGTGCGACTCGTGCGGGTCAAAAAAAAAAAGATATGATTGTCAAAGTCTCACGCGCCTCGCGGACACTTCAGTCCGAGGCGCGACACACAGTACGAAGTGTACACAGTACCTTTGGTTCTTAAAGAGTTCGAGGCGGACGGTGCTGTGTCGATCCAGGCGTCCCACGTCGCGGTGCTCTCTTGGATGGTGCGAGCTACGGCTCGGGGCTCAGTAGTCCTGTACGTGGAGGGGGCGATGCGTTGTGCGGACAGGCTCTTCTTTACAGCGTACGCATCGACCCTGGAGAGGGGAAGAGTTTGAGTGCGATGCGAGGGGCGGTACGATCAAAAGGTACATGGCGTACCCAGCCGCAGTACGCGCCGGAGCTGTTCACTAACAGCAGCGGGCGCTTTCAACATGATGTGGCACAGGGGAAAGCGAATACAAGACGAAGTCAGTCTTTGCAGTGCGGGCTACAGCTCGGGGCCAGATAGCCGTGGCGCTTGGACTGGACGGGTCCCTTCTTGCGTTGCGAGCTACGGCTCGGGTCGACAACAGTCACGGTGCTTGGGCCAGCGGGGCTGGTCCTTACTTTGCGAGCTGCGGCTCGGCGGGCAGAAGTCGCATTGCGCAGCGGGACGAGTATGCACGGGCTCTTAAGAGTGCGTGATGAATTTTCACGGCGCACTCCGCTTTCCTCTGTCAGCGCTGCGGGGAAAGGCAGCACACTCAGCAGTTTCTTCTTCAGGGGGTTAGAGCCCAATGGTCCTGGGGCTCAGTTCAGGGGGCAGGCTCACATGCAAGCCCTTGGAGACTGTTTAACAGAATCCACAAGTTGAATCAAAAGTCACTTCAGTCTTTCTCCTCTCCTTCTTGCAGCAAGGCACCCACCACAGGCCAGTCTCCCAGATCAGAGACAGTAGTCCTTCATGCAGCTTTTCCAGGTCCTCCTCTTCGGGCAGAGGTTCTTCTTGGCGTCAACAGGATCTGATTTCTTAGGAGCAGGGCTCCTATCTTTATACCCAAAATCCTTTGTTCTTTCAGGCCAGGGGGGCCTTTGCCTAATCCAGTCCAGTTCCTGAGCACTTTGTTTTGGAGACTCTGGCTTCTCTTTCAGTGTGCAGGGCAGAGACATCAGAAGCTCGCCAGGGGGTGGAGCAAGCACTGAAGTGGCAGAGCACAGCCCTATTCAGAGTCAAGGGGCACTCCTCCCACCCATCCTGGTGTAATCTCTCTATTCTGGCAGCCCAGACTGTCTCCTGGAAGTTCCCAGCCCTGTCACTCACACAAACCAGACAGCAGGTGCACATAAGGCAGAGGCGGGCTGAAATGGTTAGGCAAGCAAACACCAGCTTTCTAAAAGTGGTGTTTGTAAACACAGGATATTAAAATAAACTTTACTAAAAGATGCATTTTATTATGCTGAGTTCAGGCATACCAAACTTGCCTTTCTACCATGTTCCCTGAGGCTGCTGGGATTATAGAGTAACAATTCCAGCAGCCCATTCTGGCCTATGAGAACAGGTAACTTTACAATAGTGAAAAACGAAAATGGACATGCCACACACATCAGGGCTTGTCCTACCTTATGCTTACAATGAACCCTGCCCTTGGGCCTACCATAGGGGTGACTCACATGAAGTAAAGGGGAGTTTTAGGGGCTGGCAAGTGTGTGCACTTGCCCAGCCAGCATGACAGTACCAGACTGCATGAAGGTTCTGCAATGGCAGACCCTAGACACATTTTACAAGGCTGCTTCTGTGGGTGGCACAACCAGTGCTGCAGGCCCACTAGCAGCTTTTGGAGTTACAAGCCCTGGCACTCCTGGTGCACTTTACTGGGGTCTGACAGTAAACCAAATAAGCCAATCATGGAAACCAATCACATATACACTTTTCATAGGGAGCACTTGCACTGTGGTACTGATTGGCAGTGGCACAGTGCCCTGAGCAGCTAACACCAACAAAACACACGAGGCACATCAGCAAAAAGTGGAAGGGAGACTCACGCCAAGGTGCCAGGTCTAACAGGATACTGCCAAAATACCTATATGTATTTTATTCACATATTACCTCCTCCGCTGAATGAGGAACTCTTCACACTATTAAGATACTGCTTGATGCAACTTGCTCGGGAAAGCAAGCAGCTCCACTTAAACTGGGAAATACTGACATTACCTTACAGGGAGGACTGACGGCACCTGTCCTCAAGCTCTACTATTTGAGGGCAAAGGCCCAATACGAACACTATTGGCAATTCCAGACGCCAAAAAAGCCCCATGTAGAAGTGGAAGCAGACAATCTGGCGTCACTATCTGGTACAAAGAGAGTACCAAATAAACTAAGAACACAATGGGAGACCACCTGGAGAGAACTGCAGTGGACGAGACACCACTGGCGACTATTAGTGGAAACTGCACTGGGTAAGGAGCTACATGATCACACTGCGACCAAGCCGGCTAAACCTCTAAGTGATAAGCAAAAGTCTAGAGCCTCAATGTATTAGGACACTTTGTGGTATTGGTTGACCAACTTATCCGCGTTAACCCTCCTTGTTAACAAAGCAATCCACAACTCCACCCCGCTGTACAATTGTTTCCTGAACCTAAAAGCGGCCTTTGACAAAGTGCCCAGATCCAATCTTTGGGCCAAAATGAAAGCCTGGGGCGTGCCGCCAAAGTTGTTGGGAGCAATAATGGAGGTTTATTCAGACACTTGGGTCCAAGTGAAACAAGCATTTACAATGCAATGGTCTCGGCATCAATAAAGGTAGAGCTATTGGCATTGCTCATGACATTTTTTTTTCTTTAAATAATAAATAAATGGCATTGTCATTTACATTGCCAATAGCTTAATCGTTAAATAAATGGCATTGTCATTTACAATGGGCAACTGCAAGACTTTGTTTGTAATGTAAGCCATGCTTTCGCAGTACTGTTTAATTTAATTATCCTCGCCTTGTGCTATTTTTCAGCCGTATATAGCGCGAGTTTTGTGGAATTAAGCATAGTATAACCTATCTTTGTGTTTTGGAACACAAACAAGACATGCGTTCCGCTGTCCTTTGTTTTAGCTCCTGTGTGTCAGTGCACTGTGTAAGCGCACAAACATACCCTGCTCTCTCTGGAACAGTCACTCTGCACTCACGCCCTCAACAGCACACAGCCCTCAACACCACTCTGCCCTCCACACCACACACCACTCTGCCCTCCACACCACACAGCACTCTGCCCTCCACACCACACAGCACTCTGCCCTCCACACCACACAGCACTCTGCCCTCCACACCACACAGCACTCTGCCCTCCACACCACACAGCACTCTGCCCTCCACACCACACAGCACTCTGCCCTCCACACCACACAGCACTCTGCCCTCCACACCACACAGCACTCTGCCCTCCACACCACACAGCACTCTGCCCTCCACACCACACAGCACTCTGCCCTCCACACCACACAGCACTCTGCCCTCCACAGCACACAGCACTCTGCCCTCCACAGCACACAGCACTCTGCCCGCAACAGCACACAGCACTCTGCCCGCAACAGCACACAGCACTCTGCCCGCAACAGCACACAGCACTCTGCCCGCAACAGCACACAGCACTCTGCCCGCAACAGCACACAGCTCTCGGCACTCTCTGCACTCAACGGCACTCTCTGCACTCAACGGCACTCTCTGCACTCAACGGCACTCTCTGAACTCAACGGCACTCCCTGCACTCAACAGCACTCCCTGCACTCAACAGCACTCCCTGCACTCAACAGCACTCAACAGCACTCTCTGCACTCAACAGCACTCTCTGCACTCAACAGCACTCTCTGCACTCAACAGCACTCTCTGCACTCAACAACATTCTGCACTCAACAACATTCTGCACTCAACAACATTCTGCACTCAACAACATTCTGCACTCAACAGCATTCTGCTCTCAACAGCATTCTGCTTTCAATTTGAAAAGTATTTAACAAAAGTAACTCATTCTGACAAAGTATATTGTGATACCTTGTTGGTTCTAAAATAAAACAACTATATATTTTGATACAAAACAATTGGCCTAGAGTTCAGTTCTCGAGTGTGTGAGACCATTTGCTGACTGAGTGTGTACAACAAATGCTTTACACTGTCCTTTGGTTCTACCTTACTGCTCAACCAAGCTACCGCTTTAGAGAGTAAGGTTATATCTAACTTTAGCCTCTGCCAAACCTCTGGGGACTGTGGACTCTATACACACTGTACCTTACTTTGGTCCAGTATATATAGGAGGCACTTTCTTACACATTATAATTGAACTGCAAAACGTGACTTTTGGTGAAAAATGCTGTTTGCAGCAAAATGTATTGCTTTTCCCCTCACACTACAGGATTTCATCGTATTTAGATAGTTTTCTCTGCCACATGATTATAATGAACAAAATCTAAGTGAAAGAAAATGCTTGCTATCGCTCTGATTGCCATGATCTAACGAGACATGCCATATAATAATATTTCATAGAACAGCCCATTGTTACACAATGGGGTAATTAACAACTGACAGAGTAAGCTTGCTAAATGTTCTCATGAAAACCTAGCTAGATGTATCTTATGTAGCCGCCTATTAAACAACAACATGTTGAGATGGACGTTTATCACGGAATTCCAGGAATAAGGCAACAGACCATTGGAAGACCCTCTCCCCTTGGTCGGGGGCGAGTCAACATTTCGAGTTAGCAACATGTTTTGTGCTTTTCCCTATCGTATGTTCCTAGCTAGGGAGGAAAAGCATTCTATGCATACCTTCCCAGCCATGCCCCTAACCACTTTACTGTGCTAATCCTGGCCAAGATTGCTATAAACTACTGCAAACTGTGATTTCCTTTATTTTCCTTACCTTTTGTGACCAGACTTTCCTTCTTTGTGCTGATCATAGCTACTGCTGTTACTGCTTCCTTCTATTTTATGGGTTGTCAGTGCAGCTGGTAGAAAACTCTGCTGAGTTTCAGAACTACTCTTTGTGGGGAGTTTGGCCTTCCATTGCCATTAGCCTTTTACTATATAGTGCTTGCTCTTTTCCAAAAGAACTCTTTATGGGCGCTCTTCAGGATACATTAGGTTCTTTAGGTTACGATAGGGAGTATTTCCTTTGTGGAACACACTGTTATTTTAAATACTGTCTCTAATAACACCTTCGACAGGGCAGCCGTCAAGACCTTCCTCAACCTCTACAACCGCCTGCTAAGGGCAACAAAGAAGACAGCCCTTGTTGCACTCATTGAAACCAGCGACACCTATGAACTTTCCAATATTGTTAAGGAATTCTCCAACCCGGTTGCTGAAAACAACATCACGCTCTCACAGAAGCTGCCCGACAACCACACCCACTTCTTTCACGACAAGATCGCAATCAAACTTCGAACCCTAACCCTCATTAAGGGGCTTGCTCCACAGATACACCACCACTAAATTCGACACTCAACACACACTGACCACCTGGAACATCCTTTCCACCCAGGAACCCACCTCCACCATGAAATCCATCTACTCAGGAGCTCCCACAGACTGCACAATATCTTCATCCTTGGAAACCAAAGGATCAACCAGGAACTTACCACCATACTCAACACCTAGATCACCACAGCATAATTTCCTGACGCCTGGAAACACGCCAAAGTCAGACCACTACTCAAAAGACCCTCTGCTGACCCCAGCGAACTCAATAACTACCTGCCAATCTCCCTGCTCCCATTCCCAGCAAAGGTACTGGAAAAGATCAATCAACTCATGACACATATGGAGCAGAACCAGCTACTTAGCGCCTCCCAATCCGGCTTCTGCAGCAATCACAGCACTGAAACCGCCCTGATATCAACCGACGCCATCCGAGCCCTCCTCAACTGAGGAGAAACAGCAGCTTTGATCCTCCTCAACCTCTTGGCAGCCTTTGACAACGTATCCCACCACATACTGATCGAAAGACTCCACCACATCGGCATTCAAGGGGACGTGCTATGATTCACCTTATTTCCCACTGAAAGAACGTAGAGGAAACACCTCTCAACTGTTGCCTCTGAATCCGAGATAATCACCCTCTGTGTTTCCCCCAGGCCTCAACCCCCAGCCCCACAATCTTCAAAGCATATATCATCACCCCGCTGGCCAACATTGTCAGATCCCATGGTCTCAACATAATTTTTTTTACACAGACGACACCCTACTCATCCGCTCACTCACTGATTATTCCCACTACCACCAGAACCAACTTCCACAGATGCAAGACAAACGTCGCCGACTAGATGGACAACAACTGCCTGCAGCTAAAAAAAGATCAGATGGAAGCACTGATCTTTGGCAACAGCAGCAACATATGGAACAATTACTGGTGTCCATCAGATCTAGGACCCACACCCACTCCCTCCAACCATGCCAGATACCTCGCAATCATCATTGACAACAAACTCACCATGAAATCAGATAAACATTGTTTCCGCATGCTTCCTCACTCTGCGCATACTATGTAAAATCTTCAAAAGGCTACCACTACACACAAGATGCACAGTGACAAACTCTCGTCCCCAGACATCTGGACTACGGCGATGCCCTCTACATAGTAACCTTCTACAGAGACTTCAGACGATACAGAACGCCACAACCAGACTCATCCTCTGCCTTCCCAGACGAATCCACATCATACCCCACCACAGGAAACTGGCTCCCTTTACAGAAGAGATACCAATTCACGCTGCAAACCCACGCACACATGGTTCTACACAACAAAGGTCCCGCCTACATTAATTACCAACCATTGAGAAGACTACGCTCCACCTCCCTACCACTTCCCCATACTCCCTGCATGTACAGAAGAAAAAGTGGAGTACGGTCCTTCACCCACATTGCAGCAAAGAACTGGAACAGCCTCCCCACGCACCTCCAGACCATTATCTCACTTTCGGAATTCCAAGTGGCTCTCAAGACCTGGCTGTTTGAATAAAGCTCTGGGGCCTGCAAGTGCCTGGATACCCATTTGGGTGATTAGCCGCGCTTTTTGAACCTTGATTGATTGAATAATGATTGTTTATATTTCAGTAAACTAATTTTCTGTCTAACCTGAATAAAAGAACAAAAATACAAAATAATCCCTTTTTTGAGAAATAAAGCTTTTGAATCTTAATCAAACCACTCATCATTGACCAAACATTAAATGTTGTTCGTTAGCAATGTATTCAGATTGTGCTCCATTCTAACACAATGGCAAAGATTTGTCGACCAAAGAAAGAAATATTCGGAGAAATTGTAGTTCCACTTAGTAAATCTTTAAGTGGAGCTGGTTATAAAATGTTCAAGAGATTTGCACGCTCGCATAACAGTAACTTGCTGTAACTCAGGTACCCTGCTACTGTTGTAAAGCGCTCTGAAGCCTTCGGATCATTTCCACGCTATATAACAATTGCAAAATTACAAATAAATACCCGGTAGAGCACCCTGCTTATTCCAACTTGGGCCACATAAACCTGTGGCACTTGACACAAACCGTTTCTCGAATGCTGCTCCCTTCCCTACCTGTACCTGGAACAATCTCCATTCACCCTTGCTGCACCTGAAAGTCCGCATTCTGTGATCACCGCTTCCCGACACCTGGCACACTTTTTTTTTACTATCTCACCGCCACATTCATGTAGTACTGGCCTCCGACCCTCGCTCATGCTAATGTACCTGGCAGCGCCTCTGTTTTAAGCGGTCTTCCTCGCCTGTGGCGTTGAAGAACAAACGTTTCTGCAGATCTAAAAGCCTGGCCAACTGTACCTGAAGAATTCCCCTACTGCATGGGACCGCTAAATATTAGCACTGATATCTCCCAGGACATTAGAACCCCACATTACCTGATAAAACCCCTCCCCATATTTTTGCGACCCTCTCCTCCCGCAACTGTAGCCATGACATGGCCCTTCCCTACTGTACCTTATGTCCTACTTTTCTTTTTCAACCCGACGCTTTCCTACCTGAAAGACCCCCCATGGCCGCCGTCCAGGGCTGTCCAAAAGCCACATTCCATGCCAGGAAGGCAGAAACTCCAATCAGTGTCCGCATCGACGCATAGGCAATGCGCACCCAGAGGCGCCGGCTGAGCGCCATAGGGAAGAACAAAGGAAACAGCCAGACCTTCCGAAGCACTTGCTGGCGCTGACAGCTAGGGCACACAATAGGGACCGAAGAGGGACTAGGGCGGGCACACAGGGGAAGGGTATGGGCAAAGACACTAAGGACGGACTATAAATATATTGTAAGGGGAAAGAGTTGATGCTACATACAGAAGAAGGACAAGAGAGGAGACAAAAACTGAAGATGCCCGTTTGTTTTAAAGTGAAGACTGACTATCGCTGTTGGATTAACCCCGAATGGATTTCAGTCCAACTTTAAGTTTCAACAAGTGCAGCGCCCCATCTACAGTTCGTTTGAAAAATAAAGCAACATTTGCGGTTCAGAGGTCCCCTCAGACCCCTGGGGCAGTGTAAATACTGCACAAGTGAATGCTAGCCCTTATCCAAAGTATGTTTCGGGCACCTTCACAGAGGACACGGACAGACACGAACAGCGGGAGGGGGCGGGAGGGAGGACAGCGGGAGCCACGAACAGCGGGAGGGGGGACAGCGGGAGCCACGAACAGCGGGAGGGGGCGGGAGGGGGGACAGCGGGAGCCACGAACGGCGGGAGGGGGGACAGCGGGAGCCACGAACAGCGGGAGGGGGCGGGAGCCACGAACAGCGAGACCATCCTCATAGGAAGACAAACCAAATAATGGCGGACGGAAGGTTCCAAATTTTTCGAATTGGGGGCGTGTTCGGTGTTCTCAGAATGGGCGTGGCCTAAAAGTGGAAAGAAGAACACCGTACACACCTCCAAATCCAAAAAGGACGGAGCCTATTCGGAGATACAGCTCTCTCTTCCAATGGCTGGCCTCCGTTTAGGAAGCCAGCCAATGGGAGAGAGGCAAAAACAGAGGCGGGACAAATAGTCCACTGAGAAACATAAAATCTCGGTACTTCCGGTTCTGCCTTCGGCAGACCGGATATTACCTCGACCTAAAAAGGAGATGGTCGACGCCTGACAAATTCCATACAACCAACGGTTTAAAGCAAGGCTGCGTACTGGCCCCCAGCCTCTTCAACATCTACACCGCGGACCTAGAAAGTGACCTACGTACCATTCAGGGGGATCCACCAAAATTGGCCCACTCACCTATAATAAGTCTTCAATCCCCCATCGGTCTACAACGCTTGATCTCCAAACTGTCGCAGTACCTCTCGAACGCACAATTGACTATAAATCTAAAAAAAAAAAAAAACATCCTACGCTTCTGCGGCTCAAGAAAGAAAAAACAGAATTTCGTCTGGAAGATAAATTCTACCCCTCTAACCCAGGTAGACCAATATAAATACCTGGGAATCTTATTGGACCACCGATTAAAGTTTAAACAGCACCTGGAACAGGGGAAATCCAAAGCCAAGCAGCTTCAATTTGCTTTTAAAACTGTCCAAAAGCAATTAAAACGGACATTCCACCGGCCACATTCTTAAGATTGCAGCCGCTAAATTTCTGCCATCACTAACATATGGCTCTGAATTACTGGCAACCCGGGACATCGCAGTGTTAAATCTCGCCCAATCCAGGCTGTTCAAAAATCTTCTCAATCCCGCGTCATATCTCTCAAGCTCAAATTTGTTTGGAGTTCGGTCTTACTAACCAGCTCCCAGCAAGACAAGGAGCACTCGTCAAATATTATTGGCGCATGAGGGATGCAGCAGACGAATCCCTGGCGCACCTTTGCTGGTCAGAAGTTGAAAAACAGGCCGGGCGTCCAGACTCAACATATAAGACCTTGAGGCAAGCTCTCGAAGCATTAAAACTGGAAGAATCATGGCTTTTGCCCATGACTTATTCTGCTTTCAAGCGGATAACCAAGAAAGCAGTCAAACAAGCATCATTACTCATGGATAAAGCAGCAATGGCTGGCAAAAACCATGCCTGGATCGTTTTGCCGTCATATACCCACTTTAAACCTCAGGAATATTTGAAAGAATGCTTTAGGGACCACTACAAAAGGAAACTAAGCCTTTCAAGGCTGGCCTGCTTTTCGTCCAAAGATCTCACTCCAAGATGGCTACGGTTGTGGGCAACTCCCGACTGCCGCCTCTGTGGCAACGGCGCAGAGTCTTTACAGCACCTTATATGCATATGCCCGGCACTTCTGAATCTTAGAAAAACGCTTCTAAGAGAAGCCCAGGTGAGAACTTGCAGGGCGGCGGTGATAAGATGCCTAAGTGGAACTTGGATAGAACTCTCATGTAAAACCATAACATTTTTTAATCTCGCCACCATAGAGCTGGAAAACAGGGCAGCAACCAAAGAGGTCTCCGGACAATAGGCCAGGCTTTGGCCGGCCACGGACTCTTCCACTCTTTTCCCCTCCTCTTCAAACGGTCGCCTTTTTTGTATTACGAGTTAAAAATTAACGGGCCCCCTGTTTAAACTCCCATTATTCTCCCATACCTTTTCACCTCTCCCCTTTTAATTAGGAGTTAAAAATAATGTGCACCCAGAACGAACACACAAGATTCCTTTCATTCTTTTTCCTTTTAGACCTTTCCCCGCTAATTTTGCATATTTTATGAGATCAGTTTTTAAGTTGATTTAAAGTTGCCCTGGTGTTTTTATGATGAAAATGTCGCTTGCATGGTGGTAAGTGCACCCTTTTATGATTTTTTTAAATCAAATAAAGTATTATTATTATTATTATTATTATTATTCTTTGTGCTATTGGTTAAGGAAATCTTTATATGTTGCTCTTTAAAATTCAATAAAACAATTTAAAAAAAAGTATAGAAGCCAGAGCCCAAGGCTCCATGGGGCAAATGATGTCCAACTGCTCTGAATTCGGGGAGAGGAAATAAAAATCTTGCAGAGGCGAGCAGCGCTTTGCAATGCACCGCTAAACCTAAGAACTGATAGCATATGAGCAGTGCCTGCAGAAAATAAGAAAATAAATGGTGCGTGAAAATACCAGGCCCTCTCAACAAGTCTTGCGCCTAGGTGAGCGCTCAGGCACCGGATTGGAAAAGTGTTTGTTTAATCTCCAAAAAGATTTGGAAGCAGACAAAAATTTACAGCGAACGCCACAAGGAAACAAAACATTTTTTTTATTCCCACTAAACTCAGGCTGCAGTAAGAAACCTGTAAATGACTTCATGAATACCATAAATTACTGTGAATACATTGGTGTATTCATGAAAAGACTTCACACCACATCTTTTGTGAAACTGTAGCATTCGTCCGCCTGGATCTCTACAATGGCTGACCACATACCTCCACTTATTGCCTGAGAGAAGACATATGCCATGAGTCTTAACTAACCACCCGAGGCGCACTGCCGCACAAGTCCTCCCCAGATCACCCAGTGGATGGGCAAAATGAAAATGTGCAGACCCAAAGGAACCGCATGCAATCAAAAACTTCAGATTGCAGGCGCCCAACACGGAAGAAACAGCGACTGAACAGAGCGCCTGGCGCAAACTGGGCAGCACATTAGACAGTACAAGAGTGGGTGATATGAATGAAAGCGCACTGCACTGCGGTAAGGCACCCGTCCAAAAATAGTCTAGGACAGCCTGTTGCTCAACGGGTAAGGTGCCATCAGTGTTGTGGCAGACAGCCACGAACTCCTGAGGCGGAAGCGGGGAGCAACGAGTGTTTTTTAAAAATTGTATATTTTGTGCTTTAACTATTTACCTGCTCCCTGCACTTTGCCACAATCTCTCCCAGCACATTTCCCCGCGCAGCCGATTTGAACACTGCCGCGGGTCGCTCAAAGGATCGACGCCATTCTGGGGAAGCCCTCTGTCTAGGCCACGCCCCCTTTACTCTAGGCCACGCCCCCCGCCCTCAGTAAAAATGCGCTCTAACCATCGCGCGGCCAGACAACCACGAACTCCTGAGGCGGAAGCCGGGAGCAACGAGTGTTTTTTAAAAATTGTATATTTTGTGCTCTAACTATTTACCTGCTCCCTGCACTTTGCCACAATCTCTCCCAGCACATTTCCCCGCGCAGCCGAATTGAACCCTGCCGCGGGTCGCTTAAAGGATCGACACCATTCTGGGGAAGCCCTCGGTCTAGGCCACGCCCCCTTTACGCTAGGCCACATCCCGCTCATTTAAAGCGCGCTCTAACCATCGCGCGGCCAGACAGCCACGAACTCCTGAGGCGGAAGCCGGGAGCAACAAGTGTTTTTTAAATTTTTTTATATTTTGTGCTTTAACTATTTACCTGCTCCCTGCACTTTGCCACAATCTCTCCCAGCACATTCCCCACGCAGCCGATTTGAACGCTGCCACGGGTCGCTCAAAGGATCGACGCCATTCTGGGGAAGCCCTCTGTCTAGGCCACGCCCCCTTTACACTAGGCTACACCCCTTCCAGTCCTCCATTTAATCATGTGTCTTTCCGGGGCGCGCATCGGACGGGCGCAGCGGGCGCGCCGGCGGCGCGCCAAAGGCAAGGCCGTCTGCGCCCGACCGTGCCAGGGCGGGTCTCGGGGCTCCTCACCCTGCCTGTCCCCTTTCCTACCTGCCCAACCAACTTCTGGCATATTGTGACGACTGGCCTATTAGCTCTTCAACTCTAACCCGTATTGTTTCATTTGAAATTGCTCGAAAAGATCACAGACTCTGCATGTTATCATTCCAGCCCCCATAAGGAACTGCCTGGTTCGGCCTCCCCTCATCTCTGCCCTAAACCTACGACCGCTCTTCCTCCCACAGCTTCAGTCGCCCTTCTTAATACCCGGTCCGCGGTCAAGCATCAACTGGAACTCTTTGACCTCCTTGATACCCTAAAACCTGAGATTTTATGTCTCACCGAAACCTGGTACAAGACCGCCTCCATGCCTGATATCCTCACTTCCCTCCCTGGCGCTTATTACATCCTTCGTGCCGACCGTCCGGAATGCAAGATCGGCGGCGGAGTAGCTATGATGATACGCTCAAACCTTCAATTTCAAATTCTCCCCCACCATCCCATTATTTCAACTGATTTCTTAGTGGCTCGTTCCACGAATTTAGTCTCCCCTCTCACTATTGTGCTTTTCTACCGTCCCCCTCAACTCATGCCCCACTTCATCCCAGCTATACAAGATCTGTTAGCCACCCTGGTAGTCAATAACTCTGCCGTCCTCCTGTTGGGTGACTTCAATTTTTGGCCAGGTGATCCTCATGAGAACACCATGTCCAGGGATTTTTCCGATATCCTTCACTGCCTCAATTTCACGCCACATATAACTGTCCCCACCCATATTCACGGGCATACCCTCGACCAGGTCTGGTCAGCAAACCTGTTAATCTCCACACCCAGTATATCCCCCTGCGCCTGGTATGATCATTCCCGGATCACATTCTCGGCCCCCTTGAGGGAGACCAACATCCCTCTTCGTCCCAAAAATATTTACGCCCGTAACTGGAACAGGGTCGGACCTGGTTGGCCTAGGTCATTCCTTAGCCTTCACTGCCCCTACCCTGATAGACCTACCCCCTAATAGGCAGGTAGAAACCCTGGATAACTGGCTTTCAGAGGCCTGTAACCCTGTCGCCCCACTCAAACTTATCAGAACGCGTTGTTCCCACGACGCAACTAGGTGATTTACCAATGCCCTGAAAAACTAGAAGCTGGCCTTGCGACAGGCTGAGTGCCATCAGCGCTGTAGATATTACCCCGACCTCAAGATGTCCTACTTGACCCTTCTACGGGCCTACAAAAAAGCGATACTCGCCACCAAGCTAGAGTACTTCTCTCAGTAAATCAATCAGGCAGCAAATCAAAACAAATCCAAAGAGATTTTTTCTATAGTACATGAGTTGGCTGATTCCAATAGAGTGGTGTCCAGACCCATCCCTTCCCAATCCCTCTGTAACACTCTCAATGATTATTTCATTGAGAAAATCGCTATCATAAAACAAAATATTCCTTCAGCACCCCCTCTGTTTGTTTGTACCCCACTCCCTCCGCCCCCTTCCTCTTTTGACCAATTTCCGCTGATTACAGAAGAAGCGTTCTGCGCCGTCCTGGGCAAAGTTAAGATGGGCTCTCCCGCCGACTTTTGCCCAGCACATGTCTTGAGGGAGCCCTTCTCTTGCTGCCCAGCCCCTCCTATCACTCTGCTTAACACTTCAATCACCTCAGGAACTGTACCTGTTGCTTTTAAATCAGCTACAGTCATCCCAATCATAAAGAAACCCGGTGCCGACCCTACTATTTCTTCCAACTTTCGCCCTATTTCCCTCCTACCACTTCTGAGCAAGATCCTAGAAAGCCACATCACCTCCTCGCTTTCTACCTATATTGAAGCTCACCACCTCCTGGCTGACCACCAGGCTGGCTTCCGTCCGGTACACTCGACGGAAAAGGTGGACCTCTCTGTGGTTGATGAGCTCAGGCATGGTGCTGACACCAACTCCCCCCAGGCCTTAGTCTTACTTGATCTCTCTGCGGCCTTTGACACGGTCGATCACTCCATCTTGCTCGACCGTGTCAGGGGTGCCGGCCTACGGGGGACAGCCTTGTCCTGGCTCACCTCCTTTTTAACAGGCCGAACTCAGGCTGTTAGGTTAGAGGACTTTTCTGCACCTACCCGCCCTGTCACCTGCGGGGTACCCCAAGGTTCGTCCCTTTCCCCTCTTTTGTTTAACCTTTACATATATCCCCTGATTGTTGCTTTACAGGATATGGAGGTCACAGCGTTTAATTACGCCGATGACCTCCAGCTCATCTTCAAACTTTCTCCCTCTTCGGATTCAGTTTCCAGGGTTCATTCCACTCTTACTTTCATTTATGATTGGATGAACCTCAATCATCTTAAAGTGAACCCCGATAAAACGGAGTTGGTTCTTATCGGTGGTCCCTCCAACCCTTGGTCCTCTGTTTTTTGGCCCCCCCATCCTTAGTCCCCCCCCCGTCTCCCTCCGTTTGTCAGAACCCTCGGCATCAAGGTCAGCCAGGACCTCTCGTTACATCCCCAGATAAGCTCAGTAGTTTCCTCCTGCTTCCTTTCCCTCAGAATTATCCGGAAAGTCTCACGCTACTTTTCGGTTGATGCTCTCAAACTTGTAATTCCGGCAATGATTCTTTCCCGACTAGATTATGGAAATGCCCTATATGTGGGCATTCCAGCCTATGAATGTCGCCGGCTGCAGCTCATACAAAATCAGGCAGCGCGCCTCATTTTTAGGCTCCCCAAATCTAGTCACACCACCCCTCTTCTAAAAACTCTCCATTGGCTCCCTATAAAGGAGCGCTCACTCTTCAAGTTGGGTTGCTTGACCTACATGTCATTAGCGGGCACCGCTCCTGCCTTCATTAGATCTAAGATCACGGCTTATGTCCCGGCTAGGCACCTGTGGTCTTCCACACAGTTTCTTATTTTAGTCCCCCGATTTCGTAAGAAGAAGTCGGGTGGCTCCACTTTTTCGACACTTGCCCCCCTTTTCTGGAACTCACTTCCCCTGACACTCAGATCTATCTCTTCTTACCTGGATTTTCGGGCTGCTTTGAAAACCCATCTCTTTTCCTCTGCTTACACTCTTTAATTCCTACTTCCCTTCTCCCTCAGTTTTAGTTTCTGTCTCCAGCGCCAAGAAACCGTTTGGTAGTAGAGCGCTATATAAATCCTTTCCAACGTCAACTTCAACGAAACCACACCCACAAACTGACCTACATCGCATATAAAACAGTGACACCGAAGAGTAGAATTGAGCTAAACATCTGACGTCAGTAAAACAGGCTGAAATATTAAGACAACTCTCTGGATACAAAGGTGGAGAAGTGTGGCTCACTGGTTAGAGGAGGGATACCCTGAAGCAGACCAAGGTTCAATTCCCGACGCGGCAGGGTCCTGAGCCCAATTGTCCACGGACTCGATAATTCTCGCTTCGGTGCCCACTCTAATCACGGGTTCACACTCTGCAACTCTGGGCATTAGCTTGCTTAATCTCCACAACGGCCCCCCGCGGCGGGATGCCTGGCTTTCACCTTGGGGATGCCCAGTACGGGTTATCTCACAGGGAAAAGCCAGGATGGGTTCCCAAAGCAAGCGCCGAGATGCCCTAGGGTAAGTCGAGCGCTATATAAGAACACACATACATACAAAGCCCAAGTAATGTGGCTGAAACCATGCTGCAGCATCCAAACATTTTCCCACACTATTTGATCAAACACCACGTTAACTTTATTATTTCAAGCACAGGATAGAAACAGGAACATATATGTTTTTAAACTCAATACTTTAACAACACGTCGATGATTAGAACAAAGATCTATGAGGCTTAGTCAATCATTTTAGGTTTTAGGATGCTTCAGAGTATTCATTTTTATGACGTTTGCATTACGTCCCAACAGAATTTGTGCTATCGAATGATTGTCGGTCACTACTATAGTAGGAATTCACTTAGATTTACTTTTTCATTCCGTTAAGACAACTGAAAGTCTTGAACAGGCTACCAATCAACAGAAGGGGGATTCATCAGCAGATGCTGCCTGTATTTTATGCTAATCATATGTATAATGCACCACTCACCCCCTTAACTTATCCCTGGGGTCCGTGTATAGGGAGGCGATGGTGGCCTAAATTTAAGGCCTCCGTTGCCCAGCAGCATGAGACAGATCACTTCAGTTATTCCATGCCACATGAGTGTGTGAAGCAATATAAGAAAATTATCATGCAGTCTGGATGAACTAAAAATCGACCGCGGACCGTTACAGAATTCGTGAGGGACAGAAGGGTTATAAACTGTATTTTAAGTTTTAAGTATTTTATTCAGCATGACACACCAAGACAAATACACAGAGCAACCTGTGGAGGCTGGAAGCACCCAGACCTTGGCAAAGAGCTATTAGGCGCAGGTCACATGTGTTAATCTAATACGGCAGTAGGAAGAATGCATTGTCCCAGTATGACACAACATTTTTATTGCAAACACCCCCCAAACCCCAACTTCCAACTCCCCTAACCCAGCCCCCCCACCCTCCCCACCCATCGTCCAGTGCACAAGCTCTATCCAAAGCGTACATCAAAGCCGCCTCTTACGTACCAGGTCACTGGTCAGGCGATTCCGGGCTCGTGAGCTTCATGAGGCGGAGGTATTTGGGACAGGTAAGCTCCCTAAACTCTGTGAGCAGTAAGGAATGAAATGGTTGCCAGAGTTCGTTAAATTGCGCTATGTCCCCTGCCACCATGAGGGACCATTTTTCCATACCCAGCACATGCCACAGTCTATGGAGCCAGCCCGTGATGGTGGGTGTTGTGGTGGTGCGCCAATGTATCAAGATGTTCTAGACCGCTGAATCTAGGGAGATGGCTATTTGCCTACCTCTACGGGATCTGAGGGGGTACATCAGTCCATTCGGGAGTCCCAGCAGGGTGTATGCAGGGAAGCGCGGGAGTTCAATGCCAAAATGAGAGTCTATTTCATCCAGCACCTCCTTCCAATAGGCGTCCAAGAGAGGGCACTCCCATAAAATGTGCGTAAGTGTACCCCGGTGCCCGCACCCTCGGCAACACGTGTCCTCCTTACTACGGTCAAATTTGTGAATCCGCTCAGGTGTGTAGTACCAGTAGGTGGGAACCTTGGTCAGTGTGTCGGTGAGGTCCATGTGATACGCCAAGTGGCGCGCCCTATAGGAAATGTGTTCCCACTCCCTGGGGCTTAACGTCCTCCCTACCTCTCGCTCCCAGCGTTCTCTCCCCGGGTTGTAGAAGTGCGTTGAAGGTTGTTGTAAAAACCTATAGAGATCCGTGATCAGTTTCGAATGTGATGTACGTGACAGTAACCATCTCTCTTACAGTGAGAAGTGTCTATCTGCCGTCTTTTTCACCTGAGGTTGAAAAGCCCAGTGGCGGGCTTGCATATAGCGATGTCGCTCGGTCTTAGGGAGAGAAAACTCCTGACGGAACTGCGGAAAGGGGACAACTCCTTCAGAGCCATACATATGGCACAGAGCTCTACACCCCGCTTGCCGCCAGTGTGTGAATGCCCCTTTTTCCATTCCCGGGGCAAAGTCTGGGTTGTCAACTAACAGCGTGAGCGGCGACGGGAACGAGGTAAGGTCATACTTGATGCAAGTAGTATCCCAGTCTCTCAGAGGCACCCTAGTGATAAAGGAGGCGTACAGGTTCTTAGGTCGGTGAGACCGGCGCAAGAACGGGACCTCCTGCAGAGGCCTGCCTGCCACCACCTGATCCTGGAAGAGCCAATGCTTATCAGACTCCCATCTGCACCATTCCACAAAATACCGCAGCTGCGCTGCCTGAAAGTATTTACGAAAGTCAGGGATTCCCAGTCGCCCCGCCTCGGGGCCAGAAGTGAGAGGGCCCTGCGCATTCTGGGCTTTTTCCCTTGCCAAATGAAACGCGCCACCTCCGACTGCAGTTGCGGGATCCAGCCGGCCGGCGGCTGGAGCGGCAAAGCCATGAACAAATAAAGAACCTGCGGTACAACCGTCATTTTAATGGCTGCAATCCTGCCCAACCAAGGTTCCATCGACCCAATTCCTCCCTAATCTTTGCCCCCAGAGCTGTGTAGTTAGCCGAAACCATAGCCGGTAACGTGGGGGATATCATAATCCCCAGGTAGGGTATCGCCTCTGACGACCAGAGCATGGGGAATCTATTCTGCAGGTAGGTCCTAGTGGCCGGCTCCAGGGAGACATCTAAAACCACCGACTTCCCCATGTTCATTTTAAAGCCTGCGACCGCTCCAAAGGAGGCCAGCTCCTCTATGCAGGCCGGTAAGGCCGTCCGGGGCGTTGCTAACGGAAAGATGACATCGTCAGCATAAAGGCTGATAGCGTGCGTGAATCCTCCCATCCGTATCCCTGCCACCGCCGGGTTGTCACGGACCCGTTGAGCAAACGGCTCCATGTATAAAGCGAAGAGCAGGGGCGAGAGTGGGCATCCCTGCTTAGTGCCCCTTTCGATGTTAAAGGCCGCAGAAGTGTACCCATTCACGCGGACCACAGCTGTCGGCTCCCTGTAGCAGTTGAGGATCATGGAGCGGAACTTTACCCCTATGCCCGCCTTCACCAGGACTCGTTCCAGGTAGGGCCAATGCACTCGGTCGAACGCCTTTTCCGCGTCCACTGCTAGCAACATTCGTTCCCCCGGAATCCGGGAGGCCTTCTCCAGCAGGTGGACCACCCGTTTTGTATTATCGACCGTCTGCCTCCCCGGGACAAAGCCCGACTGATCAGCGTCGATAAGACAGGGTAGGTGAGGTGCAAGTCGACTGGCCAGGATCCCCGTGTAGAGTTTTAAGTCCACGTTCAAAAGGGATATCGGTCTGTAGGACCCACAGTGTTTCGGGCCTTTCCCTGGTTTAGGGATGACCGTAACGGAAGCTCGCAGGAGGTCAGGCGGGATGGCCCCGGGTTCCGCAAATGAATTAAAAAGGCGAGTAAGGATAGGGGCTTGCGACGTGCAGAACGTTTTATAAAAGAGCGCGGTGTAACCATCCGGGCCCGGCGCCTTGCCGTGTTTAAGTCTGGCAATGGCCGACACCACCTCTTCTATCCTAATATCCCTATTCAGGTGTTCCGTCTGCAAAGGATCTAGGGAGGGCAAGGCGACCGAATCCAGATAGGAGGCCATGGCCGCCTCATCCGGTGGGTCGCCGGTATAAAGGTTCACGTAAAACCCACGGAACACGGCCGAAATACGAGCATCCTCTGTTTCCACTGCCCCTGCGGAGTCAGAAATCTCCCTCACTAGCTGGCTCTGATGTGCAACTCGGAGCCTATTAGCCAACAGATTACCACAACGGTCTCCCCCTGTATAGAAGGCGTGGCGCAGCCGGAGTGCCGCGTACTCCGCCCGATCCAGATCCAGGGCTGCCAGAAGCTTTCTCGCTTCCTTAAGCTGTCGCCAGATCCTGGGTGCCCCCGTCCTGCGGTGTATCAATTCAAGCTCACGAACTCTATCAGTAAGTTCTTCCCTCTTGGCCCGTCGTTCCTTGTTTTCGGCTGCAGAGATTGCTAAAAATTCTCCCCTAAGGACTGCCTTCAGGGCTGCCCACTGAGTGGCCCGGGTGGTGTCAGCGTTATCGTTATGGGCCAGATAGTCTCGGATCGCAGCCTAAATACGGTCCACCACTACCTTCCTATGTAGCAGGGTATCCCGGAGACGCCATGTCTTCGGAGGATGAGCTGCGGGAGGTAGACAGAGCGTGGCCTCAACTGGAGCGTGGTCCGATAAAGATAACACACCCATGTCCGCCCCTGCGACCAGCGCCTGCACCGGAGACGTAACCAAAAGGTGGTCCAGCCTCGCATAAGTCTTATGCACGTGGGAATAATATGAGTAATCCCTGTCCGTGGGGTGCATATGACGCCAAAGATCCAGAAGGTCTACCTCCGCTAGCCGCGCTTTACAGCAGGCCGAGAATTCCCCGACCTGCGGGGAGCGCTGCGCCGATCTGTCCACAGCAGAGTCAAAAACCATATTAAAATTTCCACCGAGAATAATATGTCTGTCCGGCGAGGCAGTGATATCCTCCACCGCTGACTGCAGGAAACGTTCCTGCCGATCATTGGGGCTATAGAGGGATCCGATCGTGAACGTGAGTCCCCCTATCCTGAACCTGTGCGCTAGCAATCAGCCCTTCTGTTCGGGGAACTTATGGAGATGATCCCCCTTAAAGTGTCTGGCTACCAGAATCGCCACCCCCGCAGTCTTAGTGGTGCAAGAGGAGAAGAAATGGACTGGGAACTTATGTGAGCGTAGCCTATGAGTGTCCTGTGGCAGCAAATGTGTCTCCTGGAGGACAGTCCTCGGGGTCACCTGCCTCATGTGCTGCACTTGTTCAACACAGAGGCACCAACTTCTAAGCCCAGGATGTGATAGGGAAGATGGTGACAACATTATTTTTCCTTTCTCCTCCGGACACTTTTACTTCTGATGTTCAGGTAAACAATGTATTTTGTCAATTTGCCAAGAAGTGTTCATTTCAACCCATTGCTGTGTGGTGCTCCCACTGGCTTCTGAATGGCTTTCTCTGCCCTCTCACCTCTGGACTCTTTAACCCTTGGTTGCACGCAAGAAACAAGTTGACCCATCCTTCACTATTGACATAACAGCTTCTCTTTTTCGCTCTCCTACGAGGACTTGCGGCATAAAATCATGCATCTTTTTCTAACGACATAATTTTGGAAAGGCAGAGTTGTCTGGAGCGTGTCCCTCCCTGCTCGATAACTGCTGTACATGGAGATATCACTATGGTGGAACCACAAGATATATCCTGTACACTCAAACTGATAAACCAAATAAAACAGCTGAATTTGGTAGTACTGCGGAGCAATGCAGGTCACCCCCTGAATCCAGCGTTACCAAGAGAAGATTTTCAAAGCCAATCTAAAAGAAATGGTATCAACAGAACTACACAGAATCATAATTATCATCATTCTAGAGAAAGAACAACATTTTTATTTTAAATAAAGGACAGTACACAGTAGAAAGTTCAAGCAAACATACAAATGATAACAAACAAGTACACGCCCTGGCAATGATAACGAGGGATTGTCTACCTGAACATTTTACTGAAGTTTACTTTTGTTTTCTCTGACACAGGGTAACTTTTCAATGCAGTATTGCCCCCACCACTACTATTAGCTATTATTATCATATGATCATGATTATTCGTATTAATAAAAGTAACAAAAAAAGTTATTGGTGTAAATTATTTTAAAAAATAATGACGATAACATTATAATATTAGGTATAATACTTAGTAACTATATGTGAATAATAATAGTAACACCACTGCAAAGAAAGCGCTTGTGCCCTGCGTAGGCGCCACACTGCAGGGCCGGCCCGATTCGAAAAGGTAATGTAGTCTAACTTTACGAGTTTCTGTTTCAGAAAGGGCATTAAATGTCCTTTGTGAATACAGAAAGTCGTACAGTTAAACTTTCGTCTAACTTTAAATTTGTGAATCGGGTCCAGCAATTTCTGGGCGGAGGTTAAGTATGCGGTGTAGGGACCCCTCATTGCAAAGCTGAACTGGTACAAACCCGCCAGGCATCGATCACTAGAATAGCGTGTCCTCCCGCGACCTCCCTTTCCGCTGCTCCTCCGGTGAGGTCACGTGCGTCCTAGGACTCAAACCTGGCGCATTTTTCCTCGAAGGGCACCTTAGGGAGAAGCCGGAACTGGGGGAGCAGCAGATGGATGAAGTCTCTGAGAGGCAGCCACCCCGGGGCCGTTCGCTAGGTGCTTTTGAACCCCTAAAATAGGCGAAAGCCCATCTCTAAGGCTCCGTACATTTTTTTTTGTTTAAATTTAGCTGTAGTTAACGCTTCTCCTGCAGAAGCTGGAGGCAGAAGCAAAGCTGGTCGCGACTTTTTAAATGGCTGTTAAGATCCTGTCCGGAAGAGATTAGCATGCGAAGGCTAAAATGTGCTGCATGTGTCTAGAATGAGATCTTTATAATTATAAGCAATCGAGGTATTAACACCCGGCGCCGAGGCCAAAGTGGGCGAGGCCTATGCACTTGATCCAACCAATGGTAATCAGAAGCAGATACGCCGTAACTAGTCGCAGACACCAACGGCACTTTGTGTCGACATCCCCAGCCAACCACAACTGGTCAGGGCTCTTACAACACCCAATGAAAAGATACATAACACTGACATTTTACATTATGCGTACCTTTCATACCGTGTCTGCTAGTCGAGCGTCATAAAGAGAGGAAGGATTCTGGTTCTCTTCAGGTTTTTTTAACAGAAGAAATACCAGAAGCAGGAAGCACCTCTAGAAGTACCACGACTTCCTCAGAGCTGCGATTAACAAGCGATGCCATTTGTATCCAAGTCCCGTCCTTTTCGGATTGGGGGCGTATTTTTTTACTTTCTTTCTCTGCTGTAAACAACAGTCAAAAACACGGCCTCTAGTCTGAAAAGGACGGGGCTTAAAGAAAAATGGTTCTTCTTTGGATCTAAGCCCCGTCCTTTTCAGACTGGGGGGCATTTTTGACTGTTGTTTACAGCCGAGAAATAAATTAAAAAAACACGCCCCGAATCTGAAAAGGACGGGGCTTAGATACAAAGAATGACATCACTTGGACCTCTTCTCCAATGGCTGGCCGCCCTTTAGGAGGCCAGCCAATGGAGAAGAGGGGGTTCAAGTCCCACTACTAGAGACATAAGATCTCGGAAAGCGCAGCCTACGCTAGCCGACGAGACCTAAAAAGGGGAAGGCACCATGCCCTGACGGGTACAATGCCAGATTTTTAAAAACATTCTCCACTCCTCTATTGAACCTGTTTAACTATTTAACTATTTTGCTCACACAGGAAAAATTACAGGTACCCCAGCAGAAGCATTCATCAAAGTGATACCAAAAGAAGGCAAAGACCCTTTACAGCCCAAAAATTGACAAATTTTGTCGATAAACTTGGATTGTGAAATCTATGCCATGATAGTAGATAACCGCCTGCAAAAACATATTTCCAAACTCACAGATGCCTCACCAGTGGGTTTTTTAAAGCACAGACACCCCAGGGTCAATAAGCAAATCCTGCAACACACTACAGAAAACCAAATTAACAGAATCTCCCACAGTAGCTATCATGCTGGATGCCGAAAAAGCGATCCACAAAGTTGACTGGTCAAACTTAAAAGCAATATTAGAGAAATGTAACTTAGGAGAGGCGCTAATTCACATGATCATTTCTCTGTAACACAAACCAAGTAAGAGCAGTAGGCACTATCTCTTCCCCGTTCGACCTAAAGCAAGGACCGAGACATGGCTGTCCACTCTCACCCTCACCCTCATTGTTCCTACTAGCAATAGAATCTTCAGAACATCCCCGCGCCGCACGGCCCTCCAGCTGTGTCTGTGTGCCCCCTCCCTCGCTCGCTGCTGATCGTTGCCGTTTTTCCGCTAAGTGCTGTGCCTGTGTTTTCTCTTCACTTGTTGCCTGTTTTGCTCCGTGTATCTTTGTGATTGTATTCTAGCCCCTGTTCCCTTTGGGATTGTATTAAAGCCCCTGTTCCCTGTGAAACCCGCTCCCCGCTTCCCGCCGCCGTACATCGTGGCCCGTCCCCGTTTCTTCTGTGCCCTCCCCGCTCCCGCCTCCCAGCTGCCCCTCCCTCCCACTTCGCCTTAAATGGAGACCGCGCGTACGCGCAGCGGAGCGCCGAGTGTGCGCCAAAGGCAAGCCCGTCTGCGCCCAACGCCAGAACCCCTGGCCCCCGCAGATTCCAGCCTACCCGCCGAACGTACGACGGTGCCACCCTCAACGCACTCAACACCGGCCGGAGCCCCGGCTGCTACCAAGCCACCCCGAGATGCACCCACAGACCCGTCACCTGCAAGTTCACCTGCCTCCGGACCCGCGCGGCACCTGCAAAACCGACCACCAGCAGCAACCACCTGAAGTGCATCCTGCTCAACACCCGCTCCGTCCACAGACACGCCATAGAACTCTGGAACCTACTCGACACCATATCTCCAGACGTCGCCTTCCTCACGGAAACCTGGATGAACGCCTCCTCAGCGACCGACATCGCCATCGCCATCCCGGACAGCTACAAGATCACCCGGAGGGACTGCGTCAACCAGACCGGAGGAGGCATCGCCATCGTCCACAGAAACACCATCCGCATCACGACCAACACAGACGACACCCTCCCAGCCGCCGAACACCTGCACTTCCAGATCCACACCGACCCCAAGACCACCCTCAGAGGCACCCTCATCTACAGACCCCCTGGACCTCGCACCCTCATCTACAGACCCCCTGGACCTCGCACACACTTCAGCGAAGACATCGCAGACTTCATCAGCCCGCACGCCCTCCCCTCCGCCGACTACATCCTCCTAGGGGACCTCAACTTCCACCTGGAGAACAACAATGACAGCAACACCACCACCCTGCTGGTCAACCTTGCCAAACTCGGACTCAAGCAACTGGTGACAACCCCCACCCACTATGCCGGAACATCTCCTTCAGTCACGCCACTGGACTTCACTGGACAGACCACAGCTGCGTCCACTTCAGGTTCCGAAAGACCACGACCCACCACCACCACCCACAACAGGGTCCCCGCAGGAGCTGGAACAAGATCACTCCGATCAGCTCACCACATCCCTGACCCAGATCACCCCCGCAAGATCAACGGACCCCAGCCAAGCAGCCAACAACCTCACACAGTGGATCACCATCTGCGCAGATGACCTGGCTCCACTGAAGAACGCCCCCAGCAGACCCGGCAGCAAGAAAGCTCCCTGGTTCACCGACGAACTCAAGAGCTCCAAGAGGAACTGCCGTACCCTCGAGAAAGCCTGGCGCAACGACCCGACCACAGACAACATGACCACCCTCAAGCACGCCACCCGCAAACACCACCAGCTGATCCACACCACCAAGAAGACAGCATTCAAGGAACGACTAGACAACAACGTCCACAACAGCAAGGAGCCCTTCAGCATCGTCAAAGAGCTTCCCAACCCCAGCGCCGGAAACAACGACATCACCCCCTCGCAAGACCTCTGCAACGCACTCGCCTCGTTCTTCCACAGCAAGATCGCAGACATACACAACAGCTTCAGCACACAGCCCACGCACCCTACCACTGAAACGACGCCCCCCACCACCACCCTCCGCGCCTGGACCCCGGTCAGCACAGAAGACACCATCCGCACGATGAACACCATCCACTCCGGATCACCAACCGACCCTTGCCCCCACCACGTCTTCAACAAGGCCGACTCCGTCATCGCACCACATCTCCGGGACATCATCAACTGCTCCTTCAACACCGCCACCTTCCCGGAGAGCTGGAAGCATGCCGAGCTCAGCGCCCTACTGAAGAAACCAACAGTGGACCCCACCGACCTCAAAAACTACCGCCCCATCTCGCTCCTCCCTTTTCCTGCCAAAGTCATTGAGAAGACCGTCAGACAGTTGGCCGCCTTCCTCGAGACGAATGGATCCCTCGACCACTCGGAATCCGGTTTCCGAGCCAACCACAGCCCCGAGACCGCCCTCATTGCAGCCATTAACGATATCCGAGCCCTACTCGACAATGGGGAAACACTGGCCCTCATCCTCCTGGACCTCTCCGCAGCGTTCAAGACTGTGTCACCACACCCTAGTACAGCGCCTCAATAACGTCGGAATCCAAGAGAAGGCACTGGAGTGGATCATCTCGTTCCTCGCCGGAAGAACCCAGAGAGTCCGCCTCCCCCCGTTCAGATCAGAGGCCACCGAAGTCATCTGCGGCGTACCACAAGGATCATCTCTCAGCCCCACCCTCTTCAACGTCTACATGAGCCCCTCGCGGCCATCGCACGCCAACACAACCTCAACATCATCTCCTACGCCGACGACACCCAGCTGATCCTCTCCCTCACCAACGACCCCGCCACCGCCAGAACCAACCTACACGAAGGGATGAAAGACGTAGCCGAGTGGATGAAGAACAGCCGCCTAAAACTGAATTCAGACAAGACGGAAGTCCTCATCCTGGGATCATCACCCTCCGCCTGGGACGACTCCTGGTGGCCCCCTGCCCTGAGCAGCGCACCCAAACCAACGGACCACGCGCGCAACCTGGGCTTCATCCTGGATTCCTCCCTCTCGATGACCAGACAAGTCAACACCGTCTCTTCGTCATGCTTCAACATTCTACACATGCTCTGAAAGATCTTCCGATGGATCCCCACCGAAACCAGGAAGACGGTCACCCAGGTACTCATCACCAGCCGACTGGACTACGGAAACACCCTCTACACCGGAACCACAGCCAAACTGCAGAAAAGACTCCAACGCATCCAGAACGCCTCAGCACGACTCATCCTGGACATCCCCCGACACAGCCACATCTCCGGACACCTGAGAGACCTACACTGGCTCCCCGTCAGCAAGAGGATCACGTTCAGACTCCTCACCCACGCACACAAGGCCCTCCATGACCTGGGCCCCAAGTACCTCAACAACCGCCTGACCTTCTACACTCCCACTCACCAACTACAATCGACCAGCCTCGCCCTCGCCTCCGTTCAATGCATCCGAAGCGTCACAAAGGGTGGAAGATCCTTCTCCTACCTGGCAGCCAAGACATGGAACTCCCTCCCCATCCACCTCCACCTGACCTCAAACCACCTCTCCTTCAGGAAGCAACTCAAGACCTGGCTGTTCGAGCAGTAGCGAACCCCCACCCCCACCCCAAGCACCTTGAGACCCTCCGGGTGAGTAGCGCGCTATACAAATGTTATGATTGATTGATTGATTGAACCCTTCTTATACCACCTAAGGGAAAACAGAGAAATATCACGCCTCCAATTTCTCAATACCACAGTCAATATTACTGCATACCCAGATGACGTACTGATCATCTCCGAGAACGCTAACATGGCCATACCGGACTTAATGTCCCGTATACAAAGATACTCTGAGATTTCAGGATATACACTCAAAGACAAAACTGAGGTTAAGCTTCTTAATAATATTGGTAACAAAGAAATCTTGGGATTGACATGGCAACCAGTTTGCATCAAATACTCAGGATTAGAATTCAACAAGGACCTAATCACCACACTGCAGACTAATGAAAATAGGCTTATTAAAACAAATCACACATTACTGGTTGGCTGTTCATCCCAAATTATTGTCCTGGTGGGAAAGAGCCAAAACTTTAAAATTGAGGATTAAGCCATTGATTAACTAACTTATCAGCATGCTCCCAATGACCCGGTCTGAAGACTTTCTAAACAAAATAGACAAAACATTTGATTCTTTCCACTTAAGAAACTTAAATTGGCTGAAGGGAAAGGGGGATTAGGCCTATCCAACTTCAGAAATTATCAAACAGCATACCTTTGCAAACAGGGCTCTACTGGTTGGTAAATGCCCTAGAATATCTACCAACTTGGGCACATATAGAAAAATCATTGCTAAACAAGATCCCCCTTCCCACAATCTTACCAATGCGTACCACCCACCCCCTAATATATCAAACAGAGCACAAAACATGCCCTCCTGTGACTAGATTGTCAATTGCATATAAAAATTAGCAAATCCAACTTGACCTCCCCATGTATAACCGAAACCTAAAAAATAGATGGACAAATGACATACTGGCAAAATGGTCGAATAATGGTATCAACTTGGTCAAAGACATCTTTGTGGACAACTTACCCCAACCTTTCTCTAGCTTGTAAACATTGTTTTAGTATAGAAAATTTGGACTTCTATAACTTCTGGAAATTAAAGGCTCAGTTAACAAAATATTCATAATAAGGACACACTGTATCTAAAATATATAAACTACTACTCCCTAACCCGTGTAAGTCCCATGTCCGTAACTAGCTAAAATAAAATCAGAACTAAATACCAGAAATATAGATTTTGACTGGAGAAGTATACATAAACCCCTTTTTCAAACAAGATCTCACCTTCGCTATCCCAAGCGAAATATATGATAATTTATAAGGCATACTAGACATCATCTACAATTCATAAACTCAATCTTAGTTACAGCCTGACTTTCTGGAATTGCAATCTGCGGGAGGGAGATTTAGCCCATACGTTATACCATTGCCTCAATATACAAAAATACGGGACACGATATTTAGCTGTATAAAAAACATTTTTAACATTGAGCTTTCCAGATAATTCTTCTATATACTCCAGGGCCATCTAGACCCTCAACTACAAAATGAAAATGATCGCTATCTCTGGGACCTAATGCTTACACTTGCATGTAAACTAATTCTTAACAGGAAAAACTCCAAACCAGTCTCAAGGTGTGGCAAGAATGGATCCCTTTTCTTAGAGGCGCTGATAATCTCTCTCTATGACTATCTAAGGAATGTGGAAATGCTATAGCCTGACGCCCAGGACATATTGTTTGGGGTCAGGGGCAACATGTTTTCATGTGTATTTTGTCCTTGGGACAAGTAGGCCCAACCCCCCTGCAGCACAAATCCTTTGTCTGCCAGTTTGCAGCACCACATTGTGGATCAGGGAAGGGCACTGTCTGCAGTTAAGGTAATATTTTTGTCTATGTTAATGCTGTTCAAACTTGTATTTATTGTTCATTTGTTAAAAGCATTTAATATTAGGGTGAGCACTTTGAGTAAATGTTGTAAGCTCCGACTGCACAATTGACAGTTGTTCCAGTTTTCAAAGTTTAGAAATACGAGGCTACGTATAATGCTCCCAGAACACGCTCTGATTTGATGCAAATATTTGCAGAAGCTTGAAAGCAAGATTGATGATTCTTTGATTTCAAAATCAAATGTTCATAAAAAGTTAAAGCAGGAAAAAAAAAACATTCTGCTATACTACTGTAAAATTCCAGGCACCATTTCTTTGCAGCATCATTTAGTAACATGTGTTGATCCATACTAGTATTTCCCAAAAATACTAATAATGGAAAACCAGTGTAACCAGTTTCAAAAAGATTATGGGAAACAAAAATAATTGGCAAAACCAGTAGGTCTGAAATTGGTGGTCAGCTTTTTAGTTTTGTCAATGTGTGACTTATTTTGGCATGGTTTTTGTAAAACCTTATTGGTGTGGAAGCTGCCAGGCCCTCGCCCTTATAAAAAAACATTGCCAAAAGCAAAAATTGTTTTTTGGTATCAAAAAGCACACACTGACATAGTAGTTACTGGCACTGAACAAAACTACTTTGTGTGTAGATATGCTGCTTGTGAAACAGCAGAATTCTGTCATTCACAGTGAAGCCAGCGGATACAGAAAGAGAGAGACTGAATTTTAATAAACACATACGGTCACAGTCAACGCCAGATCAAATTAGGGGCCCAATTATTAAAGAAAGTCTCAAAAGTGCACTCATGGTATATGCCCTTGCATTAAGTGCATCTATATGGTTTTCATTAATTCCCAAGAATTTAGAGTAGTAGGCCAAGAAATAGTACTTCTAGAAAATATTTGTGAACTGCATTTTAGCATGAGCAAATATGCATGTGTAGATTTGCTCAATCGAAAATCTTAGTGTTTGCAAGTTCACTTGCCCTACAACCACTTTTTCCCCCAACTCTGGAAGAAGGTTTACGTCCGTCATTGTCAGGAGTAAATTCCAACATTTCTCAATATGGGAAAAGATTAGAGAAGAGTTGTTGAAAACCCTTAAAACATGCAGGTTAGTAGGTTTGGACAGACTCAAAATGCCATTCTAGCCCTGGAACTTTAGCCTACCACGACCTTCAGCCCCAGTATGTAGATCTGCGGAAACTTGGCAAAGTAAGGGGATTTCAAGTATTCAAACACTACTATGGTATGAGCCCTGACATAATCAGAGAAGCTATATCAGAGCTCTTATATAATGAGATTGCTGCAATAATTTGTCGCTGCACTATGTCACCAAAGGGGCAAGTGGATTTTGTTACAGGACAAGTCTATTTAAGAAGCAACCTGCCCCATGGACAAGTAGATACTTTATTAAATTCCACACCCCTGTATCCCAATGGCGACTTCAACTTAAGACTGATGTGGGATTCACTTGATGCCACTTCCTTGAACTATGAACCCCCCTGCAAGCTCTTCACACCCATACTAGGACTCCTGGGGTAGGTTCACAATTGTACGATAAAAAGTCCACCCTAAGGCATAGCTCAACTAGTAAACCATTACAAGCTCATGTCGCTTAACTAGTGCTGGCAAATGTTTCCTTTAACTCAGCTATACGTTCTCCTTTTCTTTCATTACTCGCATCACATATTTAGCAACGACATGCTACACAATCTACACTAGTCTATGTTTATCAGACAAAAAGTGGAGTACGGTGTAATGGTGAGATATATGTTGTTTATAGTATATTTGCCTCGCTATGTCGTGACACAGAATATACACATGAACATGTTAACGGGACAAGAGTATGTTGCAATGAATTCCTGTATGGTTCCTCGCATCATACCTGAATAGTATGTAAACCAAAGCACAACTGCCCTACACCCTATCAACTGTACCTCCTTTTCATGAGCATGTAAGGCTATAGGGAACCTTGTTTTATTCTTTTGCAGATTAATTTATATTATTTGTCCTTTTGTACTTCTGTTTCCTTCTTCAGAAACGTCCTTTTTCTTCATTTACTATGTGCGTTCTTGGTCACCGAACCTAGGCTTCTACAACTTAACAAACAGCATGCATCAGGTTGTGGTTCATCTCAGACCAAACCTTAATGTGAGTTCTATTTACATAGTGTACATTGTGTCACTGGTAAACTCCTACAGTACTAGCACACAATCTAGAGCTACAATAGAAAGAGCTGTAAGAGGCAATTAAGTAAGTGGCATAAAAGGCTTAGTGTCTCTAGTTGAGTTTTGTTTTTACATACTTGCAGTGACAGAAAGGAACCTAGTTTCTAAACCAAAGTAGTATAGCTAACCTTGTTTTAATAATCGCAGGATATTCCAATTGATTATCAGTCGTATATCCAGTATACATTTTGCAGCATTGTGGCTTTTACATCTTTACACTTTAATCCCAAGCTGCTAACGTGAGGTCATCAACATTCAGATTGGATTACTAATCACAGCATGAAAGATATTAGTGAAGATATGCAGACATTGGATTAAGTGATAGAACATCTATGGCAGCATTCATACAGGACTGACCAGCCCAGGGAAACTCCATTTATAGCTGTGTGAGATTGTAGTTGCATGTACTGTGGAGAATGTTATGGTATTCACAAAAGTTGTCTATCATGATCCATTAATGTACATTTAATGTTGACCAGTTAGCGTGGGACAGCGGGGTCAGTCATACATACAGAATAGATAGTTTTAATATAGAAAATGTGGGCAACATGCATTTTGTTGACCAATTATCAAAAGGGGTAATAAAAGTGATCCTAAAGGAAACACCTGTGACACCCCCCCCCCGTCCCCCTTGTTCCAAGTTCTACTTTTCAAGGGATTAGGTCAGCCAAACATTTCAAGGCTAGGATGAGAAAAAGAGTACCAGAAGACTCCCACTCACACAGACATCAAATATAAATTACAATACAAAGTTTAATACAGCAATGGTGAAAAAAAATGCACCAAGGCCACAGAAACAAACTGCTTTATTAAAAGCAGAACTCACTACAAATACAACACAGGTTCAACGCTTTTGAAAGTATTTGACTGCGAATGGAACAAGGGATGAACAGGACCAGCAATTAATTCTTTATATTATCTGCAAGGGTTTTATTACGCTGCTAAGCAGATTTTCACCAATTGCTGTATCACACCACAGTCACAGTGTTTGCTCACCTCCAATGGTGCTTTCTTGAAATTCATGAAACTGGCCCTTAACAAATCGCAACACTAGACTTGACTTGCCAACTGCGGACTCTCCCAGGAGCACTAGTTTAAACTGGCAAATTTTATTCCCTGTGTTCGGCCCGTTAGGTCTTGACGCTCCTCCTCGATTAGCCATGTCGTAACGGGACAGCTGGTCTCTTCCAGAAAAATGAATAAAGATTTAGCCAGAATTCCAATTTGATCTGGATCCTTTCTTCTGCAGTTGTTTACCTACAATATCAAAACAAAAAACATTGTTTGAGCATGACAAAATGACACAGAAATAACAGCATATACAAATATTGTGGTAAGAAAAGAAAAAAACTGAGATTTAGGAACAAATGTTATCACAATCAGAAAATAATTAAATCTGTCATATGCAGTAATGGGGATGGTGGTGAATAGATCACATTGGCCTATAGAAAATGAAAGGATCATGAAAATTCTTTTTTGTACCCGTGAAAAGGGTTAGGTCAGCGATCTTTATTTTTGCAGTACAGGTCTTCAGATTTTCCAGCAAGCTTTCAACAGGGAAGCACGGACAAACAAGGATAAGTATAGTGGTACTGGAAGGAGACGTTGCTCTCCAGCTTGCTTCATTTCTCTTTAATATTGCACTTCTGGTGCTTTAGGACATCTTACCACCATTTCATCTGGCACCGTCAGGGGGACCTTGCCTTGTGAGCCCGGACTATGGTTGCACTTGGCCAATAAGTTGGTTTCCCAAGCTTGCTGCCTATCTCGGTCATGATAAAACTGTAAAGCTAGGTAAGTCAAATGTTTAGGTCTCGCCTGTCGATGCGCATCGAGCAAGGCGAGAGTATTGGGACTTATCTACTCTTTATCCACACTGCAAGGAATCGTGGCGATTCCTTGCAGTGCCCGTGACTTTTAAGCTCAATGCGCATGCGCATTGAGCTTAAAAGCGCGTGCACGTCCGTCTTTGTTTACCCGCTCCGCCCCCTCCCCGCCGTCTCGCATTTCCCCTGCCGCATCAAAGGCTTTCACGGCCAGCCGGCCATGCTTTCAGTTTCACGACCGGCCGGCCGGCCGTGTAAGGACTTAGGTGAACAATTTCTCGTGCCCCGTTTCTTTCACTTTGCGGTGTGCAAAAATAACATGAAAGGGTTTAGCGATTTCTTTACAATCCAATTTGATTTTTTGATGTTGTCCAATTAAACAGCTGCCAGATCTAATCGAAGGCGCTATGTAACTTCCTGGTCCGTCACTCAGAGCGCCACGTCGGACCAGCCCCACACACATTTCCCTAGCTTTAGTGACACTTGGGCACCCACCACCTGGCATGTATTTATCTCCGCTCGCTCACAATGGCGTATTATACATTTTTAAAGTGGGGTTTGTTTTATAAGTCATAACTCCCCTCCCCCATGCTTGTCTCCCCTCCCCCTGTCTGGAAAAGTGTCTCTTGCCTTTGGCAGCAAGCGGATGTTTTTGTATGTGCTGGCAAATTGGCACATCCCATTTCCCCCTCCCATCCCCCAAGCCCCCTCCTCTTCTCTGTGATGGATGCAGCTAATTGCACTCAGCTCCTTCTCAGCAGAGGCTGCGAGCATCTCCCCTCCCCCTCTCCGTGCATTTTTGTGAATGGGGCTCATTATCTATGCAGGTTCCCCTCGCTCCATTCAAGCCTCTCTCCCTCCTCTGCTCTTTTCTACAGACCCCGTGGGGACGAGGAAGTGCTCTCTTCATGACCACAAACTTTAACGCCCTCGCAATCTCCTACTTTGGCACCATTGGTGCACCGATTTTATATAATTGTCTGTGCGCGTATATGCCTTTGTTTTTAAAATAAATTAAACACTGCTCTTAGTCCCAAATCAGACACTCTATCACTGACGCTTTGGGAGCTTACGGGATTATTGCCCCAGCTACCATGTCAGGGAGGGAACGAGAGAAGCACCGGGAAGCCAGCAGCTCCCAGTGCAGGATATGGGCTGCCACGGTATACGAAAAGAGAATGATAGTAGGAGACTTACGAGTCTCCTACTATCATTCTCTTTTTGTATACCGTGGCAGCCCATATCCTGCACTGGGAGCTGCTGGCTTCCCGGTGCTTCTCTCGTTCCCTCCCTGACATGGTAGCTGGGGCAATAATCCCGTAAGCTCCCAAAGCGTCAGTGATAGAGTGTCTGACTTGGGACTAAGAGCAGTGTTTAATTTATTTTAAAAACAAAGTGTCTATGCCCGAAGCTCTGCTCAGAAGCCCACGGTTGTACGAGTAAATCTCGTCTCGCCTGATATCGAGGCGGATGGTCTTAAATACAGGTCATGACTCATTAATCCACTGCCAGACACCTTACATTCCAACACACCCGGTTCAGATCGAAGACTACTGATTTCAAAGCTACCCCCCAAATACCGATTTGAACCCTCACTCACACTCACTCACTCACCCTCACTCACCCTCAACCCCTCACCCCTCACTCAGCCTCACTCACCCTCACCCTCACCCTCACTCACCCTCAACCCCTCACCCTCACTCACCCTCAACCCCTCACTCCCTCACCCTCACTCACCCACCCTCAACCCCTCACCCTCACTCACCCTTACTCACCCTCAACCCCTCACCCTCAACCCCTCACCCTCACTCACCCTCAACCCCTCACTCACCCTCACCCTCAACCCCTCACCCTCAACCCCTCACCCTCACTCACCCTCACCCACCCTCACCCACCCTCAACCCCTCACCCTCAACCCCTCACCCTCACTCACCCTCACCCACCCTCACTCACCCTCACTCACCCTCACTCACCCTCAACCCCTCACTCACCCTCACTCTCACTCATCCTCACTCACCCTCAACCCCCCACCCTCACCCTCACTCACCCTCAACCCCTCACCCTAACTCACCCTCAACCCCTCACCCTCACTCACCCTCACTCACCCTCAACCCCTCACCCTCAACCCCTCACCCTCACTCACCCTCAACCCCTCACCCTCAACCCCTCACCCTCAACCCCTCACCCTCACTCACCCTCACTCACCCTCACTCTCACTCACCCTCACTCACCCTCACTCACCCTCACCCACCCTCAACCCCTCCTCACTCACCCTCACTCACTCACCCTCACTCACCCTCAACCCCTCAACATCAACCCCTCACCCTCACTCACCCTCACTCACCCTCACTCACCCTCACTCACCCTCACTCACCCTCACCCTCACTCACCTTCACCCTCACTCACCCTCACCCTCACTCACCCTCACTCACCCTCACCCTCACCCTCACTCACCCACTCTCACCCTCACTCTCACTCACACTCACCCTCACCCTCACTCACCCTCACTCACCCTCACTCACCCTCACTCACCCTCACTCACCCTCACTCACCCTCAACCCCTCACTCACCCTCAACCCCTCAACATCAACCCCTCACCCTCACTCACCCTCACCCTCACTCACCCTCACTCACCCTCACCCTCACCCTCACTCACCCTCACTCACCCTCACTCACCCTCACTCACCCTCACTCACCCTCACTCACCCTCACCCTCAACCCCTCACTCACCCTCACTCACCCTCACCCACCCTCACCCACCCTCACCCTCACTCACCCTCAACCCCTCACCCTCACTCACCCTCAACCCCTCACCCTCACACAGTGCAATAGGTCTCGGAGCATTTGAGTTAGAGCTTTTAGAAATGTTTATGGCTTTTTTTTTAATTCTTTAGCATTGGCTACAGGAAACAAAAATGCTAAAGATTTACAAAAAAAACCATAAACAATTCTAAAAGCACTAACTCTAATGCTGCGAGACCTATTGCATTTCCAATGCTTGTTTTTTTTGTCCACATTCACCTCCAACTGCAGTACACCCATAATTCACCCATAACCAGGACACAAAGGTCAATAAAAAATAACTTTCAAGTCCTCAAGCGAGAAAGGATGGCTACTGCCTCCATAGGAGAGTCAATTCAAAATAGCTTTATTCGATTTTGAGAACAGAATCATAAAAGCACAAAGAATTACATATCAAATAAAAACATGAATAAAAACCTTTTTAAAAATTCATTAATACAATAGTTAAAATATCATCTGTGTCCTTTCACCAGTTCATTTGAGAAATGAGGAAGCAGTTAGTAAAAAAAAAAAAAAAAAAAAAATGTCAACGGTCTTCACATCAGCTTTCTATGGGCCATGATGGTCTTCAGATAGGTTGCCACAGACTTTATCTCAAAAGCAGTCTCTAGTTGTTTAAGTTTGTGATAGGCATCGTGGGATCCTCTGATACCCCATTTGATAAGTATAGGTTTTAAAAACTGTTTCCTAGGGACCAGGTAAAAAAGACAGAACAGGGTAGAATGAATGTTTGATTGTTTCGAAACTCCATCACAGGGACATTCTTCCAGTTGTTTTCCCCAGTCATTGCATTTAGGAAAAGTTTCAGGCGGAAGAATGTGTCGGCTCGAAACCTTGTCAGTAGCATTCTTGAATACGGACTGCTCTCCATAGTTAGGTATAATTTCATTTCTGCTGGTTGGGTAAATACGCCTATTGAGTTGTTGATGAATTTTCCTTTCTCTCTCGACCACCTTTGGATGGCCAGGTGATCCATTATGAGTTTTTTCAAAGAGCGCTTAGAAATTACTTCCAGGGACAGAGGGTCATTAAAAAATTCCTCATGGCCAATGTGTATGTACATTTGCCTCACATAGTTCAGCCATTTGATCTTACGTGCCCCCGCTAGGTTTAAGCAGTCTAAGACGATGTCCCTGTTTAATGAAGTTTCCGGTGTACTCCAGATTTTGTGCCACAAAAGGAGGGGGCTGGCTTTGATCGTGTCCTCTACAAAGGGAAGTCCAAATTCATTATGTGTAAAAAAGATAGATAATGATTATGGGGTAGCAAGCAGATATCGTAAAAAGTTATTTTCAGTCAATTGTATCTGCTTAGTATTTGTGAAGCCCCAAATTCCGGCGCCATATGTGCCAGTGGAAAGACATCTAGCTTTATAAATTTGTAAAAGTTCTTTGGCAGGGCGACCACCGAGCTTCCTCGAGAAATTAATTAAGGCTCCGGTTGCTCTGCTAAAGGCCAAGTTTCTGGCATGAACCGCCTTTGTCCAGTTTCCTTTGTTATCAAAATTTATACCTAGATAACAAAAAGTAGCGGTGTTGAGGTTTTTTTTTTGGTGTAAGAAAATTGACTTGGGGATTTTCCTTAAAAGACCAGATCTCATGGAGTAAGTCTTTGTTACGTTAATAGTTAACCCACGAGTGTCCATATAGTTTGAGAATTCCACCACCGCCCTCTGCATGCCGATTGGGGTCCGTGATAGGCAAGTCAAATGTTGCTCAAACCTGAGAAAGTACACTCAAACCTACTCAGACACCTTCCACCACAGGGCTTGCCCTGTGAGAATGCTCCCTCTTTTCAATACTGTCACCTGACCGTATTTTCTTAAGTAATTTACCACTTCCACAAAAACAACCACTTTGGCACTTCGCTATCTCCACTAATAGTGCATTCTATTTTAATGTAGTCCCCCCACAAGTTCGAAATAACTTAGAATTGTATTAGCATCTTTCTTTACTGTGTAGTTTCTTCCTTACCCATTCTTCAACTTGCAGCTCATTCTGCAAGGTCAGAAGCTGATGGGCTTCATTCAAGCAGTGAGTAAGCAAGATAGAAAGGCATCCTCATTATAGAGTTTGGAACTCTTACCACAGAAAGGAAATTAACCCGGTTGCCCAAAGAAAAGATCAAGCATGCAAAGTGTACAACACAAAGACCAATTGTTCCAGTGTCAGTCAAGCTCAACTTCTCGAAAATCCCTATCCAATCTTTAATTGTATTTCTTAATGCCTTCCTATCGCCCATTTATCAATGCCTTAAAGGCGCACAAGCAATTACCAGTTCCGCTATAGCACTGTTGCTAGTTACAAAATAAATGTGTATTTTGTGTGGGGTTGTGCCCTTGTGCAGCGGTGAGACTGCCCTTCATATCGTAAACGGGCACGTTTACCTGCCCAGAGTACCCCAATGACTGGGAAACTAGTATGCTGATTTTTGCTTTCATCCTGGTGTCATGTTAACCCCTTGCATGCTCGTGACAGCCAGAAGCAGTCAAGCGTCACGGTGGGCTTGTGCAGAGGGCCGTCCGAATCCCACCCACTAATTAAAACCCCCGCACAGTGCGGAAATTCGCACTGCACGCAAGGGGTTAATCTAGCATGTACACAGACGACTAGAACTGTCCCTGTTAATGTGAGGGTCACAACCTGTTCTGTGACCCGCATGAGCGCATCAAGCATGCTCTATTAGTGCGTACTGAAAGCCCGTCAATGTCCTGGATGCATTAGTGGTGGTAAGAGAAGACTGTTCTTTATGAATTTTTGGTGGGACCATCTCAAGGATAGGTGAGCCAATTGGCACCTATCGTTCTGCAGTTATGTTAAACCCACAGCCTTGTGTCTCATATCATGTGCGAGTCGAGAGAATGTGGGTCCACTTAAAGTGCAAGAAAAACATATAAATAGTAAGACGTCTGTGTATTGTGTGAGCCTGGTTGTTGGGGCAGTAGGATCCATTGCAGGTGTCCC
This sequence comes from Lissotriton vulgaris, assembly GCF_964263255.1. Classification (NCBI taxonomy): domain Eukaryota; kingdom Metazoa; phylum Chordata; class Amphibia; order Caudata; family Salamandridae; genus Lissotriton; species Lissotriton vulgaris. Next base: position 1,091,071,069 of record NC_141698.1, read on the forward strand.
CAGTGTTAATAAGGAACAGGACGGACGATGAGAACAGCTTTTCCCAGACAGTGGAAGTTTCTGCTTGCATTCCTGCAACTGGAGAGTGGAGATCCAGACAAGGAAGTGAAAGAGGACGGAGATAGGGTTACCCTTAGTGATTCAATGATGCGTCTCCTAGCAGAGGGCTGCTGGTTAATTCTTCCTGAACACAGCCATTTGGTGGGTGTTTAGGGGTACAACTAAAGTTGCTGTTGTTCAAGGTGACGACGTTTCTAGGGAGCGCCTTCCCTTTCGATTCCACGGACTACTGCTTTAGGAAGGCCGGTGACCGCCAGATACATAGATCTCACACTTCACTGTGCCCACATTTGGAATGCTTATGCTTGCAGCTAGTCCAACTCTTCCAGCTGTGATAGACATCATTTCCCACAAAGGTTGTGTCTTAGAATAACCAGAAAATGAAATTTAAAAGAGAACCAACCTAAACTGGTCCTGGAACCTTAGACAGATTCATATGTCCTATCCGGAAAATATGTATAAAAGTGGAATCCAATCCACCCCACCTTCTTCTTGCTCCAAGTTCATCACGACTAAGGAAGGAAGTGCTCCGCAGAGTTCTCTAAGTACTTACTGCTTTGTAGCCAAGACTAGGACTGCATGTCAGCCAGACTCCCACCAGAGAGGGGACATTACTTGAAGTCTGCGCCACTAACTGGAGAACCTGGTGGTCCGCTTTTCACCTGGAAGCACGCCTGCCTGCTCAGCGAAGAAAGGACAGTGCCCGCTGATGCAGGAGCACACATTGTCCAGGACGAGAAGTCAGCTGTGTTCTTGGTGTGTGGTGCACCTATAAGTTGTTGACTGCTCTCTGGAGGGAAGCTAGAGAGGACCAAGTTGTGAGAGAAGTCCTATTGCGCGGCCCCTGCAGTGGACTAAGTACATCAATCCTGACATTAAGCTATCAAGCAGTCCTGCCCTCCTGCTGCCTGGATTTTATTGCTCGTGGAAGACATGCTGTTGGGGCAGTACTAATCCGACTGACGTTCTAGTCTAGAGTGTTGCATGGGATGGGTGGTGCACAGGGCATTGATCCATGTTTCCTTTGAGACTTTGTTTCAGCTGACGTGGGATGGGTGTTGGGCAGACTGGATGAAGAAGTCCATGAGCTAGTAATGTTGAAGTGGATGATGGAGTGGTCTCTTAAGGTAAGTTCCATGAGTGGCTGTACCCAATTTGGTAGCTGAAGATGGGGGTCTAGTGTGTGGCCTGCGGTGTATGTGGGGTTGTGGACAAGTTGGGCGAGTCCAAGGTTTTTCATGCTGTCGATGCAGTTTGTAGTGTTGGTGTAATTGTGGTTACCGACATGAAAGCTGAGGATGCAGAGGAAAATGTAGTTGTTGGAATCCATGTCGAGGGAGGCAATTTAAGTTCAAGAAGTCTGAAAGCGGCTCTGGTGGATAAGCAAGGGTGTCCCTGACTCACTTCTTGTGTATGATGGCAATCCCTCCCCCAGGTTTAGTTGATGCAGTCGGAGTGGGTGATCTTGTATCCTTCGGGTATTCTGGTTGCGATGTCGGGTGCAGAAGTGGGGTTGAGGGAGGTCTCGGTGAGGAAGAGGACACTGTGTGAGGGTGGAGATGAGATCCCAAATCTTGGTGGTGGGTTTGAACAGTGAGCTTGTGCTGAGAAGGGCTCATGCAAGTTGCTTTTTTTAGTTCAGGTGGTGTCTGTGACGTGTTCAGGGAAGGCTGTTCGGTTGGCTGGTTTGTGTGCTGTGGCAGGTGAAGTGGCAGTGGGTGCTGGTGAAAGGCCCTAGTGTGGAGCGTGAGTCGACGCAGTGGGCGTGTTTGTTTCGGTGGTCGAGGGTGTGGAGCTCTGTGATGGTGTGTCTTCAGGGTGCGGGAGTGTCAGGGATCATGGCGCTGGGCGTAGTCAAGGTGTGGACGAGCGCAGACGGGCTTGCCTTAGGCGCACGTCTACTGTGCAGTCGCACTGCAGCCTGCATTAAGTAAGTCATGCTGCGGGCAGGGATTTTGTTGGTGGGAAAACTGGTTATCAGGAAAACCCGGGCAGTGGTGGTGTCACTGGATCAGTAGTGGTGGTGTCACTGGATCAGACTGTAACAAATAAAAACTGGAGGCCACAGGCAAGTGGCAGGTTGTGTGCCCAGGGGCATACTGATGCGGTCTTACCACGGCCTGCAATAAGTAGGTCCTGGGGTGGACCGGGTTTCTGTTGGCCGTAATAATGGTGATTGAGAATACCCAGGCAGCTGCTGTATCTTTGAATCAGGCTCGAACAACCAGGAACTGGAGGCCACACTAAGTGGCAGGCTAGGTGCCCAGGCCTACAATCCTCATATTGTATTGTAAGAAGGGAACAGAGAAGTGAGTGTTGAAATGGGGCAGTAGAGACACACAGACACGGACACGCACACAGACGGGGACACGCACACAGACGGGGACACGCACACAGACAGGGACAGGGACACGCACACAGACAGGGACAGGGAGACAGACAGGGACAGGGAGACAGACAGGGACAGGGACAGGGACAGGTTAGTGGCAGGCTAGGTGCCCAGGCCTACAATCCTCATATTGTATTGTAAGAAGGGAACAGAGAAGTGAGTGTTGAAATGAGGTGGAGGGGAAGTCACCGTTACACTAGGACTGAGCAAACTTGGGAGAAAGAGTCACAGTAGCCAACTTTTAAGTTTGGTCATCCTACAAATGTGGTGTAAAGTGTCAAAGAATAAATAGTGAAGTAGATGGGCTTTTTCAGCAGGACACAGTTAAAATAACAAGCCTTGTCACCAGAAACTGAGGGTTCTCAGATCAGAATGCAGGAAAATTGACTTTCTTAGAAGCCAATAGAGAAGGTAGCAGCATTTGAGAATAATAGCCAGTCCCAATGATTCACTAGGTTCCGTGCAGACAAAGGTGAAAGATGTAGGCAGGAAGCCCAAGCGTATGCCTAACCTGCATTTGTAGGTCCAATGGGGCAGTAGAGACACACAGACACACACAGACAGGGACACGCACACAGACGGGGACACGCACACAGACGGGGACACGCACACAGACAGGGACAGGGAGACAGACAGGGACAGGGACAGGGACAAGGACACAGACAGGGACACAGACAGGGACAGGGACACAGACAGGGACAGGGACACAGACAGGGACACAGACAGGGGCACGCACAGGGACAGGGGCACGCACAGGGACAGGGGCACGCACAGGGACAGGGGCACGCACAGGGACAGGGGCACGCACAGGGACAGGGACAGGGGCACGCACAGGGACAGGGGCACGCACAGGGACAGGGACAGGGGCACGCACAGGGACAGGGGCACGCACAGGGACAGGGACACAGACAGGGACAGGGACAGGGGCACGCACAGGGACAGGGACAGGGGCACGCACAGGGACAGGGACAGGGGCAGGGACAGGGACACAGACAGGGACAGGGACACAGACACAGACAGGGACACGCACACAGACAGGGACACGCACACAGACATAGACACGCACACAGACATAGACACGCACACAGACAGGGACACGCACACAGACAGGGACACGCACACAGACAGGGACACGCACACAGACAGGGACACGCACACAGACAGGGACACGCACACAGACAGAGACACGCGCACAGACAGAGACACGCGCACAGACAGAGACACGCGCAGACACAGGGGTGTGGAATTTAATAAAATATCTACTTGTCCATGGGGCAGGTTGCTTCATAAATCTACTTGCCCTGTAGCAAAATCCACTTGTCCCTTTTGTGCCATGTAATGCGGCGACAAATTACTGCAGCAATCTCATGATATAAGAGTTCTGATATAACCTATCTAATTATGCCAGGGCTCGTACCATAGTAGGGTTGCATACTAGCAATTCCCTTATGCTGCCACGTTTCTGCAGGCCCACATACTGGGATGAAGGTATTGGTAAGAAATAGTTCAAGGGTTGGAATGCGCTTTTGAGTCTGTGCAAACCTATTAACGTGCGTATTGGGTTTGCTCCAACTCTTTTCTAATGTTTTCTCGTACTGAAAAAGGTTGGAAATTTACTCCCGACAGTCGCAGATGTAAAACGCCTTCCAGGGTTGGGAAAAAAGTGGTTAGAGGAAAAGTGAACTTGAAACATTAAGATTTTCTCATGAGCACATGAACATGTGCTCATGCTAAAATGCAGTTCACAAATAAATTTCTAGGAGTACTATTTCTTGGCCTACTTCTGTAAATTCTTGTGAATTTATGGAAACTGTGTATATGCACTTAATGCAAGGATATATACCATAGATGCACTTTTGAGACTTTCGTTGATAATTGGGCTTCTAATTAGGCCTGGCGTTAACTATGACCTATTGTGTTTAATAAAATTCTGTCTCTCTCTCGCTTTTTCTCTCAGTCTATCAGATGGCTTCACTGTCAGTGATAGTATTCTGCTCTTTGACAAGGAGCATATTGGCACACAAAGTAGTTTTGATCAGTGCCCGGAACTGCTGTGGCAATGTGTACTTTTTGAGACCAAAAACAAGTTTTGTTTTTGCCATGGTTTGAATGGTGAGGGCCCAGCAGCTCCCACACGGATACGGTTTTACAAAAAACCATGCCTGAACAAGTCGCGCATTGACAAAACAAAAAGGCTGACCACCAATTTCAGACCTACTGGCTTTGCCAATGCTTGTTTATTTTTGTTTCCGGTAATCGTATTTAAACTGATTTTCCATTATGAATATTTTTGGGGAAATACAAGCATACATCAACATGTTGCTAAATGATACTGCAAAGATATGGTACCTAAAATCTTACAGTAGAAAAATGGTTTTTTTCCTACTTGCATTTTTTTTTAAACATTTTATTTTGAAAGCAAAGAATCATCACTCTTGCTTTAAAGCTTCGGCAAATATTTGCATATAATCAGAGAGCATTCTGGGAGCATTATACATAGCCTCATATTACTAAACTTTTAAAACTTGTATACACATTTATACTGAAACCCCCATCAGTAGTGCAGGCCGAGCCTACAGAGTTTACTTTTAGTGCTCACTCTAATAACAAGCATTTGCAATGCAATAGGTCTCGCATTTGCGAGAGTTTAAGCTATTGACATTGCAAATGTCAATGTCTTTTATTTATGTTTTTTAAAAGTCAATAAGTGAATAAAAGGCATTGTCATTTACAATATCAACTGCCCAAATTCTCGCAAATGTGAGCCCTATTGCACTGCAAATGCTTGTTTCTATAGGGCTTTACCCCTTCTCGACTCTGCTTTAAAGCGCTGAGTGCTGAAAGAAGACATAAGGCAGAGAAGGACATGAGAGGGCAGTAGGCACCAGACATAGGGCGAGTGTACAGCATATGGGAGGTGGGCACCTGCTAATGTGTAAAGGTGAGTAATTGTGCAGTGCTTAAACGCCCTAACGTTGTGTGAAAGCACTGCAGAGGGGAAGAAAGGAAATGTGGGTTGAAGGTGAGAATGGGAGAGAGAGTCACGTGTCACAAATAAAAGGGGACCGGGTAAGCCCGGGAGTAAGAGATGCTTTGGGAATATAACCAGGAAATGACACAATACGGCAATATTTTAATTGAAGATAAGGTTTTACTTGAAGATAAGGGTGGCTCCTTTAAAAGGGGAGAAGTTGAGCTAGCCAGTATAGCTGGGGTCACAGGGTGATAGTGTGCCCCCCTCCACCTACACACACACAAGAGTCATCTTTAAACTCACCCCTAGAGTGTGATTACAAAGGCTGCTCTGGAGCCTAGGCTGGCCTCTGGTGTGCACGAACAGGGGTGCACAGACTGATGGGTCCTTATCTGGTCTCATTAGGCATCTTTACACGATTCCCCCCAGATGCAAGACTTCAGCGTGACACTGTTGAGTCAGAATACCTGCTCTGCTGATCAGGCCAACGCCAGCACACAGGGTACCAAGTCACCATAAAGTGCCCAACACTTGGTATGCCAGAAACACTCTACTCCCTGGGGCTGAAACTCAGGGCTGAGTGTTAAATGTATACTTGTGACCTGTGAACGGTGAGAACATTAATAATTTTGAGTGAGTGAGTACTTTATATATACGAACAGGTGATAATTTGCCTTAATCGTCCCTGATTGGTAGTCGGTGTAATATCACACGGACCTCACAGCTCAGAGAGTTCAATGTCAAATGAAATATTTCCAACCACTGCACAGTGTGAACTTATCGCACTCGGCATTGCGTGTATGTAACATGCGCATTACACGCAAATACAGCAGAGCCGAAATCTTACCCCAAACAATCAGTGAAAGTGGGATGAAGAAGAACGGTCCAGTGTATGCGGGTAGAAACTCCAGGGCGATCTGGATCCGTGGAGCCGAGGGGGGAGGGAAACTGAAAGCCAGCAGTGAATCCCGCCGCGGCCGCACCGGAAGTCAGGCAAGGTCGCCTTGTGACGGGGGCGTGGCCGCGTTCGGACCGGAAGAGGAGGCAGGAGGCGTAAATCCGTCTTGCGGCCCGGGGCTCCTGTGAGCGGTGGAGAGCCCCGGGGCTGCCAGCAGGAGGTTGCGGAAGTGTTGCGGGGCTTCCTTTACCAAGTGGGAGCCCCGGGAAAGGAGCGAGATTGGCCCGGTAAGTTCCAAAGGGCTGGGAGGGCCTCAGTGCTCTCGTGTGTGTATGTGTGCGGGGGGTGTCTCTGCATGTATGTATGTGCGTGCGTGCATGGGCACTCGTGTGTGTGTGTGTGTATGCATTGTGCCTGCGTGGGTGTATGTGTGTGTGCGCGCATGCGTGAGTGTGGCTGTGTGTGATTGAGAGTGAATGGCAGGCAGGGGATGTGCACGGCGACGTGCGCGCCCTCGAGGAGGAATCTGAGACAGCGAGGCGCGTGGGCGATCACTGTCTCACATTCCCCCAGACACACCAGCAAAAGATGTCGAGCAGACAAAGCATGCTTCGCATGCTTTTTAGGTCTGCTCGTCCTAATAAAGGTTTTGCATTAATGAACCATAAATACCAGCTTGAACAGCTTTGAACACATGGACACAAATATTACCTTAACTGCAGACATTGCCCTTTCCTGATCCATAAAGTGATACTGTAAACTGGCAGCCAAAGGGTTTGTGCTGTAGAGGGTTGGGCTTACTTGTCCCAAGGACAAAATACACTTGAAAACTTGTTGCCCTTGACCCCAAACAATATGTCCTGGAAGTCGGGCTATAGGAATTCCAGCTATAGGAATTCCACATCTCTACAGACACAGACAGGGACACACACAGCCACACACACAGACAGACAAGGCCATACAGACACACACTGCCACACACACAGACAGACACGGCCCCACACACACACAGACACGCCACACACACAGACACGGCCACACACACAGACACGGCAACACACACAGACACGGCCACACACACAGACAAGGCCACACACACAGACAAGGCCACACACACACAACTTTTGAAACTAAGCACTCTCGGGCGGGTGTAGATTTGCGGTTGTGGACTCCGCAATGTATTATTGCTCTGTTCCTTTGTTTGCACCAACAAACGCGTTTCAGCAAACTGCCTTCTTTGGTGCTGATGACACACCAGAAAAGGCCATGTTTTAAAGACATTCTATTTGTGCATTGAAACAAAGAAGGGACCAGCACGCTCGCTCTCGCGTCAGCGCCATTTTGAAGTTTTATATAAACCAGCAATTCATATGAAGCTAATCTCTTGCATGATATCATTCATGCATACCATGATCATTCACATATTTAAAAAACACAATTGTAAATAAACACGTATTATCACAGTGCATTTTGTGATTTTAAGGCTAATTCACTTTTGTATATAATTCATAACACATTACATCAACCGTGTATCGAGTACAGAGTTCCCTGCTGTGTCTTTCCTTTACAGGGACGTACAGATTCTATTTTTCCTTACAAATATTTTCAAATCTAGAAAAGACACTTCTGTTGAACTGATGTGTCCACTAAAATGCAAATTCAAAGAATTTTTGTTTAATTGTAAAATGTACTTCTCGGCTTCTTGTTTGGGCCCTTTCCACAAAATAAACAAATCATCAATGTATCTATACCATGCGGTGATACAACTAACCCAGTGATTGTATTTATTGGCCCAGGCCTCTGCTTCTCCCACCAGCCAACAAACAAGTTGGCGTAGCTGGGGACAAAGCAGTTGCCCATCGCTGTCCTCTGTATCTGCCGAAAATGCTGTTTCTGAAATAAAAATATCTTATTCAACCAACATCGCATTGTGCTCAGAAATATTTAGAGATCTGCTCTTTAAAAAAAGATAAGTTCAATACAAGTATAGATACTTGTTATGTCCAGGAAAATCATCCACATATCGGATTCCCATGCTATATTCATGATGTTATTAATGAAATGTGTGGTGTCCTTGATGTAGGAGGGCAACATACGAACAAACTCCGCCAAGAAAAAGTCAATGTAATGGGACATTTTCCCAGTTAGACAGCCTTTCGAGGAAACAATGGGACGCCCTGGTGGTCGTACAGCGTCTTTATGTACTTTTGGCAAGTGGTAGAACGTCGCTGTGATCAGGTGTGGGCATGTTAGGAATTTAAATTCATTAGTATCGAGCATCTCTTTATCCTTCCATTTCTGGATTAGCTCATGATACTCTCCGATACTCTTGATGTACTCCTCCTTACTGATCCGGATGTAACATTTGGTATCCGCCAGTTGCCGTAATACCTCTTGTTCATAATACTCCTGAGTCATTAAAACCACATTCCCACCCTTATCAGCGGTTTTGCAGATCAACTCTGAGTCACTAATTAGTTCTTGTAGTGCCATACGTTGCCCTATGGTAAGATTGTTCTCTAGATACTTAGGTGTTTGAGATCTGAGTTTTAGAAAGTCTTTCTTCACAGATTCCTCAAATGTGTCTATTGCATCAAATGGAGTTATCAGCAAAAAGTAGATTTTGGTTTGAAAGCCGTTTTTGGTGCTTTCTGTTGCATGCCGTAACTCGTAATAGTAGAGACTTGTTGAGACATGCTTTGTGCTTTGTGGGTCATCTTCGCTCTGACTACTCAGGATTTGTAATGTTCCCGTGAATCGAGGTTCATCATGGATCTACAAACTACCTTCCCTGATGGCCTAAATACAGGAGAAGAACTAGCAAGCCATCTGGGTTGAATTGCGGGATGTTTAACTTGACTCACAAAGCTGTAGGACTATTATTAATTGATTATGCTAATTTCTGCCTCAAATTCCCGTAGACCCCTCTATAGGGGGCCAAGAGGTTCTCCCTAATCTTATCTTGAAAAAAATGTTTTAGGAATTTACGGTTTTATTTGTGATTCAAAATAGATTTATATATTGATCATGACTGCCCATTTAGGGCTCAATTGTATTGATTGGGGCGGTCCTTTGTCCCCCAAGGGTGCCTTGAGAACTAATGCATTTATGCCCATCCATGGCTTAATTAAATTGGTTTCTTTACCCTCAGTTGGTTGATGAATTTTCGTCATGTAATAACAAGATTTAATGATCTATCACGTATTGTGCTGATTACGACTGCATATGCATAAATTAATTTGGTTTTATTGCGATTGAGAAAGAGAATATGGGAATCTCTATCTGCTTGATTGTTTATTTAAAATGTTATATTTCATTCACATTTACGAATGGGGTATCAATAAGAAATTAATTTTGTCTTTTTTCGTTCATGGCACTGGTATATTATGTTTTGAGTTTACTATGCCTATGGGGACTGACCCGGAAATGCTTATCGAGCACCGGATGTAATGTTTATCTCGATGCATTTGACCAGTCTAAAAAGGCACGCAAGCCGAAACACGTCTTGTGAAACTCTGTGTAATAAACTGTAACCGAATACCTGGATGTGTGCAGTCCCTTCATTTGCGCTGTGGAATGGAGTTGTGAGCCGGAGATAGAGAGATAGCGAGACAAAATGAAAAATATATTGATAATTATTTTTTTTTTAAATGGCAAATGTACAATCAAGATGGACAGAAATGTTTTAAAAAGATAAGTAGGAGAGCAGGAGGGGGGACGCCCCTAGGAGGAGGGGTGCACAATTGCAGTGCTGTTTTGGTTGGATGAGGCCATATTTCTATAGTCAAATAAATATGACATTACTTCGCCTCAATATTCCTAACACAACCAGTATCCAGGGGTCAAAGAGCCATAAGTCCCTGCCCGGCCAATAGTCCACACCTGGCCTGCTCTCCCTGCAAGCCCCGCCCCCCAGCGCGTCACTTCCTTTATAACTCTAACACCGTCTACCGCTGCGCGGGAGCGCCCGGGGCTAAGCCCAGGCAAAGGGCGGGCCCTCTGTGGCCCTCAGAGGCCTGAGGAGCCTGGCCTGGGCTGCACCCCCTGCCCAAATCACCCCACCGTATTGATCACCGGATACCTCTTCACCAAGTACAGGTTCAGTATATACCAGTATCCGGTAACTTGGATTGCTTAACTTGCGTTGATAACACTCCACTGTTTTATAAGTAAGTGGGAGCAAGTACTGTCATGGATCATCGAGAGACTAGAAGCATGGCTGCTGGGGGAGCTAAAAAGTTAACCGGCACCCTCGATGACTTTATTACCCGTACTCATGCCTTAATTGATGAAGGGATAGTTCTAATGGATAGAAGGGTGTCCCAAGATTTGGCCATTGCTAGAAGATCTTCATTAGGTATCATTGCTCAGGCACGTACGCCCAACACTTCAACTTGCCCAAAAGACCGGGACAGGTTAGACAAAGATAATGATGGGGACCAGCACTTACTAACTTTGCAACAGCGCCTTGAGGTCTCTCCTAATTCCATCTTGTTATCAGAGGGTGGCCCGGATACCGATCTGGTAGCAGCGAGGGTGAATAATCGGCCGATGGCCACTGACATAAATGAAAGAGCAAACAAAACAAGTGATGGACCGAATGTGGATCAATGTCACACATTCACCCCAGTCCAAAGATCTGGGCCCAAATCCATCATTTTTTTGCACTCCACACCACCCTGGGTTAGACAATGGCGATATGCAAATCAGCTCTGACCCTGTGCCCCATGGGAACAGTCCAGTCCTAACTACAAAAGCCATGTCCTTCCCAGAACGGAATCAAGCATCCGAGGACCGGACCGGACCGGTTTCGAGGTAACACCTCTCATCAGCCCGGCTAGCTTGACTCCAGTGGTGTGGAGTGCCTGGGACCCACGTCTGAGCATCCCCAGCGCACTTACGGCGGAATTTGCAAACAAAACAAGTGATGGACCGAATGTGGATCAATGTCACACATTCACCCCAGTCCAAAGATCTGGGCCCAAATCCATCGTTTTTTTGCACTCCACACCACCCTGGGTTAGACAATGGCGATATGCAAATCAGCTCTGACCCTGTGCCCCATGGGAACAGTCCAGTCCGAACTACAAAAGCCATGTCCTTCCCAGAACGGAATCAAGCATCCGAGGACCGGACCGGTTTCGAGGAAACACCTCTCATCAGCCCGGCTAGCTTGACTCCAGTGGTGTGGAGTGCCTGGGACCCACGTCTGAGCATCCCCAGCGCACTTACGGCGGAATTTGCAAACAAAACAAGTGATGGACCGAATGTGGATCAATGTCACACATTCACCCCAGTCTAAAGATCTGGGCCCAAATCCATCGTTTTTTTGCACTCCACACCACCCTGGGTTAGACAATGGCGATATGCAAATCAGCTCTGACCCTGTGCCCCATGGGAACAGTCCAGTCCGAACTACAAAAGCCATGTCCTTCCCAGAACGGAATCAAGCATCCGAGGACCGGACCGGTTTCGAGGTAACACCTCTCATCAGCCCGGCTAGCTTGACTCCAGTGGTGTGGAGTGCCTGGGACCTACGTCTGAGCATCCCCAGCGCACTTACGGCGGAATTTGCAAACAAAACAAGTGATGGACCGAATGTGGATCAATGTCACACATTCACCCCAGTCCAAAGATCTGGGCCCAAATCCATTGTTTGGCTTTTGTAGTTCGGACTGGACTGTTCCCATGGGGCAACAGGGTCAGAGCTGATTTGCATATCGCCATTGTCTAACCCAGGGTGGTGTGGAGTGCAAAAAAACGATGGATTTGGGCCCAGATCTTTTGACTGGGGGAATGTGTCACATTGATCCACATTCGGTCCATCACTTGTTGTTTTTGCAATTGCCGCCCTAAGTGCGCTGGGGATGCCGGGCACTCCACACCACTTGGGAGTCAAGCTAGCCGGGCTGATGAGAGGTGTTACCTCGAAACCGGTCCGGTCCTCGGATGCTTGATTCCGTTCTGGGAAGGACATGGCTTTTGTAGTTCGGACTGGACTGTTCCCATGGGGCAACAGGGTCAGAGCTGATTTGCATATCGCCATTGTCTAACCCAGGGTGGTGTGGAGTGCAAAAAAACGATGGATTTGGGCCCAGATCTTTTGACTGGGGGAATGTGTGACATTGATCCACATTCGGTCCATCACTTGTTGTTTTTGCAATAAATGAAAGAGGGCGCAATTCCCAAAAATAAGGCCAACAAAGTACTCGCAAAGCTAGGAAAGTTAAAAAAAAACCATAATCAGGATGCATCCATCGTAGACCCTGTGGCTGTGAGTGGGGACCTGGTGGTAGGCGTAAAGGAAAAAGAGGGGGCAAATCTGGCAGCTGTTGGTTTACCATTAAGCCTTCCAGATGATACGATTTTAGATAGTAGTCTGGAGGAAATTATGGAAGTAAGCGGTGAAGAGAACAACCCCGTGGAAATTCAGCTAGATGGAAGTGGGGCATTTGCGACGAAAAATAATAACATCCTTGAAATGTTAAAGATCCTCCTTGAACCTATAGAGGCAAGATTACGATGTTTAGAAAAGGTGCTGAAAAACATCCACAAAGACATAAGTGCCCCTAGTTTCAGTCTAAATAACACGGCCCCCCAGGTTGTGACCAAAGTTACTAAGCCACCCTTGGCCGATAAAAATGTATCCCTAGGTAAAAATACTGTACCAAAAAACCCGATCAATATCCAAAACACTGGAGGTGTAAAGGCTAAGACCCCTGACCCTAATCAAACACCTAATCCAGCTAAACCTAAGACAACCCCTCAAGTTAAGTTCAAAGATCCTATACCCTCGACCCCTAATTTAGATTCAGCCCCAAGAGCTAAGGAGGAGGCCCGACGAAATATCCATCTACCCCCAGACGCCTGTCCCTATGTAGTTATCTTGACTGGGGTAACAGAAATATCACCATCTCATGTGGAATCCTTCCAGACATTGAAAAATAAAGTCTGCCACTGGTTATCAAACAACCATCCCCTACCACCGAATATCCCCAGTAACATCCTAATGGTTGAGAGAGCCCCTTGGATGGGTGGGAATAGAAAAAATTTACAAAGGGGATTGTGTTGTGGTAACCTTTGAGAACCAACAGGTGGTAGAACATATTTGCAGGGGAGCCTCTCGTTACCAAGCTAGTACTGACACTGCTAGGCCGCTCTCTTATTTCTACTTGCCTGAGAACCAAGTGGATAAAAGATGGAGTTGGCTAAGGGGCCCAAGTGACCAAAAAAGTAGGCGCAGGTTCAATGCCCCGTGGGAGGAGCGAGGTCACGGTTGGGAGGAGGGCGGTGATGACAACTGGAATCTGGTTAATAGAAGAAGTGGCAGATCTATTCAAGGTGGGTTTGTTGCAGGGTCACTGAATGGACATCTTTACAATTATCCACAGAATGTTAATGGGTACGATAATCGTTTTTACACCCCAACGGCCAATCGCTATGAGTGTTTGTCTAATCTAGATTGGGTTGATTGACAAAAACAGGATTCACTGTTCTATTGGTTGCAAAATATCTCCCCAACCCCATCACAAAATGAATATAATTTCCAGGCTGTGCAGGAGTCAAACACTGACCTAATTCCTATCACCAATCAGGGCGTCGAAGGAGGAGACTCACTGCCAGAAAAAAAGGATCAAACTTTGGGGAAGGGTGAGATGATCGTTGGAACATTGCTGGCCTTAGGAGTAAAATTGATGATCCCATATGGAGGAACTTTATAGCGACTATGGACATAACAGCCATACAGGAAACCTGGGACACACAAAATATACTTACTGTGGATGGCTTTACTACTTTTTTTCTCTCAGCTGTCACTTCTGCTCGGGGGCGCACACGAGGGGGCTTGGTTACTCTAGTTTCTGCTAAAATCTCAGGCACCTACAAGGAAATAGCTACTGGATGCCCCTACTGTCTCGCAGTCCAAATCACCTGTAAAGGCTCTCACAATGTCCTATTAGTAAATTTTTATAACTCTTTTGATAGGGCCCATTCGATCAGTAATCTAATGATGTTAAACTCCTTTTTGTTTAAATTTAATGAGTCATCGGAGTCTGATTGTACTATCTTGCTAATGGGGGATTTTAATGTTCATAGCCGTCAGGACAAATGTCCCTCAAATGTCTTACTTGGCCCTCCGAATGAGGAGAACATTCACTTTGAGCATTCTGACCAGGGCATATTTTTGGAAACTCTGCTAGCCGAAAATTGGTTAACGCTACCTTGTGGGTGCGATGAGGTTATTCCAACATTTACAGGACATGGTAGCGGGTCTGTAATTGATTACATTTTTTTAAGCCGCAGCTGTGGAAGCCATATCACTAGTTACTCAGTTGTGCGGTCCCATTTTAGTGATCACAATCCAGTTGTATTAAGGATGGATAATGTATTTGCTATAAGGGAAAGTAGGTTGAATTTGGTGGATAAATGCGATATGCGACTGACTGACCAAGGCCGCAGAATTAAATAGTGTAAGATAGTTCCTGAGGAGGTTTTTTAGTAATCTCTGTTGCAGTAGCCGGGATGAACTAAAACTTTGTATGGAAGATCAGGCGGGGGACAATGAAGTGGTGGAGGCGTACCAAAAGATTTGCCTCGACATAGACTCCAATCTGACACGGCAGGGTAGAGGTAAAGCGCGAGGGAAGGAAAGCTGGTTTGATAAGAATTGCTCTGCAGCCAACCATAAACTAAAAATGGCCCTGAAGACTAAACCAGTGGATAGATCGCTTGTGGCCACCCTTAGGAAAGAATATGAGTCAGTAGTTGAAAAAAGACGGCGCAAGATTAGAGAGGACGCGTGGGCTGAGCTGACATCAATAGATGTACTAAAAAACAGCGCCAAGTTCTGGGCTGTGGTCAACCAACCCTACTTTTCTAATTCTAGCAATAACGAAATGGACTGTGGAATCCAAGAGGACAAATGGCACCTGCACTTTAAGTCTGTTTATGAACAAGAATCTTTGAGGGCAGAGGCTTTGACCACCTTTACCAAACCGCCTTACACCCTATCCGTAGATGAAGGTGAGGTAGCCATAGCCATCGGAAAAATGACTAGTAACAAGGCCCCAGGGCCGGATGGCGTTCCCTCTGATCTATTTAAGGTTAATATCCCATTTTGGTCCAAAATTTTAGCAAATGTTTTTAATAGAATTTCTAAAACAGGCATTCCGGAGACATGGTCTCAATCCGGGATTGTCCCTATCTACAAAAAAGGGGATAGGGGTGACCATGGCAATTATCGCCCCATATCCCTTATCGATTCTGCAGTAAAAGTCCTAGGGAGACTGGTTCTATGCAAACTTACTGACTGGTTAGAGGACACTAACACCCTCTCTCCCTTACAGTATGGCTTTAGAAAGGGGCGTAGCTCCATAGACCAAAGTCTGAATCTGCAATTGCTTATAGGGAAATACACAATCGCGAAGCCAGGATCCATGTACATTGCCTTTATGGATCTGTCCTCGGCATTTGATCGTGTTAACAGATCCAAGTTATGGGACCAGCTTCTTAAGATAGGAATAGACTCTAATATTGTGTATTTCCTAGCGGACCTCCATAGAGATTTAACAGCCAGGGTAAGATTTGATAGAAAGGGTAATTGCACGGATAACATTAAAATCACCAATGGTGTAAGGCAGGGATGCATTTTAGCTCCCCTGCTCTTTACACTATATATAAATGATCTGGGTGGAGTTTTGGGAGAAGCTAACATGGACATCCCGAGAGCAGGGAAGTATCTTTCACCCGCATTATTATATGCAGATGATGCTGCTCTCCTATCCAGAACTGCAGTGGGTCTCCAATGCCTGTTGAACTCATTTTATGATGTTATGCTAAACCTTGATTTAAGTGTTAACTATTGAAAATCTCACGTCATGGTGGTGGCTCAGAAAGGGAATGCCAGGAAAAATGTAATGACACTGCAATGCAATGGGCATAAACTAACAAGGGTCTCTAGATTTCCCTATTTGGGAGTTGTATTTGATGACTGCTCGACGTGGAACCCTCAATTACTGGAAAAAAGAAATGCCTTGGCACGCTCTATTTCAGCGGTGCTGGGCTTCTCACGCAAGCTAGGGGTGAAACCTCTGGAGGCAGTCTTAAAGGTTTATGCCGCTAAGTGTATTGCAATCGCCATGTACGGTGCAGATTTATGGGGTTTTAGGCCAATTAAAATGCTCCAGGTAACGGAAGATAACTTCCTTAAAACGATTCTCTCCTTGCCACGATCCACGTCCAGCTTCATAGACCACCAGGAATGCGGCGTGGACTACTTGGAGGGTCGAATCGCCATCGCTCCCCTACTTAAATGGATCTCAGTTTGGCTTAACTCGGAACTGGAAGTGAACCATGAAATCTTTAAGGATTGCCTAACGCTAGATCACTGGGATAAGATCCCGTGGTTGAAATATGTACATCAACTATGTGTAAAGCTAGGCCGGCCTGAATTGTTTAATGACCCATCTAACCTTGTTAAAGGTGATTTGAAGTGGGTTAAAAACACTTTTTTGTTGAACCGAGGGATGGACAGAGAAGGGGTGGAGCTGTTAAAGCCATCGGTCAGGATTCATCAATTGATCGTATCCACTGGACATACTCTGGAACTTTAGTTAAAGGTTGTAAACAATTCAAATCATAGATTCCTTTTAACAAAGTTACGGTTAAACAAATTTCATCTGTTAATTTCTGGCCATCCTGGTTGGACTAAGCAACATGATCTGGAGTTATGTAATTGTGATGGCTATTCAATCATGGATACTGCACACTTCCTGTTTTTTTGCGATCATTTTAAAACTCAGGAAAAAGTTTACTATACCCTTGTTGAAGGGGAAGGGGTTAAGGCAAGTTAAGCCAGCTATATTATATTTACAACTATTATCAAATATTTGGGAGATCTACAATGTAGCCAGTTTCCTAAGCATAGTGGTGAGACTTAGCAAAAAGATTAACTGGTCCTAGATGAATTACTGTAAATATTAATCCACGTAACCTGAATCAAATTGTAAACTAATTTTGTCATGTTTCTGTTTTTAAAACCTTAGACCGTGTGTTAGCATTTTTCTAGTTTTTTAACTGGGTACGTTTTATACTGAATTGTTATATTTAATTGTCATGCTGCATGGTGTTCTGTGGACCATTTTGTGTGTTTTTGTACTTTTGTGGTTTTGAAAATTGAACCGAATAAAGTATTTCTCTCTTGACTCAACTGTGGACACAGGCTTCAACAAAATACAAATAAAGCAGTGGAGACCCAAAGTGCAAACAAGTGTGACATATAGTTACTGAGTTAAGCCTCAAGGGCATGGGCAAATATTCCCATCAATAGCCATTCTGTACCGTCCGTTTTAAACATCATTTGGGTTCTCCTTGCCCAGGAGACAAGACAACACAACACGGCCTACTGATGTTCTCAAGGCTTTGTGCAGTTCTTAAGATAATGTGTTATCAAGAAGGGCTTTTTTTTCTCAATATACGTAGGTGTGGGCTGCCCAGAATGGGTATGCCAATGCCCCCCTCCCCTCCCCCCAAAAAATAGCCAGTCTTTCTGCTGCCGCTCCCCTCTCCCCCCCCCCCTCAACCCCCCCCCCCCCCCCCCCCGAGGCAGATACCTCACTTGTGTGGGTGAGGCAAGGGCCTGTGACTGGGAAGAGCGACAAACATAGGGATTAACGGTATAACACATAGAATTATAAGCGCTACATTTAAAAAAAATTTTTAGCCAATTCTGCTTGGACACCCTCACAAGTATCATTTTACTCAGGAGACTAAGAGGGGAACGCTGTGGGGTAGGACATTTGTGCCTGCATAGAGATTCCACGCACAAATATGTGGAAAATGTATTTTTTTCTGCTAAATTTGAGGTTTGAGGTTTGCAGGGAATTCGGTCTAGTTTTCATAAATGTGTGGGTTTGGTAGTTTTTCAAAAATGTACAGGTTTGCTAGGCTTCCCCAGGTTCCGGCAGAGCTAGGGTTCAAAATCTCGAGCTAGGCACTGCAAAAAAAGGGTCAGTTTTCACTGTAAAATATGAATAAGTGAGGTACCATTTTTAAAATCGGGAGACTTAGGGTAACAGAATTGTACTGTTATTACCTATTGACTTTCGATGCATTTCTGCCTTCCAAATGAAAGACTGTGTGTAAAAAAAGAAGTCACTTTGAAAAATGTCCTATAATTCTCATGCTTGCATAGGTACTCACAATTTCAGAAATGTGAAAATAAATACCGTTTCTAAACTCTATATTTCGTTCCAATTTCAGAAATACCTAGGTGTCTTTCATTCCAATTTTTCACTATATATATATATATTTTCCCAAATCAATTGCTATATTCCTGTTACATAATAAAAGAACATTGCAAGAGGCTGCTCAGTTATTGGTTCCGAGTTCGTCGGGTTCTTGGTGACCCTACAAGTCCTTTATATCCCCAGAACCAGAAAGGTCCAGCGGATGTCAAGGTGTATTGCTTTCAAATATCTGTCATAATTAGAAGAAGTTACAGGTGAAAACGTTTATCACAAATGGCTGTTTTTTGTAACTCATTTTCAATTTTTCCTATTTTCAACTGTTAGTTTCTATAAAGAATCCTTTCTGAATTCAGAATGTTGTCAACTTTTCTAAAATGTATGGCTTTCCAGGATCCATTATTCCTTTCATACCCATTTCTACAATTAACTAGAAGAAGGTTGAAAGCACAAAAAATAGCAAAAATCAGCTATGTCCCAGTAAAATGCCAAAAAAAAGTGTGTAAAAAAAATGTTGGTTTTCTGTCAGTCCCTGAAAGCTGGTAAAATTGTCATTTCAGCCCCACAAACTCTTTGTTGATACAATTTGCAGCGAAAAAACGAGACTTTCACTTGCAGCACTTTTCCCCATTTTCCCCCCCAAACTTTTTTGACTGCATTTTGGCTAATTTCTGGGCCCCCTCCAGGGGACTCCAGATACCCTAGGTACCTTTAGAATCCTGATGATGTTGGAAGAAAAAGACGCAAAGTTGACGTGGATACCTTATGTGGTCAAAAAGTTACAGGGGCCTATGAGCAAACTACCCCAAATAGCCAAAAAAAAGGCTTAGCATAAGGAGGGAAAGGCCTAGAAGCGAAGTGGCTAAATTCCCTATTTTCAAAAACACACACAGTAACGTTTGGTCTCAGCATGTTCTATTACTTTGATATTGAGAAACATGCGGAGAAAAAGGGTTTTGGTAGATGCATGCCCATGAATCCCATTAACAAGGTGGAAACAGCAAGCTTTATTCTTTAAAAAGATTTTTTATTTTAAATGTAAGTACAGTACATAAATAGCATTAGGAACCCCCACCCCTATTGTTCCAAATAATTAATAAAGTGTAGGATGTAGTCAGGCAAGGCGCTGCAGTACTAGCCTCCGGTTTCCTCTCATACTATTTACTCGCCCACACTGTTAACTTACCCACGGTTAGCACATACCTTCTCTACACAACAGACCCGCCCATGTTTAACACTCAGGCAATGCACAGTATGTCATGCAGCCAAGAATACCATAATTACATGGTGGATTTACAGTTAATCGGCCACAGCAGCCGTTACATCAAGGCTTATAGATCTCTCGCGCTCTGGCATATTTCCATGCCCAGAAACTGCCCTGGTCATCACCCCCACCTCCTTACCATCCAGTCCTCCACAATGAACTACTGTAGGCTACTACATCCCCTCCCTGTCCACTATCATTCCATGCCGTGCATCCTGGTAGAGTGATAACGGTTGATAGAGAGCATCCCAACAGTAAGGCCTTGCCCAGCACCATAGTCCTCCCGTACGTTTACATGCCTCTTAGGGATCCATCGTCAATTTTTTTTATCGCCCACAATGGCTGACTATCTCAAGAAACCAGGGTACAATCAACAATGCCACCGGCATTTTAACCCACACTAAGACAAGTGCCTTGCCTGCTAGTACTGCATGCAGGTATGTTCACATTTAACACAATGCACACCCAGATCCTTTATGTTCAGAAAGGATTTGATCACTGTGCCCAACAGTGGTGAAAAACAACAAAACTAAAAATTGTCTGATATGCAAGATACAGGAAAGCCATGGTTCTCCAATATGTACTGCACGGTCGACACCAATATTAAAGAGAAAGGGAGAAAGTAGAAAACACCGATGACAGCACCGGAGGGTAAAATAAAAATTATAACCTGGAATGTAAACGGGCTGAGAGTAGGAAGAAGACAATTTTTTTTAAAAAATCTCTTAAAATAATTAATTGCGATGTTATAATCTTACAAGAGACTCTTTTAAAATCAGAGTGGCCAAAAATAATAAAGCATGAAAAGTGGGTTGAAACTTACGTTTGCACAAATCAGACATGCTGTACTAAAGGCGTAGCAATAATAGCCCAAAAATCCTCAAAGATAAATATTCTGGAAGAGCACGTTGACTCAAAAGGAAGGTGGGCAGCTGCTAAGATTAAACTAGAGCAAAACATTTTTTTTGTAGTTTGATATTATGGTCCAAATACGGACGACACAGCCCCCTTGAAGTCTCTATATACCCAGTTAATCAATATATCCATCTCAATTATTCTGGACGGAGATTTCATTATTTCATTAGATCCAATAAATGATATCCGCCCGGCAGAGCCTCGAGCCTCCCTAGAATGAAGAAATGGATGAATAGATTTAAAGAAGATCTGGGTCTAGTAGATATTTGGAAGAGCAAGGAGATCATAATAATAGATTTGCCTATAAAAATCAAAAATATGGCCATGCGTCAAGAATAGATTTTTTCTTGATAGATAAATTATTAAGCGTTTTGCGCTTGGGGCCTTGAGCGAAACTGCGATAGTAGCTCAAGGCCCCACACGAAGGAATTTGAGCAACGGTGGAATGGGGAAGATGAACAAATTACCTGAAAGGTAAGTTCAGTTTAACCAGTCGGGACAGGCGAAGGGCACGATGTATAGGAATGGAGTTAATCGGATCTAAGGGCGAGCGGTTAAAATGTAGATAGGTATAGAGATGAAAGGGGGGTTACCAGATGGACATTATGCCACAGTCATGGACTTTTCTGTCAGGATTGGGTCGAGCCACGCCTGCATACATTGGGGAACTACAATTCCCATGAGCCTTTGCCCCGAAAGGAAGAATTTTAGCAATGTATGCGCATCGGTTATTCTGTGTAATCCGGCGGTTGAAGAGGACGTGTACGGAGGAACCAGCGTCTGGGGAGTTCTGTGGTCGCATTTTAATTTCCTTCTTCTTTGGATTGGCAGGAGAGGAAGCGACCTGTTTCGGAGTACTTTATGGGCACGTAGGATGTTCCTACTGGCACTTGAGGGTGCAGAGCGCAGTGGTGGTTCCACACGTTACTGTTTGCCTTCACGTTGTTCTGGTGATTAGAGCGGAGCGCGGTGGTGGACGCAACCACGCTCTACCGTTTCTTTTGGGGGATTATAGACTTGGCATTTACAGAGCGGAGTGTGGTGGTTGTCACAACCACGCACTGCCGTGTCTGTAGTATATCTTACTGGTGTAAGTGTGTGCAGAGCGGAGCGCGGTGGTGACCGCATCCACGCACTACCGTTCATATTGGAATAGTAACTTTGGAACTATTAGCCACGCGCTGCCGCTTTGACTTTGAAAACTAGTGTCATAGGCGGTGGTGGTCACAACCACGCTCTACCGTTCTATTTTCATCTCTAGATACTCGCTGTAGGGTGGTAGTGGTCGCAACTACGCACTCAAAGCGTTTCCAGGGATTGGGACAGTCTTTGCCTTTCCTGAACTTGCTTCTTGTTCTGGCTGTATCTGTGGAACTGCCTAATTATTTACTTTGCACAGCATTATCATTTCAACATACTACTCCTTGTTCTTCACATAGTTGGCTTAGGAAAGAAAGGGTCTATAGTTTATTCATTTTGAGAAATCCAACGAATGGAGGTCTCACACTTCTATGAGGTATATGTGAGACAGCAATGTAGAATAGGAAATAACACTTCATGGTGTGGTTGTTTGTGTCTCATTGACTTATTTCTCATTCCAGGTGTGAGAGGAAAAGGAGAGACACTTATTTGCCTTACAAAGCCATG
Organism: Lissotriton vulgaris; assembly: GCF_964263255.1. Lineage (NCBI taxonomy): Eukaryota > Metazoa > Chordata > Amphibia > Caudata > Salamandridae > Lissotriton > Lissotriton vulgaris. The sequence goes on from NC_141698.1 coordinate 1,091,093,458, forward strand.
TTAGGTTTCATAATTTCAAGCAGGTATATACTGATCTAGTGAGAATTGATGAGTAGTTGTACATGCCAGACTTTGTTTATATGTGTTCTGTTTGCAGGGTGTTGGTAATATCAGGAGGTGGACCATTACTTGCGGCGGCCGGATCCTGCGGAGCAACCCTTGACATTTTCATTTGCAAGTCTTAATTTTCAACTTTGTTATATTCCCTGAAGCTAAACAGTATTGCTACTCGTCCGCAGCATCAGGTTGGTAAACGAAAATCCACACAAGAGCTCTGCTTCTTTGCTAATGTGGAGTCCTCTCCAACCACCGTTCGACGAGATGCAGGATCAATAGTGAGGTACGTGTACACTAAATACTCCGGTGTTACGGGTGCGTCTTTCCAGTAACCCTTTACCCACAGCCAGCTACAACGAACAATGTAAGCAACCACTTAGCTCTGTACCCAAAAGAGCCGGCTTACATGTGGTTGGGCCATGCCTCCCAGAGCGGTGGGAGGTTTTTTCCTATTTCACAGAAAGGGGCGGTTCATTTTCTAACCAATCGAATGCGGGCTGTGAAGCAGAGACACACAAAAAGCGTCCTGTACCGCCCCTTAGCCTGTCAATCAGTTTGAACCCAACTTGCTGATTTCCTCTCCTAACCTACACCCATCTACGTTGGTTAGAGGAATTACTGATGTTTGAGATCCTTAGGAACAACATTTGGAACCACGCTACTCGACATTAAAGGGTTGGGTTATAAACGACCATAAAAGCACGGGTTAGTTGTTGCTAAGGCAGCACTACATACCTGTGCAGCTCTGCGAGGCACACCCTGTTCTCTAAGAAGCCAGTTAATGGTAAAAGGTAGTGTCGTGAACACGTCTAAGCATCTATTTACACATGTATTCCATATTGTACAGCACATGTTGCAAGTGACAGCAGCTTCCGGTAACGAACACCGGCGGACATCTCTCTGGCTCGAACCCTGCTCACTTTGTTACCTACCCATTGTTGTCTGTTAATCAAATCTAAGGAGAATCATGTACCAGCAGAAAAGGCAGAACAGCGGTTGTGCCGTTTGTAGGTGGAACTGTAATCGTGATTAGTTCTAGGCGAGTGAGTGCCCGTCACGTGACACTGCCTCTTCAATCCCTACACAAACATGGCGGCTTTGAAGAAGAGAACTCACGGCACTGCCCCCAGTAACAGTGCAGCAGCCCTGCAGAGAACTCCCTGTAGTGCCCCATTAAAAGTTCAGAAGCCCTGCAGACAAGTGCAACCCCGGCCACCATTAAAAGTGGAGTAGCACAGAGCTCCCAGTCCTGCCCCCGTTAATAGTATATTAAACAAAAGCAAAAGGCCAGACAGGTTTTTATTTTTTGTTTTAACACACCTAGTCAAGGAATTCTAGGTGGCGCGACTATTTTATTTTAGTCTTTTATATTTCATAAAAAGCTTGTTTTCAAGTACATTCTGTATGTCATAGAAAAGAATCAATTGTCAAACACATACGGACATTTAAACATAATACACAAAATCAATGTTAGAAATTACAATGCACACCAAATACATAACTATACAATGCCACCAATTACTTCATTACAAGGCACCAGTCCTTCGTATTGCATATAAACAGACAAGCGGACAAAAAATTCATTAGAGACGCCTGCTTGTCTAACTGAGCCAGAGACTAAACTTCTCAATTGGGTCACACTCTTAGGGGAAGAAAGTATGGTAGAATTTTTTTAATGCCAATTTTTTTGTGTTAAAACATAAAATAACAAGCATTTACAATGCAATGGTTTCGCCTTTGGAAAAGTTAGAGCAATTGGCATTGTAAACGACAAATTTTGTATTTATGTGTTGGTTTTGAAAACAGATAAATAAATGGCATTGTCATTTACATTGCCATTCTCTCGCAAATGTGAGGCCTATTGTACCTACGGACGAGCTCAGCAGACAGCAATTACTACCACACACACACACACACACACACACACACACACACCCAGAGCCACACACACAAACACACACACACCCAGAGCCAGCCACACACACACACACCCAGAGCCACACAGACACACACACCCAGAGCCACACAGACACACACACCCAGAGCCACACACACCCACACACCCAGAGCCACACACACCCACACACCCAGAGCCACACACACAAACCCACCCAGAGTTACACACAAAAACCCACCCAGAGTTACACACAAACCCACCCAGAGTTACACACAAACCCACCCAGAGTTACACACAAACCCGCCCAGAGTTACACACAAACCCACCCAGAGTTACACACACACACACCCAGAGCCACACACACACCCAGAGCCACACACACACCCAGAGCCACACACACACCCAGAGCCACACACACACCCAGAGCCACACACACCCACACACCCAGAGCCACACACACAAACCCACCCAGAGTTACACACAAACCCACCCAGAGTTACACACAAACCCACCCAGAGTTACACACAAACCCACCCAGAGTTACACACAAACCCACCCAGAGTTACACACAAACCCACCCAGAGTTACACACAAACACACCCAGAGCCACACACAAACACACCCAGAGCCACACACAAACACACCCAGAGCCACACACACATACCCAGAGCCACACACACACACCCAGAGCCACACACAAACCCACCCAGAGCCACACACAAACCCACCCAGAGTTACACACAAACCCACCCAGAGTTACACACAAACCCACCCAGAGTTACACACAAACCCACCCAGAGTTACACACAAACACACCCAGAGTTACACACAAACACACCCAGAGCCACACACACACACCCAGAGCCACACACACACACACCCAGAGCCACACACACACACACCCAGAGCCACACACACACACACCCAGAGCCACACACACACACCCAGAGCCACACACACACACCCAGAGCCACACACACACACCCAGAGCCACACACACCCATCCACCCAGAGCCACACACACCCATCCACCCAGAGCCGCACACACCCATCCACCCAGAGCCGCACACACCCATCCACCCAGAGCCGCACACACCCATCCACCCAGAGCCGCACACACCCATCCACCCAGAGCCGCACACACCCATCCACCCAGAGCCGCACACACCCATCCACCCAGAGCCGCACACACACACCCACCCAGAGCCGCACACACCCATCCACCCAGAGCCACACACACCCACCCAGAGCCACACACACCCACCCAGAGCCACACACACCCACCCAGAGCCACACACACCCACCCAGAGCCACACACACACACCCACCCAGAGCCACACACACACACCCACCCAGAGCCACACACACACACCCACCCAGAGCCACACACACACACCCACCCAGAGCCACACACACACACCCACCCAGAGCCACACACACACACCCACCCAGAGCCACACACACCCACCCAGAGCCACACACACCCACCCAGAGCCACACACACCCACCCAGAGCCACACACACCCACTTTGCTCTTCTGAAATGTTGGCATGTATGGTAGTGAGCTGTGTGTGGTGAGCTGTGTGTGGTGAGGGTCTCTCGTGAGCATGTGTGGTGAGCTGTGTGTGATGAGCTGTGTCTCGTGATCCATCAGTGTGTTGTGAGCTGTGTGGGTTGAGCTGTATGTGGTGTGTGGGGGATCAGTGTCTGTCCCCCACGCTGCTCTGGTTTTGCCCCCGGTCGGATCCTGCGCTGTGCGCATGCGCAGTGCCGGCTGCCGCTGCACCTCGGAGGCTCTTTCATTGTCTCGCATCTCTCCCCGGCTCCCCCTTTCATCCACCGGACCTCAGCCCAGTCACCAGAGACAACTGGACCGTCATGGCGGGGACGGACTCTGCGGAGGTGAGGTGCCCTGTGCGGCTCTGCCACCCCCCGGGGGCGGAGGGGCTCCTCCTTTCACCCACGGACCCGCTGTGCCTTTCATCAGGGCCCGGGGACAGATCCTGCCCTGCAGCCCTTCAGTTGAAACACCTTCTCCCAGGCTTCCCGGTGACTTTCATGAACCAGGTGATCCATGGTGACACCTCGTGCACTGCCCAAAAACATGAACTGTGATTGTAAGTCTCTTGCTTATAATGCTTCGTGCTAAGTAACCTCAACCTCCGGGACCCTTCTAAGGTGATAGAAAAAAGGCAAAGCTATTTGTGCTGGAAGTGTGGAAATACGGTAGTCGTAATGGGACGAGGAAGTGTTTTTTCACGTCCCCGTCTCTAAAACGGGATGCACTGGTCGTTGAACAAGGCCTCTAGTTCTGCAGGGATTAGAAGTCTGGGATGAAAACAGAGATGTGCTTTTTCTGCTAGAAGCGCGACTATCATGTATGTGCTATATCACGCATTTAACACCTTCATGACACACTTATCAACAAGGCATTTCAGCGCACAAAGAAAACTATCACCCCTCGCTCACCCTCCCATACACCCATTCTTTATTTCCGATTTAAATGTTGTGTAGGTTGCAGAGAGAGCCCCCGCGGCACTGCAGAAGAACATCTACCGGGAAAGGTTTAGAGAGGGGTGATCTGCATAATGTGGTCATTAACATGGAGGCGACGCTCACTGAATAAACATAAGCTGGGATCCGGCCGGCGCTACGAGGAACAGTCGAGCCTGCACTTCCCTGGACTGCATAGTTTAGCTGCAACCCTTTGCATCGCTCGATAGCCAAAGCACCTTCGAAAATTGATCGAAAGGGAATCACAGCGGGAAGCACTGCCCCAGTGAAAAGCCCATGGGCCTAAAGCGTGCCTGACCTGACCCCTGAGCACGCCTGGTGACAGGACAGGCTCGTGCTGATCCGTCTCCCCCGCTGCGCGTGGCTTCCGCATTCTCTCGAGGTCGCTTCTTCCAGGGCTCTCTCGCGGGCTCTATTCCGTATTCCAAGCACCCCAAAGCTGCGGCGCTCTTCTAGGAAGTTGTCCCCAAGCCAGATTGCGATGTCTCCAAGACGTGCCACACGTGCAGTAGAACCTGCAAGGGTACCTTTATTGTTTTCTAATATATACACGGACAGCGGGAGGGGGGGCGGGAACGGGCACACGGACAGCGGGAGGGGGTAATGGACATAAACGATGAAAGTGCAGAACCCCAGTTGCGGGATCAGTCGGTAGCTGTTCGAATACGAAGCTACTGCCCGGGCGCCATCTTCGGCGAATTGACCAAAACAAACCATGACCAAAAAAAATAAAAAACATCCGCCCACCGCCGCATGACGTTTTAAAAGGGGCAGAGAGGGGGAAAACATTTTTTTTTTTAAATCGCCGGAACGCCTATAAATCGCCTCGGACAAAGACGGACGCCTCTCTCTTCCAATGGCTAGCCTCCATTTATGGAGCTAGCCAATGGAAAAGAGAGGCAGGACAAAGCCACATACTGTTCTCAAAAGATTTCGCCTGCGCGAACGCTGCTGCGCAGCGGATCGCCAGGCGAAACCTAAAAACCTGTCTGGCCCTTTGCTTTTATTTAATGTATTAGAGTGGTCCAGGCCAGCCAATGGCAGGACCCAAGCCTTTTCTGTTGTTCCCGTTAATAGTATGGCAGTCCTTTTGAGAAGAGTCACGTTTGTCCCGTTAAAAAATGTAGCAGCTCTTCAGAGTATTCCCAGTACAGCCCCATTAAAAATGCAGCAGTCCTACGGATAACTCCCAGTACCGCCCCAATCAAACTGCCCTTCACTGACTAGTCCGAATTTGGCGTTAACATCTCAGCCATTGCTCGCATTGCCATGTATAGGGGTGATGGAATGGAACACCGATTGCTGGATGACTCTCAATTTGGCTTTCGGAGGTACCATGGGACCGAAACTGCCCTTATTAAGGCAGCTGACGATGTCAGGTCCATCCGGGACCAAGGAGGTACTGCAATTTTAGTACTGTTGGATTTATCTGCAGCTTTCGACACGGTCGACCATAACATCATGGTCGACCGTGTCGGAAAGTTGGGCATCTGTCACCATGCCAGAGCCCTGCTTGCCTCCTTTCTTGCAGATAGAACGCAAGCGGTCACCCTTGGACCTTTCCAATCTGCGCAACTCTCTCTGCCATGCGGAGTTCCCCAAGGCCCATCCCTAGTCCGACACTATTTAACATCTATGTGTCGGACCTTGCCAATGTCATCAGAGCATATGGGATGAGCCTAACTTCCTACGCAGACGACACGCAGTTGGTACTGGCCATCAAGGGTGACGAAGGACAAGTCGCACAAAACTAAAGATGGGCTGCTTGAAATAGGAGAGTGGATGGCTACAAATTGCCTCAAGCTCAACTTAGAAAAAACAGAGGTAGTCATCTTTGGACCGCTTCTCCCAGCATGGTCATCATGCTGGTGGCCAGCAGCCTTTGGTTCACCCCCCATTCCAACAGCTAAAGTCAGGAATCTGGGAGTCATTTTTGATGAAGGTCTCAGCTTTATGGACCATGCAAACAAAGTTGCTACCACGGCCCATCACAAACTGAAAATGATCAGGAAGATTCGCCCCTTTCTTCCGGATGCAGCAATTAAAACACTGGTTAGTGCTTTAGTCCTGTCATCATTAGACTATTGTAATGGTCTATGCCTCAATGCCCAGGTCAGGGTCACAAAAAAGTTACAGTCCATACAGAACGCGGCAGCACGACTGCTTTCTGGAACTTCTAAGTTCAATCCTATTTCGGACACGATAAGGCAGTTTCACTGGCTACCGATCCAAAACAGAATAAAGTTTAAGTCCTTGTGTATAGTCTACAAGGCACTTAACAACCAAGGACCGCACGCTCTTAAAGACCAGCTAACACCTTACACACCCCGCAGACAGCTACGCTCCTCTACCTTACACCAATTAGTAATCCCACGAACAAAAACAGTGTCCTGGGGTGACCGCCGCTTTTCAGTGGTGGCACCCAAACTCTGGAATACCCTCCCCCAATACATCAGATTGAGTCCCTCACTCCACCAATTCCGAAAACATTTAAAGACATGGCTCTTTAATCAATGAGACAGGGACTACAAGTAGGAAATAGATGAATTTTAGCGCTGAGACGCCTGCGGGTATTTGCTGCACTCTATAAATGTCAAAAATAAAATAAATAAATAAAATAAACACTTTGCAGATTAATTAACAGTATGTACATTTTTTTTTCTAATAGTCCTCATTATGCAGAAAGGCGAAAGCCCTCAAGGCACAATGCTTCAGTGTGTGATATATCCTTGGATTACACTTGTGGCCACACAATACATGACAGTCTCCAATAGCAGATTACTCTTTTTTTTTAACCAATGAAGATCAGGACAGGTTCCTGCAGCAGCAGGCAAAAAACAGTCTTTTGAACTTGCATCTTCGTAAAGCACAGCTTGAAAATGTAAATTTTATTTCCCTCTTAACTCAGGGGCAGGTTCTTTTTTAGGTCGAGCAGACCTACTCTCAATGCGTGAGCATTGAGAGTGTCTGCTTCAGACCTTTTGTAGCCCGTATATAGGAATGTGGACAGCTACCAGACGCGCGCTTTGACGAGGTCAGATTTCACCTCGGGAGCGAGCGTCTGGTAGCTGCGCATGCGCAAAGCCCTTTCTCACACACAGACACAGGCAGCCCCCACCCCTCTGCATGCATGCATGCATGCACGCACGCACACACACACAGGCGCGCGCATGCACACGCAGGCATACGGCACACATACAGGCACACTATCCCCTACCTCGCATTCTCTCTCAATCACACACAGTCACGCATGCGCACACACGTTCCCTCGCACACACATGCACACACGCGCGCACACACTCACTCACCCCCCCCCAACCCCCCCCCACCCCCCTCCCACCCCCCTCCACCCCCCCACCCCCCACCCCCCTCCCCCCCCCCACCTCCCACCCCCCTCCCCCTCCCACCCCCCTCCCCCCCCCCACCCCCCTCCCCCCCCCACCCCCCAGGCATACACACAGTCACGCACGCACTTTACATCAGCCCTGGGCCCCACTCACCAACTGCGCTCTTCCGGCGGGGCTCCTCATGGCGCGGCGTCTCCTCATCTAAATCGGGGCTCCCTCAGGTCAGAGGAGCCCCGCAACAGGCGCCACACTCCTCCTTCTCCCCGGCCCCCTCCTGGGGACCCGGGCTACACCGGACGGCAGGGTGCTCCATGCGCCGGCAGCTCGCGGACCTCGGGAGGCGGGACTTCCGGTCGGCCGCGAGCGGATTGGCCGGCCGGCCAAGAGCTTCCGGGTCGCTGCGGGCAGCGCGGCGGCGCCTGCCTCCCATGGGATTTTTTTACACCCCTTAGTGCTTGTTTCAAATTAAATTTTGTCTACATACACAGCTATTAACTCGGTCACGCAGAACAGTGCTAAAAGGTACGACCAAGATTTAATTTTCGTATTTTGTTATTTCGCTTAAATGAAATCAGGAGATCGGACTGGGGAGAGAGCGCGTGTGTGCGTGCCTGCGTGCGTCCTCCCTCCCCTCAAAAACAACAGACTGGGCGTTGAGCAGAGAAGCTTTTACTTTGGTTTAGCCTGAGGCCTTGTGAAAGGTGTTTTTTTTTTGCTGCCAGTGTAGGTCCGATATGCGATCCATCTGTGAGAAATGCCAAATCAGTATGTAGAAAAATGAAATGAAACCCGAGCCTAGGCCAGAGCGTGCACTCATTACCGTCTGGCCCTGATCCAAGGCGCCGATAATGGCGGCCCGTTCAGCCACTGGTAAGCTTTGTGTTGGTTTTTGGGAATTCACGCTTAAGAAGTGTGTAGATAGGGGTGGGATGGCGAGGTGATCTGTTGGCTCTTATGTATAGCATTACTGCTAGCGTCGCTCCATGTGACCCTAATCATGACAACTTCATAGCGCTGTGCACCCTTGAAGGGGGTGGGGAGGGGGGCAGTTTCAGAAGAGCCTCATCAATGCCAGGAACCTCCACACACCCCTCGTTTCCTCCTTTCGCCTCTCCCTGCTCGTCTTCTCAGCTGTGCTGTATACCAAAGGCTTGCAAACTTCTCCTTTCTGTGTACTTGGCATTTCTGTGTACACACCTACCTACATTGCCCTTCGCCCTCCACCATCTACGGCACACAGCCCTGTTCCACGTGAGCATTTTACTCAAGGCTGTAAAGGACAGGCATAGCTGGTCTCTATTTCTGGGCCTCTGAGCCAGACCAGCCCGGGTGATTGGCCAACTGCTGCTGGAATTGACCCCTCTAATCGATACTCCAGTCTCCAGCCGTGGAGGGGGAAACACATGGACGCCTGCCTTGTATAAATAAATACCGCTCCCACTAATTACGCCCATTTTGAGTCTTGGTGTTGATGCGGTGCTGTCTGGCTGTTGGTACACACGATAAGGCTTGCCTTTTTTCGGTATTGTAGTATTTACGTGTACCCTCCTGACAGTCATCTAGGTCCCTTTTGGCCCTTCAAATGCTGCAGAGGCACGTTGGACAGGTCTGGTGTCATCACTATTCTATGATACACTGAACATAATCTTCACAAAAGTTATTTACAAATGTTTAAGCTATTGTCATTATAAATTACAATAACTTTTATTTAAGTATTAATTATTTAAAAAAAATTAAAAGCCATTGTTATTTGTAATATCAATACATCTATGTCACGTACATGCAACACATATTGCATTGCAAATGCTATAGGTGTCACATTTGCGAAAGTTAAAACTATTGGCATTGTAAATGACAAAGCTATTAATTTAGCTATTTTCAAAACCAACACATGAATAAAATATTTGTCATTTACAATACTAATAGCTCAAACTTTCCTAATGCGAGACCTATTGCATTGCAAATGCTTGTTATACTAAAGTAGACAGCACAGGTTGGTTTACATGCATGTGTGAGACACTGGTACGCCACGTCCAGTTTTTCCATGTTATTACCAGTTTTGTTTGCCCGGCATGTTAACAAGCTAATCTAATTGACTGATCCAAAACCCGAAAAGCAATTCTAGAATTTAGCTACTTGGCAGTGACAGCCTCCACTAAGAGTCCGCGTGAAAGTAACTCAGCCCACTGTAAAATATCCAACACAAAGCTGAAAATCTCTTGGTACATTATAGGTTGCAGGCCACAAAAATAAGCGGAGTTGCATGTTTAAGAAAATTGTGCGAATGGTTACTGATGTTGAAAGACAGATCCTATTAAATTAAGGTTTGGCTGCATTTTACAGTCTTCACATTTGTGATCTGTTAATCTGCAGACTGCACAAACAAGCAATGAAAATGCAATAGGTCTTGCCTTTTATTAAGTTAAAGCCATTTGCTTTGCTAAAGGTATTGTATAGCAAAGCAAACGGCTTGAACTTAATTAAAGCAGAGTCCTATTGCATTTTTAATGCTTGTTAACTTATACATTGAACCTCTGGCAAATATGATAAGGAGATCCGAGGAAATTGGACCTTTTTAACTCAACAGCTGGGAAAATAAAGTGGCTCTGTATGCAGACGACTTAATGGTCTATACGATTGATTTAAGCAAGACCCTTCCTATTATAACAACGCTGTTAGCAGATTTTGAAAGCATTTCAGGTTATAAAGTAAATATTAAAAAAACAGAAATAATGCATTGGAACTTACTGCAAACAAAAAACAGTATAAAGTATCTGGGAATAGAGGTCTTGGAAAATATTGATGAACTTGCCCAAGTACATTTGAATTTAAAAGAAAAGCAAATGAGGAAGTTACTAAAATCATGGAGCAGTTTATCCCTTTCCTTTCTGGGGCGATCCAACATAATAAATTATCTATCCTACCAAAGTTTACCTTACTATTTAATGCCAAACCACTAGAATGTAAGTCCCTATGGCTAAAAAAGATTCAAAGTGAAATTAACGAGTTTATTTGGTCCTCCAAAGGGGTGAAAATAGCATGCAGAAAACTTTGCCAGAAGAAACATAGAGGGGGGGATAGCAAGTCCTGACTTGGTTTCCTAATATAGAGCTTTTCAATTTAAACACATAAGAATCCTTTTCAGAATATGCCTTCTATTGGGAAGCTGTTACGGAAGAGGATTTCTGTCTATTTAAGTTTGGTCACCCAAAATACTTTAAAAATATCAAATTAAAAGTACTTAACTCAGCATACAGAACATGGTATGAAATAAGAAGAATATGGAAGATTCCATACTACAGCCGCTTGGCACCTATTTAGAGGTCCCCTGGAACACCTGAGTGCTTAAAAGACTCTTTGGCATTATCGCTGAGGGAAGCAGGAGTGACAAGATGGGGACAATTGTTGGAACCTGGAGCTTTAAAAATCTGGAACTCTCTGCTTGAGGAAACTCAGGAGGAAATATCTAAGTTCAAATACTACCAGTTGCTGAGCTGGTCAATGGATCAGGAAAAAATTCTAGAATCTACTGAAAAATTTGAGAATAAACTATAACGTGACTATCCATCAAAGGAACAATCAAAGTGGTACTGGCATTTGATACAAACAGGAGATGACAATTTTACATCCCCAGACAAACTATGTTACGCGGACACTCAGGAAGCCGACTAACCCCACATACAATACTGTGACACGGAAGCAGTTGGCTTCCTAGGCAACTAACCTCGCGGTTTGTATCGAGCGAGAGCTAAGCAACTACCCGGTGTTTGGGTAGCTGCTACTAGACGATCATGATTCGAAGGGGTATGTGAGAGGCTTACCTCCGGCAGCGCACGGTCCTGGCCGTTGGAACATACCCCCACGTACAGCGCCCGAACAGGGCGCAGAGCAGCTGGTGGCGAGACCGGGGGAGGATCCGGTATATAAAGCCATTTCTGTCCTGCAGAGTCGGTGCTGCAGCGGAAGCCGCGTACCCATCACAAGCCGCGCATGCGCGGTTGCAGCAAGGTCTAGGTGAAGGGTAGACCGCCTAGAGTGTAAAGGACTAAGCGGTAAAGACGGCGGCCATCTTGGCATGGGCCGGGAACCCGGAACGAGGAAAGTATAAGGGGCACAAGCAGTGTCCAGGCTGGGTAATAAGCTGTGAGTGTAGATTGACAGGCTCAACACGGTCAGTCAAGGATAGGCACATATGGCGCCTGGCTACCGGCCCTTGTTCCTGAAGGGAAATCGGGATAATCATGACTAATGGGACATTGGATGTAATGGACGGTTCTAGCCTGGGTGTCAGCAGGTGCACCGAACAGTCATGAAAAATACAGAAAAGTTGTCCGATGTTCTGAGTCAATTAAACCCCCGGTATAGTCATTAAAGTTAAACAAGGTGAGAAATGCCTAAGATAAGGCGTTCTGAAAAGTTAAGCCGGAGGCCTATCGTCCCAGGGATGTCCAAGGGACTGAGTCGTTTAACCCCATAGAGTCCAGTTTCAGACGGTGGACCCATCTCTGTTCAATCCTGAACAGGGCCTGTTTGGTAATGGCCGGGTGGGACTCGAGCACCAGCCATGAAAGACTAGCAGCAGGGTGGCTGTGCTGGGAGTAGTGTTCATACAGTCTTGTGTGTGTTTTTGAGCATCTGATGTTACTTTTGTGCTCCATAATCCTCAATTTGATTTGTCTCATTGTCATCCCTATGTAGTTTTTACCACAGGGGCAGGTGATCATATAGATACATCTGGTACTATTGCAATTTGTGTGCTTGCGAAGCTGCCACACAAATGTATCAGAGAGTCTGACCTCCTTACACTGCAGTGTCTGTGGACATACCACACATCCACCACACGGAAAATGACCAACCACAGGGGGGAGTCCCCAAAGAGTGCTTTGGTTGTCAGTGTTATGTTTCTTGGGGCGTGTGTGGATAAGGGCGTCCTTTAAGTCGGCAGTTCTTTTAAAAGCAAAACGGGGGCGGGGATGGCTAGGCCACCCGAATTCACTATAGACCAGTGTTTATTTATGGTTTTCTTTAGGAATGATGAGTTCTGAGTGAAGTAGGTCACACAAGTTATGTGTTCGTCTGGTGCTTTGGGGTGGGATTCCAGAAGACTCTCCCTAGGATTGTTCAGAGCTCTTTTACGGGAATTTTTGATAAGTCTGGTGGGATATCCTCTATCCTGAAGCCTATGTTGGAGAAGGGTTGCTTCTCGTTGGAAATCAGATTTAGCTGTACAATTCCTCCGGACCCTGAGAAATTGTCCAAAGGGGAGGTTGCCCCTCAAGACCCGCGGATGGTGGCTATGATACAGTAGGAGGCTGTTCCTGTCAGTACTCTTGCGGTAGAGGGTGGTACTGAGTCCAGTGGGGTTTAGATTGATACACAGATCTAAGAATGTAATGGTTGTTTCTGAGATGGTACCAGTGAATTTCAGGAAAGGGTTCTGAAGGTTGATCCAAGAACAGAAGGCTTCACAGGTCGAACGATCACCCTTCCAAAGTATAAAGATATCATCAATGTACCTGCGCCATAGTGTTATGTTGTCACAATAGGGGTTGAGTACAGATCTGATTGTGCTTTCTTCGAAAGTGGCCATGTAAATACAGGCCAAGCTGGGGGCAAAAGTAGAACCCATGGAAGTCCCACGGATCTGATGATACAGTTGTGTCCCATACTGAAAGAAATTTTCAGTCAGAACCAGAGAAGCGCAGGCCGTAATGAATGACACAGGAGTGGGGGAGGACCATTCCTCGAGTAGGAGAGTGGACTCAACTGTGGCCTGTTGTGGGATGTTAGTGTATAGCGCTTCAACAACCATGGTGAGGAGGAGATCCACACCTTCCCTCCCCTCGATGGATTCTATGAGGCGGAGGACATCCCTAGTGTCTTGCAGAAAAGATGGGATCTTTCTGACAACAGGTTGGAGGAAGGAGTCACAAAATTTGGATAATGGCTCTAGTAATGAGCCAATGCCAGATACAATGGGCCTCCCAGGGACTGGTGATACCCCCTTGTGGATCTTGGGGAGGGTGTAAAAGTATGGGATAACTGGGTCTGTAGTTATCAGGAACGCAGCTTCATTTTTTGAGATCCATTCGTTTGTTTCGCCCTCCAGAACAAGGCTTGTAATCGTGGTACTTAGCCTCTTGGTTGGATCTACATTGAGTGGTCTGTAGTGAGTGACATTGGATAATTGGCGTTTGCATTCAGTATCATAGTCACTGCTGTTTTGGATGACGGTGGCACCCCCTTTATCCGCCTGTTTAATAACTATGCTGGTGTCATTGCCCAATGATAGAACAGCTTGTTTCTCAGCTGTGCTTAAGTTATTGTAGGCGGTGGTAGTAGGTTTGTTTTCCAAGCTCCTAAGGACCGCCCTTCAAAGGAGAGTATCTCAGGCGGAACCATAGAGTCAGTGGAGGTAAAGGTAGAAGGTTTACGTAACCTTGTGTCAGTTTTATCATTCTCAGGTCTGTCAACAAAGAAGGACCGCAGGCGTACCTTCCTGAATAGTTCTTTACCTTCGCACATTTCGGTGAAGCTGTCAGGGGCCGGAGTTGGCACAAACCCTAGGCCCTTCTCAAGGATCTCTGTCTCTACTTGGTTAAGTGTCCTGTTAGAGAGATTCACAATTAAACTCTCCTTTCCCTGGTCGTGCTCCTGGTTTCCACTGTTGTCTGTGCGGTTGGTTGATCTTGCCATTGTACGGCTTTTTGACCTCCTTGCTTGCGCCCTCTTCCTCTGCCCCAGCCTCTGCCTAAAAAAGGTGGGTTCATTGGGTAGAATTGTGGTGGACCCTGGGGGTAGAAGGGGTATTGCCAAGGAGGTAACATCTGTGGGGGCCCATGGAACATTGGACCATTATTATGTACTTGGTTCCAATTGGGGCGGCGCTGATTGCATTTGTTATTAGTAGGGTAGCTGCCACTCGAATCACTCCCGGAGGGTCCCCTTCGGCTCTCGTTATCTGAGCTCTCATCAGTAGAGTAGCTATTCCTGTGACTAGTGTATCCCTCTTTGAGGTAAGGGTATACATTCTCTGTCAAATTTTGCTACATCCTATCCTTCTGTAGTTTAGCCATTTTCTGTTGGAAGAGAAATTCTTGATTATCCGTGATCTCCTGATTGATCTCCGCCAGCTTGGCTGTAAAGGGAGTCTTTTTCATTGTACCTTGGATTGCCGTCTCGATTGCTGCAATCTTGACAAGTAGGGCGTCAGCTAATCTCTTGGCCGTTTTAACGATCAAGAAGAGGAGATCTTATGTACACTTCCAAGAGACATGGCACCTGTCTACCTTGAATTGCCAGTCTTCAAGGAACAGTCTTGGCCTAAGCTCCCAATGTCTGCTTCAGCAGTTTGAGAAAAATTACTGATGTTGCTGTATCAGTGCCTTCCAAGTATGTTATTCTTAGTTCAGTTTGGTCTATTCTTTTGCTGACCTTATCTTACCTCAGTTAGATACGTTCCACCATTCTGAATAGGAAATTCAGATTGGTGTTAAACCCAATCAGATTTTCTTTTTTTTGTGCAAAACTTGGTACTCATCTCTGTTTTCTAGCGAGAACGCATCTAGCAGTCTCAATTACAATATGGATAGAGGGTTTGGTTACCTTATTTGTATCTTTCCAACCACGGAAGTACTACCTCCATTTCTGCTTTTCCACCTTTCCCATTGCTATCGAGAACTGTACATGCAGTCCATACTTAGATTGGGTCATGTATGTCCAGCTCTATACTTGTGCACTGTGATGATCTCCTGTAAAATGTGCATCATAATTTGAAGTGCTGCGCTTACAGGATGCAGCCTGGCAGCCAGTCTCACACCACTGTCCCTTTAAGACTCACAAAACTTTAAGTTGGCCATGCCCACTTTCAGAGCCGCGTGTTGGCTGATTTCGTAGAGCCTCTGCATTGCAGAGCTCCCACAATGCAGATTCCCAGGCTCAACAATCTATAGCCCAGATACTCCACAGCTGAGCACACAATTGCAGGTGGGAGACAATGTCACCATAGCAGATCCTAGGCTTTTCCCCACCAACAGACTATTAGCTTCAGAAGTATAGTGATTCCAGTCTGCACAATTACACATAGTGAAATAGAGCAGAAAGTCCCATCCGTCTAGGCATGCTCACCTATACATCTCCAGTCCAGTCCGTAATGTTGGTCTTTCTGTAGAGACTAGGACAAAGGTGCCCAGCCTTCCAGCATAAGATGACCAGCGGGCTCTGTGGTGGCAGGATCAATGCTAGCCCAAGTACTCAAGTGGTGTCCTCTTGCCACTACAGTTTAGAACGGAAAAGCCGAGGCGCATCCATGGAAGAGCACAACATAATCAGTAGATAACTGGGCACTTTTGGTGCCCAGTAAAAAAGCACTTTTGAGCAGGATGGCGAATCATTTATGATGGCTTGACAGCTGCGCCACAGAGATTCCATAGAAACAGCCATCTTGGCACGTGGCACTTTAGCGCCCCTCTGGAACTCTTAACAGTAAACCGCACAGATAGTCCATTACGGCTTCTAAATTTGCTCTGAATTGGAGATTTTCATTGGATGTAATGCTCCTGAAATAAAGGTGGCATTTTTAACATCACTGCCTTCCACTGCAATTCTTTTCTCAGTACCTCTTTTCTTAGCCTCAGGAGCCATGATTTGCTTACATGTCTGCTATGTTCATAAATTAGTATTGTACTCTTGCCCTTACTTTAGAAACCACAGGCTCGCATTTCCTCTTCATTTCAGCGCTACTTCAATGGTCTCTGTGCCGAGTGAAGAAATCTGTAGCGGAAGTGTAGTGTCCAGTTACTTCCAAAGTAACCCTTAATTTTCAGATTGTTGTTTTTTCCCCCAGATTCTGTAATGAGCTATTCTCACAGAATATAACCTTTAAGAATACTGACTAAAAGATCAATGAATCCATCATTCAAGGTTACAAATTATTGAAGGAAAAAAAATTGTGCCTGTTCTTGACATTTTCAGTCATACAGCCGTTTATCAAGGTATGTCATGTAGTTGATAGGTCCTTGATAATAGGTTTAACCAATGCCGGGGCTGAACATCCACCAGTGGACAAATGTACATTTCATCTAAAGCTTCTTATCAGATATACAGATTAACACTGATCAACAAAATGGTTGAGCACAGACAAACTAATGAAAGAAATACTGTTTAAGCAGGATTTGCATAAGTGTGTTTCTTTTAAAAACCAAACTAGATATTTTAAATATAGCTGCTGGAAAGTTATGGACTTGGAATTGGCAGCACTAAAGTATCCGTGCTTTAAGTTGGGGAATTAAGACAACAATAAATGGAATTCCTTGACCGCTGAGCTGACCTGTGCTAGGCCCATAATACAATGCAAGAATTAAAACGATCATATACAAGCATGCAAACGCCATGATCCAGAGGCTGTGCCGATCGATTTATTGTTTTAAAAGCATTACACTATTATTGCCACTGCTCTGAAAGAGGGAATTTCAGCAATTACTAATTTGTGGCACATATATGTGGGACTGAATTTCCAAAAACCAGCTGAAAATACCATTCCTTAATGACTGATTTTTCATGACTTTACTATTTTCCTGTTTGAAGTTCTGTTTTTACCAATTCAAGACATTCAGCACCAAAGACTAACACTGAATGAGGGTAAAGTAAAAATAATAATAAAAAACAATTTAAAAAAAAACATGTGGGTGAAAATCAGGGCTTACATTTTTTGTGTGTTCAGCGAGCTAGTTTAGAGTCGACTATGATTTTACATCAACCGAGATCTACGCATACTTCATTTGTAGTCGCCAAAGAAGTAAAGCCCTGAAAAAACAAAGCCCTGCTTTTCATTCAGACATTCCCACAATTCCCATCAAAAGCACTTCATTGTAATATAAGCTCTCTCTGAAGTGCTGGAATTCCTCATCAGCCAAAGAAGTCTACAAACTCCTGAAAAGAAAAAAAAAAAAGAAAAAGTCCAAACAATTTACAATGACAAACATTGTGCCTTACGGACAACACTATTTCCCGGTTAGGTGGGCTCCTCAATGCAGGCAACGACCAAAGAGCATATCAGAAGCCTATAGGTTTAAATACTTAGAAGGTCAAGAGCTTACAATGCGGTGGCGGCACACTGATAAGAGGACGATTTACATGTGCCTCGCACAGTCACTACAGATTGGCACAATCTCAAATAAAGCTGCATTGTATGATTCCAGTAAACCACTGTAGCTGAATGATCCCCTTATCCACTGTGTCCACAACATCTGTGAGCTGCTGTAGCAGCCAGGCTGCTTTTAACACTAAGGACATCAACATCGTAGGCTGCTGTGACTGTAACTAGACGTAGTATTGCTGTTAATTGACACGGCAATGCCGTACTTTCTTGGGGAACAGTATCTTTTACTGTCCAAGGGAACAACTATGTATTCAAACTCCACAGTTATGATCTTAAAGATAATTTGTCAAACGTAACTTGTTTTGTTTTCAACGCACAAAAGCCTGAACTTTCATCAAAACACCTCTTAAAAGCCAACTTGTCTGCACAATCAAACGTGATAAAGAGCCAGGTCAATTAATTCCACACCAAGAGGCTGATGGCAGAAATTTGAAGGAACACATTCAGATCATTACCCTAGCATCTCCTTGCCATCAGGTCATTTATTTGGAGTTTATTGTAGAATCATTGCTGATAAATTCGAAAGCCTAATAACTATACACTGAAGGTTACAGTTGGGGTCCAATACAGACGCGATTTCTATACCCTTCAAAATCACATCTCTACTAAACATGTCAGGAAATATATACGTTATGCAGCTTAAATGAGTTTGCAGTGAGAAAACAGCCTGGCATACGTTTTAATGCTTACCCTGTCAGCCAGCAGCGTAAAGAACACAAATAAGAATGTATGTGTTTAGAAATGTAGAGATATCCTCTCCAAGAGGAACCAGCCATGTGCAAATAAGACTTGATCCTGCTCTGCTAGGAATAGTCCAGTCCGATCTTAAGCTACACCCTGCAGATAAGCCCCAAATAGGCTGCAACTGGTCAGAGGAATGTGCACGTTTTGTGGTCAGAGGGGACATGACCGGATAGTTCTGGCTGGAATGTTCCTACTGGAGCAAGAACCAGGCCAATTTACTTATGGCTGGTTCCTGAGATGGAATGGTTAGCAAAAACAGTATGTACTCTATTGCAGCCCACAGTAATTACCAGTGGCTAAGATTAATTCAAGAAATCAACCCATCACTTATTTTCCTGAGTGCGACGCCCCTATTGCGACGGGTAAGCTCAGATGTGGGTGACATGGTCACTGTATCACAGGATTCAAGCTGCATCATAATGACGAGGGCAAAACCAGTCTGGGGTTGCTTGTGTTCTTGTTCCGAGGGGAATTGGCCCAGCAGGCAAGACTGACTGCCAGTCTTGTAGCAGGAGCAAGGCTGATGCGCATATGGCTGGTTGCTATATAAGGGGGCCTGGTGTGCAAAAATAAAATGGGATTGATTGTGACCCTGCGCAATTACTGGTGGCTGACATTATTTCATGAAGTCGACCCATCACTTGTTTTGATTTCCTTAAACATAACAGGATAGGAATCGAGTTCCTGCAGGAAACACATTAAAATGCACATGGAGTATTCCAAGCTAGCAGAGAAATGGGGTGGACAGTGATATTACTCTGTGTCTTCTACCGTCAACAGAGGGGTGGCTATCTATTTGTTCTAGAAGTGATAAACATGGACCAGGAAGATTACTTCTGATAGATGTTTCATAAGCAAGAGCCCTATGAAACGGACAAGCAATGGTAACTGTGTAATGACGGGTAAAATGGATATCCTCAATGAACAGGGACAGAGCACATATTTTCAAATGTAGTTGGCTGACTTGATGGATAGCGTAGATATGATGGATGACTGGAGAGAACTGCATTGCACTGAAAGGGCTTATTCCTTTACCCTCTCCATCTACCCCCTACCCCTCCCCATGGCTCTGACAGTAAGCATGATCATTTCTTTTTTAGTCATGTGCTGTGTGAGGGGAGAATATTCTCAGATCATTTTCTGATCTGCAGGATGTATCTGCAAAAGAGGAATTGGCGCTTTGTGCTGACATGGTGAAATGAGGATGAGGAGTTCCCTGTGCGTATATATGAGTAGATACCTTTATAGTTCAATGTTATTGGAATTCAACAACTACTATGGCAGACCCGTGGAAAAATATTAAAATTGGAGTGACAAAGCTTTGCAGGAGCAAAACCTTTGGAATGATCATGCAAAAATAATTTTTTTAGCAACCTTGATTGAGTAGACCAAACTGAGGTCCTCAGTTGATACCTCTATAGATTTGATTGACAAGAAACAAGCCTTGGGGTGCTCTCTAAAAGAGTAGATAAGCATTCCATGCACATTTTATGGGAACAGGCTTCACAGGGAGCATACAAGTCTGATACAATACTTGCTGATTGCTCTGCAGTGAAACTCCCAGACAACAGATATTAAACGTGACGGATGAAAGGCACGACCCAGTCTGTCCACTCAAGCGCCCATTAATAGGGTCTTAGTAGATACCAACAGACGCTTTATGTACATAGAGAAACAGTATATTCTGAGCACTACTCAACATACTTAAGTTGGGCAGGACTGTCGACATGGGCACAGCAGTGCAAGCATCCCACACATTTTCAGACGAATGACACAAACTCTGTTGCCTTACTTTCTCACAACACATGGAAATATGAACAGGATGTGCCAAAGCAATAAGCGCTAGCCTTAAAAATGAACAGTTGAAACAATTCCAGATGGGAAGACAGTCCACAGACAAGAATGGAGGTGATACAGCAGAGGGAAACCTCATCAAGCAGACAAAGATCAGGTAGCTTGTGGCAGTGGATTGAAACCCAGATGCTACTAGATGGAGGAGGGCACAGAGTCCAGAGAGGTTGAGCTTGCGCTGAAGAAAGTCTTCTCCACATATCCAATTCTGGTGAGATAGGTCTTACACATAGGCATGCTTAAAAGGGGAGAGAACAGAATACAGCAACAATTCTTGTGCATCTTTTCCCTTGTTGCTGAAGGACTCTGATGTTGTTCGACTAGACGTCTCTGGGTTTGTTCTGGGCAACTGGATTTTAGTGATAGATGTGGGAGGGCACTAGGATTGCAATAGTACATGCCAGTTACACAGTCCAAGTTTAGTGTGGCCAAAGAATCTAGCCATCCTGAAAATGCCCTGTCATGTTCCATTTAGAGCCTACTTGTAGTAAGGCAAGCAGAAAATAATGAAAAAAGGTGTAGAGTGAGCCCCGAGAACTTTTACCTTACTGGTTACGGAGGGGCCAAGAGTCACCCCACCCACTAGCTTGTGCCAGGCATAAATGTGGCATCCCCAGTCAGAGCACTTTTAGAGCCTGCGAAGGAATAGAAGACGTCTGGCCCTGCCGCCTTTGACCCGAGAGGAGCACTGAAGAACTGGACCAATTGCCCTTTGCACTCAGGACACAGAAGTAGACTTCAATGTTCAGTTGGCTAGCCTACTGTGGAAGCTACAGGGCAATAATCTGCAAGTGGCCTTTTCATGAAAGTACTCAGCTGACCGGCCTCTGACAGCCTGTCAGTGAGTTTCAAAGTCAGAAGGTAAAATCTTTGACCATAAGAACCTGGTTTTGGTATGCTCGTCTCGTGATGTATTGTGGTCAGCATAAAACTGTGCCCAGGTCCTGGTTTACTGCGAACACTGAATATCACCGGCATTTGCAACAGTCCTTATTGGATTTTTATAATTCTGGTGCCATTTTATTACATTTAACTCTCTTTTCGTAAATCAGTTCAGGATTTATTTTTACTGTTTTGCATTTTGCCTCCATTACTGTTTTGGTACTGCATACTTACCCGATACATTGCCCTAAGTCAAGCCAGTCTGCTCTATACCATCTCTACAGCGGATTGAGCTCTGATAATTTTGTGACTTGGGGGTTCACTGTGCCAAGGGCTTTGATTATTTCACCCATAGCAAATAATAATCGAATTACTTACACCAATCACATGAAGTATGTGGCTAGAAACGTGTGCGTTACAGTACAATTTCCACCAGGAAAATTTGTCCTTCTCCACCGCGCAGTTTGAAACCATCCACAACCCTTTCCTGTCTGGACAGGTGCCATATGTCTCTCTGTGGTGGCAGGAATTTCCCTGCAGTGCGGGACTCCCTGTTCTGTCAGACACAATAGTGCTTCCCCATTACATGCTCCTAATCTGTCATCTTGGGCAACGGTTCAGATACATCACCCCCTCATCTACATCGGGCACCTCATGTGTCCCACACGTAGGAATGTGCACCTCCCTGCCTTGAATTTATAATACCAGACCCCATCCCAGCCATGTACCTCAGCCCTCCGCTAAACCTTCCTGAGCCCCAACTCCTCTGCAAGATATTCGTGTGCTTGTCCAAAGTGCCAATGTCCCCGCCCCTGGCTGCCGCTATCATGTACCTGCCCCTCTTGTGTACCTGCTCGCACATCCCTTCAGGACACCTGTCGTCCAGGTTTTTAATGTCCGACAACTCACATACGTCAGTCAGCGGTCATGAATCTGACTGTCGGCAGCTTGCCTTGCTCCACCAGCCATCGATTTGTCACCCATTACCCCTCGGGCGACTCAACCCTCTTTAGCTCTCTGGTAACAACAGCGTCTGTCCGGCAACAAGCCACATTCCACCCGCTCAGATGCCAGACCCCCACCTGTCAGAAGATAGCTTGGCCCGCTGGCCCCACGGTTGCCACCTATAGATACCCGTGCTGACGCGCTCCTGACAGGTATTCGAGGCACCCTCCTCCCTGTCAGGTACAGCGGTGTTCATCTGTTGTCTATCCTCCTATACCAGCCCCTTCGCGTATTCCTCCAGCCTCCTACCTCAGTGCTCCTTGTCAGTCTCTCCGGCTCTGATTGACCGGATTTCAACCTGCTCGGCTCTCCGGGTCGGGCCTTCCCTTTTTTCGGCCCTACAAAGTCCCGGGGAAACACGGACAACTTCCTCCTCCTCCTGCCCCCCTCCCCGAAAAAAACAACAAACACAGCCACTTCCGGTCCGGCGCGACCGCTTCCGCCCGGCGCGCGCCACGTCACCTCCCCTCCCAGTCTTGCCATCCCGCAGGAGCTTACAGCGGCCTCAGTCACTAGACCGCGCTTGCGGCAATGTGAAGACGCGACGCCATGTTGGATGAGGAAAATCCGTCGACCGTAGAAGCACTTATTAACAGAGAGAGATGCGCCCAGTCTCGGAGCTCGTGCATAAGCAGAAGACTTAAAAATATTCGGCATTTAAACCCTAGAACAAATTAGAATATGATAAGGCGTATTAAAATTTTCTTCAACACTTGGAACAGTTATACCTTAGTACATCAAATTATATAGCTGAATTGCAGCATTTATTATGTGAGAGTTTACAAACATGCAATAAGAAACATTCCTGCCCTTGCTTTGATGATAATGCTACCAGTGAACTAAGAGGAACATTAGTTGTCTTAGGGGCTTTAAGTGGACGGGGTCCCTCCTGGTCTCAGACCCAGCTGTAATTTAAAACCAACATTGAAATGTGTCCCTTTTTGAAATATGCTTGGTAAAAACGGAAAATCCCACAGAGTGGTATATCTATTTATTTTGGTAATATGAAATCTCTTTTTAATTTGTCACCAAACCTTAAAATCTGTATCTACTGTTTGAAACTTAGTTTTCTTATAATAACTCTTCTCTATATTCCTTAAAAAGCATCCCTTCAAGCCAGTACCCAACGTGAGTTGGTATATAGATGGTGCTACATCCGGGTTCGAAGTATTATCTGTAATCAATACCGTAAAACGCTGCTTCATATAAGTCCAATAATAAGTACCATACTAGGAATCCCCTGTCCTCCCGATCGTTCGATAAGATCATTCATTGTGAGGCCCACCGTGGCTTTTTAAACTACCATACAAATCTATTACACGGGCTTTCCAATTTGGCCAGCCAACTCTTAATGTATCTCCAGAGGAATAGTTCTGAATAGATAGAAGAGTTTCAGGAGCACAACCATTTTTAATACATTATACCTCCCTTTCAGAGTTAAATACAAATGATCAATTTTATGCAGATCCATTTTGATTTTGATAGACAATGGGGTCAGATTTTATTCCACTATGTTCCCAATATCGGTTCCGTGAACCACTCCTAGAGATGTTGCCTCCGTCACCCACCGATGATCTCCAGAAGTACCTTCTGTGCTTATAACTTGGGTCTTGCCCTCATTAAGATGGTATCCTGAGATAGCCCCAAACCTGCATGCTTCCAATTTTATATAATTTACAGCATTACAAGGGTCTGGTGTTACAACAACTACATCATTGGCATATGCTTATACCTTATACTGCAAAACACACAAGATGATAGACGGAATGTTGCACAATGGCAAAACATTCACCCCAGTCACAGATCTGGGTTTAATCCGTCGTTATTTTGCTCACCAAGCCACCCCAGTTCAGACATGGCCATATGCAAATCAGTCTTGGCACTGTGCCTCATGGGAACAGTCCAGCCCGAACTGCCAAGCCATGTCTTCCCTGGACCGGAATGAAGCATCCTAGGACCGGTTTCTGGCTATCAGCCGTCTTCAGCCAGGATAGCTTGACTCCAGTGGCGTAGTGAGCCAGGACCCACGTCTGGGCATACCCTTCCCACATAGGGTGAACAGCAAAATCACAAGATGATTATTATTATTATTATTATTTGCACTTTTAGGCTCTCCAAGTACCTCATCAATCCTATGGGGTGATCATGCTGCTATTACACTGTCCTGTTATTATTGTACTGTATGATGTATATCTCAACTCCTTCTTATCTATGCCTGTGATTTAAAATAGTTTATTACATGGACCTTGATATATTAAACCAATGTTTGTATTTTAATGCCTCTCAAACATTACATCTCAGGAAAGTCTAATCTTTTGGTGCTGCCCGGCTTCTACTATATGGTTTTGTATGGACTTCGATATATTGATTCACTGTTTGCACATTAATGTCTATTAAGCACTTTGTTTAATTGAGATTAATTATTTCTGTGCCATGTATATCTGTTTTTTATATTGTGTAACTTATTTTTAACTGTTTTTTGTACATATTGATTGTATTGTATGTTGATTCTTCTTATATAGTTCTTTTGGACTATTTTATTAATTTTTGCTTTATTAAATAATTATTTTTAACTGTTTTATATGAATTATTGATGTGTTGCCAATAAAAATTATTATAACTTCATTTTTGAGAATGGTCCTTTGCCCTTATACTATTCACTTGACAAGCATTATGTCTGCCTAGGTTGCTGTTTACACATATATATATATTAAGCGCTTTGTTCCAGGAAAGTTGAACCTTATGGTGCGATTAGAATGCTTTTATATGGTTTTATTAACAATACATAGTATGTTTTATATCTTTACTCTTCTTACTCCATGCTTTGACTATTTGTGCTTTGTCATATGGACCATAATATATTTATTCTTAAAGATATCTTGATAAGTGATGAAATATGCTGAACGATTGCCTCTGTATACCTCTGTGAATAATATTGTGTTTAAACTGTTACCCTTACCGGGGAGAAAATACAAAAAAAATAATCATAAAAAAATACAAATGGGCCTCTTTTGGGCCCTGTATTCATGTCCTTAATTTATTGTCAAGGCCGGAGGCTCAGATTATGCGTCTCTTTCTTTAAAAACAGCAGCCAATCATATTAAAACTTTCAGAAACACTACATTTCCCATGGTTTCATCACAGTCACAATGAATGAATGGGATTAGCGCACACCTTATCTACATGGTAATATAAAGAATCAAAAATGTACGCTCGTATGTGTGCCGGCCAGCGAAAGGGTGCCTGCCTCTCAGTAAGTAAGAATTAATTTGCAAGTGAGTGTTCACTTGTATGCTGGATGCACAGCGTACAAACACTAATTCACTTAATCCAAAATGATTGACATGAATTCAACACAGATTTGTTGTAACAGCATTCAGATACCAATGATCAGTAAATGATGCATTTACGTGAGCCTTTATTTGGCTTAATGAATACATGTTCTGTAGGAAGGTGGATATCTGACTATGGTTACCCCCAAACTTTTTGCCTGGTGTTTAGCTGGTTTTTGACTTAGTTGGCCTGGGATCCTGCTATTCAGGGCCCCAGGCTGATTGCTCTCTCCTTAAAATGGACTCCATGTACCTTAGGTGCATAACACAATTGGAATTGGTTCACCTTATAGGCCCCTGTAACAGTGTACCATAGGTACCCAGGGCATAGGTGTAGCCAAGGCCTGCCAGGGGCTGCAGCATGTATTGTGCCACCCCTGGCCTGGCCTCCATATTTGACACAACTGGCTGATCACTCAGCTGGGGTAAGTTGGTGTAATCACCTCTTACTTAGGTACAGTATGTCTGTGCCTAACCCTAAACTGGACACATATGTTCCTATCAGCCACTCCTATGGAGGGCCTCATCAATCCTGGAGGCAGAGTGCTTGGAAATATGTGAGATGGTGCTCTAGCATGAGCTGAGCCTGTCTGCAGCTGTCGGGAACCACTCCCTAAGCTGTTCCGGGATATTGCCATACCATATACTCTTAAGTGCATTATAATCCTCGCGGTTAAATGCTATCTTTGGTTTGGCTTTATCAAAACATGTCGAGTAAGGTGTCATACGAATTGGAATACTATCCCCTCGCCAGTTCTGGCGACGGGGATAGCATTCCACCCTTCTAGAGGGACACGACATGTGTGTAGCCTTAACCCTGGTTAAAATTAAACAGAGCCTCAGCATCACAAAATGGATGCTGCCACCACAGACACATGTCTGACCTCCTGCTGCTGGGAGTCCTTCCAGCGAGGAGGGCCTGGACAAAGGGTTTCCTGCCTGGGGAGGTGCGAGCACCACCCCAGACAGGGTTTTGTGTATTGGGTAGGACAGGGCTGAATAGATTGAGACATGCCTGGGGCACACAAGGTGTCCCTGTGCATAAGCCAGCCCAAACCGGTTCTGGGGCTTTCCAGCCCCAGTCCTGGCGAGGAGCTGGACAAAGGAGAGGGGGTGTAACCACCCCCCTTCCTGGTCCCACCCATAGGGGAGGGACCTAGCAGGAGATCCACCCCCCAGTTTGGGAATAAGAGGGGGAGCAGTGCCATTGCACAGCAGATCATCCTGAAATCAACTTTAAACAAGAAGAAGACTGGACTTCGACATTCTGCTGCACAGAAGACTGAAGAGAATCTCCCTTGTGGCCTAGGAGGGGCCACCCTGTGAACACAGGCATCACCCAGCACCTCGACGTCTGCTTTGCCACCGCCTCCCGCCGGAGCCCGAGTGCAGAGCCTGACAAGACACAGCTTCCCAGACTTCTCCCAGCCCGATCCACAGTCCCTGCAAAGAAGGGACCCGTGGAGGCACCGAGAGACGTGGGAGCGGCCATCTTGAAAGACCCCCGAGACGCTGACTGCGCAGTACCCGAGGCACCCTCGACTCTGTGCTTTAAGGTTTGAGAAGCCCCACAACCGAGCAGCATTTGCACCAAAGATCAGCCCTCCAGCATCTCCACGATCTGCGTGGGGCCCTTTTGCTTCTTGCCACTCGACTCGCCATCCCGGCCGCTTGTCACGTGGTCAGCGGCCATTTTGGCGACAAAACCTACAATTTACACTGTGGGTCTGGTTGCTCCAGACCTGCCCTCGCTCCTGTAGAAAGGAGTACCCGCTCTGACCTTGCTGGTCCGAGTAATAAGCCTTTTTCACTTTCCCCGTGGCTTGCATTAGCCAAGGCTTGTTTGCTTCAATCGAGTTGCCGACACCGCCATCAGCTAGAGCCTTCCAGGGACAGCTCGTGATCGACTCCTGGACGTCCTTGACCTCTTCGTGTCTACGTGGCTGCAGAGAGAAGCAACACCTCATCACCTGTTTGCACCCGACTTTGCCTGGTTCCAATCTGGTTCCACGGTGGTCACTGGTCAGTGACTTTGAACATTGTCCCCTCTGCTTTCAGGTCTTCACCACTTCAGATCCACCCTTGGATCCACCGGACACTTCTCCTTCACATCGCCTGCAGCATCTTCAGCTTCAAGCGCCAAGAACCTGCGTGTCAAAACCCAACGCCACTTCGACCCTGTGCACCCACTTCCTGTGGGTGAGGTAACATTGCAAAGCCGGTGTCCCTACACTGGCACACACCTCTAGGGTCTGTGTCTTAAGTTTTGTTCCTCTAGGTTCAGCGGAAGTGCCCTTAAACTAACTTTGTACTTTTTAAGCACCATAGACTTTGCATTGGAAAGTGCGTGCACTTTGAACACTGCACCCGAGTCCCGTGGGCCTTTCCCGACTTAGTCATTGCCAGTCTCGAATAGCTCCAGCGATTCCCAAGGCCCTAGGCCTCTTCACTTTCCTCCTGGTACCTCTTATACCACTTTCTTAGTATATGGTTTAGGTGGCCCCTAGGGCTCATCCATATTGTGCAACTTTTGTGTATTTTAAACTGTCTTGTGATTTAACGCTTGTGCTTCTGTGCTCATAAAGAGTCCAGGGGATTTTATAGTTAATAAATCAATATATATTTTCAATATATATCTGTGTGGTGTCCCTTTCATTTGGTATTCAAGGGGGTTGTGTATGGTATAACAGCTGGCTTCACATGCCTTTCAGAGTTTAGCCTAAGACTGCTTTGTCCACGTTACCACTAGGATAACTGGTCTACAAGGTTGAATTACAACCATCATCATAAGGGTTGCTTGGCATGGTACAAAGTGATCACTAGAACTAGTGAGCATTATATACCAGGCCAACTTCTCACATTGGTGGCAGCGGTGGGATCTGAGCTTGCTGTTGTTTTACCATTACAATCTTTGAGATTATCATTTGAAAGATCATACAGGTACCTGCTAGGTACATATAAAACAAGACTAGTATACTTAAGTTCTACTGAACTTAGTTGTTGTAGAGCAAAGGGAGTAGCACACCCTAGCTACAACTACTAGATAGGTTTAGTAGGTAAACACCAGTGTAGGTAGATTGCAACACATCCACCCACACTAGAGCAATGTCTGGAACAGAGGGGTCCAGTGGACTTACTCCTGTTGAGAGTGACCCTCCAAGGGCACCATCCCAGTTTGCTATTTTTCCCTTTAAGGAATTAAGACAGCTTTGTGTCTTAAGGGGTCTGAAGACAGGGCCTTCCCCTACTACAGACCACCTAAGAGAGCTCTTGGATCAGTCTGAGGCTCTAAAGACCTCTAAAGCAAACCCCACAGGGGATGCTGAAGGAGGCCATCCTTCAGAGGATGACACTGTAGACACCCCTGCCCCTATCATCCTGGTAGATGAGGAAGCCTCCACCACTGGAGCTCCTCAGGTAGATGTAGAGGAAGAAGAAGAGGAGGAGGAGGTGGAAAGCAGTGAGTCAGATGATGACAGAGATAGTCAGGTGCTGGTCAGTAGACTGAACCAGGCTAACTTAAGTCAACTTGGGAATGAATCAGGTAACAACCCATTCAGACCCCCAGGTGGACTTAACCAGGGCCATAGGAGGAGGAGGCATCACTCAGGTGAATCCAATACCTCCCATGTCTCTAGAGGCTCTCATGGTCACTCCAGAGAGGAGATGACTAGCCCTCAGAGAAGGGAACATGAGGCCAAGATGAGAGAGGCTGAGCTTAGGATCCAGAGGCAAGAGTTAGAGGTTGCCCTGGCTAAGGAGAAACTTGCTAGAGCAAGACAGCCTAGAGAGAGTGGATTAGGATCCACTGGTGGCAGCAATATCCAGAAGGATAAAGACAGGTCCTTTGATACAAGAAACCTGAGTAAGATTGTGCCCCCCTACAAAGCTGGGGATGATATCCACAAATGGATGACTGCACTTGAGAGAGCCTGCATGGTACAGCAGATCCCTCAGGAGCAGTGGGCAGCAATCTTGTGGCTCTCCTTTGAAGGTAGAGGCAGAGACAGACTCCTCACAGTTAGTGATGAGGATTCTAGAAACTACATGGTCCTGAAGAGTGCTCTGATTGATGGGTTGGGCTTAACCACTGAACAGTACAGGTTAATGTTCAGAGACACCCAGAAGACACAGACTCAGGACTGGTCTGAATTTGTTGAGTGTGCCACTAAGGCTCTGGAGGGCTGGTTGCTGGGAAGTAAGGTTACTGACTATACAGGATTGTATAATTTAATTATGAGAGAGCAAATCTTAAGTAATTGTCAAAATCAGCTTCTACATCAGCACCTGGTTGACTCTGATCTGACCTCCCCACAAGAATTGGGTAGGAGGGCAGACAAATGGGTCAGAACCAGGATCAGGCCTAAGAACCAGGGTGGTGACCAAAAGAAAGAGACTACCAAGCCTCAAGAGAAGGGTGGGGATAAAAGTAAGGAAAAGACTTCCCCAGGGCCCCAAAACTCCAAGAATGGGGGTGGGTCCCAAGACACTTCTACAACCCAGAAAAAGCCTTATTGTCATACCTGTAAACAGGTGGGGCATTACAAAACAGATAGCTGTTGTCCCAAGAATGGCAATAAGGAGAATATACCTCCAGGTAAGGCTCCAACACCTCCTGTCACTGTTAGCAGTGGTCCCCCAGGTGGTGGGAACACCCCCAAGAATTTGGGTGGGTTTACTTTTGGAGGACAGGTGGACTCTGGCCTATCCAGGTCCCCTAACTCAGATACTCTTGTCTATGAGACTGGCATGGGGTTTGCCAATTTCACTGCTTGCCCAAACACTTTGAGCAAGTATAGACAGGAGCCCCTCATCAATGGCTTGAAAGTTGAGGCCTTCAGAGACACAGGGGCTAGCATCACCATGGTGGCTGAATGTCTAGTCCCCTCAAGGCAACTTTTACCTGATGCCAGATATCAGGTGACAAACATTGATGGCATAGAAACCAATCATCCCATGGCAGTAGTCAATCTTAGCTGGGGAGGTGTCACTGGCCCAAAGAGAGTGGCAGTGTCAGCAAACTTGCCTGTAGATTGCCTACTGGGTAATGATTTGGAAATCTCAGCCTGGGCTGAGGTTGAACAGCAAACCCATTCTAGAATGGTAAATCTCCATGGAAAGGTTAGTGGGGCTGTAATGGCTACAGCCCCAATTCAAGATGTCCTTCCTGAAAAGGTTGGGAGGGCTGAGCAAACCTCAGCCCCATCTTTAAATAACTTCCCTCCTGAAGAGAGTAGCAGGGCTGTACTGATAACAGCCCATACCCAAACTGAGTCTCCTCCTGAAAAGGTTGGTGGGGCTGTGATGGCCACAGCCCAAACTCAAACTGATACATGGGTAGTGAAGCCTGAAATGATGGATCACTCCACCCAAACAGAGAGCATTGAGGAGGAAGAGAAATCTCCCTCCCACCAGACTTTAGGAAAGGATCAGCCTCCTCAGGGAACTGATCTTACCCCTGATGAAGGAACTGTCCCAGAGGTTGTTAGGCCTGGCCTGACAGAGCCTCTGATGGCAGTGGACCCTTCTCAGGAGGGACCCAGTCTGGAGCAGGTAACCTGCCCCTCTCTACCTTGCCTTACTCAGCCCAGGGCTGCAGAGGACAAGAAGGACAGTGAGACCCAAAGGGCCCCCTGTCAAATAAAGCACCCCCATCAGCAGATTAGGGGCACCGAAACTAGTAGCCCTAGTGAGGTGCAAGCTTTAAAAACTCCTGAGGGATCCCCCTTAAAAGTAGTTAGGGACCTCCCCCAGATGGATATTGTTGGGCACAGCCAAACCTGGGACCCTAAGGGCCCAAACCTGACCTGTCCCTCCAGTAAGCCAAACAGAGGGACCCAGCCTCCAGCTTTAGGTAGCCAGAGGTTGACCCTGAGAGCACAGTGCAACTCAGTCAGAGAAAGAAAGGCACACATGGTGGAGAGTGATTGGAGGAAGCTGAGCCCTACAGAGGAAACTCACTTCAGTACTCCATCTCAACACCAGCCTTTGACTTTGCAAAGACACACCTCAGGTAGAGATTCCCTATGGTGGAGACCCTCCGATACCCTTAGGGTGAGGGATTGCTTAGTGGACCATGAGACAGGGGGTTACCAAGCCAGAGCTGGTACTTCCTTATATGGCCACTTAGGCAATATAGGCTTACCTGGTCAAGGATAGCCTTATCTCCTTTCGTTTGGGGGGGGGTTATGTAGGAAGGTGGATATCTGACTATGGTTACCCCCAAACTTTTTGCCTGGTGTTTAGCTGGTTTTTGACTTAGTTGGCCTGGGATCCTGCTATTCAGGGCCCCAGGCTGATTGCTCTCTCCTTAAAATGGACTCCATGTACCTTAGGTGCATAACACAATTGGAATTGGTTCACCTTATAGGCCCCTGTAACAGTGTACCATAGGTACCCAGGGCATAGGTGTAGCCAAGGCCTGCCAGGGGCTGCAGCATGTATTGTGCCACCCCTGGCCTGGCCTCCATATTTGACACAACTGGCTGATCACTCAGCTGGGGTAAGTTGGTGTAATCACCTCTTACTTAGGTACAGTATGTCTGTGCCTAACCCTAAACTGGACACATATGTTCCTATCAGCCACTCCTATGGAGGGCCTCATCAATCCTGGAGGCAGAGTGCTTGGAAATATGTGAGATGGTGCTCTAGCATGAGCTGAGCCTGTCTGCAGCTGTCGGGAACCACTCCCTAAGCTGTTCCGGGATATTGCCATACCATATACTCTTAAGTGCATTATAATCCTCGCGGTTAAATGCTATCTTTGGTTTGGCTTTATCAAAACATGTCGAGTAAGGTGTCATACGAATTGGAATACTATCCCCTCGCCAGTTCTGGCGACGGGGATAGCATTCCACCCTTCTAGAGGGACACGACATGTGTGTAGCCTTAACCCTGGTTAAAATTAAACAGAGCCTCAGCATCACAAAATGGATGCTGCCACCACAGACACATGTCTGACCTCCTGCTGCTGGGAGTCCTTCCAGCGAGGAGGGCCTGGACAAAGGGTTTCCTGCCTGGGGAGGTGCGAGCACCACCCCAGACAGGGTTTTGTGTATTGGGTAGGACAGGGCTGAATAGATTGAGACATGCCTGGGGCACACAAGGTGTCCCTGTGCATAAGCCAGCCCAAACCGGTTCTGGGGCTTTCCAGCCCCAGTCCTGGCGAGGAGCTGGACAAAGGAGAGGGGGTGTAACCACCCCCCTTCCTGGTCCCACCCATAGGGGAGGGACCTAGCAGGAGATCCACCCCCCAGTTTGGGAATAAGAGGGGGAGCAGTGCCATTGCACAGCAGATCATCCTGAAATCAACTTTAAACAAGAAGAAGACTGGACTTCGACATTCTGCTGCACAGAAGACTGAAGAGAATCTCCCTTGTGGCCTAGGAGGGGCCACCCTGTGAACACAGGCATCACCCAGCACCTCGACGTCTGCTTTGCCACCGCCTCCCGCCGGAGCCCGAGTGCAGAGCCTGACAAGACACAGCTTCCCAGACTTCTCCCAGCCCGATCCACAGTCCCTGCAAAGAAGGGACCCGTGGAGGCACCGAGAGACGTGGGAGCGGCCATCTTGAAAGACCCCCGAGACGCTGACTGCGCAGTACCCGAGGCACCCTCGACTCTGTGCTTTAAGGTTTGAGAAGCCCCACAACCGAGCAGCATTTGCACCAAAGATCAGCCCTCCAGCATCTCCACGATCTGCGTGGGGCCCTTTTGCTTCTTGCCACTCGACTCGCCATCCCGGCCGCTTGTCACGTGGTCAGCGGCCATTTTGGCGACAAAACCTACAATTTACACTGTGGGTCTGGTTGCTCCAGACCTGCCCTCGCTCCTGTAGAAAGGAGTACCCGCTCTGACCTTGCTGGTCCGAGTAATAAGCCTTTTTCACTTTCCCCGTGGCTTGCATTAGCCAAGGCTTGTTTGCTTCAATCGAGTTGCCGACACCGCCATCAGCTAGAGCCTTCCAGGGACAGCTCGTGATCGACTCCTGGACGTCCTTGACCTCTTCGTGTCTACGTGGCTGCAGAGAGAAGCAACACCTCATCACCTGTTTGCACCCGACTTTGCCTGGTTCCAATCTGGTTCCACGGTGGTCACTGGTCAGTGACTTTGAACATTGTCCCCTCTGCTTTCAGGTCTTCACCACTTCAGATCCACCCTTGGATCCACCGGACACTTCTCCTTCACATCGCCTGCAGCATCTTCAGCTTCAAGCGCCAAGAACCTGCGTGTCAAAACCCAACGCCACTTCGACCCTGTGCACCCACTTCCTGTGGGTGAGGTAACATTGCAAAGCCGGTGTCCCTACACTGGCACACACCTCTAGGGTCTGTGTCTTAAGTTTTGTTCCTCTAGGTTCAGCGGAAGTGCCCTTAAACTAACTTTGTACTTTTTAAGCACCATAGACTTTGCATTGGAAAGTGCGTGCACTTTGAACACTGCACCCGAGTCCCGTGGGCCTTTCCCGACTTAGTCATTGCCAGTCTCGAATAGCTCCAGCGATTCCCAAGGCCCTAGGCCTCTTCACTTTCCTCCTGGTACCTCTTATACCACTTTCTTAGTATATGGTTTAGGTGGCCCCTAGGGCTCATCCATATTGTGCAACTTTTGTGTATTTTAAACTGTCTTGTGATTTAACGCTTGTGCTTCTGTGCTCATAAAGAGTCCAGGGGATTTTATAGTTAATAAATCAATATATATTTTCAATATATATCTGTGTGGTGTCCCTTTCATTTGGTATTCAAGGGGGTTGTGTATGGTATAACAGCTGGCTTCACATGCCTTTCAGAGTTTAGCCTAAGACTGCTTTGTCCACGTTACCACTAGGATAACTGGTCTACAAGGTTGAATTACAACCATCATCATAAGGGTTGCTTGGCATGGTACAAAGTGATCACTAGAACTAGTGAGCATTATATACCAGGCCAACTTCTCACATGTTCTCAACGAGATCAATCGAAATCATTATATAAAAACCACAGAAAATCAACATAGAAACATATTGATTATGTTCACGTCAATATGAATATTCAAATCTTCATTGAAGAATATGCCCAATGCATTTCGGGGTTTAGGATATCCTTTTGTAAGGGGAAATTGTAACATATAAACATACCATCAGGACTGGTATTGCCAAAAATATATCAATCTATTATAGATTGATATATTTTTGTGCTCCATACTCCTTAGCTTGACCCTAAGCTCACAGAGCTTGCATCGTCCGAGTCGGGTCCCGTAGCTCAGGACCTTGTGTTTGGCTGCCTTTCCTTAAAGAACTGTTCAAGTATTGGTGACCTTCAGTAGCCTGGACAAGGCACAAGGGACTCTGCCGAAAATCTTCTGTCCACTTTTTGGCAGGGCGGGACGCTTCAGAGGGTGAGCGTTCCGGTGTGGCTACCACCGAGGCCCGCAGAGAGGTTCCTACCAACAATATAGAGGTGGTTACCAGGATTCCTCCAATGGTTTCGCTTTATACCCCTCTCGCCCAAGCGAACAAGAACCGTTTCTGTAGCGGACGCTATGGTGGATCACAGGCCCAAGAATCTGGTACCACAGGTGAGACTGATTCCACTGTCAGATGTGATGCTGGGGAGCAGGATCAAGTTATTTTTATACACAATTGTCAGACTCTTATGCAGTATTCATGGGTTCTAGAGACCGTTCAGGGTTACAAACTAGAGTTCTACATGTCCCTGAGTCAGGTTTTTCCTCCTCCCATGATTTATTTTTTACCAATGAGAACAAGATTTGATCTCCTCCAAATTTCTAGCTCTCCTACAAAAGGGGGCAATAAAGGTGTCTGCCCCTCACCCAAAAGGGTTTCTCAGTTGCATCTTCCTGGTGGAGAAAAGGAGGGCGAGTCTTGTCTAGTTTTAAACATCGAGGACTTCAATGGTTGAATTGGTTACCGCCATTTCAAGATGAAGGATCTTTGAAAGACGATGTTCCCATTATTCCACTTCACAGACGCTTTCTTTAGTTCCTCTGGGAGGGTCACTGTTACGAGTAGAAGGTCCTTCTTTTTGGCCCCTCATCGGCCCCTTGGCGCTTTACGAAGCTCCTGTGTCTGGTAGAGAAATCACTGGGAGCCCGAGGTGTGCGTTTAATTATTTACTTAGACAACATCATTATCATGACGCAATGCCCACAGTTGCCACTTACACACTTGGAATGGACAGTTGTCCTCCTCCAGGATCTCTGCTTTGCCGTGAACACGCAGAAATC
Organism: Lissotriton vulgaris; assembly: GCF_964263255.1. Classification (NCBI taxonomy): domain Eukaryota; kingdom Metazoa; phylum Chordata; class Amphibia; order Caudata; family Salamandridae; genus Lissotriton; species Lissotriton vulgaris. The sequence continues at coordinate 1,091,129,470 of NC_141698.1, forward strand.
AGTCCTGACTCCTTCCCAATGAGTGGAGTTTCTGGGATTTTAGGTGGATTCTCTTTTTTTGCCAACTGATTCTCCCTCACCAAAAAGTCTGGGGCATGAAGGAATAATTGAGATCAACTTTGAGCATTGGGTGGGCCTGTTAGCCACATCGATTCAGGCCATTTTTCCCAGCCCCCTCCATTATCGCACCCTTCAGACACTCAAGATTTGTCATCTCCGGAAAGTCCTCAGTTACTCAGTACAGATTCTCCTTTTGGAGGAAGCAAGGTCAGAGATTTCATGGTGGTGGGATCACATGGAGGCCTGGACAAGTAGAGCGATTTTGGGCTCAACTCAGGAGATAGTGATTGAGTCTGCTGCCAGCCGATGGGTTTGGGAGGCTTGTCGTGGTCCTGTTTCAGCAGGAAGTCATTGGTCACAGGAGTAACTGATCCTCCACATCAACTGCTTGGAACTCCTGGCAGGTTTGTTTGCAATTTGCAGCCTTTCTCCAGAGAGGTCAGATTGTTGCATACTTCTTTGTATGGACAATATCTCGGCAGTTCATTATGTGAACAAGTTAGGCAGGACAAGATTCTGCCTTCTGCAGAGATAGCCACGGATTTTTGGCATTTTTGATTCCAACATCGCATTTCGGTTGTGACGTAATATCTCTTGGGTCAGAGCAATACCGTCGCGGACTGGCAATCATGTCACCTTTGGGATTTCAGCAACTGGATGCTCCATCCGCAAGTGTTCCATGTGCTGCATCACCCGTGGGATCCGTGTTTAATGGATCTTTTCACATCTTGCCTCAAACGCCAGCTTCCAACCTTTTTCAGCTAGCATACAGATCCGGTAGCCCAAGCAATGGATGCTTATCTTCAGGACTAGGCTCCCGGCCTGTGCTATGCCTGTCCCCATTCCTGATGATTCCCAGGGTTTAGACTCAATTGCGATGCGAAGGAGCGGAGCTGGTTTTGGTGACTTCTTTTGGAGAGTGCAAGCATAGTGTCCGTTCCTTCTGGAGATGGCCTGTGCCTGTCCGATTCTCACTCCGTTCCACTGGAATCTCGTTCTGGATCCAGGGGGTTCTCGTCTGTTGATCCTGTCATAACACCTGTCTCTAGTAGCATGGAGAATTTCAGGAACAGATGGGGTCTCTCAGGACTTTTGCAGGAGGCTAATTCTTTCATCAGTCAAGAGTGATACTCGGCACTCACAAGCGGTACTCTTCCTGAGGTTCTTTGATTTCTGACTTCGTTCCATATCTAGGCGCCATTTTGTGTCTTGTCGCCATTTTGTGTTGCCCTCACCCAGGCCGCACGGCGAACTGAGTGTTTTTGCTTTTCCCAGCTGCTGCGTGTCCTTTCAGTTAAAGAGTAACTCCTTTGCCCTTGTTTATGAAACCGATGTCAGGGTCTGGTTGAGTGCGTTAATCCATGTCTGGGTTGACTGATCCCCGTCTTGACTGACTATTTGCCTTCTCCTGTTCTTTCCTTACATTATCTTATCCGACTGGCTTTCACTATTCTTTCCTTGTATTCTCTTGTTACACAGCTATCCTTTGAGGCACAAAAATACGTCCTGCCACCTGCAAATTGGATTGTTGGAACCATCACTGATTAATTTGTTGGGAGGGGTAACACACGGGGTCTGAGAAAGGGGCGTATTTGAGATACTTGATAGCTTGTTTTCCAACTTTTTTCATTGGTCCGTTTTGTATGTGTAAGGAGCGAATTTCGTAAATGTGTTTCCTATAAAAGATTGTGTGCCACAGATTGAAGTGGCAGTCTCCTCAGAACCCACCTTGTGTGTAACTTCTGGGCTAACTGTGCTTGGCTGCAGCTAATAAACCTGGCTTCCACGCTCAACAGAGTGTCTCGTGTCTCTGTTCGACAAGGCAGGTGAACTCAGGGATTTAAGGCGTGCCCTGCGCCGCCAGGCCCATAAGGCCCTGTTCTCCAACTGGCGCCCAACGTGGGGCGGCTTCAGTGGTAGCGGTTCCGCCCGAGGGTCGTGACAAGGCCCGCAAGAAAATTCCGGAGGATTCATGAACCACATGAAGGGACCCCTGTATGTCGAAGTGGACCGAAGGTCTTTTTCAGCGTGGCTACTCCTTTCCGACGGCTGGTGACGACTGCTGTCCTGACTGCCGCCCTGCCTTGGACCCTCTGGTGATGACTGGTATCGCGAGACGTTAGACGGACAAAAGGAGTGAGAAGACCATTTAGTTAAGTATTTGTGGGTAGCGCCCACTTCTTTGTTTTGTTTTTGACTTTTGTTATTCGACTATTGCAATAGCCAAAACCAAGGGGTAAGTACATTTGTACCGTGTTCTTTGCTTTCACTCCTTGAAATTGGTAAACGGACCAGTGTGCTTGAAAATGCCTGGTTTGAGCGGATTTAGGAAACTCTGTTGTTTTTGCTGTACTAGGGATTCCCGACTCGAGGACTCATGTCCGATTCCTCCGGTTGCAACTCCTTCTTATGAGCTCTATTCTAAACATTGTGTTGGCCCCATTGCCTTTAATGAGGCATGGATCCGATACACGAAGAAAGATGGTGTTTTACGATGGCCCCATAATGGTAGCCTTGAGCCTGATGTTTTAGATAATTTGGAAGCAATTTTGTTTAAAAGGAAAGCCCGGCCGGCAATGTTTGACTCTTTCCGCCTCTGACGTAAGGAAGACAAACAGAGAGAAATTAAGCAAGCAAAAAGAGATAGAAAAGCTAAAGATATGACAATCATACAGGCTGCTCAGCAATTCAAGGATAATGAGGCTGAGCGAGCAATTGAAGTTTTAGACAGACAACATCATATGGCAATAGATAGATGCTACCCTGTGTTGCCTACTTCTCCACGGAGTAAGGACCCTGACAAAGATCCCTTAATGTCCCATTTATTAAGATTGCCTCCGCCTTATGTACCGGGAGCTAATGCACCCGTATTATTGCCACCTGTTCTGCAACATGTTGTTCAGCCAGGTGCTTCGGCTCCTCCACAATTGCCTCTTCCTGCATTACAACCTGCACCTCCTTTGCCATCAACTTCTGTACCTCAGTCTCCTTCACCTTCAGGTTCTCTTGTAAAGGCTAGTTCTTCTCTTCCTTTGCTTAATACTGCGTCTCCAGTTTTACTCCCTACTTCTTCTCCGATTTGTAATCGGTTAGTCGATACTGTTTCTGGTCTTTTCTCCCCCCTTTTTGGGCCGTTTAATAGGACTCCTGCTTTTTCTCGAAGGCAATCCCGTAGTCAAATTCAAGATTCTGCTGAACGAGTTGTATTGACTCACTTGCTCATAAATGGATGATGAGTAGTCCACTGTATAGTGTACCCGATATTTTGAGTACCTTTCTCCAGTGGAATGCGCCTACCCAGAGATACGTTTTTAATGTCATGTGTGACGCTCTTGTCAAAGGATGGGAGGATATGGAGTTGGATTTAACTGCGCAGAGTCCATTAGATTTACAGGACAGGTTTGATAAAGGACTTATAGTGGGTTCTAAAGTTGAGGACTCTGTAAAAACACTTGTTGCCTTCAGATCATTATATTCTTCCCATACTATTCCTGAACCTGATCCTGCAGTTAGACAGAAAACAAAAAATTATCCTATGAGGGAAGTTCCTCCAGTCTGGAGAGAAGCAGTTCCGCAAGCGGGCGCTGTTCCGGGTGTTCCTGCTCATTTCCAGCGTATATGGGTACATGTCCCTTGGAAACGAGCTGAAGTTTTAGCACTTAAGCAGTCTTTACCGGACCCTCGTAAAAATCCTGCTGGATATTATAAAGAGCTGTCCCAGACTGTTGATGCGTGTATCATGAACTTGGCCGATATTGATATGCTGATGGGGAATGTAGTTCCACAAGCATTGTGGGCTCGGATTCGTAGAGAGGACCACGACCAAGTTTTAGGTGGTAATTGGGCCGCTATAGCTGCTGCGGATACAGCACAAGTGGGTGGTGCTAAGCCAGATGATTTGATTGCACAGTTGCCTGGGAGGGTCATTGCTTTAATGAAGACAATGATGCCTGCCTTACGTATTAACTGGGATAAGTTAGCTGCATGTAAGCAGAAGAAAGATGAGAGTGTCTCCGATTTCTTTACTCGTTTTGAGGAGACATTTATTGATCACAGTGGTCAGGATATGAGTACTGAAGGTGGGCAGCGATTATTTGTGGATAAATTTGTATTTAATTTACTTCATGAATTGTCCCATAAGTTGAAAGACTCAGAAAGTTCCTGGGCTGTTTCTTCTTCTGCACAGATATTGGCCACTGCTCAGTATTATGAGAATAGGGATAAAGAAGAGAAAGATAAGATGGAGAAGATGACTAAGGAATTAAAAACAAATGATCTTCTTCAACAGGCTTATCCCCCTCGTTCTGGCCAACGTCAGTTTCAACAGCCTCCCCAGCCTCAGAGGTTCTTACAGAAACCTGAGCCTTTTGTTCCGCGACCTTTGCTTGGTCCTAATCAATGTGCCTATTGTAAAGAGGAAGGTCATTTTAAGAATAGCTGTCCGGTTTTATTGCAGCGTAATGGTGGATTTCCAGGGCCGCGAGGCCGTAGTGGTTTTCAATCAGCACCTAGAGGTAGAGGGCAAGGTGCGTTGCCTCAGGGACAGCGTTCCTTTCCCCCTCAGAATTCTTTTAACTATTTTGATCAACAAAATATTCAGTCTGCGCAATATTACAATGACGATTATTGTGTTGAGAGTGAGGTTCAGGATTTTCATTCTAGTTAGGACAGCTGTGGACAAAGTAAGGGAGTCGTATCAGTTCCAGTGGATCAGAATCGGCCTTATGTTGAAGTAGTTGCATTGGGTGTTGCAGAGCCATTTCGTTTGGATATTGGTGCAATGAGAAGTTCTATCATGCATTCCAAACTCCCTGGGGCACCTTTGTCTGGTTTAACGTACATTTCTGTGGGATTCTCTGGCGCCCCAGTTGCTAACCCGGTTTCTTGTCCTTTGCCTCTTTCGATTGGTCCTTACGATTTAGAAGCTCCACTTATTCTAACGACTGGTTGCGGAGAAAACTTGTTGGGTTTGGACTTGTTGAAACGTCTGCATGCTACGTTGTATTGTTCCCCCTCTGGTGTGCATCTTACCTTGGGTGAGAAATTAGTCTCCCATACATATCTATCCAAAGATCGGTTTTTGCCTGAATTGCAATCTCTCCCTGCTACGCTTTGGGCTACAGGTCCGAATGATGTTGGTCTGCTACAGATTCCACCTTACATGGTTACTATTAAAAGTGATGTTACATTGCCACGTATTCCTCAGTACAAGATTTTTAATGATGGTGAACGAGCTCTGTTGGCTAATATCTACGATTTGGTTCAGAAGGGTCTGGTGGAAGAGACGAGAGGTAATGTTTGTAATAGTCCTGTTTTGCCTGTTCTTAAACGTACTGACCCTTCTCAGCCTCCTGTATATCGCTTTGTGATCGATCTTCGGGAGGTCAACAAGATTGTTGTCCCCTAGTTTCCTGTTGTCCCAGATATCACTGCCTTGCTTACTATGATACCAGCTTCAGCGGCATGGTTTTCGGTTATCGATCTCAAGAATCCCTTCTTTAGCATTCCTATTGCTGAGGAAAGCAGGGATATATTTGGTTTCTCTCTCGGAGGTTGAAGTTTCCGGTTCAAACGTGCACCTCAAGGCTATTGTGAAAGTTCCTCCATTTACAGTCAGGCTTTGAAATCCCAGCTTGATGCTTTCATTTTGCCCCCAGGTGCCACTTTGACTCAGTATGTCGACAATTTGTTGGTTGCTACCGATTCAGAGGATATCTGTAAGGATGCAACTGTTTCTTTGTTGCGTCATTTGTCTGACTTTCATCATAAGGTGTCCCCCTCTAAGTTGCAATATTGCCGCCAAGAGGCTACCTATTTAGGTCATCTCTTGTCGAAGGAGGGAAGGCGGTTGACCCCAGAACGAATTCAAACAATTGCACAAATGTCTGTGCCATCCACACAAAGGGAGGTGCATGCCTTTCTGGGCATTACCTCTTATTGTAGACAATGGATCCAAAATTTTTCCTTGCTGGCTAAACCTCTATTGGCACTCACGTTGAAAGATACACCACAACCTCTTCCTTGGACGGATGAATGTCAGAAAAGTTTTTCTGACTTACGTACTGCCTTGTGTTCTGCCCCTGTGTTAGGTACTCCAGATTACAGTAAGCCTTTCACACTTTACGTTCATGAAAGAGATGGTTGCACGTTGTCAGTTTTAACGCAGCAATTTGGAGGCAAACAACGGCCATGTGCCTATTTTTCAGCTACGTTGGATCCAGTAGCCAAGGCGTTGCCTAGTTGTCTCAGAGCTACAGCAGCAGCAGGAATCTCTATCCGTCAATCTGCTGGATTGGTATTAGATAACACTATTGTTGTCATGGTACCACATGCAGTAGATACTCTTTTGAATAGAACAAAGACACAACGCCTCACGAGTGCTCCCTTGTCTGGCTATGAGCTGACGCTCTTGGCCAGCCATATACACATCAAGCGGTGCAATACTTTGAATCCAGCAACATTGTTGCCCATTCCGGACGAGAAAGGAATTCAAGAACAGCATGACTGTTTTCTCCGAACAGAGGAGGAGACGAAAGGCAGAATAGATCTAAAAGACACACCACTTGTGGACCCGGATGGAATCCTCTGGGTGGATGGGTCTTGTTTCAAGCTTCCAAAGAGCGAGACGACTGCAGCTTATTCCGTCACCACCTTGTATACGGTAGTGGAGACAGCACGTATTGCACAGAATTCAGCCCAAGCAGCTGAATTAATTGCCATGACGAGAGCGTGTGTGTTGGCTAAGGGAAAGAGATTGAATGTTTACACTGATAGCCAATATGTCTTTGGTGTGGCTCATAGTTTCGGTTGCTTGTGGAAGGAAAGAGGATTCTTTACTTCCCATGGGACTAAAATACAGCATGGTCAGTTGGTAACTGACCTTCTCGAATCTCTTGCTCTGCCTACACAGATAGCAATAACCAAGTGTAGTGCCCATAAGAAGATTACTGATGATGTGGGTCTTGGGAATGCTTTTGCAGATGAAGTAGCGAAAGAAACAGAGAGAGATGTTACAAGTCACATGTGTGTTGCGGGCCCTGCAAGATGGGTCAGAGAAGGAGGAATGTGTGAGGACACGATAGAAAGTGTGAGAATGATTCAAGAAGAGCTACTGAGAAAGAATTGAGTAAGTGGAGAGAAAGTAAGGGAATGTTGGACTCGACTGGGTGTTGGACAGAATTGTCAGAACATCAGCGTTGGCTGTTACCAGACGCCTATGTACTACCTGTAGTTACTATGGCGCATGGTCCAGCCCACATCAGTGCAAAAGGCATATGTAAACTTTTGGCTCCAGTATGGCAGAATGAAGGAATTCCTAAATGTGCAGAAAATGTGGTGAAGCATTGCTTTGTTTGTTAAATGTATAATCCAGGAAAGGGAATCCCAACTCTAGCAGGTCATTTTGCTCCTCCTAAGTGTCCTTTCGAGGTATTACAAATCGATTACATTCATATGGATCGTTGTAATAACCTCAAGTATGTTCTGGTGGTGGTGTGTGCCTTTTCCAGATGGATAGAGGCCTACCCCCTAAAGCACAATACTGCTTTTTCTACTGCCAAAGTCCTTTTGAAGGAGTTTTTCCCAAGATTTGGTTTGCCGCGCATTGTCTGGTCTGACAATGGAAGTGAATTCGTAGGCAAAATCATGCAGAAAGTATGTACAGGTCTTGGTATTAGGCAGAAATTCCATGCGGCAAACCACCCTCAGTCAGCAGGTTTGGTTGAGTGCTATAAGGGCACTCTCAAGCTCAAATTGGCAAATATTCAGGCCAGCACGGGTCTTGCATGGCCTGATGCCTTACCATTGGCACTTCTGTCCACGAGAACTACTGTGCATTCTCGTTTTGGTCTTAGTCCTTATGAGATCGTTTTTGGGCGCCCAGCCAATGTTTGGGGAGTCCCTCGACCTAAAAAGTATTCTGATATTCCATACCCAATGCTGATTGACTACTTGCATGACCTCACCACTAATTTACGTGTTCTTCATCAACAGGTTCAAAACGCTTTGTCAGAGGCCTCTGTGGACCCAGGTCACTCCATCCAACCCGGTGACTGGGTTTGCATGAAGAATTTTCAGCGGAAAATGAGTCTGGAACCTCGTTGGGGCCCGCCGCGGCAAGTTTTATTGACAACACGTACAGCAGTAAAGGTCGATGGGAAAAAGAACTGGGTCCACGGCGTGCATTGTAAGAGGGTACTTTTGCCTCTACCTTTTGATCAATGGGTTCGTAAGGGCATGAGTGATAGTGAAGGCGAAAGAGTCCCTCGAATTGTACCTTTCAGTAGTGCACGCCTGGACCAAACGAACTCTGAGAAAGAAAACGACGACGGGTTGCAAGAAGCTGTGCCATCACATCTGCGATTGAACACGGACAACCCAGAAACTTTGTTTAAAGAGCAAACGATCCCTAATAAGACTCGGTATAATTTGTGACCAAGAATAGCAAAGGACAATTGAATTTTTATTTTTCTGATTACGTTTATTTTTCTTTTTGAGAGACATTGATTCTTTTTTCCACTATCCATCAAGTTGCAGGGTCACTGTAGGAGTCTTAAGCTATGACCTGAGTAGTGACATAGGTCTGCAGGACTTGCAGTGTCATAGGACGGCTCAACAATCACAGCTAAGTGATCTAGGAAGATTGCAGTGAGCAACGCTTTAGAGTATGGATACAAAGGGGGAAATTAATGACCAAAATTTGAAAATGGAAAGTAAAATTAAGAAAAACTTGGTTAGTCTGTGTGGCATAATATTATGTATTTTAATATGTTCATGTGTTTCATTAGCGTGTGTAAGTTGGGTTGTTTATACTATGCAGCCATCACCTGTTTCAACTTCTGTCTCTTTATCTCTCTTTACTACCGCCTCCCCACATCGGTTTCATACACTCCCAGAACATGAACAAATTAGGAGAACAGAATATTTTATTAACTCATTTATTCAGTTATTGCATCAGCATCAACTGGTAATGAATACAACTGATTGTTGGGTCTGTGGGCTCATGCCTCATAATACAGAGAGACGGATGCCATATTTGGTCCTTCCGTTTTCCTATGAATGCTCCGCTTGGGCCTATCTGGCTATGTTCTCTAATATCTATCAGAATCAACTACGGTATCCTCCTGGTAGTCCATATGGTGGTGGAGCAGATTTCAGTCATAGTTCTTTGATAAAGGGAATAGTGGCTATGGCTAGAATTGCTGAGATTAGTAATATTCCCGTGGATGAGAAAAGAGCATATGATGGCTGGAATATAACTCGTTATGTTACTAGCCTCACTGATAAGGCTAGGCGAAGGAGATCTCCACCAGTTTGGACTGTGCCTCCTCAAGGTAATTTCTGTCTACAAATTAATGGTCAGAATGTTTAGAGTCAACAGGAAAGGAGTGTTTGTTCCCATACTTATGTCTATACACCTCAGATTCCCTCACCATTAGTGCAATCACAAGGCACATATTTTATCTGCCATGATAGAGCTTATACATGGCTTCCAACTTACTTTTCAGGAACTTGCTATGTGGCTTTTCTTCTTCCTCCAACATATACTGCTCCTTCAGGTCATCATAGGAAAAGATATGGCAGAGGAGATATTGATTCGAAAAACACGGCAGGACAAGAAGGAGGTGACTTTATTAAAGGGTTGCTTCCTTTCTGGGGCCCAATGGCCAATAGCAGAGACATTAGACAACTAGTTTGTGTTGTTGAGGCTACTATAAATATAACTTCTGGAGCCTTGAGTAATCTGACAGCCGAACTTCAGGCGGATCGCCTTACGACCTTGCAGAACCGAATGGTTCTAGACATTGTCCTTGCAGATCGTGGAGGAGTCTGTAAATTGATCGGGTCTAGTTGCTGTGTTTACATTCCTGATAATGCCCCTACGGTATACCAAGCTATCTTCAAGTTGCATATCATCTCCGAGTCTATACATCAGGACACGGGAGATTGGTCTGTGATAGGATGGTTTTGGGGACTACCGTCCACATGGGGATGGAATATATTAACTTTCCTTGGAATGGTTTTGGCCATCATTTTCTCTTGTTGTCTCTGTGTACAGTGTGGACCTGCCATTTGTGGTCTTTGTGCTACCATGTGTGTCCCAAAGCCTGTGTCACAGAAAACAGAGAATATTAGAATGATGTTACAGCAACAGCTCGATGACCTCATGGCCATTGACATCGACTCAGACTAACTTGAGTCCTTGGTGTTTTGCCTGAGTAATGGCAAAAGGAGGGTCTGAGGTTGTTTGATTTCTGACTTTGTTCCATATCTAGCCGCCATTTTGTGTCTCGTCGCCATTTTGTGTTGCCCTCACTCAGGCCGCACGGCGAACTGAGTGTTTTTGCTTTTCCCAGCTGCTGCGTGTCCTTTCAGTTAAAGAGTAACTCCATTGCCCTTATTTATGAAACCGATGTCAGGGTCTGGCCGAGTTCCTTAATCCATGACTCGGTTGACTGATCCCCGTCTACACTATTTGCCTTCTCCTATTCTTTCCTTACATTATCTTATCCGACTGGCCTTCACTATTCTTTCCTTGTATTCTCTTGTTACACAGCTATACTTTGAGGCACACAAATACGTCCTGCCACCTGCAAATTGGATTGTTGGAACCATCACTGACTAATTTGTTGGGAGGGGTAACACACGGGTTCTGAGAAAGGGGCGTATTTGAGATACTTGATAGCTTGTTTTCCAACTTTTCTCATTGGTCCGTTTTGTATGTGTAAGGAGTGAATTTCGTAAATGTGTTTTCTATAAAAGATTGTGCGCCACGGATTGAAGTGCCAGTCTCCTCAGAACCCACCTTGTGTGTAACTTCTGGGATAACTGTGCTTGGCTGCAGCTAATAAACCTGGCTTCCAAGCTCAACAGAGTGTCTCGTGTCTCTGTTCGACAAGGCAGGTGAACTCGGGGATTTAAGGCGTGCCCTGCGCCGCCTGGCCCATAAGGCCCAGTTCTCCATTCCGCTTGGAGATGCGAGAGTGGCTGGTGCAGTGAGCGGGTTCCAGATCCTGTTGACGCAGATTGCAGTTTGGTCATATATTGTTTGTCCTCTTTGGTTTCCGCTGGCTTGGCATATAGGTCGGTTAACAGTTTTAGGTCCGCCATTATGGCAGGTCATTTGTCTGTTAATGGTAAACTTGATAGTGTGTACATTTTTGAGAGGTATTCTCATGGTTAAGCCCCTCCTCTAAATACTCTGTTTTATGGGATGTTACCATAGTGCTGAGAATTTTGGACTCTTGTCCAGACAACAAATATCTATCAAGAAAACAATTGTCAGCCAAAATGACTATGCTCTTATCTGTCATCTCTTGTAAACGGGTGTCTGACGTATGGCTCTAGATCGTGCAGGAAGGATTTTTTCTCCTGAAGGGGTTACTTAATTGATTTTCTTCACACCAAATGTAATTTCACATCGATTTTTTATCAAGTATTTCCAGATAATCCTAAACTTTGCTTTGTGCAATGTTTGAAGGTTTATGAGGTTAGTACAGCAGAGTTTCGTACTGACGTGAGGAGACAATTCTTGATTGCTTTGCAGAAGCCTTTACGCCCAGTGGCCTTGGCCACTCTTGCCAGATGGATGCGGTGGCTTATGAGTGAAGGTGGTATTGATACCTCCATATTTGGGGCTCACTCTGCTTGAGTAGCAATGGCATTCAACTCTTTTGCTTTAGGTTCTAGTTTAGCTAACATTCTTAAGGTGGCTGATTGGTCAGCAGAATCTACATTTAAATCCTTTTACTATAAACCTATTGTTGATTTTTCTTCTGTGTTGGTGTCTCAGCTTTAAATAAGCATAAACAGAACTTCCAGTCCCGACATAGAAATAAAAACCTTCCAGCATTCACAACAAGAGTGTTCAATTCTGTTAAGGACACAGAGGTGAGGATTATCACACCCATTACAGTGTATTGTATTTATCTGCTTTAAATTAATTGCGTATTTGTCTATTGTAATGGATTCTGTATGTTCTCCATTTTATTCTTCCCTGATGACAGTGTACTGAGTATGTTATGTCTTTGGTGAGACCTGTGTTTACGGCTTTGATGTTTTTCTTCCTTACTAGGAACTGGGGACAAGTGATTGCCAGATCGGTATCGTTTTGAAGTTGTGGAAGTTCCCTGGTTGTTCTAGAGTCTGTTTCCAGGGGAGACATTCCCAAAGTTTCAGCTAAAGGACATCAGGTCTTGTTGGACCGAGAGCTTCGTATTATGCTCCCGTTGGGACAGATAGTGATGCCTGCTGTTGGTCGATGTCCTGTTGTCGATATAAAGGTCTCAAACTTATGGTTATGTGTACTGGCATTGCTGTTATCTGTTTCCTTGGACTGGGGCACAGAAAGAGGGAGCTGGATTGCTACAAGAGGGCTATATAGGGATGGGTCTCTATGGTTGATCAGGTGGCTGTGATGGAACTATGGGAAATGTAGTGTTCTGAAAGTTTTAATATTATTGGCTGCTGTATTTGAAGAGTAAAGAAAGAGAAGCATAATCCTCGACTCCGTGTCCTTAATAGAATTGAAAATTCTTGTTGCAAATGCTGGAAAATGTCATCCTCATGAAAAAATACTGATCGATTTCTGAACAACGAGCGCAACAAGTGTTAAGGTAAATCATGTCATTCCTGCTTATATTTCACTTGCGTTCCTGTGATCTCGGGCCCCGAGATCGCCGCTTCCGAGACGGTCTCTCACCCCTGTTACCACATTGCACCCCATCCAGTCCGGGTAGACGCGTAGAGTCCCCAACAACAGCGTCCCTGAAGACCGGCGTCCCGCCCCTCTCTCCTTTGCAGGAACCAATCGGAGGTAACGAAGGACCGGAAGGGATATCCCGTGAACCCGGAAGTCCCGCCTCTCCACCGACGGCCGGACACAGAAAAGCCGGAAAGGAAGACACAAGCGTCGTCGAAGGATTGTGGCAGGAGCTTTCGGCTGGACCGGTGACGGACGGAGAAGACGGGAACGGAGAACGCGAGGAGTGGTCCGAAGAGTGGTGGAGTCCCACAGAGGTGGCTGGAGAGCGGCCGTAACTCGGAGGAGAGTTACGGCGGAGCGCGTGAGTACCAGTTACTCCCTTCCAGTGTACATAGTTAGAAACCCTCCCAGTGTAAATTGTTCCCGCTATCCTAGGCACGTCACCAGTAGGCACTAGTTAGGTTGTAAATACACACTTCTCACTGTATAAAGAGCACCCCTCTCCCCACTTCCCTGAGCACTTCAATTCCTTTCCCTTCCTCGACCCATACCCGTACCGCCCTCACTCCCCCTTCGCTTCCCCACACTCCCGGGTAAACGGTGGAGGTATCGGATCTCGAGTCCAAGCACAGCTAACGGCTCCCTCTTTTCTCTTGTTTGCCCTCCGAGGTGTTCTCCGACCACAACGAGGTAGCTACACCCAAGACCCGGACGACCCTTGGACCCTCATCCCGCCCGGACAACAGAGAAGAAGACGTACACCTCTTCCTGGGTGTTGGACCGGACTCCCCTACTGTCCCCGTGAAACCTTGTATAAAGTCCCAATAAATCACTATCGCCCACTATATCCGGCCTCCTCGCCTGCTTTACCAGTCCGCCGACCGCCCACGATCACAGTTCCTTAATCCTGCATTCCATGTGAGTGTTTTATTTTTTCAGAATGCAGTTTTTTTTCAGGAAGCCTATTATTCTTGTCTCATGCATAATTTTAATTGAGCAACATTATGCAGGCAGTGCTTGATTTGTAAAAACATATTTGCCAAGACCCTTGTCAGGAGGCCACTACTGCTAGCACCATCCATGTCCCTATCAGCGCTGTCAATGATAGTACCAACACAACTAATAACTCTCACAATCCTACCAGTGTGACAATTCAGACTATTCCAGGCCCCCAAAGCTATTAGAATGTCAGGCATTAGTCATTTTGAATGTACATTGGATTAATAAACAGTTGTTGTGCTTTACTTTAAATTTGACAAACAGTGCCTCCATGTGGCAGAATGTCATGAGAGCCAGTGTTCTGTAAGGTGTGCAGTAGCCAGACGAAGGAGTGTCTCTGCCCCACCCGCACTGCTCCTTAGATTCCTCCCTCTTACTGAAATTCGGTGTGAAGCCAAATGCTGTATGACTGTGTATCATCAGCCAGAGGAAGTTCCTTTTAGTGTAAAAGACTGAAACTGCTCCATTTGCAGCTGGTCAAGATGTGACCTGGTCATAAAACAACACTTGGAAAAACTTGGCAGCTGCTTTTATCCCTACTGTCTAAAGAATTCTATGAAATCACCTGCCCCAAGTATCTTCGCATCCTGCGACTCACAGGGCCTCCGCAAGTTCCTCCGTGAGCTCGAAAACCCTGTGACACACAGCTCTAACAGTGTCATACCAGAGATCCCTAATGTATGGCATACTGGTCGGGGTGGGGGGAGGGAAGGGTTGTTGGGAAGAGGGAGGCGGGGTTGGTTTTCCTTGTTTTTCTTGTTTTGGTCAGATGACCCCTTTACATGGCACCTAAGTTACAGCATTGGATATACATGTCTCTGTTGGCATATTGTTTTCACTTCCTCGATGACATTTAGAGAAGACGTGCCTGTCTGTCTCGCTCGCCATATATGCCTGCTGCTTGGTTACTGTATTGAGATGCCTTTTTTCGCTTTTGAAACCAATAAAACAGATTTAACACTAAACAACACTTGGATAAAGATTGTGACCTGCAAGAAGGATGACTCCCCATGTCTATCCCAGATATCATCTCCTTTGTGCTAAGAGTAGGAACTGTCTAACCGGCATCCATAAAAGAGAAGGTGGCTCTTTAACTATAGATTGCTGCCATGGAGCAATCAAACCAGGAAGACAATGAATTCCATTGTGGTTCGTTCCCTCCAAATGTTCGGTGTGAACTTTGTACTTGATGAGCCAGCTGAGTAAGTGAACTGTCCTCTGGCCTGGATTTAAACTGCCCCATAGAGCATATCAAATGCTCACCTTTTACTTCTGAGACCTCTGTAGGCCAGTGTAGAGAGGGAAGAGGACCAGAGGCAGAATCCTTGGTGGTTTCCTTTTTCAGGGCAAAGGCCTGGGATCTCTGATAGAGAGGAAGGGCCTGAGGTGCTCAATAACCCATGAGACAGAGTTCCCAGAGTAGAGAGAACCTGCTTGTTCAGCCAGAGACTGATCCCAGCACCTTGCTGTGAGGATACTGCGAGCTGTGCACCACTCCTCAGCCGGTTGCATGTCAGAATATCATGTAGAGCAATATCATCTGACACGCAGATCGTGGCCGATCATTTACAAAAATATTGCCCGATTGGGTGGAAGTTTTCTATTATGGACTCCAGGAGGTGATCAAAGCAGTATTTAGTCCATGATGCCCATGATGTAGGGTGCCGCTCAGCTCAACCGGTGCACTCTCTCATGAGCGGTCACTGAAATGCTTCATCTTGTTTCTAGAGAAAGGTTCACGAGGCGCTTGATCAAACATGACAACACTCTAGAAGAAGAAAGCAGGAGATTTTAAAAAAATAGTCTGGAGAATGTAATTCCCCATTGACATCTACTGAAACAGAGCCATGATTTTAGGCAAAAGGCCTTATCTTTGGGGGCCCCAGCATTGGCCCAGTTAACTGGTAGCTCTTCCCACGCTTGCTAGTAGTGTTAAGAACCTGGGGCTCCTTGTAGATGAGCCACTATCCATGAAACAACAAGTGGCCAAGGTAACATCCACCTGCTTTGCAGTCTTGAAATGGTCATCAAGATCCTACGTCGGATTCCCCTCCCAGCAAAGAGAACTCTGATCCAAGCCGTTGTGATTTCTAGACTGGATTACGGTAACGTCCTGTATCTGGGAGCCGATAAATCCACCATTGATAGACTGAAACTTGTATAGAAGGCGGCTGCCAGGCTTCTCTACCGCGTACCCAAGTTTATCTCGGTCTCCGGCATTCTTCGTGACCTACACTGGTTGACTGTGTCGAACGGTATCAAGTTCAAAGCACTGTGCTCAATGTTCAGGGTCAAATCGGGATCTGCTCCCAAATACCTGATAGATTTGGTCCATATATACCTTCCTCCCCGTCCCTTGCGATCCGCTTGACAGATTTGCTTTGTGGTTCTGAAAACCCGCCTGGCCCGCTTGAAAGACCGGCCTTTTTCCTATCTAGGGCCGACAGTATGGAATTCCCTGCCAGCTTCTTTGAGAGACTCGACATCTCTTCTCACATTCTGCAAGGGTCTAAAGACCTGGCGGTTCTAATTTGCTCCTTGTTTCCTCCATCTTTGTTCCCTACCCTTGTTCTGTGCTGGGAAACCCCTTGGGGTAGCTGTGCGCACTATAAATTCCAGTATAATCATAATAATAATAATAATAATAATAATAATAATAATTTGAGGCCGGAGACCGCCAAAGTAAATCAAGTTTTTGCTTCAAAAATTCAGCCCTATCACGATCAACAAGCCACAACAGAAGACTACTGTCTACGAAGTATTGGCAGGTAAAATTAAACAGATATGTTATATCCTTATTAGTACTGGGATGAAGGCAGATTTGCAGAATGCAGGTTAGAATGTGTCACCTTTGGGTCACAAGAATGGAAGGAGCCAACACTGGAGGGGACGTTTTAACTCTTTTATTGAGTTATAACACAAAACAATGTTCGGGATAATCAAAACACAATGAGGGTCCAGGGTCCTTCCTTGGTGGCCTCAGCTTCATTCCTTGGGGCGGAGGTCCGGGATTACCAGGACATGTAGGGAAACACAAAAGAAAACAATGTGGCTTTTAGGTACGGTTCACTGTTTTAAACGGACAGGGGAAAGGGGAGTGAGGGGGATAGTCAGAACCACCACCAGCAATTTTAGAAACCCGTGTGTGGTGCTCGAGAGCTGCGGTGCCAGACGTTCCCTCCCATCTCCCTAACCGGTCCCGCCCTTCTTAACCCTGAATAGCGAACCCAAACGAGCACGCACCTGGGTAAGCCACGCGTCCTCCTTTGCATGGCTGGGCGATACGCAGTATCGTTGGCCTCCTGGCGTTTCCCTTGCCGGTGTCTGCTTCTCGTCCGGTTCCGTCCTGGCGCCTTCTCCGCCCACTGTGTCGGCTCCCGTGAAGGACTCTGCCGCCTTGATCGCGTCTTCCACCTCGGTCTCGGTTTCCCTGCTCCGGCTCGCGTTCTTCTCTTGGCGTTGTACGTCTGCTTCCCACGATGAGTCTGCCAACCGAGACACGGCGTCTTCCGGATCCACCCTCAAATGGCGCAAGGTCGAACCGGATAGGCCCACAAAGTCAGGTGGTCCAGAGGCGAGGCCGTCATCCAGATAGCACGGGCTGTTCTTAAAGGGCCCGTAGTAATCCGCCTGCAGGTAAGACGGAGAATCAGGCATCTCAGTCTGGGCCGAGCAAGGGACCCCCTGACAGAATGGAAGGCAGCAGTTAGTAGCAGAAGCACATCAAGTTAAAGTCACTAGGTAAGGCAAGCTAGGTTTTCAATTTGTGGTCCAAAATAGGGTTAGAAGAGTTAGATCAATGTACATTCCTCAGGGGAAGAAGTTCAGAGTCACAGGCAGGAATCAGTAACAGGACTGAGCAGAGCACATTTAGAATTTAGAGCTAGAAGAAGTGTTTTGAGGGTACTGTGTATTCCATCTTGACTCAGGAGTTATTCCTGCCTTTAGTTGGTTGGCTTGGCATGCAGGGATACAGCATATTGCCATTTGGCTCTCTGAATTCATCACCTTCCTTTTTTGCCAGAGGAGACAATACTTGTTGTGTGCACACTTATTGAAATGTAACTGATGCCCACAGAGTTGAAATGCATTAGTTCCTGATACATTGATGGATGGGTGAGTTGGAGTCCTATCATCTTTCGAAGTTGAACTGTATTTTGCTCTGAAGCACACTCCAGGTAAAGTAATGCTTGGCAGCTGGAATGTTATGCCATCTTTGTGATACTCTCAGATTGGACTTTACAGTCAGTGTACCGATTCATCCAACCAGCTACTGCCCACTTCCGTGGCAATGTTTTTCGAGTAATTAGTCACGGTTCTCACAAAATGAAGCGCATTTTAGTTTTAGCTGCACCTGCTCACTTTGTGCATCACCATCTTTTGTGCTTTATTGGAATCTCTGTGAATCAACCTATGCAATCCTGGAATACAGGATCCACTCTCGCACTTTAGCCAAAGGTTTTTTTTAAATGTTGGCAGCTGTTTTGTTTACTGCTTCAAGAATTCAAGGCCAAAGAATTCAAATGTGTTTATCCATTTTCCATGTTAGAGTTGTTTAATAATGTTGTCAGGACTTTCAAAGTCAGTATGCAATACTCATCAAATCTGCCCCCCTCACCCTTCACGGACAGTATAATAAACACGCATAAGAGGTGCCGAGGTTCTCTATGCTAAGTCTGGAGGGTGGGTTGAGGCACTAGGTTTAACCCAATGACGTTTCTGTACTCCTGGACCTCTAATGCAACAAAGGTTTTTTAAATCTTTCTTTTCTTTGCAACCGATTATTCACTGTATTATAAGAAGCAGAGTGGGGCAGGTCCTGATGAATGCCCTAACACCCCATTATTGGGTTATTAATCCAGACAGAGATATGTCGACCACTCCTTTCAGATTAAAATAATTCCTGCTCTTTTAATTTCTACCCACAGGAGACAAAAATAAGATCTGGGTCTGACAATGAACCTGGTTTTTTACATCAAAGTTTCAACCAGTATTTCCCTGCCAGAAAGTTTTGATCAACCAATGCAAATGTATTGGTGCAGCCTACATTCAAACAAGTATGATGGGGCGGAAAGAGCATCAAGCTGGAAGCGCCCAAAATACGGAATACACTTCCTCTCAATTTTAAAAACAGCATCCAGTCTCTATGCTTTAGGAAGGCTGTAAAGACCTGGTTATTCAGGTCCTGGTAACTCTTATGACAGTCCCTGTTTGGACACTCGCAGCCGCAACGATACAAGGCTTCTATGCCCCCAGGCAGTAAAACGCTCTATAGATCCAGCTAACATAACATAACATAACATAACATAACATAACATAACATAACATAACATAACATAACATAACATAACAAGAGGGAGTTTTTTTTTTTAAACCTTTATTTGAAAGAGCACACAGCTATTCAGCCTAACATCCCGGAGGCAAGGCAGCATGGCGAATCAGGAGCGCAATAGTGCAAAAACATTCGCAACAGAACAGTGGAGGTTGTTTTTTATATTTTATATTAGAAGAGAACAGAAAACAAAGAAAATAGAAACGCCAAACGGCGCTAAAGAGTGGCAATGGAGTAGAGAAATCTGTCAAGGTATTGGTAGCGGGCAGGGGAGAGCAAGCATTGAGTCACTAATACAGGAGAGTGAAGCAGGATAGTAGAAGGGAGGAGGAGAAAACAGGATCAAACAGTTCAATGTGTCACAGTTGGTGTCACAGGCTATGGTGACATATGTTCATCTAGAGAAACAGGCTCCGGCGGCAGGCATACATCACCCCGGTAAGCATTCCAGGCTCCCCACACTTTAGTCCATTTCTGGGGCCTACCCCTGGCAACATAGACCGTCTTTTCCCGGAACATACACCAATCCATGTTGGCTTTCCACTGTACCACAAGGGGAGCCGTGGCAGCACCCCACTTTTGCGCGATGTCCCGCTTGGCCACCATGTTACCCAGGGTCACCCACTGGGTCTGGGCCATGTTGTGATCAGATGGTTCCCAGATGTTGAGGAGACACCTCCGAGCTTCTGCATTTGCCACCACCCCAGTCATCTCACTCATAATCCGGTGCACCCTTCTCCAGTAGGAGGCTATGACGGGGCATTCCCATAGAATGTGCAGGAAGGTAGCAAGGGCACCACAGCCTCGACGACAAAGTCCGTCGGGCGAGTATCCCATACGCACAAGCCGGGGGCCAGTCACATACACTCTATGCAGGATCTTGAATTGCACCAGCCTAAGACGAGAGGAGATGGCGACCTCTTTAGGGGAGGACACTGCGCTCTGCCAATCCTCATCGTCGATCTCTAGGCCATCTCCCACCCACTGATCACGCACTCCAAGGAGAAGGTCGGTGCGGACATTGATTAGTTTTTTATATGACAATGAGATAGCACTATCGGGCATATGGCCGTCCAACACTCGGTCTTCCAAGGGGGAGCTCTCTGGAATCGCCCCCTCCGTCGGTTTGGCAGAGAGCAGCGCGTGCCGCAGCTGGGCGTAGCGGAAGGACTCCGAGCCGCCCAACTGGTATTCAGCCTGCAACTGAAAAAAGGTCTTAATTTCGCCCTTAGAGATCATATCGTCCACCCTGGAGATGCCTATGAGGTCCCATTTATTGAAGCCCTTGGTGTGCCACGGCCTGCCCAAAATATCAGAGTCATACAGAGGGGTGAATCTGGTCAGCCTGCCCTGCCAGCCCTGCGCCTTGGTGATCGCCCGCCAGATGTGGACCGCTGTCTTCGTTGGACCCGACATCCGCTTATCCAAAGACCTCGAGTATAGGGCCCGGTAATAATTACCACCGCCCAGGAGCCATCTATCCATGGCATAGGGGCTGTTTACCGGACCGTAGAGACCATGGTTAATAGCCGCCAGTTGGGAGGCCCAGTAATACCTACGCACGTCCGGCAGTGCTATGCCCCCGTCGTACCACGGAAGCGTGAGCTTCGTGACAGCGACGCGGGGGCGACCATCCCAGAGCAAGGCACGTTGAAGGCTCTCAATCTCCCTAAAGTAGCGGGCCGGAACCGGATCTTGGGTGTTCTGCAAAGCATAAAGGAACCTGGGCAAAGACATCATCTTAAATAATGCCGCACGGCCAAGCAGGGAGAGCGGAAGCTTGCGCCAACTCTCCACATCGCGCCGGAGACGCTAGAGAGGAGGGAGCAAGTTGTGGTCATATCGCGCCTTCGAACTCCCGGAGATAGAAATCCCTAAGTACTTGAAACCCTGGCCGGCCAACTGGATGTTGCAGCCTCTGGGGAGGCGCGGCGTGTCCCCTTTTAGTACGTACAGGGAGGACTTGGCCCAGTTGATAACTAGGCCAGAGTACCGTCCAAAGAGTCTGAGTACGTCGCATGCCACGATGAGTGACTTGCAGGGGGAGGTTAAGTAGAGCAGAATATCGTCGGCATAGAGGGAAACCCTGTCCTCGAAGCCGGGGGCCCAGGTTATATTTAACAACAAGGGGTGGTGATGGACAGAGTTTCTGAATTAAGCAGAATACTCTCACCCAGTCAAGAGATCAGGGCTAGATCCAACACCGTTTTTTAGCTCACTGCACCATCCCAGCTCAGAACCTGGCTATATGCAAATTAGTCTGTTCCTGTCCCAGTGCGTGATGGGAACAGGGCAAACCAAACTACCAAGCCAATTCTTACACTGGGAAGGAAACAAGCTTCCGGGGACCGGTTTCTGGCATTACAGCCGTCTTCGGCCCGGCTTGCTTGAATCCTGATGGTGCAATGAGCAAGGGACTCACATCTGAGTATACCCTTCCACGCTTATGGTGGACAAAATATTTAACAACAAGGGGTGGTGATGGACAGAGTTTCTGAATTAAGCAGAATACTCTCACCCAGTCAAGAGATCAGGGCTAAATCCAACACCGTTTTTTAGCTCACTGCACCATCCCAGCTCAGAACCTGGCTATATGCAAATTAGTCTGTTCCTGTCCCAGTGCGTGATGGGAACAGGGCAACCCAAACTACCAAGCCAATTCTTACACTGGGAAGGAAACAAGCTTCCGGGGACCGGTTTCTGGCATTACAGCCGTCTTCGGCCCGGCTTGCTTGAATCCTGATGGTGCAATGAGCAAGGGACTCACATCTGAGTATACCCTTCCACGCTTATGGTGGACAAAATATTTAACAACAAGGGGTGGTGATGGACAGAGTTTCTGAATTAAGCAGAATACTCTCACCCAGTCAAGAGATCAGGGCTAGATCCAACACCGTTTTTTAGCTCACTGCACCATCCCAGCTTAGAACCTGGCTATATGCAAATTAGTCTGTTCCTGTCCCAGTGCGTGATGGGAACAGGGCAAACCAAACTACCAAGCCAATTCTTACACTGGGAAGGAAACAAGCTTCCGGGGACCGGTTTCTGGCATTACAGCCGTCTTTGGCCCGGCTTGCTTGAATCCTGATGGTGCAATGAGCAAGGGACTCACATCTGAGTATACCCTTCCACGCTTATGGTGGACAAAATATTTAACAACAAGGGGTGGTGATGGACAGAGTTTCTGAATTAAGCAGAATACTCTCACCCAGTCAAGAGATCAGGGCTAGATCCAACACCGTTTTTTAGCTCACTGCACCATCCCAGCTCAGAACCTGGCTATATGCAAATTAGTCTGTTCCTGTCCCAGTGCGTGATGGGAACAGGGCAAACCAAACTACCAAGCCAATTCTTACACTGGGAAGGAAACAAGCTTCCGGGGACCGGTTTCTGGCATTACAGCCGTCTTCGGCCCGGCTTGCTTGAATCCTGATGGTGCAATGAGCAAGGGACTCACATCTGAGTATACCCTTCCACGCTTATGGTGGACAAAATATTTAACAACAAGGGGTGGTGATGGACAGAGTTTCTGAATTAAGCAGAATACTCTCACCCAGTCAAGAGATCAGGGCTAAATCCAACACCGTTTTTTAGCTCACTGCACCATCCCAGCTCAGAACCTGGCTATATGCAAATTAGTCTGTTCCTGTCCCAGTGCGTGATGGGAACAGGGCAACCCAAACTACCAAGCCAATTCTTACACTGGGAAGGAAACAAGCTTCCGGGGACCGGTTTCTGGCATTACAGCCGTCTTCGGCCCGGCTTGCTTGAATCCTGATGGTGCAATGAGCAAGGGACTCACATCTGAGTATACCCTTCCACGCTTATGGTGGACAAAATATTTAACAACAAGGGGTGGTGATGGACAGAGTTTCTGAATTAAGCAGAATACTCTCACCCAGTCAAGAGATCAGGGCTAGATCCAACACCGTTTTTTAGCTCACTGCACCATCCCAGCTTAGAACCTGGCTATATGCAAATGAGTCTGTTCCTGTCCCAGTGCGTGATGGGAACAGGGCAAACCAAACTACCAAGCCAATTCTTACACTGGGAAGGAAACAAGCTTCCGGGGACCGGTTTCTGGCATTACAGCCGTCTTTGGCCCGGCTTGCTTGAATCCTGATGGTGCAATGAGCAAGGGACTCACATCTGAGTATACCCTTCCACGCTTATGGTGGACAAAATATTTAACAACAAGGGGTGGTGATGGACAGAGTTTCTGAATTAAGCAGAATACTCTCACCCAGTCAAGAGATCAGGGCTAGATCCAACACCGTTTTTTAGCTCACTGCACCATCCCAGCTCAGAACCTGGCTATATGCAAATTAGTCTGTTCCTGTCCCAGTGCGTGATGGGAACAGGGCAAACCAAACTACCAAGCCAATTCTTACACTGGGAAGGAAACAAGCTTCCGGGGACCGGTTTCTGGCATTACAGCCGTCTTCGGCCCGGCTTGCTTGAATCCTGATGGTGCAATGAGCAAGGGACTCACATCTGAGTATACCCTTCCACGCTTATGGTGGACAAAATATTTAACAACAAGGGGTGGTGATGGACAGAGTTTCTGAATTAAGCAGAATACTCTCACCCAGTCAAGAGATCAGGGCTAAATCCAACACCGTTTTTTAGCTCACTGCACCATCCCAGCTCAGAACCTGGCTATATGCAAATTAGTCTGTTCCTGTCCCAGTGCGTGATGGGAACAGGGCAACCCAAACTACCAAGCCAATTCTTACACTGGGAAGGAAACAAGCTTCCGGGGACCGGTTTCTGGCATTACAGCCGTCTTCGGCCCGGCTTGCTTGAATCCTGATGGTGCAATGAGCAAGGGACTCACATCTGAGTATACCCTTCCACGCTTATGGTGGACAAAATATTTAACAACAAGGGGTGGTGATGGACAGAGTTTCTGAATTAAGCAGAATACTCTCACCCAGTCAAGAGATCAGGGCTAGATCCAACACCGTTTTTTAGCTCACTGCACCATCCCAGCTTAGAACCTGGCTATATGCAAAT
The DNA here is from genome assembly GCF_964263255.1 of Lissotriton vulgaris. Lineage (NCBI taxonomy): Eukaryota > Metazoa > Chordata > Amphibia > Caudata > Salamandridae > Lissotriton > Lissotriton vulgaris. Next base: position 1,091,153,580 of record NC_141698.1, read on the forward strand.
TAGTCTGTTCCTGTCCCAGTGCGTGATGGGAACAGGGCAAACCAAACTACCAAGCCAATTCTTACACTGGGAAGGAAACAAGCTTCCGGGGACCGGTTTCTGGCATTACAGCCGTCTTTGGCCCGGCTTGCTTGAATCCTGATGGTGCAATGAGCAAGGGACTCACATCTGAGTATACCCTTCCACGCTTATGGTGGACAAAATATTTAACAACAAGGGGTGGTGATGGACAGAGTTTCTGAATTAAGCAGAATACTCTCACCCAGTCAAGAGATCAGGGCTAGATCCAACACCGTTTTTTAGCTCACTGCACCATCCCAGCTCAGAACCTGGCTATATGCAAATTAGTCTGTTCCTGTCCCAGTGCGTGATGGGAACAGGGCAAACCAAACTACCAAGCCAATTCTTACACTGGGAAGGAAACAAGCTTCCGGGGACCGGTTTCTGGCATTACAGCCGTCTTCGGCCCGGCTTGCTTGAATCCTGATGGTGCAATGAGCAAGGGACTCACATCTGAGTATACCCTTCCACGCTTATGGTGGACAAAATATTTAACAACAAGGGGTGGTGATGGACAGAGTTTCTGAATTAAGCAGAATACTCTCACCCAGTCAAGAGATCAGGGCTAAATCCAACACCGGTTTTTAGCTCACTGCACCATCCCAGCTCAGAACCTGGCTATATGCAAATTAGTCTGTTCCTGTCCCAGTGCAAGATGGGAACAGGGCAACCCAAACTACCAAGCCAATTCTTACACTGGGAAGGAAACAAGCTTCCGGGGACCGGTTTCTGGCATTACAGCCGTCTTCGGCCCGGCTTGCTTGAATCCTGATGGTGCAATGAGCAAGGGACTCACATCTGAGTATACCCTTCCACGCTTATGGTGGACAAAATATTTAACAACAAGGGGTGGTGATGGACAGAGTTTCTGAATTAAGCAGAATACTCTCACCCAGTCAAGAGATCAGGGCTAGATCCAACACCGTTTTTTAGCTCACTGCACCATCCCAGCTTAGAACCTGGCTATATGCAAATGAGTCTGTTCCTGTCCCAGTGCGTGATGGGAACAGGGCAAACCAAACTACCAAGCCAATTCTTACACTGGGAAGGAAACAAGCTTCCGGGGACCGGTTTCTGGCATTACAGCCGTCTTTGGCCCGGCTTGCTTGAATCCTGATGGTGCAATGAGCAAGGGACTCACATCTGAGTATACCCTTCCACGCTTATGGTGGACAAAATATTTAACAACAAGGGGTGGTGATGGACAGAGTTTCTGAATTAAGCAGAATACTCTCACCCAGTCAAGAGATCAGGGCTAGATCCAACACCGTTTTTTAGCTCACTGCACCATCCCAGCTCAGAACCTGGCTATATGCAAATTAGTCTGTTCCTGTCCCAGTGCGTGATGGGAACAGGGCAAACCAAACTACCAAGCCAATTCTTACACTGGGAAGGAAACAAGCTTCCGGGGACCGGTTTCTGGCATTACAGCCGTCTTCGGCCCGGCTTGCTTGAATCCTGATGGTGCAATGAGCAAGGGACTCACATCTGAGTATACCCTTCCACGCTTATGGTGGACAAAATATTTAACAACAAGGGGTGGTGATGGACAGAGTTTCTGAATTAAGCAGAATACTCTCACCCAGTCAAGAGATCAGGGCTAGATCCAACACCGTTTTTTAGCTCACTGCACCATCCCAGCTCAGAACCTGGCTATATGCAAATTAGTCTGTTCCTGTCCCAGTGCGTGATGGGAACAGGGCAAACCAAACTACCAAGCCAATTCTTACACTGGGAAGGAAACAAGCTTCCGGGGACCGGTTTCTGGCATTACAGCCGTCTTCGGCCCGGCTTGCTTGAATTCTGATGGTGCAATGAGCAAGGGACTCACATCTGAGTATACCCTTCCACGCTTATGGTGGACAAAATATTTAACAACAAGGGGTGGTGATGGACAGAGTTTCTGAATTAAGCAGAATACTCTCACCCAGTCAAGAGATCAGGGCTAGATCCAACACCGTTTTTTAGCTCACTGCACCATCCCAGCTCAGAACCTGGCTATATGCAAATTAGTCTGTTCCTGTCCCAGTGCGTGATGGGAACAGGGCAAACCAAACTACCAAGCCAATTCTTACACTGGGAAGGAAACAAGCTTCCAGGGACCGGTTTCTGGCATTACAGCCGTCTTCGGCCCGGCTTGCTTGAATCCTGATGGTGCAATGAGCAAGGGACTCACATCTGAGTATACCCTTCCACGCTTATGGTGGACAAAATATTTAACAACAAGGGGTGGTGATGGACAGAGTTTCTGAATTAAGCAGAATACTCTCACCCAGTCAAGAGATCAGGGCTAGATCCAACACCGTTTTTTAGCTCACTGCACCATCCCAGCTCAGAACCTGGCTATATGCAAATTAGTCTGTTCCTGTCCCAGTGCGTGATGGGAACAGGGCAAACCAAACTACCAAGCCAATTCTTACACTGGGAAGGAAACAAGCTTCCGGGGACCGGTTTCTGGCATTACAGCCGTCTTCGGCCCGGCTTGCTTGAATCCTGATGGTGCAATGAGCAAGGGACTCACATCTGAGTATACCCTTCCACGCTTATGGTGGACAAAATATTTAACAACAAGGGGTGGTGATGGACAGAGTTTCTGAATTAAGCAGAATACTCTCACCCAGTCAAGAGATCAGGGCTAGATCCAACACCGTTTTTTAGCTCACTGCACCATCCCAGCTCAGAACCTGGCTATATGCAAATTAGTCTGTTCCTGTCCCAGTGCGTGATGGGAACAGGGCAAACCAAACTACCAAGCCAATTCTTACACTGGGAAGGAAACAAGCTTCCAGGGACCGGTTTCTGGCATTACAGCCGTCTTCGGCCCGGCTTGCTTGAATCCTGATGGTGCAATGAGCAAGGGACTCACATCTGAGTATACCCTTCCACGCTTATGGTGGACAAAATATTTAACAACAAGGGGTGGTGATGGACAGAGTTTCTGAATTAAGCAGAATACTCTCACCCAGTCAAGAGATCAGGGCTAGATCCAACACCGTTTTTTAGCTCACTGCACCATCCCAGCTCAGAACCTGGCTATATGCAAATTAGTCTGTTCCTGTCCCAGTGCGTGATGGGAACAGGGCAAACCAAACTACCAAGCCAATTCTTACACTGGGAAGGAAACAAGCTTCCGGGGACCGGTTTCTGGCATTACAGCCGTCTTCGGCCCGGCTTGCTTGAATCCTGATGGTGCAATGAGCAAGGGACTCACATCTGAGTATACCCTTCCACGCTTATGGTGGACAAAATATTTAACAACAAGGGGTGGTGATGGACAGAGTTTCTGAATTAAGCAGAATACTCTCACCCAGTCAAGAGATCAGGGCTAGATCCAACACCGTTTTTTAGCTCACTGCACCATCCCAGCTCAGAACCTGGCTATATGCAAATTAGTCTGTTCCTGTCCCAGTGCGTGATGGGAACAGGGCAAACCAAACTACCAAGCCAATTCTTACACTGGGAAGGAAACAAGCTTCCGGGGACCGGTTTCTGGCATTACAGCCGTCTTCGGCCCGGCTTGCTTGAATCCTGATGGTGCAATGAGCAAGGGACTCACATCTGAGTATACCCTTCCACGCTTATGGTGGACAAAATATTTAACAACAAGGGGTGGTGATGGACAGAGTTTCTGAATTAAGCAGAATACTCTCACCCAGTCAAGAGATCAGGGCTAAATCCAACACCGTTTTTTAGCTCACTGCACCATCCCAGCTCAGAACCTGGCTATATGCAAATTAGTCTGTTCCTGTCCCAGTGCGTGATGGGAACAGGGCAACCCAAACTACCAAGCCAATTCTTACACTGGGAAGGAAACAAGCTTCCGGGGACCGGTTTCTGGCATTACAGCCGTCTTCGGCCCGGCTTGCTTGAATCCTGATGGTGCAATGAGCAAGGGACTCACATCTGAGTATACCCTTCCACGCTTATGGTGGACAAAATATTTAACAACAAGGGGTGGTGATGGACAGAGTTTCTGAATTAAGCAGAATACTCTCACCCAGTCAAGAGATCAGGGCTAGATCCAACACCGTTTTTTAGCTCACTGCACCATCCCAGCTTAGAACCTGGCTATATGCAAATTAGTCTGTTCCTGTCCCAGTGCGTGATGGGAACAGGGCAAACCAAACTACCAAGCCAATTCTTACACTGGGAAGGAAACAAGCTTCCGGGGACCGGTTTCTGGCATTACAGCCGTCTTTGGCCCGGCTTGCTTGAATCCTGATGGTGCAATGAGCAAGGGACTCACATCTGAGTATACCCTTCCACGCTTATGGTGGACAAAATATTTAACAACAAGGGGTGTGATGGACAGAGTTTCTGAATTAAGCAGAATACTCTCACCCAGTCAAGAGATCAGGGCTAGATCCAACACCGTTTTTTAGCTCACTGCACCATCCCAGCTCAGAACCTGGCTATATGCAAATTAGTCTGTTCCTGTCCCAGTGCGTGATGGGAACAGGGCAAACCAAACTACCAAGCCAATTCTTACACTGGGAAGGAAACAAGCTTCCGGGGACCGGTTTCTGGCATTACAGCCGTCTTCGGCCCGGCTTGCTTGAATCCTGATGGTGCAATGAGCAAGGGACTCACATCTGAGTATACCCTTCCACGCTTATGGTGGACAAAATATTTAACAACAAGGGGTGGTGATGGACAGAGTTTCTGAATTAAGCAGAATACTCTCACCCAGTCAAGAGATCAGGGCTAAATCCAACACCGTTTTTTAGCTCACTGCACCATCCCAGCTCAGAACCTGGCTATATGCAAATTAGTCTGTTCCTGTCCCAGTGCGTGATGGGAACAGGGCAACCCAAACTACCAAGCCAATTCTTACACTGGGAAGGAAACAAGCTTCCGGGGACCGGTTTCTGGCATTACAGCCGTCTTCGGCCCGGCTTGCTTGAATCCTGATGGTGCAATGAGCAAGGGACTCACATCTGAGTATACCCTTCCACGCTTATGGTGGACAAAATATTTAACAACAAGGGGTGGTGATGGACAGAGTTTCTGAATTAAGCAGAATACTCTCACCCAGTCAAGAGATCAGGGCTAGATCCAACACCGTTTTTTAGCTCACTGCACCATCCCAGCTTAGAACCTGGCTATATGCAAATGAGTCTGTTCCTGTCCCAGTGCGTGATGGGAACAGGGCAAACCAAACTACCAAGCCAATTCTTACACTGGGAAGGAAACAAGCTTCCGGGGACCGGTTTCTGGCATTACAGCCGTCTTTGGCCCGGCTTGCTTGAATCCTGATGGTGCAATGAGCAAGGGACTCACATCTGAGTATACCCTTCCACGCTTATGGTGGACAAAATATTTAACAACAAGGGGTGGTGATGGACAGAGTTTCTGAATTAAGCAGAATACTCTCACCCAGTCAAGAGATCAGGGCTAGATCCAACACCGTTTTTTAGCTCACTGCACCATCCCAGCTGAGAACCTGGCTATATGCAAATTAGTCTGTTCCTGTCCCAGTGCGTGATGGGAACAGGGCAAACCAAACTACCAAGCCAATTCTTACACTGGGAAGGAAACAAGCTTCCGGGGACCGGTTTCTGGCATTACAGCCGTCTTCGGCCCGGCTTGCTTGAATCCTGATGGTGCAATGAGCAAGGGACTCACATCTGAGTATACCCTTCCACGCTTATGGTGGACAAAATATTTAACAACAAGGGGTGGTGATGGACAGAGTTTCTGAATTAAGCAGAATACTCTCACCCAGTCAAGAGATCAGGGCTAAATCCAACACCGTTTTTTAGCTCACTGCACCATCCCAGCTCAGAACCTGGCTATATGCAAATTAGTCTGTTCCTGTCCCAGTGCGTGATGGGAACAGGGCAACCCAAACTACCAAGCCAATTCTTACACTGGGAAGGAAACAAGCTTCCGGGGACCGGTTTCTGGCATTACAGCCATCTTCGGCCCGGCTTGCTTGAATCCTGATGGTGCAATGAGCAAGGGACTCACATCTGAGTATACCCTTCCACGCTTATGGTGGACAAAATATTTAACAACAAGGGGTGGTGATGGACAGAGTTTCTGAATTAAGCAGAATACTCTCACCCAGTCAAGAGATCAGGGCTAGATCCAACACCGTTTTTTAGCTCACTGCACCATCCCAGCTTAGAACCTGGCTATATGCAAATTAGTCTGTTCCTGTCCCAGTGCGTGATGGGAACAGGGCAAACCAAACTACCAAGCCAATTCTTACACTGGGAAGGAAACAAGCTTCCGGGGACCGGTTTCTGGCATTACAGCCGTCTTTGGCCCGGCTTGCTTGAATCCTGATGGTGCAATGAGCAAGGGACTCACATCTGAGTATACCCTTCCACGCTTATGGTGGACAAAATATTTAACAACAAGGGGTGGTGATGGACAGAGTTTCTGAATTAAGCAGAATACTCTCACCCAGTCAAGAGATCAGGGCTAGATCCAACACCGTTTTTTAGCTCACTGCACCATCCCAGCTCAGAACCTGGCTATATGCAAATTAGTCTGTTCCTGTCCCAGTGCGTGATGGGAACAGGGCAAACCAAACTACCAAGCCAATTCTTACACTGGGAAGGAAACAAGCTTCCGGGGACCGGTTTCTGGCATTACAGCCGTCTTCGGCCCGGCTTGCTTGAATCCTGATGGTGCAATGAGCAAGGGACTCACATCTGAGTATACCCTTCCACGCTTATGGTGGACAAAATATTTAACAACAAGGGGTGGTGATGGACAGAGTTTCTGAATTAAGCAGAATACTCTCACCCAGTCAAGAGATCAGGGCTAAATCCAACACCGTTTTTTAGCTCACTGCACCATCCCAGCTCAGAACCTGGCTATATGCAAATTAGTCTGTTCCTGTCCCAGTGCGTGATGGGAACAGGGCAACCCAAACTACCAAGCCAATTCTTACACTGGGAAGGAAACAAGCTTCCGGGGACCGGTTTCTGGCATTACAGCCGTCTTCGGCCCGGCTTGCTTGAATCCTGATGGTGCAATGAGCAAGGGACTCACATCTGAGTATACCCTTCCACGCTTATGGTGGACAAAATATTTAACAACAAGGGGTGGTGATGGACAGAGTTTCTGAATTAAGCAGAATACTCTCACCCAGTCAAGAGATCAGGGCTAGATCCAACACCGTTTTTTAGCTCACTGCACCATCCCAGCTTAGAACCTGGCTATATGCAAATGAGTCTGTTCCTGTCCCAGTGCGTGATGGGAACAGGGCAAACCAAACTACCAAGCCAATTCTTACACTGGGAAGGAAACAAGCTTCCGGGGACCGGTTTCTGGCATTACAGCCGTCTTTGGCCCGGCTTGCTTGAATCCTGATGGTGCAATGAGCAAGGGACTCACATCTGAGTATACCCTTCCACGCTTATGGTGGACAAAATATTTAACAACAAGGGGTGGTGATGGACAGAGTTTCTGAATTAAGCAGAATACTCTCACCCAGTCAAGAGATCAGGGCTAGATCCAACACCGTTTTTTAGTTCACTGCACCATCCCAGCTCAGAACCTGGCTATATGCAAATTAGTCTGTTCCTGTCCCAGTGCGTGATGGGAACAGGGCAAACCAAACTACCAAGCCAATTCTTACACTGGGAAGGAAACAAGCTTCCGGGGACCGGTTTCTGGCATTACAGCCGTCTTCGGCCCGGCTTGCTTGAATCCTGATGGTGCAATGAGCAAGGGACTCACATCTGAGTATACCCTTCCACGCTTATGGTGGACAAAATATTTAACAACAAGGGGTGGTGATGGACAGAGTTTCTGAATTAAGCAGAATACTCTCACCCAGTCAAGAGATCAGGGCTAGATCCAACACCGTTTTTTAGCTCACTGCACCATCCCAGCTCAGAACCTGGCTATATGCAAATTAGTCTGTTCCTGTCCCAGTGCGTGATGGGAACAGGGCAAACCAAACTACCAAGCCAATTCTTACACTGGGAAGGAAACAAGCTTCCGGGGACCGGTTTCTGGCATTACAGCCGTCTTCGGCCCGGCTTGCTTGAATTCTGATGGTGCAATGAGCAAGGGACTCACATCTGAGTATACCCTTCCACGCTTATGGTGGACAAAATATTTAACAACAAGGGGTGGTGATGGACAGAGTTTCTGAATTAAGCAGAATACTCTCACCCAGTCAAGAGATCAGGGCTAAATCCAACACCGTTTTTTAGCTCACTGCACCATCCCAGCTCAGAACCTGGCTATATGCAAATTAGTCTGTTCCTGTCCCAGTGCGTGATGGGAACAGGGCAACCCAAACTACCAAGCCAATTCTTACACTGGGAAGGAAACAAGCTTCCGGGGACCGGTTTCTGGCATTACAGCCGTCTTCGGCCCGGCTTGCTTGAATCCTGATGGTGCAATGAGCAAGGGACTCACATCTGAGTATACCCTTCCACGCTTATGGTGGACAAAATATTTAACAACAAGGGGTGGTGATGGACAGAGTTTCTGAATTAAGCAGAATACTCTCACCCAGTCAAGAGATCAGGGCTAGATCCAACACCGTTTTTTAGCTCACTGCACCATCCCAGCTTAGAACCTGGCTATATGCAAATTAGTCTTTTCCTGTCCCAGTGCGTGATGGGAACAGGGCAAACCAAACTACCAAGCCAATTCTTACACTGGGAAGGAAACAAGCTTCCGGGGACCGGTTTCTGGCATTACAGCCGTCTTTGGCCCGGCTTGCTTGAATCCTGATGGTGCAATGAGCAAGGGACTCACATCTGAGTATACCCTTCCACGCTTATGGTGGACAAAATATTTAACAACAAGGGGTGTGATGGACAGAGTTTCTGAATTAAGCAGAATACTCTCACCCAGTCAAGAGATCAGGGCTAGATCCAACACCGTTTTTTAGCTCACTGCACCATCCCAGCTCAGAACCTGGCTATATGCAAATTAGTCTGTTCCTGTCCCAGTGCGTGATGGGAACAGGGCAAACCAAACTACCAAGCCAATTCTTACACTGGGAAGGAAACAAGCTTCCGGGGACCGGTTTCTGGCATTACAGCCGTCTTCGGCCCGGCTTGCTTGAATCCTGATGGTGCAATGAGCAAGGGACTCACATCTGAGTATACCCTTCCACGCTTATGGTGGACAAAATATTTAACAACAAGGGGTGGTGATGGACAGAGTTTCTGAATTAAGCAGAATACTCTCACCCAGTCAAGAGATCAGGGCTAAATCCAACACCGTTTTTTAGCTCACTGCACCATCCCAGCTCAGAACCTGGCTATATGCAAATTAGTCTGTTCCTGTCCCAGTGCGTGATGGGAACAGGGCAACCCAAACTACCAAGCCAATTCTTACACTGGGAAGGAAACAAGCTTCCGGGGACCGGTTTCTGGCATTACAGCCGTCTTCGGCCCGGCTTGCTTGAATCCTGATGGTGCAATGAGCAAGGGACTCACATCTGAGTATACCCTTCCACGCTTATGGTGGACAAAATATTTAACAACAAGGGGTGGTGATGGACAGAGTTTCTGAATTAAGCAGAATACTCTCACCCAGTCAAGAGATCAGGGCTAGATCCAACACCGTTTTTTAGCTCACTGCACCATCCCAGCTTAGAACCTGGCTATATGCAAATGAGTCTGTTCCTGTCCCAGTGCGTGATGGGAACAGGGCAAACCAAACTACCAAGCCAATTCTTACACTGGGAAGGAAACAAGCTTCCGGGGACCGGTTTCTGGCATTACAGCCGTCTTTGGCCCGGCTTGCTTGAATCCTGATGGTGCAATGAGCAAGGGACTCACATCTGAGTATACCCTTCCACGCTTATGGTGGACAAAATATTTAACAACAAGGGGTGGTGATGGACAGAGTTTCTGAATTAAGCAGAATACTCTCACCCAGTCAAGAGATCAGGGCTAGATCCAACACCGTTTTTTAGCTCACTGCACCATCCCAGCTGAGAACCTGGCTATATGCAAATTAGTCTGTTCCTGTCCCAGTGCGTGATGGGAACAGGGCAAACCAAACTACCAAGCCAATTCTTACACTGGGAAGGAAACAAGCTTCCGGGGACCGGTTTCTGGCATTACAGCCGTCTTCGGCCCGGCTTGCTTGAATCCTGATGGTGCAATGAGCAAGGGACTCACATCTGAGTATACCCTTCCACGCTTATGGTGGACAAAATATTTAACAACAAGGGGTGGTGATGGACAGAGTTTCTGAATTAAGCAGAATACTCTCACCCAGTCAAGAGATCAGGGCTAAATCCAACACCGTTTTTTAGCTCACTGCACCATCCCAGCTCAGAACCTGGCTATATGCAAATTAGTCTGTTCCTGTCCCAGTGCGTGATGGGAACAGGGCAACCCAAACTACCAAGCCAATTCTTACACTGGGAAGGAAACAAGCTTCCGGGGACCGGTTTCTGGCATTACAGCCGTCTTCGGCCCGGCTTGCTTGAATCCTGATGGTGCAATGAGCAAGGGACTCACATCTGAGTATACCCTTCCACGCTTATGGTGGACAAAATATTTAACAACAAGGGGTGGTGATGGACAGAGTTTCTGAATTAAGCAGAATACTCTCACCCAGTCAAGAGATCAGGGCTAGATCCAACACCGTTTTTTAGCTCACTGCACCATCCCAGCTTAGAACCTGGCTATATGCAAATGAGTCTGTTCCTGTCCCAGTGCGTGATGGGAACAGGGCAAACCAAACTACCAAGCCAATTCTTACACTGGGAAGGAAACAAGCTTCCGGGGACCGGTTTCTGGCATTACAGCCGTCTTTGGCCCGGCTTGCTTGAATCCTGATGGTGCAATGAGCAAGGGACTCACATCTGAGTATACCCTTCCACGCTTATGGTGGACAAAATATTTAACAACAAGGGGTGGTGATGGACAGAGTTTCTGAATTAAGCAGAATACTCTCACCCAGTCAAGAGATCAGGGCTAGATCCAACACCGTTTTTTAGCTCACTGCACCATCCCAGCTCAGAACCTGGCTATATGCAAATTAGTCTGTTCCTGTCCCAGTGCGTGATGGGAACAGGGCAAACCAAACTACCAAGCCAATTCTTACACTGGGAAGGAAACAAGCTTCCGGGGACCGGTTTCTGGCATTACAGCCGTCTTCGGCCCGGCTTGCTTGAATCCTGATGGTGCAATGAGCAAGGGACTCACATCTGAGTATACCCTTCCACGCTTATGGTGGACAAAATATTTAACAACAAGGGGTGGTGATGGACAGAGTTTCTGAATTAAGCAGAATACTCTCACCCAGTCAAGAGATCAGGGCTAAATCCAACACCGTTTTTTAGCTCACTGCACCATCCCAGCTCAGAACCTGGCTATATGCAAATTAGTCTGTTCCTGTCCCAGTGCGTGATGGGAACAGGGCAACCCAAACTACCAAGCCAATTCTTACACTGGGAAGGAAACAAGCTTCCGGGGACCGGTTTCTGGCATTACAGCCGTCTTCGGCCCGGCTTGCTTGAATCCTGATGGTGCAATGAGCAAGGGACTCACATCTGAGTATACCCTTCCACGCTTATGGTGGACAAAATATTTAACAACAAGGGGTGGTGATGGACAGAGTTTCTGAATTAAGCAGAATACTCTCACCCAGTCAAGAGATCAGGGCTAGATCCAACACCGTTTTTTAGCTCACTGCACCATCCCAGCTTAGAACCTGGCTATATGCAAATGAGTCTGTTCCTGTCCCAGTGCGTGATGGGAACAGGGCAAACCAAACTACCAAGCCAATTCTTACACTGGGAAGGAAACAAGCTTCCGGGGACCGGTTTCTGGCATTACAGCCGTCTTTGGCCCGGCTTGCTTGAATCCTGATGGTGCAATGAGCAAGGGACTCACATCTGAGTATACCCTTCCACGCTTATGGTGGACAAAATATTTAACAACAAGGGGTGGTGATGGACAGAGTTTCTGAATTAAGCAGAATACTCTCACCCAGTCAAGAGATCAGGGCTAGATCCAACACCGTTTTTTAGTTCACTGCACCATCCCAGCTCAGAACCTGGCTATATGCAAATTAGTCTGTTCCTGTCCCAGTGCGTGATGGGAACAGGGCAAACCAAACTACCAAGCCAATTCTTACACTGGGAAGGAAACAAGCTTCCGGGGACCGGTTTCTGGCATTACAGCCGTCTTCGGCCCGGCTTGCTTGAATCCTGATGGTGCAATGAGCAAGGGACTCACATCTGAGTATACCCTTCCACGCTTATGGTGGACAAAATATTTAACAACAAGGGGTGGTGATGGACAGAGTTTCTGAATTAAGCAGAATACTCTCACCCAGTCAAGAGATCAGGGCTAGATCCAACACCGTTTTTTAGCTCACTGCACCATCCCAGCTCAGAACCTGGCTATATGCAAATTAGTCTGTTCCTGTCCCAGTGCGTGATGGGAACAGGGCAAACCAAACTACCAAGCCAATTCTTACACTGGGAAGGAAACAAGCTTCCGGGGACCGGTTTCTGGCATTACAGCCGTCTTCGGCCCGGCTTGCTTGAATTCTGATGGTGCAATGAGCAAGGGACTCACATCTGAGTATACCCTTCCACGCTTATGGTGGACAAAATATTTAACAACAAGGGGTGGTGATGGACAGAGTTTCTGAATTAAGCAGAATACTCTCACCCAGTCAAGAGATCAGGGCTAGATCCAACACCGTTTTTTAGCTCACTGCACCATCCCAGCTCAGAACCTGGCTATATGCAAATTAGTCTGTTCCTGTCCCAGTGCGTGATGGGAACAGGGCAAACCAAACTACCAAGCCAATTCTTACACTGGGAAGGAAACAAGCTTCCAGGGACCGGTTTCTGGCATTACAGCCGTCTTCGGCCCGGCTTGCTTGAATCCTGATGGTGCAATGAGCAAGGGACTCACATCTGAGTATACCCTTCCACGCTTATGGTGGACAAAATATTTAACAACAAGGGGTGGTGATGGACAGAGTTTCTGAATTAAGCAGAATACTCTCACCCAGTCAAGAGATCAGGGCTAGATCCAACACCGTTTTTTAGCTCACTGCACCATCCCAGCTCAGAACCTGGCTATATGCAAATTAGTCTGTTCCTGTCCCAGTGCGTGATGGGAACAGGGCAAACCAAACTACCAAGCCAATTCTTACACTGGGAAGGAAACAAGCTTCCGGGGACCGGTTTCTGGCATTACAGCCGTCTTCGGCCCGGCTTGCTTGAATCCTGATGGTGCAATGAGCAAGGGACTCACATCTGAGTATACCCTTCCACGCTTATGGTGGACAAAATATTTAACAACAAGGGGTGGTGATGGACAGAGTTTCTGAATTAAGCAGAATACTCTCACCCAGTCAAGAGATCAGGGCTAGATCCAACACCGTTTTTTAGCTCACTGCACCATCCCAGCTCAGAACCTGGCTATATGCAAATTAGTCTGTTCCTGTCCCAGTGCGTGATGGGAACAGGGCAAACCAAACTACCAAGCCAATTCTTACACTGGGAAGGAAACAAGCTTCCAGGGACCGGTTTCTGGCATTACAGCCGTCTTCGGCCCGGCTTGCTTGAATCCTGATGGTGCAATGAGCAAGGGACTCACATCTGAGTATACCCTTCCACGCTTATGGTGGACAAAATATTTAACAACAAGGGGTGGTGATGGACAGAGTTTCTGAATTAAGCAGAATACTCTCACCCAGTCAAGAGATCAGGGCTAGATCCAACACCGTTTTTTAGCTCACTGCACCATCCCAGCTCAGAACCTGGCTATATGCAAATTAGTCTGTTCCTGTCCCAGTGCGTGATGGGAACAGGGCAAACCAAACTACCAAGCCAATTCTTACACTGGGAAGGAAACAAGCTTCCGGGGACCGGTTTCTGGCATTACAGCCGTCTTCGGCCCGGCTTGCTTGAATCCTGATGGTGCAATGAGCAAGGGACTCACATCTGAGTATACCCTTTCACGCTTATGGTGGACAAAATATTTAACAACAAGGGGTGGTGATGGACAGAGTTTCTGAATTAAACAGAATACTCTCACCCAGTCAAGAGATCAGGGCTAGATCCAACACCGTTTTTTAGCTCACTGCACCATCCCAGCTCAGAACCTGGCTATATGCAAATTAGTCTGTTCCTGTCCCAGTGCGTGATGGGAACAGGGCAAACCAAACTACCAAGCCAATTCTTACACTGGGAAGGAAACAAGCTTCCGGGGACCGGTTTCTGGCATTACAGCCGTCTTCGGCCCGGCTTGCTTGAATCCTGATGGTGCAATGAGCAAGGGACTCACATCTGAGTATACCCTTCCACGCTTATGGTGGACAAAATATTTAACAACAAGGGGTGGTGATGGACAGAGTTTCTGAATTAAGCGGAATACTCTCACCCAGTCAAGAGATCAGGGCTAGATCCAACACTGTTTTTTAGCTCACTGCACCATCCCAGCTCAGAACCTGGCTATATGCAAATTAGTCTGTTCCTGTCCCAGTGCGTGATGGGAACAGAGCAACCCAAACTACCAAGCCAATTCTTACACTGGCAAGGAAACAAGCTTCCGGGGACCGGTTTCTGGCATTACAGCCGTCTTCGGCGGCGGCCCGGCTTGCTTGAATCCTGATGGTGCAATGAGCAAGGGACTCACATCTGAGTATACCCTTCCACGCTTATGGTGGACAAAATATTTAACAACAAGGGGTGGTGATGGACAGAGTTTCTGAATTAAGCAGAATACTCTCACCCAGTCAAGAGATCACGGCTAGATCCAACACCGTTTTTTAGCTCACTGCACCATCCCAGCTTAGAACCTGGCTATATGCAAATTAGTCTGTTCCTGTCCCAGTGCGTGATGGGAACAGGGCAAACCAAACTACCAAGCCAATTCTTACACTGGGAAGGAAACAAGCTTCGGGGGACCGGTTTCTGGCATTACAGCCGTCTTTGGCCCGGCTTGCTTGAATCCTGATGGTGCAATGAGCAAGGGACTCACATCTGAGTATACCCTTCCACGCTTATGGTGGACAAAATATTTAACAACAAGGGGTGGTGATGGACAGAGTTTCTGAATTAAGCAGAATACTCTCACCCAGTCAAGAGATCAGGGCTAGATCCAACACCGTTTTTAGCTCACTACACCATCCCAGCTCAGAACCTGGCTATATGCAAATTAGTCTGTTCCTGTCCCAGTGCGTGATGGGAACAGGGCAAACCAAACTACCAAGCCAATTCTTACACTGGGAAGGAAACAAGCTTCCGGGGACCGGTTTCTGGCATTACAGCCGTCTTCGGCCCGGCTTGCTTGAATCCTGATGGTGCAATGAGCAAGGGACTCACATCTGAGTCTACCCTTCCACGCTTATGGTGGACAAAATATTTAACAACAAGGGGTGGTGATGGACAGAGTTTCTGAATTAAGCAGAATACTCTCACCCAGTCAAGAGATCAGGGCTCGATCCAACACCGTTTTTTAGCTCACTGCACCATCCCAGCTCAGAACCTGGCTATATGCAAATTAGTCTGTTCCTGTCCCAGTGCGTGATGGGAACAGGGCAAACCAAACTACCAAGCCAATTCTTACACTGGGAAGGAAACAAGCTTCCGGGGACCGGTTTCTGGCATTACAGCCGTCTTCGGCCCGGCTTGCTTGAATCCTGATGGTGCAATGAGCAAGGGACTCACATCTGAGTATACCCTTCCACGCTTATGGTGGACAAAATATTTAACAACAAGGGGTGGTGATGGACAGAGTTTCTGAATTAAGCAGAATACTCTCACCCAGTCAAGAGATCAGGGCTAAATCCAACACCATTTTTTAGCTCACTGCACCATCCCAGCTCAGAACCTGGCTATATGCAAATTAGTCTGTTCCTGTCCCAGTGCGTGATGGGAACAGGGCAACCCAAACTACCAAGCCAATTCTTACACTGGGAAGGAAACAAGCTTCCGGGGACCGGTTTCTGGCATTACAGCCGTCTTCGGCCCGGCTTGCTTGAATCCTGATGGTGCAATGAGCAAGGGACTCACATCTGAGTATACCCTTCCACGCTTATGGTGGACAAAATATTTAACAACAAGGGGTGGTGATGGACAGAGTTTCTGAATTAAGCAGAATACTCTCACCCAGTCAAGAGATCAGGGCTAGATCCAACACCGTTTTTTAGCTCACTGCACCATCCCAGCTTAGAACCTGGCTATATGCAAATGAGTCTGTTCCTGTCCCAGTGCGTGATGGGAACAGGGCAAACCAAACTACCAAGCCAATTCTTACACTGGGAAGGAAACAAGCTTCCGGGGACCGGTTTCTGGCATTACAGCCGTCTTTGTCCCGGCTTGCTTGAATCCTGATGGTGCAATGAGCAAGGGACTCACATCTGAGTATACCCTTCCACGCTTATGGTGGACAAAATATTTAACAACAAGGGGTGGTGATGGACAGAGTTTCTGAATTAAGCAGAATACTCTCACCCAGTCAAGAGATCAGGGCTAGATCCAACACCGTTTTTTAGCTCACTGCACCATCCCAGCTAAGAACCTGGCTATATGCAAATTAGTCTGTTCCTGTCCCAGTGCGTGATGGGAACAGGGCAAACCAAACTACCAAGCCAATTCTTACACTGGGAAGGAAACAAGCTTCCGGGGACCGGTTTCTGGCATTACAGCCGTCTTCGGCCCGGCTTGCTTGAATCCTGATGGTGCAATGAGCAAGGGACTCACATCTGAGTATACCCTTCCACGCTTATGGTGGACAAAATATTTAACAACAAGGGGTGGTGATGGACAGAGTTTCTGAATTAAGCAGAATACTCTCACCCAGTCAAGAGATCAGGGCTAGATCCAACACCGTTTTTTAGCTCACTGCACCATCCCAGCTCAGAACCTGGCTATATGCAAATTAGTCTGTTCCTGTCCCAGTGCGTGATGGGAACAGGGCAAACCAAACTACCAAGCCAATTCTTACACTGGGAAGGAAACAAGCTTCCGGGGACCGGTTTCTGGCATTACAGCCGTCTTCGGCCCGGCTTGCTTGAATCCTGATGGTGCAATGAGCAAGGGACTCACATCTGAGTATACCCTTCCACGCTTATGGTGGACAAAATATTTAACAACAAGGGGTGGTGATGGACAGAGTTTCTGAATTAAGCAGAATACTCTCACCCAGTCAAGAGATCACGGCTAGATCCAACACCGTTTTTTAGCTCACTGCACCATCCCAGCTTAGAACCTGGCTATATGCAAATTAGTCTGTTCCTGTCCCAGTGCGTGATGGGAACAGGGCAAACCAAACTACCAAGCCAATTCTTACACTGGGAAGGAAACAAGCTTCCAGGGACCGGTTTCTGGCATTACAGCCGTCTTCGGCCCGGCTTGCTTGAATCCTGATGGTGCAATGAGCAAGGGACTCACATCTGAGTATACCCTTCCACGCTTATGGTGGACAAAATATTTAACAACAAGGGGTGGTGATGGACAGAGTTTCTGAATTAAGCAGAATACTCTCACCCAGTCAAGAGATCACGGCTAGATCCAACACCGTTTTTTAGCTCACTGCACCATCCCAGCTTAGAACCTGGCTATATGCAAATTAGTCTGTTCCTGTCCCAGTGCGTGATGGGAACAGGGCAAACCAAACTACCAAGCCAATTCTTACACTGGGAAGGAAACAAGCTTCCGGGGACCGGTTTCTGGCATTACAGCCGTCTTTGGCCCGGCTTGCTTGAATCCTGATGATGCAATGAGCAAGGGACTCACATCTGAGTATACCCTTCCACGCTTATGGTGGACAAAATATTTAACAACAAGGGGTGGTGATGGACAGAGTTTCTGAATTAAGCAGAATACTCTCACCCAGTCAAGAGATCAGGGCTAGATCCAACACCGTTTTTAGCTCACTACACCATCCCAGCTCAGAACCTGGCTATATGCAAATTAGTCTGTTCCTGTCCCAGTGCGTGATGGGAACAGGGCAAACCAAACTACCAAGCCAATTCTTACACTGGGAAGGAAACAAGCTTCCGGGGACCGGTTTCTGGCATTACAGCCGTCTTCGGCCCGGCTTGCTTGAATCCTGATGGTGCAATGAGCAAGGGACTCACATCTGAGTATACCCTTCCACGCTTATGGTGGACAAAATATTTAACAACAAGGGGTGGTGATGGACAGAGTTTCTGAATTAAGCAGAATACTCTCACCCAGTCAAGAGATCAGGGCTAGATCCAACACCGTTTTTTAGCTCACTGCACCATCCCAGCTTAGAACCTGGCTATATGCAAATGAGTCTGTTCCTGTCCCAGTGCGTGATGGGAACAGGGCAAACCAAACTACCAAGCCAATTCTTACACTGGGAAGGAAACAAGCTTCCGGGGACCGGTTTCTGGCATTACAGCCGTCTTTGTCCCGGCTTGCTTGAATCCTGATGGTGCAATGAGCAAGGGACTCACATCTGAGTATACCCTTCCACGCTTATGGTGGACAAAATATTTAACAACAAGGGGTGGTGATGGACAGAGTTTCTGAATTAAGCAGAATACTCTCACCCAGTCAAGAGATCAGGGCTAGATCCAACACCGTTTTTTAGCTCACTGCACCATCCCAGCTCAGAACCTGGCTATATGCAAATTAGTCTGTTCCTGTCCCAGTGCGTGATGGGAACAGGGCAAACCAAACTACCAAGCCAATTCTTACACTGGGAAGGAAACAAGCTTCCGGGGACCGGTTTCTGGCATTACAGCCGTCTTCGGCCCGGCTTGCTTGAATCCTGATGGTGCAATGAGCAAGGGACTCACATCTGAGTATACCCTTCCACGCTTATGGTGGACAAAATATTTAACAACAAGGGGTGGTGATGGACAGAGTTTCTGAATTAAGCAGAATACTCTCACCCAGTCAAGAGATCAGGGCTAGATCCAACACCGTTTTTTAGCTCACTGCACCATCCCAGCTCAGAACCTGGCTATATGCAAATTAGTCTGTTCCTGTCCCAGTGCGTGATGGGAACAGGGCAAACCAAACTACCAAGCCAATTCTTACACTGGGAAGGAAACAAGCTTCCGGGGACCGGTTTCTGGCATTACAGCCGTCTTCGGCCCGGCTTGCTTGAATCCTGATGGTGCAATGAGCAAGGGACTCACATCTGAGTATACCCTTCCACGCTTATGGTGGACAAAATATTTAACAACAAGGGGTGGTGATGGACAGAGTTTCTGAATTAAGCAGAATACTCTCACCCAGTCAAGAGATCACGGCTAGATCCAACACCGTTTTTTAGCTCACTGCACCATCCCAGCTTAGAACCTGGCTATATGCAAATTAGTCTGTTCCTGTCCCAGTGCGTGATGGGAACAGGGCAAACCAAACTACCAAGCCAATTCTTACACTGGGAAGGAAACAAGCTTCCAGGGACCGGTTTCTGGCATTACAGCCGTCTTCGGCCCGGCTTGCTTGAATCCTGATGGTGCAATGAGCAAGGGACTCACATCTGAGTATACCCTTCCACGCTTATGGTGGACAAAATATTTAACAACAAGGGGTGGTGATGGACAGAGTTTCTGAATTAAGCAGAATACTCTCACCCAGTCAAGAGATCACGGCTAGATCCAACACCGTTTTTTAGCTCACTGCACCATCCCAGCTTAGAACCTGGCTATATGCAAATTAGTCTGTTCCTGTCCCAGTGCGTGATGGGAACAGGGCAAACCAAACTACCAAGCCAATTCTTACACTGGGAAGGAAACAAGCTTCCGGGGACCGGTTTCTGGCATTACAGCCGTCTTTGGCCCGGCTTGCTTGAATCCTGATGGTGCAATGAGCAAGGGACTCACATCTGAGTATACCCTTCCACGCTTATGGTGGACAAAATATTTAACAACAAGGGGTGGTGATGGACAGAGTTTCTGAATTAAGCAGAATACTCTCACCCAGTCAAGAGATCAGGGCTAGATCCAACACCGTTTTTAGCTCACTACACCATCCCAGCTCAGAACCTGGCTATATGCAAATTAGTCTGTTCCTGTCCCAGTGCGTGATGGGAACAGGGCAAACCAAACTACCAAGCCAATTCTTACACTGGGAAGGAAACAAGCTTCCGGGGACCGGTTTCTGGCATTACAGCCGTCTTCGGCCCGGCTTGCTTGAATCCTGATGGTGCAATGAGCAAGGGACTCACATCTGAGTATACCCTTCCACGCTTATGGTGGACAAAATATTTAACAACAAGGGGTGGTGATGGACAGAGTTTCTGAATTAAGCAGAATACTCTCACCCAGTCAAGAGATCAGGGCTAGATCCAACACCGTTTTTTAGCTCACTGCACCATCCCAGCTCAGAACCTGGCTATATGCAAATTAGTCTGTTCCTGTCCCAGTGCGTGATGGGAACAGGGCAAACCAAACTACCAAGCCAATTCTTACACTGGGAAGGAAACAAGCTTCCGGGGACCGGTTTCTGGCATTACAGCCGTCTTCGGCCCGGCTTGCTTGAATCCTGATGGTGCAATGAGCAAGGGACTCACATCTGAGTATACCCTTCCACGCTTATGGTGGACAAAATATTTAACAACAAGGGGTGGTGATGGACAGAGTTTCTGAATTAAGCAGAATACTCTCACCCAGTCAAGAGATCAGGGCTAAATCCAACACCGTTTTTTAGCTCACTGCACCATCCCAGCTCAGAACCTGGCTATATGCAAATTAGTCTGTTCCTGTCCCAGTGCGTGATGGGAACAGGGCAACCCAAACTACCAAGCCAATTCTTACACTGGGAAGGAAACAAGCTTCCGGGGACCGGTTTCTGGCATTACAGCCGTCTTCGGCCCGGCTTGCTTGAATCCTGATGGTGCAATGAGCAAGGGACTCACATCTGAGTATACCCTTCCACGCTTATGGTGGACAAAATATTTAACAACAAGGGGTGGTGATGGACAGAGTTTCTGAATTAAGCAGAATACTCTCACCCAGTCAAGAGATCAGGGCTAGATCCAACACCGTTTTTTAGCTCACTGCACCATCCCAGCTCAGAACCTGGCTATATGCAAATTAGTCTGTTCCTGTCCCAGTGCGTGATGGGAACAGGGCAAACCAAACTACCAAGCCAATTCTTACACTGGGAAGGAAACAAGCTTCCGGGGACCGGTTTCTGGCATTACAGCCGTCTTCGGCCTGGCTTGCTTGAATCCTGATGGTGCAATGAGCAAGGGACTCACATCTGAGTATACCCTTCCACGCTTATGGTGGACAAAATATTTAACAACAAGGGGTGGTGATGGACAGAGTTTCTGAATTAAGCAGAATACTCTCACCCAGTCAAGAGATCACGGCTAGATCCAACACCGTTTTTTAGCTCACCTCACCATCCCAGCTTAGAACCTGGCTATATGCAAATTAGTCTGTTCCTGTCCCAGTGCGTGATGGGAACAGGGCAAACCAAACTACCAAGCCAATTCTTACACTGGGAAGGAAACAAGCTTCCGGGGACCGGTTTCTGGCATTACAGCCGTCTTTGGCCCGGCTTGCTTGAATCCTGATGGTGCAATGAGCAAGGGACTCACATCTGAGTATACCCTTCCACGCTTATGGTGGACAAAATATTTAACAACAAGGGGTGGTGATGGACAGAGTTTCTGAATTAAGCAGAATACTCTCACCCAGTCAAGAGATCAGGGCTAGATCCAACACCGTTTTTAGCTCACTACACCATCCCAGCTCAGAACCTGGCTATATGCAAATTAGTCTGTTCCTGTCCCAGTGCGTGATGGGAACAGGGCAAACCAAACTACCAAGCCAATTCTTACACTGGGAAGGAAACAAGCTTCCGGGGACCGGTTTCTGGCATTACAGCCGTCTTCGGCCCGGCTTGCTTGAATCCTGATGGTGCAATGAGCAAGGGACTCACATCTGAGTATACCCTTCCACGCTTATGGTGGACAAAATATTTAACAACAAGGGGTGGTGATGGACAGAGTTTCTGAATTAAGCAGAATACTCTCACCCAGTCAAGAGATCAGGGCTAGATCCAACACCGTTTTTTAGCTCACTGCACCATCCCAGCTCAGAACCTGGCTATATGCAAATTAGTCTGTTCCTGTCCCAGTGCGTGATGGGAACAGGGCAAACCAAACTACCAAGCCAATTCTTACACTGGGAAGGAAACAAGCTTCCGGGGACCGGTTTCTGGCATTACAGCCGTCTTCGGCCCGGCTTGCTTGAATCCTGATGGTGCAATGAGCAAGGGACTCACATCTGAGTATACCCTTCCACGCTTATGGTGGACAAAATATTTAACAACAAGGGGTGGTGATGGACAGAGTTTCTGAATTAAGCAGAATACTCTCACCCAGTCAAGAGATCAGGGCTAAATCCAACACCGTTTTTTAGCTCACTGCACCATCCCAGCTCAGAACCTGGCTACATGCAAATTAGTCTGTTCCTGTCCCAGTGCGTGATGGGAACAGGGCAACCCAAACTACCAAGCCAATTCTTACACTGGGAAGGAAACAAGCTTCCGGGGACCGGTTTCTGGCATTACAGCCGTCTTCGGCCCGGCTTGCTTGAATCCTGATGGTGCAATGAGCAAGGGACTCACATCTGAGTATACCCTTCCACGCTTATGGTGGACAAAATATTTAACAACAAGGGGTGGTGATGGACAGAGTTTCTGAATTAAGCAGAATACTCTCACCCAGTCAAGAGATCAGGGCTAGATCCAACACCGTTTTTTAGCTCACTGCACCATCCCAGCTTAGAACCTGGCTATATGCAAATGAGTCTGTTCCTGTCCCAGTGCGTGATGGGAACAGGGCAAACCAAACTACCAAGCCAATTCTTACACTGGGAAGGAAACAAGCTTCCGGGGACCGGTTTCTGGCATTACAGCCGTCTTTGGCCCGGCTTGCTTGAATCCTGATGGTGCAATGAGCAAGGGACTCACATCTGAGTATACCCTTCCACGCTTATGGTGGACAAAATATTTAACAACAAGGGGTGGTGATGGACAGAGTTTCTGAATTAAGCAGAATACTCTCACCCAGTCAAGAGATCAGGGCTAGATCCAACACCGTTTTTTAGCTCACTGCACCATCCCAGCTCAGAACCTGGCTATATGCAAATTAGTCTGTTCCTGTCCCAGTGCGTGATGGGAACAGGGCAAACCAAACTACCAAGCCAATTCTTACACTGGGAAGGAAACAAGCTTCCGGGGACCGGTTTCTGGCATTACAGCCGTCTTCGGCCCGGCTTGCTTGAATCCTGATGGTGCAATGAGCAAGGGACTCACATCTGAGTATACCCTTCCACGCTTATGGTGGACAAAATATTTAACAACAAGGGGTGGTGATGGACAGAGTTTCTGAATTAAGCAGAATACTCTCACCCAGTCAAGAGATCAGGGCTAGATCCAACACCGTTTTTTAGCTCACTGCACCATCCCAGCTCAGAACCTGGCTATATGCAAATTAGTCTGTTCCTGTCCCAGTGCGTGATGGGAACAGGGCAAACCAAACTACCAAGCCAATTCTTACACTGGGAAGGAAACAAGCTTCCGGGGACCGGTTTCTGGCATTACAGCCGTCTTCGGCCCGGCTTGCTTGAATTCTGATGGTGCAATGAGCAAGGGACTCACATCTGAGTATACCCTTCCACGCTTATGGTGGACAAAATATTTAACAACAAGGGGTGGTGATGGACAGAGTTTCTGAATTAAGCAGAATACTCTCACCCAGTCAAGAGATCAGGGCTAGATCCAACACCGTTTTTTAGCTCACTGCACCATCCCAGCTCAGAACCTGGCTATATGCAAATTAGTCTGTTCCTGTCCCAGTGCGTGATGGGAACAGGGCAAACCAAACTACCAAGCCAATTCTTACACTGGGAAGGAAACAAGCTTCCAGGGACCGGTTTCTGGCATTACAGCCGTCTTCGGCCCGGCTTGCTTGAATCCTGATGGTGCAATGAGCAAGGGACTCACATCTGAGTATACCCTTCCACGCTTATGGTGGACAAAATATTTAACAACAAGGGGTGGTGATGGACAGAGTTTCTGAATTAAGCAGAATACTCTCACCCAGTCAAGAGATCAGGGCTAGATCCAACACCGTTTTTTAGCTCACTGCACCATCCCAGCTCAGAACCTGGCTATATGCAAATTAGTCTGTTCCTGTCCCAGTGCGTGATGGGAACAGGGCAAACCAAACTACCAAGCCAATTCTTACACTGGGAAGGAAACAAGCTTCCGGGGACCGGTTTCTGGCATTACAGCCGTCTTCGGCCCGGCTTGCTTGAATCCTGATGGTGCAATGAGCAAGGGACTCACATCTGAGTATACCCTTCCACGCTTATGGTGGACAAAATATTTAACAACAAGGGGTGGTGATGGACAGAGTTTCTGAATTAAGCAGAATACTCTCACCCAGTCAAGAGATCACGGCTAGATCCAACACCGTTTTTTAGCTCACTGCACCATCCCAGCTTAGAACCTGGCTATATGCAAATTAGTCTGTTCCTGTCCCAGTGCGTGATGGGAACAGGGCAAACCAAACTACCAAGCCAATTCTTACACTGGGAAGGAAACAAGCTTCCGGGGACCGGTTTCTGGCATTACAGCCGTCTTTGGCCCGGCTTGCTTGAATCCTGATGGTGCAATGAGCAAGGGACTCACATCTGAGTATACCCTTCCACGCTTATGGTGGACAAAATATTTAACAACAAGGGGTGGTGATGGACAGAGTTTCTGAATTAAGCAGAATACTCTCACCCAGTCAAGAGATCAGGGCTAGATCCAACACCGTTTTTAGCTCACTACACCATCCCAGCTCAGAACCTGGCTATATGCAAATTAGTCTGTTCCTGTCCCAGTGCGTGATGGGAACAGGGCAAACCAAACTACCAAGCCAATTCTTACACTGGGAAGGAAACAAGCTTCCGGGGACCGGTTTCTGGCATTACAGCCGTCTTCGGCCCGGCTTGCTTGAATCCTGATGGTGCAATGAGCAAGGGACTCACATCTGAGTATACCCTTCCACGCTTATGGTGGACAAAATATTTAACAACAAGGGGTGGTGATGGACAGAGTTTCTGAATTAAGCAGAATACTCTCACCCAGTCAAGAGATCAGGGCTAGATCCAACACCGTTTTTTAGCTCACTGCACCATCCCAGCTCAGAACCTGGCTATATGCAAATTAGTCTGTTCCTGTCCCAGTGCGTGATGGGAACAGGGCAAACCAAACTACCAAGCCAATTCTTACACTGGGAAGGAAACAAGCTTCCAGGGACCGGTTTCTGGCATTACAGCCGTCTTCGGCCCGGCTTGCTTGAATCCTGATGGTGCAATGAGCAAGGGACTCACATCTGAGTATACCCTTCCACGCTTATGGTGGACAAAATATTTAACAACAAGGGGTGGTGATGGACAGAGTTTCTGAATTAAGCAGAATACTCTCACCCAGTCAAGAGATCAGGGCTAAATCCAACACCGTTTTTTAGCTCACTGCACCATCCCAGCTCAGAACCTGGCTATATGCAAATTAGTCTGTTCCTGTCCCAGTGCGTGATGGGAACAGGGCAACCCAAACTACCAAGCCAATTCTTACACTGGGAAGGAAACAAGCTTCCGGGGACCGGTTTCTGGCATTACAGCCGTCTTCGGCCCGGCTTGCTTGAATCCTGATGGTGCAATGAGCAAGGGACTCACATCTGAGTATACCCTTCCACGCTTATGGTGGACAAAATATTTAACAACAAGGGGTGGTGATGGACAGAGTTTCTGAATTAAGCAGAATACTCTCACCCAGTCAAGAGATCAGGGCTAGATCCAACACCGTTTTTTTAGCTCACTGCACCATCCCAGCTCAGAACCTGGCTATATGCAAATTAGTCTGTTCCTGTCCCAGTGCGTGATGGGAACAGGGCAAACCAAACTACCAAGCCAATTCTTACACTGGGAAGGAAACAAGCTTCCGGGGACCGGTTTCTGGCATTACAGCCGTCTTCGGCCCGGCTTGCTTGAATCCTGATGGTGCAATGAGCAAGGGACTCACATCTGAGTATACCCTTCCACGCTTATGGTGGACAAAATATTTAACAACAAGGGGTGGTGATGGACAGAGTTTCTGAATTAAGCAGAATACTCTCACCCAGTCAAGAGATCACGGCTAGATCCAACACCGTTTTTTAGCTCACTGCACCATCCCAGCTTAGAACCTGGCTATATGCAAATTAGTCTGTTCCTGTCCCAGTGCGTGATGGGAACAGGGCAAACCAAACTACCAAGCCAATTCTTACACTGGGAAGGAAACAAGCTTCCGGGGACCGGTTTCTGGCATTACAGCCGTCTTTGGCCCGGCTTGCTTGAATCCTGATGGTGCAATGAGCAAGGGACTCACATCTGAGTATACCCTTCCACGCTTATGGTGGACAAAATATTTAACAACAAGGGGTGGTGATGGACAGAGTTTCTGAATTAAGCAGAATACTCTCACCCAGTCAAGAGATCAGGGCTAGATCCAACACCGTTTTTAGCTCACTACACCATCCCAGCTCAGAACCTGGCTATATGCAAATTAGTCTGTTCCTGTCCCAGTGCGTGATGGGAACAGGGCAAACCAAACTACCAAGCCAATTCTTACACTGGGAAGGAAACAAGCTTCCGGGGACCGGTTTCTGGCATTACAGCCGTCTTCGGCCCGGCTTGCTTGAATCCTGATGGTGCAATGAGCAAGGGACTCACATCTGAGTATACCCTTCCACGCTTATGGTGGACAAAATATTTAACAACAAGGGGTGGTGATGGACAGAGTTTCTGAATTAAGCAGAATACTCTCACCCAGTCAAGAGATCAGGGCTAGATCCAACACCGTTTTTTAGCTCACTGCACCATCCCAGCTCAGAACCTGGCTATATGCAAATTAGTCTGTTCCTGTCCCAGTGCGTGATGGGAACAGGGCAAACCAAACTACCAAGCCAATTCTTACACTGGGAAGGAAACAAGCTTCCGGGGACCGGTTTCTGGCATTACAGCCGTCTTCGGCCCGGCTTGCTTGAATCCTGATGGTGCAATGAGCAAGGGACTCACATCTGAGTATACCCTTCCACGCTTATGGTGGACAAAATATTTAACAACAAGGGGTGGTGATGGACAGAGTTTCTGAATTAAGCAGAATACTCTCACCCAGTCAAGAGATCAGGGCTAAATCCAACACCGTTTTTTAGCTCACTGCACCATCCCAGCTCAGAACCTGGCTATATGCAAATTAGTCTGTTCCTGTCCCAGTGCGTGATGGGAACAGGGCAACCCAAACTACCAAGCCAATTCTTACACTGGGAAGGAAACAAGCTTCCGGGGACCGGTTTCTGGCATTACAGCCGTCTTCGGCCCGGCTTGCTTGAATCCTGATGGTGCAATGAGCAAGGGACTCACATCTGAGTATACCCTTCCACGCTTATGGTGGACAAAATATTTAACAACAAGGGGTGGTGATGGACAGAGTTTCTGAATTAAGCAGAATACTCTCACCCAGTCAAGAGATCAGGGCTAGATCCAACACCGTTTTTTAGCTCACTGCACCATCCCAGCTTAGAACCTGGCTATATGCAAATGAGTCTGTTCCTGTCCCAGTGCGTGATGGGAACAGGGCAAACCAAACTACCAAGCCAATTCTTACACTGGGAAGGAAACAAGCTTCCGGGGACCGGTTTCTGGCATTACAGCCGTCTTTGGCCCGGCTTGCTTGAATCCTGATGGTGCAATGAGCAAGGGACTCACATCTGAGTATACCCTTCCACGCTTATGGTGGACAAAATATTTAACAACAAGGGGTGGTGATGGACAGAGTTTCTGAATTAAGCAGAATACTCTCACCCAGTCAAGAGATCAGGGCTAGATCCAACACCGTTTTTTAGCTCACTGCACCATCCCAGCTCAGAACCTGGCTATATGCAAATTAGTCTGTTCCTGTCCCAGTGCGTGATGGGAACAGGGCAAACCAAACTACCAAGCCAATTCTTACACTGGGAAGGAAACAAGCTTCCGGGGACCGGTTTCTGGCATTACAGCCGTCTTCGGCCCGGCTTGCTTGAATCCTGATGGTGCAATGAGCAAGGGACTCACATCTGAGTATACCCTTCCACGCTTATGGTGGACAAAATATTTAACAACAAGGGGTGGTGATGGACAGAGTTTCTGAATTAAGCAGAATACTCTCACCCAGTCAAGAGATCAGGGCTAGATCCAACACCGTTTTTTAGCTCACTGCACCATCCCAGCTCAGAACCTGGCTATATGCAAATTAGTCTGTTCCTGTCCCAGTGCGTGATGGGAACAGGGCAAACCAAACTACCAAGCCAATTCTTACACTGGGAAGGAAACAAGCTTCCGGGGACCGGTTTCTGGCATTACAGCCGTCTTCGGCCCGGCTTGCTTGAATTCTGATGGTGCAATGAGCAAGGGACTCACATCTGAGTATACCCTTCCACGCTTATGGTGGACAAAATATTTAACAACAAGGGGTGGTGATGGACAGAGTTTCTGAATTAAGCAGAATACTCTCACCCAGTCAAGAGATCAGGGCTAGATCCAACACCGTTTTTTAGCTCACTGCACCATCCCAGCTCAGAACCTGGCTATATGCAAATTAGTCTGTTCCTGTCCCAGTGCGTGATGGGAACAGGGCAAACCAAACTACCAAGCCAATTCTTACACTGGGAAGGAAACAAGCTTCCAGGGACCGGTTTCTGGCATTACAGCCGTCTTCGGCCCGGCTTGCTTGAATCCTGATGGTGCAATGAGCAAGGGACTCACATCTGAGTATACCCTTCCACGCTTATGGTGGACAAAATATTTAACAACAAGGGGTGGTGATGGACAGAGTTTCTGAATTAAGCAGAATACTCTCACCCAGTCAAGAGATCAGGGCTAGATCCAACACCGTTTTTTAGCTCACTGCACCATCCCAGCTCAGAACCTGGCTATATGCAAATTAGTCTGTTCCTGTCCCAGTGCGTGATGGGAACAGGGCAAACCAAACTACCAAGCCAATTCTTACACTGGGAAGGAAACAAGCTTCCGGGGACCGGTTTCTGGCATTACAGCCGTCTTCGGCCCGGCTTGCTTGAATCCTGATGGTGCAATGAGCAAGGGACTCACATCTGAGTATACCCTTCCACGCTTATGGTGGACAAAATATTTAACAACAAGGGGTGGTGATGGACAGAGTTTCTGAATTAAGCAGAATACTCTCACCCAGTCAAGAGATCACGGCTAGATCCAACACCGTTTTTTAGCTCACTGCACCATCCCAGCTTAGAACCTGGCTATATGCAAATTAGTCTGTTCCTGTCCCAGTGCGTGATGGGAACAGGGCAAACCAAACTACCAAGCCAATTCTTACACTGGGAAGGAAACAAGCTTCCGGGGACCGGTTTCTGGCATTACAGCCGTCTTTGGCCCGGCTTGCTTGAATCCTGATGGTGCAATGAGCAAGGGACTCACATCTGAGTATACCCTTCCACGCTTATGGTGGACAAAATATTTAACAACAAGGGGTGGTGATGGACAGAGTTTCTGAATTAAGCAGAATACTCTCACCCAGTCAAGAGATCAGGGCTAGATCCAACACCGTTTTTAGCTCACTACACCATCCCAGCTCAGAACCTGGCTATATGCAAATTAGTCTGTTCCTGTCCCAGTGCGTGATGGGAACAGGGCAAACCAAACTACCAAGCCAATTCTTACACTGGGAAGGAAACAAGCTTCCGGGGACCGGTTTCTGGCATTACAGCCGTCTTCGGCCCGGCTTGCTTGAATCCTGATGGTGCAATGAGCAAGGGACTCACATCTGAGTATACCCTTCCACGCTTATGGTGGACAAAATATTTAACAACAAGGGGTGGTGATGGACAGAGTTTCTGAATTAAGCAGAATACTCTCACCCAGTCAAGAGATCAGGGCTAAATCCAACACCGTTTTTTAGCTCACTGCACCATCCCAGCTCAGAACCTGGCTATATGCAAATTAGTCTGTTCCTGTCCCAGTGCGTGATGGGAACAGGGCAACCCAAACTACCAAGCCAATTCTTACACTGGGAAGGAAACAAGCTTCCGGGGACCGGTTTCTGGCATTACAGCCGTCTTCGGCCCGGCTTGCTTGAATCCTGATGGTGCAATGAGCAAGGGACTCACATCTGAGTATACCCTTCCACGCTTATGGTGGACAAAATATTTAACAACAAGGGGTGGTGATGGACAGAGTTTCTGAATTAAGCAGAATACTCTCACCCAGTCAAGAGATCAGGGCTAGATCCAACACCGTTTTTTAGCTCACTGCACCATCCCAGCTCAGAACCTGGCTATATGCAAATTAGTCTGTTCCTGTCCCAGTGCGTGATGGGAACAGGGCAAACGAAACTACAAAGCCAATTCTTACACTGGGAAGGAAACAAGCTTCCGGGGACCGGTTTCTGGCATTACAGCCGTCTTCGGCCCGGCTTGCTTGAATTCTGATGGTGCAATGAGCAAGGGACTCACATCTGAGTATACCCTTCCACGCTTATGGTGGACAAAATATTTAACAACAAGGGGTGGTGATGGACAGAGTTTCTGAATTAAGCAGAATACTCTCACCCAGTCAAGAGATCAGGGCTAGATCCAACACCGTTTTTTAGCTCACTGCACCATCCCAGCTCAGAACCTGGCTATATGCAAATTAGTCTGTTCCTGTCCCAGTGCGTGATGGGAACAGGGCAAACCAAACTACCAAGCCAATTCTTACACTGGGAAGGAAACAAGCTTCCAGGGACCGGTTTCTGGCATTACAGCCGTCTTCGGCCCGGCTTGCTTGAATCCTGATGGTGCAATGAGCAAGGGACTCACATCTGAGTATACCCTTCCACGCTTATGGTGGACAAAATATTTAACAACAAGGGGTGGTGATGGACAGAGTTTCTGAATTAAGCAGAATACTCTCACCCAGTCAAGAGATCAGGGCTAGATCCAACACCGTTTTTTAGCTCACTGCACCATCCCAGCTCAGAACCTGGCTATATGCAAATTAGTCTGTTCCTGTCCCAGTGCGTGATGGGAACAGGGCAAACCAAACTACCAAGCCAATTCTTACACTGGGAAGGAAACAAGCTTCCGGGGACCGGTTTCTGGCATTACAGCCGTCTTCGGCCCGGCTTGCTTGAATCCTGATGGTGCAATGAGCAAGGGACTCACATCTGAGTATACCCTTCCACGCTTATGGTGGACAAAATATTTAACAACAAGGGGTGGTGATGGACAGAGTTTCTGAATTAAGCAGAATACTCTCACCCAGTCAAGAGATCACGGCTAGATCCAACACCGTTTTTTAGCTCACTGCACCATCCCAGCTTAGAACCTGGCTATATGCAAATTAGTCTGTTCCTGTCCCAGTGCGTGATGGGAACAGGGCAAACCAAACTACCAAGCCAATTCTTACACTGGGAAGGAAACAAGCTTCCGGGGACCGGTTTCTGGCATTACAGCCGTCTTTGGCCCGGCTTGCTTGAATCCTGATGGTGCAATGAGCAAGGGACTCACATCTGAGTATACCCTTCCACGCTTATGGTGGACAAAATATTTAACAACAAGGGGTGGTGATGGACAGAGTTTCTGAATTAAGCAGAATACTCTCACCCAGTCAAGAGATCAGGGCTAGATCCAACACCGTTTTTAGCTCACTACACCATCCCAGCTCAGAACCTGGCTATATGCAAATTAGTCTGTTCCTGTCCCAGTGCGTGATGGGAACAGGGCAAACCAAACTACCAAGCCAATTCTTACACTGGGAAGGAAACAAGCTTCCGGGGACCGGTTTCTGGCATTACAGCCGTCTTCGGCCCGGCTTGCTTGAATCCTGATGGTGCAATGAGCAAGGGACTCACATCTGAGTATACCCTTCCACGCTTATGGTGGACAAAATATTTAACAACAAGGGGTGGTGATGGACAGAGTTTCTGAATTAAGCAGAATACTCTCACCCAGTCAAGAGATCAGGGCTAGATCCAACACCGTTTTTTAGCTCACTGCACCATCCCAGCTCAGAACCTGGCTATATGCAAATTAGTCTGTTCCTGTCCCAGTGCGTGATGGGAACAGGGCAAACCAAACTACCAAGCCAATTCTTACACTGGGAAGGAAACAAGCTTCCGGGGACCGGTTTCTGGCATTACAGCCGTCTTCGGCCCGGCTTGCTTGAATCCTGATGGTGCAATGAGCAAGGGACTCACATCTGAGTATACCCTTCCACGCTTATGGTGGACAAAATATTTAACAACAAGGGGTGGTGATGGACAGAGTTTCTGAATTAAGCAGAATACTCTCACCCAGTCAAGAGATCAGGGCTAAATCCAACACCGTTTTTTAGCTCACTGCACCATCCCAGCTCAGAACCTGGCTATATGCAAATTAGTCTGTTCCTGTCCCAGTGCGTGATGGGAACAGGGCAACCCAAACTACCAAGCCAATTCTTACACTGGGAAGGAAACAAGCTTCCGGGGACCGGTTTCTGGCATTACAGCCGTCTTCGGCCCGGCTTGCTTGAATCCTGATGGTGCAATGAGCAAGGGACTCACATCTGAGTATACCCTTCCACGCTTATGGTGGACAAAATATTTAACAACAAGGGGTGGTGATGGACAGAGTTTCTGAATTAAGCAGAATACTCTCACCCAGTCAAGAGATCAGGGCTAGATCCAACACCGTTTTTTAGCTCACTGCACCATCCCAGCTTAGAACCTGGCTATATGCAAATGAGTCTGTTCCTGTCCCAGTGCGTGATGGGAACAGGGCAAACCAAACTACCAAGCCAATTCTTACACTGGGAAGGAAACAAGCTTCCGGGGACCGGTTTCTGGCACTACAGCCGTCTTTGGCCCGGCTTGCTTGAATCCTGATGGTGCAATGAGCAAGGGACTCACATCTGAGTATACCCTTCCACGCTTATGGTGGACAAAATATTTAACAACAAGGGGTGGTGATGGACAGAGTTTCTGAATTAAGCAGAATACTCTCACCCAGTCAAGAGATCAGGGCTAGATCCAACACCGTTTTTTAGCTCACTGCACCATCCCAGCTCAGAACCTGGCTATATGCAAATTAGTCTGTTCCTGTCCCAGTGCGTGATGGGAACAGGGCAAACCAAACTACCAAGCCAATTCTTACACTGGGAAGGAAACAAGCTTCCGGGGACCGGTTTCTGGCATTACAGCCGTCTTCGGCCCGGCTTGCTTGAATCCTGATGGTGCAATGAGCAAGGGACTCACATCTGAGTATACCCTTCCACGCTTATGGTGGACAAAATATTTAACAACAAGGGGTGGTGATGGACAGAGTTTCTGAATTAAGCAGAATACTCTCACCCAGTCAAGAGATCAGGGCTAGATCCAACACCGTTTTTTAGCTCACTGCACCATCCCAGCTCAGAACCTGGCTATATGCAAATTAGTCTGTTCCTGTCCCAGTGCGTGATGGGAACAGGGCAAACCAAACTACCAAGCCAATTCTTACACTGGGAAGGAAACAAGCTTCCGGGGACCGGTTTCTGGCATTACAGCCGTCTTCGGCCCGGCTTGCTTGAATTCTGATGGTGCAATGAGCAAGGGACTCACATCTGAGTATACCCTTCCACGCTTATGGTGGACAAAATATTTAACAACAAGGGGTGGTGATGGACAGAGTTTCTGAATTAAGCAGAATACTCTCACCCAGTCAAGAGATCAGGGCTAGATCCAACACCGTTTTTTAGCTCACTGCACCATCCCAGCTCAGAACCTGGCTATATGCAAATTAGTCTGTTCCTGTCCCAGTGCGTGATGGGAACAGGGCAAACCAAACTACCAAGCCAATTCTTACACTGGGAAGGAAACAAGCTTCCAGGGACCGGTTTCTGGCATTACAGCCGTCTTCGGCCCGGCTTGCTTGAATCCTGATGGTGCAATGAGCAAGGGACTCACATCTGAGTATACCCTTCCACGCTTATGGTGGACAAAATATTTAACAACAAGGGGTGGTGATGGACAGAGTTTCTGAATTAAGCAGAATACTCTCACCCAGTCAAGAGATCAGGGCTAGATCCAACACCGTTTTTTAGCTCACTGCACCATCCCAGCTCAGAACCTGGCTATATGCAAATTAGTCTGTTCCTGTCCCAGTGCGTGATGGGAACAGGGCAAACCAAACTACCAAGCCAATTCTTACACTGGGAAGGAAACAAGCTTCCGGGGACCGGTTTCTGGCATTACAGCCGTCTTCGGCCCGGCTTGCTTGAATCCTGATGGTGCAATGAGCAAGGAACTCACATCTGAGTATACCCTTCCACGCTTATGGTGGACAAAATATTTAACAACAAGGGGTGGTGATGGACAGAGTTTCTGAATTAAGCAGAATACTCTCACCCAGTTAAGAGATCAGGGCTAGATCCAACACCGTTTTTTAGCTCACTGCACCATCCCAGCTCAGAACCTGGCTATATGCAAATTAGTCTGTCCCTGTCCCAGTGCGTGATGGGAACAGGGCAAACCAAACTACCAAGCCAATTCTTACACTGGGAAGGAAACAAGCTTCCAGGGACCGGTTTCTGGCATTACAGCCGTCTTCGGCCCGGCTTGCTTGAATCCTGATGGTGCAATGAGCAAGGGACTCACATCTGAGTATACCCTTCCACGCTTATGGTGGACAAAATATTTAACAACAAGGGGTGGTGATGGACAGAGTTTCTGAATTAAGCAGAATACTCTCACCCAGTCAAGAGATCAGGGCTAGATCCAACACCGTTTTTTAGCTCACTGCACCATCCCAGCTCAGAACCTGGCTATATGCAAATTAGTCTGTTCCTGTCCCAGTGCGTGATGGGAACAGGGCAAACCAAACTACCAAGCCAATTCTTACACTGGGAAGGAAACAAGCTTCCGGGGACCGGTTTCTGGCATTACAGCCGTCTTCGGCCCGGCTTGCTTGAATCCTGATGGTGCAATGAGCAAGGGACTCACATCTGAGTATACCCTTCCACGCTTATGGTGGACAAAATATTTAACAACAAGGGGTGGTGATGGACAGAGTTTCTGAATTAAGCAGAATACTCTCACCCAGTCAAGAGATCACGGCTAGATCCAACACCGTTTTTTAGCTCACTGCACCATCCCAGCTTAGAACCTGGCTATATGCAAATTAGTCTGTTCCTGTCCCAGTGCGTGATGGGAACAGGGCAAACCAAACTACCAAGCCAATTCTTACACTGGGAAGGAAACAAGCTTCCGGGGACCGGTTTCTGGCATTACAGCCGTCTTTGGCCCGGCTTGCTTGAATCCTGATGGTGCAATGAGCAAGGGACTCACATCTGAGTATACCCTTCCACGCTTATGGTGGACAAAATATTTAACAACAAGGGGTGGTGATGGACAGAGTTTCTGAATTAAGCAGAATACTCTCACCCAGTCAAGAGATCAGGGCTAGATCCAACACCGTTTTTAGCTCACTACACCATCCCAGCTCAGAACCTGGCTATATGCAAATTAGTCTGTTCCTGTCCCAGTGCGTGATGGGAACAGGGCAAACCAAACTACCAAGCCAATTCTTACACTGGGAAGGAAACAAGCTTCCGGGGACCGGTTTCTGGCATTACAGCCGTCTTCGGCCCGGCTTGCTTGAATCCTGATGGTGCAATGAGCAAGGGACTCACATCTGAGTATACCCTTCCACGCTTATGGTGGACAAAATATTTAACAACAAGGGGTGGTGATGGACAGAGCTTCTGAATTAAGCAGAATACTCTCACCCAGTCAAGAGATCAGGGCTAGATCCAACACCGTTTTTTAGCTCACTGCACCATCCCAGCTCAGAACCTGGCTATATGCAAATTAGTCTGTTCCTGTCCCAGTGCGTGATGGGAACAGGGCAAACCAAACTACCAAGCCAATTCTTACACTGGGAAGGAAACAAGCTTCCGGGGACCGGTTTCTGGCATTTCAGCCGTCTTCGGCCCGGCTTGCTTGAATCCTGATGGTGCAATGAGCAAGGGACTCACATCTGAGTATACCCTTCCACGCTTATGGTGGACAAAATATTTAACAACAAGGGGTGGTGATGGACAGAGTTTCTGAATTAAGCAGAATACTCTCACCCAGTCAAGAGATCAGGGCTAAATCCAACACCGTTTTTTAGCTCACTGCACCATCCCAGCTCAGAACCTGGCTACATGCAAATTAGTCTGTTCCTGTCCCAGTGCGTGATGGGAACAGGGCAACCCAAACTACCAAGCCAATTCTTACACTGGGAAGGAAACAAGCTTCCGGGGACCGGTTTCTGGCATTACAGCCGTCTTCGGCCCGGCTTGCTTGAATCCTGATGGTGCAATGAGCAAGGGACTCACATCTGAGTATACCCTTCCACGCTTATGGTGGACAAAATATTTAACAACAAGGGGTGGTGATGGACAGAGTTTCTGAATTAAGCAGAATACTCTCACCCAGTCAAGAGATCAGGGCTAGATCCAACACCGTTTTTTAGCTCACGGCACCATCCCAGCTTAGAACCTGGCTATATGCAAATTAGTCTGTTCCTGTCCCAGTGCGTGATGGGAACAGGGCAAACCAAACTACCAAGCCAATTCTTACACTAGGAAGGAAACAAGCTTCCGGGGACCGGTTTCTGGCATTACAGCCGTCTTCGGCCCGGCTTGCTTGAATTCTGATGGTGCAATGAGCAAGGGACTCACATCTGAGTATACCCTTCCACGCTTATGGTGGACAAAATATTTAACAACAAGGGGTGGTGATGGACAGAGTTTCTGAATTAAGCAGAATACTCTCACCCAGTCAAGAGATCAGGGCTAGATCCAACACCGTTTTTTAGCTCACTGCACCATCCCAGCTCAGAACCTGGCTATATGCAAATTAGTCTGTTCCTGTCCCAGTGCGTGATGGGAACAGGGCAAACCAAACTACCAAGCCAATTCTTACACTGGGAAGGAAACAAGCTTCCAGGGACCGGTTTCTGGCATTACAGCCGTCTTCGGCCCGGCTTGCTTGAATCCTGATGGTGCAATGAGCAAGGGACTCACATCTGAGTATACCCTTCCACGCTTATGGTGGACAAAATATTTAACAACAAGGGGTGGTGATGGACAGAGTTTCTGAATTAAGCAGAATACTCTCACCCAGTCAAGAGATCAGGGCTAGATCCAACACCGTTTTTTAGCTCACTGCACCATCCCAGCTCAGAACCTGGCTATATGCAAATTAGTCTGTTCCTGTCCCAGTGCGTGATGGGAACAGGGCAAACCAAACTACCAAGCCAATTCTTACACTGGGAAGGAAACAAGCTTCCGGGGACCGGTTTCTGGCATTACAGCCGTCTTCGGCCCGGCTTGCTTGAATCCTGATGGTGCAATGAGCAAGGGACTCACATCTGAGTATACCCTTCCACGCTTATGGTGGACAAAATATTTAACAACAAGGGGTGGTGATGGACAGAGTTTCTGAATTAAGCAGAATACTCTCACCCAGTCAAGAGATCACGGCTAGATCCAACACCGTTTTTTAGCTCACTGCACCATCCCAGCTTAGAACCTGGCTATATGCAAATTAGTCTGTTCCTGTCCCAGTGCGTGATGGGAACAGGGCAAACCAAACTACCAAGTCAATTCTTACACTGGGAAGGAAACAAGCTTCCGGGGACCGGTTTCTGGCATTACAGCCGTCTTTGGCCCGGCTTGCTTGAATCCTGATGGTGCAATGAGCAAGGGACTCACATCTGAGTATACCCTTCCACGCTTATGGTGGACAAAATATTTAACAACAAGGGGTGGTGATGGACAGAGTTTCTGAATTAAGCAGAATACTCTCACCCAGTCAAGAGATCAGGGCTAGATCCAACACCGTTTTTAGCTCACTACACCATCCCAGCTCAGAACCTGGCTATATGCAAATTAGTCTGTTCCTGTCCCAGTGCGTGATGGGAACAGGGCAAACCAAACTACCAAGCCAATTCTTACACTGGGAAGGAAACAAGCTTCCGGGGACCGGTTTCTGGCATTACAGCCGTCTTCGGCCCGGCTTGCTTGAATCCTGATGGTGCAATGAGCAAGGGACTCACATCTGAGTATACCCTTCCACGCTTATGGTGGACAAAATATTTAACAACAAGGGGTGGTGATGGACAGAGTTTCTGAATTAAGCAGAATACTCTCACCCAGTCAAGAGATCAGGGCTAGATCCAACACCGTTTTTTAGCTCACTGCACCATCCCAGCTCAGAACCTGGCTATATGCAAATTAGTCTGTTCCTGTCCCAGTGCGTGATGGGAACAGGGCAAACCAAACTACCAAGCCAATTCTTACACTGGGAAGGAAACAAGCTTCCGGGGACCGGTTTCTGGCATTACAGCCGTCTTCGGCCCGGCTTGCTTGAATCCTGATGGTGCAATGAGCAAGGGACTCACATCTGAGTATACCCTTCCACGCTTATGGTGGACAAAATATTTAACAACAAGGGGTGGTGATGGACAGAGTTTCTGAATTAAGCAGAATACTCTCACCCAGTCAAGAGATCAGGGCTAAATCCAACACCGTTTTTTAGCTCACTGCACCATCCCAGCTCAGAACCTGGCTATATGCAAATTAGTCTGTTCCTGTCCCAGTGCGTGATGGGAACAGGGCAACCCAAACTACCAAGCCAATTCTTACACTGGGAAGGAAACAAGCTTCCGGGGATCGGTTTCTGGCATTACAGCCGTCTTCGGCCCGGCTTGCTTGAATCCTGATGGTGCAATGAGCAAGGGACTCACATCTGAGTATACCCTTCCACGCTTATGGTGGACAAAATATTTAACAACAAGGGGTGGTGATGGACAGAGTTTCTGAATTAAGCAGAATACTCTCACCCAGTCAAGAGATCAGGGCTAGATCCAACACCGTTTTTTAGCTCACTGCACCATCCCAGCTCAGAACCTGGCTATATGCAAATTAGTCTGTTCCTGTCCCAGTGCGTGATGGGAACAGGGCAAACCAAACTACCAAGCCAATTCTTACACTGGGAAGGAAACAAGCTTCCGGGGACCGGTTTCTGGCATTACAGCCGTCTTCGGCCCGGCTTGCTTGAATTCTGATGGTGCAATGAGCAAGGGACTCACATCTGAGTATACCCTTCCACGCTTATGGTGGACAAAATATTTAACAACAAGGGGTGGTGATGGACAGAGTTTCTGAATTAAGCAGAATACTCTCACCCAGTCAAGAGATCAGGGCTAGATCCAACACCGTTTTTTAGCTCACTGCACCATCCCAGCTCAGAACCTGGCTATATGCAAATTAGTCTGTTCCTGTCCCAGTGCGTGATGGGAACAGGGCAAACCAAACTACCAAGCCAATTCTTACACTGGGAAGGAAACAAGCTTCCAGGGACCGGTTTCTGGCATTACAGCCGTCTTCGGCCCGGCTTGCTTGAATCCTGATGGTGCAATGAGCAAGGGACTCACATCTGAGTATACCCTTCCACGCTTATGGTGGACAAAATATTTAACAACAAGGGGTGGTGATGGACAGAGTTTCTGAATTAAGCAGAATACTCTCACCCAGTCAAGAGATCAGGGCTAGATCCAACACCGTTTTTTAGCTCACTGCACCATCCCAGCTCAGAACCTGGCTATATGCAAATTAGTCTGTTCCTGTCCCAGTGCGTGATGGGAACAGGGCAAACCAAACTACCAAGCCAATTCTTACACTGGGAAGGAAACAAGCTTCCGGGGACCGGTTTCTGGCATTACAGCCGTCTTCGGCCCGGCTTGCTTGAATCCTGATGGTGCAATGAGCAAGGGACTCACATCTGAGTATACCCTTCCACGCTTATGGTGGACAAAATATTTAACAACAAGGGGTGGTGATGGACAGAGTTTCTGAATTAAGCAGAATACTCTCACCCAGTCAAGAGATCACGGCTAGATCCAACACCGTTTTTTAGCTCACTGCACCATCCCAGCTTAGAACCTGGCTATATGCAAATTAGTCTGTTCCTGTCCCAGTGCGTGATGGGAACAGGGCAAACCAAACTACCAAGCCAATTCTTACACTGGGAAGGAAACAAGCTTCCGGGGACCGGTTTCTGGCATTACAGCCGTCTTTGGCCCGGCTTGCTTGAATCCTGATGGTGCAATGAGCAAGGGACTCACATCTGAGTATACCCTTCCACGCTTATGGTGGACAAAATATTTAACAACAAGGGGTGGTGATGGACAGAGTTTCTGAATTAAGCAGAATACTCTCACCCAGTCAAGAGATCAGGGCTAGATCCAACACCGTTTTTAGCTCACTACACCATCCCAGCTCAGAACCTGGCTATATGCAAATTAGTCTGTTCCTGTCCCAGTGCGTGATGGGAACAGGGCAAACCAAACTACCAAGCCAATTCTTACACTGGGAAGGAAACAAGCTTCCGGGGACCGGTTTCTGGCATTACAGCCGTCTTCGGCCCGGCTTGCTTGAATCCTGATGGTGCAATGAGCAAGGGACTCACATCTGAGTATACCCTTCCACGCTTATGGTGGACAAAATATTTAACAACAAGGGGTGGTGATGGACAGAGTTTCTGAATTAAGCAGAATACTCTCACCCAGTCAAGAGATCAGGGCTAGATCCAACACCGTTTTTTAGCTAACTGCACCATCCCAGCTCAGAACCTGGCTATATGCAAATTAGTCTGTTCCTGTCCCAGTGCGTGATGGGAACAGGGCAAACCAAACTACCAAGCCAATTCTTACACTGGGAAGGAAACAAGCTTCCGGGGACCGGTTTCTGGCATTACAGCCGTCTTCGGCCCGGCTTGCTTGAATCCTGATGGTGCAATGAGCAAGGGACTCACATCTGAGTATACCCTTCCACGCTTATGGTGGACAAAATATTTAACAACAAGGGGTGGTGATGGACAGAGTTTCTGAATTAAGCAGAATACTCTCACCCAGTCAAGAGATCAGGGCTAAATCCAACACCGTTTTTTAGCTCACTGCACCATCCCAGCTCAGAACCTGGCTATATGCAAATTAGTCTGTTCCTGTCCCAGTGCGTGATGGGAACAGGGCAACCCAAACTACCAAGCCAATTCTTACACTGGGAAGGAAACAAGCTTCCGGGGACCGGTTTCTGGCATTACAGCCGTCTTCGGCCCGGCTTGCTTGAATCCTGATGGTGCAATGAGCAAGGGACTCACATCTGAGTATACCCTTCCACGCTTATGGTGGACAAAATATTTAACAACAAGGGGTGATGATGGACAGAGTTTCTGAATTAAGCAGAATACTCTCACCCAGTCAAGAGATCAGGGCTAGATCCAACACCGTTTTTTAGCTCACTGCACCATCCCAGCTTAGAACCTGGCTATATGCAAATGAGTCTGTTCCTGTCCCAGTGCGTGATGGGAACAGGGCAAACCAAACTACCAAGCCAATTCTTACACTGGGAAGGAAACAAGCTTCCGGGGACCGGTTTCTGGCATTACAGCCGTCTTCGGCCCGGCTTGCTTGAATCCTGATGGTGCAATGAGCAAGGGACTCACATCTGAGTATACCCTTCCACGCTTATGGTGGACAAAATATTTAACAACAAGGGGTGGTGATGGACAGAGTTTCTGAATTAAGCAGAATACTCTCACCCAGTCAAGAGATCAGGGCTAGATCCAACACCGTTTTTTAGCTCACTGCACCATCCCAGCTCAGAACCTGGCTATATGCAAATTAGTCTGTTCCTGTCCCAGTGCGTGATGGGAACAGGGCAAACCAAACTACCAAGCCAATTCTTACACTGGGAAGGAAACAAGCTTCCGGGGACCGGTTTCTGGCATTACAGCCGTCTTCGGCCCGGCTTGCTTGAATTCTGATGGTGCAATGAGCAAGGGACTCACATCTGAGTATACCCTTCCACGCTTATGGTGGACAAAATATTTAACAACAAGGGGTGGTGATGGACAGAGTTTCTGAATTAAGCAGAATACTCTCACCCAGTCAAGAGATCAGGGCTAGATCCAACACCGTTTTTTAGCTCACTGCACCATCCCAGCTCAGAACCTGGCTATATGCAAATTAGTCTGTTCCTGTCCCAGTGCATGATGGGAACAGGGCAAACCAAACTACCAAGCCAATTCTTACACTGGGAAGGAAACAAGCTTCCAGGGACCGGTTTCTGGCATTACAGCCGTCTTCGGCCCGGCTTGCTTGAATCCTGATGGTGCATTGAGCAAGGGACTCACATCTGAGTATACCCTTCCACGCTTATGGTGGACAAAATATTTAACAACAAGGGGTGGTGATGGACAGAGTTTCTGACTTAAGCAGAATACTCTCACCCAGTCAAGAGATCAGGGCTAGATCCAACACCGTTTTTTAGCTCACTGCACCATCCCAGCTCAGAACCTGGCTATATGCAAATTAGTCTGTTCCTGTCCCAGTGCGTGATGGGAACAGGGCAAACCAAACTACCAAGCCAATTCTTACACTGGGAAGGAAACAAGCTTCCGGGGACCGGTTTCTGGCATTACAGCCGTCTTCGGCCCGGCTTGCTTGAATCCTGATGGTGCAATGAGCAAGGAACTCACATCTGAGTATACCCTTCCACGCTTATGGTGGACAAAATATTTAACAACAAGGGGTGGTGATGGACAGAGTTTCTGAATTAAGCAGAATACTCTCACCCAGTTAAGAGATCAGGGCTAGATCCAACACCGTTTTTTAGCTCACTGCACCATCCCAGCTCAGAACCTGGCTATATGCAAATTAGTCTGTTCCTGTCCCAGTGCGTGATGGGAACAGGGCAAACCAAACTACCAAGCCAATTCTTACACTGGGAAGGAAACAAGCTTCCAGGGACCGGTTTCTGGCATTACAGCCGTCTTCGGCCCGGCTTGCTTGAATCCTGATGGTGCAATGAGCAAGGGACTCACATCTGAGTATACCCTTCCACGCTTATGGTGGACAAAATATTTAACAACAAGGGGTGGTGATGGACAGAGTTTCTGAATTAAGCAGAATACTCTCACCCAGTCAAGAGATCAGGGCTAGATCCAACACCGTTTTTTAGCTCACTGCACCATCCCAGCTCAGAACCTGGCTATATGCAAATCAGTCTGTTCCTGTCCCAGTGCGTGATGGGAACAGGGCAAACCAAACTACCAAGCCAATTCTTACACTGGGAAGGAAACAAGCTTCCGGGGACCGGTTTCTGGCATTACAGCCGTCTTCGGCCCGGCTTGCTTGAATCCTGATGGTGCAATGAGCAAGGGACTCACATCTGAGTATACCCTTCCACGCTTATGGTGGACAAAATATTTAACAACAAGGGGTGGTGATGGACAGAGTTTCTGAATTAAGCAGAATACTCTCACCCAGTCAAGAGATCAGGGCTAGATCTAACACCGTTTTTTAGCTCACTGCACCATCCCAGCTCAGAACCTGGCTATATGCAAATTAGTCTGTTCCTGTCCCAGTGCGTGATGGGAACAGGGCAAACCAAACTACCAAGCCAATTCTTACACTGGGAAGGAAACAAGCTTCCGGGGACCGGTTTCTGGCATTACAGCCGTCTTCGGCCCGGCTTGCTTGAATCCTGATGGTGCAATGAGCAAGGGACTCACATCTGAGTATACCCTTCCACGCTTATGGTGGACAAAATATTTAACAACAAGGGGTGGTGATGGACAGAGTTTCTGAATTAAGCAGAATACTCTCACCCAGTCAAGAGATCAGGGCTAGATCCAACACTGTTTTTTAGCTCACTGCACCATCCCAGCTCAGAACCTGGCTATATGCAAATTAGTCTGTTCCTGTCCCAGTGCGTGATGGGAACAGGGCAACCCAAACTACCAAGCCAATTCTTACACTGGGAAGGAAACAAGCTTCCGGGGACCGGTTTCTGGCATTACAGCCGTCTTCGGCCCGGCTTGCTTGAATCCTGATGGTGCAATGAGCAAGGGACTCACATCTGAGTATACCCTTCCACGCTTATGGTGGACAAAATATTTAACAACAAGGGGTGGTGATGGACAGAGTTTCTGAATTAAGCAGAATACTCTCACCCAGTCAAGAGATCACGGCTAGATCCAACACCGTTTTTTAGCTCACTGCACCATCCCAGCTTAGAACCTGGCTATATGCAAATTAGTCTGTTCCTGTCCCAGTGCGTGATGGGAACAGGGCAAACCAAACTACCAAGCCAATTCTTACACTGGGAAGGAAACAAGCTTCCGGGGACCGGTTTCTGGCATTACAGCCGTCTTTGGCCCGGCTTGCTTGAATCCTGATGGTGCAA
Organism: Lissotriton vulgaris; assembly: GCF_964263255.1. NCBI lineage: Eukaryota > Metazoa > Chordata > Amphibia > Caudata > Salamandridae > Lissotriton > Lissotriton vulgaris. Next base: position 1,091,197,884 of record NC_141698.1, read on the forward strand.
TGAGCAAGGGACTCACATCTGAGTATACCCTTCCACGCTTATGGTGGACAAAATATTTAACAACAAGGGGTGGTGATGGACAGAGTTTCTGAATTAAGCAGAATACTCTCACCCAGTCAAGAGATCAGGGCTAGATCCAACACCGTTTTTAGCTCACTACACCATCCCAGCTCAGAACCTGGCTATATGCAAATTAGTCTGTTCCTGTCCCAGTGCGTGATGGGAACAGGGCAAACCAAACTACCAAGCCAATTCTTACACTGGGAAGGAAACAAGCTTCCGGGGACCGGTTTCTGGCATTACAGCCGTCTTCGGCCCGGCTTGCTTGAATCCTGATGGTGCAATGAGCAAGGGACTCACATCTGAGTATACCCTTCCACGCTTATGGTGGACAAAATATTTAACAACAAGGGGTGGTGATGGACAGAGTTTCTGAATTAAGCAGAATACTCTCACCCAGTCAAGAGATCAGGGCTAAATCCAACACCGTGTTTTAGCTCACTGCACCATCCCAGCTCAGAACCTGGCTATATGCAAATTAGTCTGTTCCTGTCCCAGTGCGTGATGGGAACAGGGCAACCCAAACTACCAAGCCAATTCTTACACTGGGAAGGAAACAAGCTTCCGGGGACCGGTTTCTGGCATTACAGCCGTCTTCGGCCCGGCTTGCTTGAATCCTGATGGTGCAATGAGCAAGGGACTCACATCTGAGTATACCCTTCCACGCTTATGGTGGACAAAATATTTAACAACAAGGGGTGGTGATGGACAGAGTTTCTGAATTAAGCAGAATACTCTCACGCAGTCAAGAGATCAGGGCTAGATCCAACACCGTTTTTTAGCTCACTGCACCATCCCAGCTTAGAACCTGGCTATATGCAAATGAGTCTGTTCCTGTCCCAGTGCGTGATGGGAACAGGGCAAACCAAACTACCAAGCCAATTCTTACACTGGGAAGGAAACAAGCTTCCGGGGACCGGTTTCTGGCATTACAGCCGTCTTTGGCCCGGCTTGATTGAATCCTGATGGTGCAATGAGCAAGGGACTCACATCTGAGTATACCCTTCCACGCTTATGGTGGACAAAATATTTAACAACAAGGGGTGGTGATGGACAGAGTTTCTGAATTAAGCAGAATACTCTCACCCAGTCAAGAGATCAGGGCTAGATCCAACACCGTTTTTTAGCTCACTGCACCATCCCAGCTCAGAACCTGGCTATATGCAAATTAGTCTGTTCCTGTCCCAGTGCGTGATGGGAACAGGGCAAACCAAACTACCAAGCCAATTCTTACACTGGGAAGGAAACAAGCTTCCGGGGACCGGTTTCTGGCATTACAGCCGTCTTCGGCCCGGCTTGCTTGAATCCTGATGGTGCAATGAGCAAGGGACTCACATCTGAGTATACCCTTCCACGCTTATGGTGGACAAAATATTTAACAACAAGGGGTGGTGATGGACAGAGTTTCTGAATTAAGCAGAATACTCTCACCCAGTCAAGAGATCAGGGCTAGATCCAACACCGTTTTTTAGCTCACTGCACCATCCCAGCTCAGAACCTGGCTATATGCAAATTAGTCTGTTCCTGTCCCAGTGCGTGATGGGAACAGGGCAAACCAAACTACCAAGCCAATTCTTACACTGGGAAGGAAACAAGCTTCCGGGGACCGGTTTCTGGCATTACAGCCGTCTTCGGCCCGGCTTGCTTGAATCCTGATGGTGCAATGAGCAAGGGACTCACATCTGAGTATACACTTCCACGCTTATGGTGGACAAAATATTTAACAACAAGGGGTGGTGATGGACAGAGTTTCTGAATTAAGCAGAATACTCTCACCCAGTCAAGAGATCAGGGCTAGATCCAACACCGTTTTTTAGCTCACTGCACCATCCCAGCTCAGAACCTGGCTATATGCAAATTAGTCTGTTCCTGTCCCAGTGCGTGATGGGAACAGGGCAAACCAAACTACCAAGCCAATTCTTACACTGGGAAGGAAACAAGCTTCCGGGGACCGGTTTCTGGCATTACAGCCGTCTTCGGCCCGGCTTGCTTGAATCCTGATGGTGCAATGAGCAAGGGACTCACATCTGAGTATACCCTTCCACGCTTATGGTGAACAAAATATTTAACAACAAGGGGTGGTGATGGACAGAGTTTCTGAATTAAGCAGAATACTCTCACCCAGTCAAGAGATCAGGGCTAGATCCAACACCGTTTTTTAGCTCACTGCACCATCCCAGCTCAGAACCTGGCTATATGCAAATTAGTCTGTTCCTGTCCCAGTGTGTGATGGGAACAGGGCAAACCAAACTACCAAGCCAATTCTTACACTGGGAAGGAAACAAGCTTCCGGGGACCGGTTTCTGGCATTACAGCCGTCTTCGGCCCGGCTTGCTTGAATCCTGATGGTGCAATGAGCAAGGGACTCACATCTGAGTATACCCTTCCACGCTTATGGTGGACAAAATATTTAACAACAAGGGGTGGTGATGGACAGAGTTTCTGAATTAAGCAGAATACTCTCACCCAGTCAAGAGATCAGGGCTAGATCCAACACCGTTTTTTAGCTCACTGCACCATCCCAGCTCAGAACCTGGCTATATGCAAATTAGTCTGTTCCTGTCCCAGTGCGTGATGGGAACAGGGCAAACCAAACTACCAAGCCAATTCTTACACTGGGAAGGAAACAAGCTTCCGGGGACCGGTTTCTGGCATTACAGCCGTCTTTGGCCCGGCTTGCTTGAATCCTGATGGTGCAATGAGCAAGGGACTCACATCTGAGTATACCCTTCCACGCTTATGGTGGACAAAATATTTAACAACAAGGGGTGGTGATGGACAGAGTTTCTGAATTAAGCAGAATACTCTCACCCAGTCAAGAGATCAGGGCTAGATCCAACACCGTTTTTTAGCTCACTGCACCATCCCAGCTCAGAACCTGGCTATATGCAAATTAGTCTGTTCCTGTCCCAGTGCGTGATGGGAACAGGGCAAACCAAACTACCAAGCCAATTCTTACACTGGGAAGGAAACAAGCTTCCGGGGACCGGTTTTTGGCATTACAGCCGTCTTTGGCCCGGCTTGCTTGAATCCTGATGGTGCAATGAGCAAGGGACTCACATCTGAGTATACCCTTCCACGCTTATGGTGGACAAAATATTTAACAACAAGGGGTGGTGATGGACAGAGTTTCTGAATTAAGCAGAATACTCTCACCCAGTCAAGAGATCAGGGCTAGATCCAACACCGTTTTTTAGCTCACTGCACCATCCCAGCTCAGAACCTGGCTATATGCAAATTAGTCTGTTCCTGTCCCAGTGCGTGATGGGAACAGGGCAAACCAAACTACCAAGCCAATTCTTACACTGGGAAGGAAACAAGCTTCCGGGGACCGGTTTCTGGCATTACAGCCGTCTTCGGCCCGGCTTGCTTGAATCCTGATGGTGCAATGAGCAAGGGACTCACATCTGAGTATACCCTTCCACGCTTATGGTGGACAAAATATTTAACAACAAGGGGTGGTGATGGACAGAGTTTCTGAATTAAGCAGAATACTCTCACCCAGTCAAGAGATCAGGGCTAGATCCAACACCGTTTTTTAGCTCACTGCACCATCCCAGCTCAGAACCTGGCTATATGCAAATTAGTCTGTTCCTGTCCCAGTGCGTGATGGGAACAGGGCAAACCAAACTACCAAGCCAATTCTTACACTGGGAAGGAAACAAGCTTCCGGGGACCGGTTTCTGGCATTACAGCCGTCTTCGGCCCGGCTTGCTTGAATCCTGATGGTGCAATGAGCAAGGGACTCACATCTGAGTATACCCTTCCACGCTTATGGTGGACAAAATATTTAACAACAAGGGGTGGTGATGGACAGAGTTTCTGAATTAAGCAGAATACTCTCACCCAGTCAAGAGATCAGGGCTAGATCCAACACCGTTTTTTAGCTCACTGCACCATCCCAGCTCAGAACCTGGCTATATGCAAATTAGTCTGTTCCTGTCCCAGTGCGTGATGGGAACAGGGCAAACCAAACTACCAAGCCAATTCTTACACTGGGAAGGAAACAAGCTTCCGGGGACCGGTTTCTGGCATTACAGCCGTCTTCGGCCCGGCTTGCTTGAATCCTGATGGTGCAATGAGCAAGGGACTCACATCTGAGTATACCCTTCCACGCTTATGGTGGACAAAATATTTAACAACAAGGGGTGGTGATGGACAGAGTTTCTGAATTAAGCAGAATACTCTCACCCAGTCAAGAGATCAGGGCTAGATCCAACACCGTTTTTTAGCTCACTGCACCATCCCAGCTCAGAACCTGGCTATATGCAAATTAGTCTGTTCCTGTCCCAGTGTGTGATGGGAACAGGGCAAACCAAACTACCAAGCCAATTCTTACACTGGGAAGGAAACAAGCTTCCAGGGACCGGTTTCTGGCATTACAGCCGTCTTCGGCCCGGCTTGCTTGAATCCTGATGGTGCAATGAGCAAGGGACTCACATCTGAGTATACCCTTCCACGCTTATGGTGGACAAAATATTTAACAACAAGGGGTGGTGATGGACAGAGTTTCTGAATTAAGCAGAATACTCTCACCCAGTCAAGAGATCAGTGCTAGATCCAACACCGTTTTTTAGCTCACTGCACCATCCCAGCTCAGAACCTGGCTATATGCAAATTAGTCTGTTCCTGTCCCAGTGCGTGATGGGAACAGGGCAAACCAAACTACCAAGCCAATTCTTACACTGGGAAGGAAACAAGCTTCCGGGGACCGGTTTCTGGCATTACAGCCGTCTTCGGCCCGGCTTGCTTGAATCCTGATGGTGCAATGAGCAAGGGACTCACATCTGAGTATACCCTTCCACGCTTATGGTGGACAAAATATTTAACAACAAGGGGTGGTGATGGACAGAGTTTCTGAATTAAGCAGAATACTCTCACCCAGTCAAGAGATCAGGGCTAGATCCAACACCGTTTTTTAGCTCACTGCACCATCCCAGCTCAGAACCTGGCTATATGCAAATTAGTCTGTTCCTGTCCCAGTGCGTGATGGGAACAGGGCAAACCAAACTACCAAGCCAATTCTTACACTGGGAAGGAAACAAGCTTCCGGGGACCGGTTTCTGGCATTACAGCCGTCTTCGGCCCGGCTTGCTTGAATCCTGATGGTGCAATGAGCAAGGGACTCACATCTGAGTATACCCTTCCACGCTTATGGTGGACAAAATATTTAACAACAAGGGGTGGTGATGGACAGAGTTTCTGAATTAAGCAGAATACTCTCACCCAGTCAAGAGATCAGGGCTAGATCCAACACTGTTTTTTAGCTCACTGCACCATCCCAGCTCAGAACCTGGCTATATGCAAATTAGTCTGTTCCTGTCCCAGTGCGTGATGGGAACAGGGCAACCCAAACTACCAAGCCAATTCTTACACTGGGAAGGAAACAAGCTTCCGGGGACCGGTTTCTGGCATTACAGCCGTCTTCGGCCCGGCTTGCTTGAATCCTGATGGTGCAATGAGCAAGGGACTCACATCTGAGTATACCCTTCCACGCTTATGGTGGACAAAATATTTAACAACAAGGGGTGGTGATGGACAGAGTTTCTGAATTAAGCAGAATACTCTCACCCAGTCAAGAGATCACGGCTAGATCCAACACCGTTTTTTAGCTCACTGCACCATCCCAGCTTAGAACCTGGCTATATGCAAATTAGTCTGTTCCTGTCCCAGTGCGTGATGGGAACAGGGCAAACCAAACTACCAAGCCAATTCTTACACTGGGAAGGAAACAAGCTTCGGGGGACCGGTTTCTGGCATTACAGCCGTCTTTGGCCCGGCTTGCTTGAATCCTGATGGTGCAATGAGCAAGGGACTCACATCTGAGTATACCCTTCCACGCTTATGGTGGACAAAATATTTAACAACAAGGGGTGGTGATGGACAGAGTTTCTGAATTAAGCAGAATACTCTCACCCAGTCAAGAGATCAGGGCTAGATCCAACACCGTTTTTAGCTCACTACACCATCCCAGCTCAGAACCTGGCTATATGCAAATTAGTCTGTTCCTGTCCCAGTGCGTGATGGGAACAGGGCAAACCAAACTACCAAGCCAATTCTTACACTGGGAAGGAAACAAGCTTCCGGGGACCGGTTTCTGGCATTACAGCCGTCTTCGGCCCGGCTTGCTTGAATCCTGATGGTGCAATGAGCAAGGGACTCACATCTGAGTATACCCTTCCACGCTTATGGTGGACAAAATATTTAACAACAAGGGGTGGTGATGGACAGAGTTTCTGAATTAAGCAGAATACTCTCACCCAGTCAAGAGATCAGGGCTAGATCCAACACCGTTTTTTAGCTCACTGCACCATCCCAGCTCAGAACCTGGCTATATGCAAATTAGTCTGTTCCTGTCCCAGTGCGTGATGGGAACAGGGCAAACCAAACTACCAAGCCAATTCTTACACTGGGAAGGAAACAAGCTTCCGGGGACCGGTTTCTGGCATTACAGCCGTCTTCGGCCCGGCTTGCTTGAATCCTGATGGTGCAATGAGCAAGGGACTCACATCTGAGTATACCCTTCCACGCTTATGGTGGACAAAATATTTAACAACAAGGGGTGGTGATGGACAGAGTTTCTGAATTAAGCAGAATACTCTCACCCAGTCAAGAGATCAGGGCTAAATCCGACACCGTTTTTTAGCTCACTGCACCATCCCAGCTCAGAACCTGGCTATATGCAAATTAGTCTGTTCCTGTCCCAGTGCGTGATGGGAACAGGGCAACCCAAACTACCAAGCCAATTCTTACACTGGGAAGGAAACAAGCTTCCGGGGACCGGTTTCTGGCATTACAGCCGTCTTCGGCCCGGCTTGCTTGAATCCTGATGGTGCAATGAGCAAGGGACTCACATCTGAGTATACCCTTCCACGCTTATGGTGGACAAAATATTTAACAACAAGGGGTGGTGATGGACAGAGTTTCTGAATTAAGCAGAATACTCTCACCCAGTCAAGAGATCAGGGCTAGATCCAACACCGTTTTTTAGCTCACTGCACCATCCCAGCTTAGAACCTGGCTATATGCAAATGAGTCTGTTCCTGTCCCAGTGCGTGATGGGAACAGGGCAAACCAAACTACCAAGCCAATTCTTACACTGGGAAGGAAACAAGCTTCCGGGGACCGGTTTCTGGCATTACAGCCGTCTTTGGCCCGGCTTGCTTGAATCCTGATGGTGCAATGAGCAAGGGACTCACATCTGAGTATACCCTTCCACGCTTATGGTGGACAAAATATTTAACAACAAGGGGTGGTGATGGACAGAGTTTCTGAATTAAGCAGAATACTCTCACCCAGTCAAGAGATCAGGGCTAGATCCAACACCGTTTTTTAGCTCACTGCACCATCCCAGCTCAGAACCTGGCTATATGCAAATTAGTCTGTTCCTGTCCCAGTGCGTGATGGGAACAGGGCAAACCAAACTACCAAGCCAATTCTTACACTGGGAAGGAAACAAGCTTCCGGGGACCGGTTTCTGGCATTACAGCCGTCTTCGGCCCGGCTTGCTTGAATCCTGATGGTGCAATGAGCAAGGGACTCACATCTGAGTATACCCTTCCACGCTTATGGTGGACAAAATATTTAACAACAAGGGGTGGTGATGGACAGAGTTTCTGAATTAAGCAGAATACTCTCACCCAGTCAAGAGATCAGGGCTAGATCCAACACCGTTTTTTAGCTCACTGCACCATCCCAGCTCAGAACCTGGCTATATGCAAATTAGTCTGTTCCTGTCCCAGTGCGTGATGGGAACAGGGCAAACCAAACTACCAAGCCAATTCTTACACTGGGAAGGAAACAAGCTTCCGGGGACCGGTTTCTGGCATTACAGCCGTCTTCGGCCCGGCTTGCTTGAATTCTGATGGTGCAATGAGCAAGGGACTCACATCTGAGTATACCCTTCCACGCTTATGGTGGACAAAATATTTAACAACAAGGGGTGGTGATGGACAGAGTTTCTGAATTAAGCAGAATACTCTCACCCAGTCAAGAGATCAGGGCTAGATCCAACACCGTTTTTTAGCTCACTGCACCATCCCAGCTCAGAACCTGGCTATATGCAAATTAGTTTGTTCCTGTCCCAGTGCGTGATGGGAACAGGGCAAACCAAACTACCAAGCCAATTCTTACACTGGGAAGGAAACAAGCTTCCAGGGACCGGTTTCTGGCATTACAGCCGTCTTCGGCCCGGCTTGCTTGAATCCTGATGGTGCAATGAGCAAGGGACTCACATCTGAGTATACCCTTCCACGCTTATGGTGGACAAAATATTTAACAACAAGGGGTGGTGATGGACAGAGTTTCTGAATTAAGCAGAATACTCTCACCCAGTCAAGAGATCAGGGCTAGATCCAACACCGTTTTTTAGCTCACTGCACCATCCCAGCTCAGAACCTGGCTATATGCAAATTAGTCTGTTCCTGTCCCAGTGCGTGATGGGAACAGGGCAAACCAAACTACCAAGCCAATTCTTACACTGGGAAGGAAACAAGCTTCCGGGGACCAGTTTCTGGCATTACAGCCGTCTTCGGCCCGGCTTGCTTGAATCCTGATGGTGCAATGAGCAAGGGACTCACATCTGAGTATACCCTTCCACGCTTATGGTGGACAAAATATTTAACAACAAGGGGTGGTGATGGACAGAGTTTCTGAATTAAGCAGAATACTCTCACCCAGTCAAGAGATCAGGGCTAGATCCAACACCGTTTTTTAGCTCACTGCACCATCCCAGCTCAGAACCTGGCTATATGCAAATTAGTCTGTTCCTGTCCCAGTGCGTGATGGGAACAGGGCAAACCAAACTACCAAGCCAATTCTTACACTGGGAAGGAAACAAGCTTCCGGGGACCGGTTTCTGGCATTACAGCCGTCTTCGGCCCGGCTTGCTTGAATCCTGATGGTGCAATGAGCAAGGGACTCACATCTGAGTATACCCTTCCACGCTTATGGTGGACAAAATATTTAACAACAAGGGGTGGTGATGGACAGAGTTTCTGAATTAAGCAGAATACTCTCACCCAGTCAAGAGATCAGGGCTAAATCCAACACCGTTTTTTAGCTCACTGCACCATCCCAGCTCAGAACCTGGCTATATGCAAATTAGTCTGTTCCTGTCCCAGTGCGTGATGGGAACAGGGCAACCCAAACTACCAAGCCAATTCTTACACTGGGAAGGAAACAAGCTTCCGGGGACCGGTTTCTGGCATTACAGCCGTCTTCGGCCCGGCTTGCTTGAATCCTGATGGTGCAATGAGCAAGGGACTCACATCTGAGTATACCCTTCCACGCTTATGGTGGACAAAATATTTAACAACAAGGGGTGGTGATGGACAGAGTTTCTGAATTAAGCAGAATACTCTCACCCAGTCAAGAGATCAGGGCTAGATCCAACACCGTTTTTTAGCTCACTGCACCATCCCAGCTTAGAACCTGGCTATATGCAAATGAGTCTGTTCCTGTCCCAGTGCGTGATGGGAACAGGGCAAACCAAACTACCAAGCCAATTCTTACACTGGGAAGGAAACAAGCTTCCGGGGACCGGTTTCTGGCACTACAGCCGTCTTTGGCCCGGCTTGCTTGAATCCTGATGGTGCAATGAGCAAGGGACTCACATCTGAGTATACCCTTCCACGCTTATGGTGGACAAAATATTTAACAACAAGGGGTGGTGATGGACAGAGTTTCTGAATTAAGCAGAATACTCTCACCCAGTCAAGAGATCAGGGCTAGATCCAACACCGTTTTTTAGCTCACTGCACCATCCCAGCTCAGAACCTGGCTATATGCAAATTAGTCTGTTCCTGTCCCAGTGCGTGATGGGAACAGGGCAAACCAAACTACCAAGCCAATTCTTACACTGGGAAGGAAACAAGCTTCCGGGGACCGGTTTCTGGCATTACAGCCGTCTTCGGCCCGGCTTGCTTGAATCCTGATGGTGCAATGAGCAAGGGACTCACATCTGAGTATACCCTTCCACGCTTATGGTGGACAAAATATTTAACAACAAGGGGTGGTGATGGACAGAGTTTCTGAATTAAGCAGAATACTCTCACCCAGTCAAGAGATCAGGGCTAGATCCAACACCGTTTTTTAGCTCACTGCACCATCCCAGCTCAGAACCTGGCTATATGCAAATTAGTCTGTTCCTGTCCCAGTGCGTGATGGGAACAGGGCAAACCAAACTACCAAGCCAATTCTTACACTGGGAAGGAAACAAGCTTCCGGGGACCGGTTTCTGGCATTACAGCCGTCTTCGGCCCGGCTTGCTTGAATTCTGATGGTGCAATGAGCAAGGGACTCACATCTGAGTATACCCTTCCACGCTTATGGTGGACAAAATATTTAACAACAAGGGGTGGTGATGGACAGAGTTTCTGAATTAAGCAGAATACTCTCACCCAGTCAAGAGATCAGGGCTAGATCCAACACCGTTTTTTAGCTCACTGCACCATCCCAGCTCAGAACCTGGCTATATGCAAATTAGTCTGTTCCTGTCCCAGTGCGTGATGGGAACAGGGCAAACCAAACTACCAAGCCAATTCTTACACTGGGAAGGAAACAAGCTTCCAGGGACCGGTTTCTGGCATTACAGCCGTCTTCGGCCCGGCTTGCTTGAATCCTGATGGTGCAATGAGCAAGGGACTCGCATCTGAGTATACCCTTCCACGCTTATGGTGGACAAAATATTTAACAACAAGGGGTGGTGATGGACAGAGTTTCTGAATTAAGCAGAATACTCTCACCCAGTCAAGAGATCAGGGCTAGATCCAACACCGTTTTTTAGCTCACTGCACCATCCCAGCTCAGAACCTGGCTATATGCAAATTAGTCTGTTCCTGTCCCAGTGCGTGATGGGAACAGGGCAAACCAAACTACCAAGCCAATTCTTACACTGGGAAGGAAACAAGCTTCCGGGGACCGGTTTCTGGCATTACAGCCGTCTTCGGCCCGGCTTGCTTGAATCCTGATGGTGCAATGAGCAAGGGACTCACATCTGAGTATACCCTTCCACGCTTATGGTGGACAAAATATTTAACAAGGGGTGGTGATGGACAGAGTTTCTGAATTAAGCAGAATACTCTCACCCAGTCAAGAGATCAGGGCTAGATCCAACACCGTTTTTTAGCTCACTGCACCATCCCAGCTCAGAACCTGGCTATATGCAAATTAGTCTGTTCCTGTCCCAGTGCGTGATGGGAACAGGGCAAACCAAACTACCAAGCCAATTCTTACACTGGGAAGGAAACAAGCTTCCAGGGACCGGTTTCTGGCATTACAGCCGTCTTCGGCCCGGCTTGCTTGAATCCTGATGGTGCAATGAGCAAGGGACTCACATCTGAGTATACCCTTCCACGCTTATGGTGGACAAAATATTTAACAACAAGGGGTGGTGATGGACAGAGTTTCTGAATTAAGCAGAATACTCTCACCCAGTCAAGAGATCAGGGCTAGATCCAACACCGTTTTTTAGCTCACTGCACCATCCCAGCTCAGAACCTGGCTATATGCAAATTAGTCTGTTCCTGTCCCAGTGCGTGATGGGAACAGGGCAAACCAAACTACCAAGCCAATTCTTACACTGGGAAGGAAACAAGCTTCCGGGGACCGGTTTCTGGCATTACAGCCGTCTTCGGCCCGGCTTGCTTGAATCCTGATGGTGCAATGAGCAAGGGACTCACATCTGAGTATACCCTTCCACGCTTATGGTGGACAAAATATTTAACAACAAGGGGTGGTGATGGACAGAGTTTCTGAATTAAGCAGAATACTCTCACCCAGTCAAGAGATCAGGGCTAGATCCAACACCGTTTTTTAGCTCACTGCACCATCCCAGCTCAGAACCTGGCTATATGCAAATTAGTCTGTTCCTGTCCCAGTGCGTGATGGGAACAGGGCAAACCAAACTACCAAGCCAATTCTTACACTGGGAAGGAAACAAGCTTCCGGGGACCGGTTTCTGGCATTACAGCCGTCTTCGGCCCGGCTTGCTTGAATCCTGATGGTGCAATGAGCAAGGGACTCACATCTGAGTATACCCTTCCACGCTTATGGTGGACAAAATATTTAACAACAAGGGGTGGTGATGGACAGAGTTTCTGAATTAAGCAGAATACTCTCACCCAGTCAAGAGATCAGGGCTAGATCCAACACTGTTTTTTAGCTCACTGCACCATCCCAGCTCAGAACCTGGCTATATGCAAATTAGTCTGTTCCTGTCCCAGTGCGTGATGGGAACAGGGCAACCCAAACTACCAAGCCAATTCTTACACTGGGAAGGAAACAAGCTTCCGGGGACCGGTTTCTGGCATTACAGCCGTCTTCGGCCCGGCTTGCTTGAATCCTGATGGTGCAATGAGCAAGGGACTCACATCTGAGTATACCCTTCCACGCTTATGGTGGACAAAATATTTAACAACAAGGGGTGGTGATGGACAGAGTTTCTGAATTAAGCAGAATACTCTCACCCAGTCAAGAGATCACGGCTAGATCCAACACCGTTTTTTAGCTCACTGCACCATCCCAGCTTAGAACCTGGCTATATGCAAATTAGTCTGTTCCTGTCCCAGTGCGTGATGGGAACAGGGCAAACCAAACTACCAAGCCAATTCTTACACTGGGAAGGAAACAAGCTTCCGGGGACCGGTTTCTGGCATTACAGCCGTCTTTGGCCCGGCTTGCTTGAATCCTGATGGTGCAATGAGCAAGGGACTCACATCTGAGTATACCCTTCCACGCTTATGGTGGACAAAATATTTAACAACAAGGGGTGGTGATGGACAGAGTTTCTGAATTAAGCAGAATACTCTCACCCAGTCAAGAGATCAGGGCTAGATCCAACACCGTTTTTAGCTCACTACACCATCCCAGCTCAGAACCTGGCTATATGCAAATTAGTCTGTTCCTGTCCCAGTGCGTGATGGGAACAGGGCAAACCAAACTACCAAGCCAATTCTTACACTGGGAAGGAAACTAGCTTCCGGGGACCGGTTTCTGGCATTACAGCCGTCTTCGGCCCGGCTTGCTTGAATCCTGATGGTGCAATGAGCAAGGGACTCACATCTGAGTATACCCTTCCACGCTTATGGTGGACAAAATATTTAACAACAAGGGGTGGTGATGGACAGAGTTTCTGAATTAAGCAGAATACTCTCACCCAGTCAAGAGATCAGGGCTAAATCCAACACCGTGTTTTAGCTCACTGCACCATCCCAGCTCAGAACCTGGCTATATGCAAATTAGTCTGTTCCTGTCCCAGTGCGTGATGGGAACAGGGCAACCCAAACTACCAAGCCAATTCTTACACTGGGAAGGAAACAAGCTTCCGGGGACCGGTTTCTGGCATTACAGCCGTCTTCGGCCCGGCTTGCTTGAATCCTGATGGTGCAATGAGCAAGGGACTCACATCTGAGTATACCCTTCCACGCTTATGGTGGACAAAATATTTAACAACAAGGGGTGGTGATGGACAGAGTTTCTGAATTAAGCAGAATACTCTCACCCAGTCAAGAGATCAGGGCTAGATCCAACACCGTTTTTTAGCTCACTGCACCATCCCAGCTCAGAACCTGGCTATATGCAAATTAGTCTGTTCCTGTCCCAGTGCGTGATGGGAACAGGGCAAACCAAACTACCAAGCCAATTCTTACACTGGGAAGGAAACAAGCTTCCGGGGACCGGTTTCTGGCATTACAGCCGTCTTCGGCCCGGCTTGCTTGAATTCTGATGGTGCAATGAGCAAGGGACTCACATCTGAGTATACCCTTCCACGCTTATGGTGGACAAAATATTTAACAACAAGGGGTGGTGATGGACAGAGTTTCTGAATTAAGCAGAATACTCTCACCCAGTCAAGAGATCAGGGCTAGATCCAACACCGTTTTTTAGCTCACTGCACCATCCCAGCTCAGAACCTGGCTATATGCAAATTAGTTTGTTCCTGTCCCAGTGCGTGATGGGAACAGGGCAAACCAAACTACCAAGCCAATTCTTACACTGGGAAGGAAACAAGCTTCCAGGGACCGGTTTCTGGCATTACAGCCGTCTTCGGCCCGGCTTGCTTGAATCCTGATGGTGCAATGAGCAAGGGACTCACATCTGAGTATACCCTTCCACGCTTATGGTGGACAAAATATTTAACAACAAGGGGTGGTGATGGACAGAGTTTCTGAATTAAGCAGAATACTCTCACCCAGTCAAGAGATCAGGGCTAGATCCAACACCGTTTTTTAGCTCACTGCACCATCCCAGCTCAGAACCTGGCTATATGCAAATTAGTCTGTTCCTGTCCCAGTGCGTGATGGGAACAGGGCAAACCAAACTACCAAGCCAATTCTTACACTGGGAAGGAAACAAGCTTCCGGGGACCAGTTTCTGGCATTACAGCCGTCTTCGGCCCGGCTTGCTTGAATCCTGATGGTGCAATGAGCAAGGGACTCACATCTGAGTATACCCTTCCACGCTTATGGTGGACAAAATATTTAACAACAAGGGGTGGTGATGGACAGAGTTTCTGAATTAAGCAGAATACTCTCACCCAGTCAAGAGATCAGGGCTAGATCCAACACCGTTTTTTAGCTCACTGCACCATCCCAGCTCAGAACCTGGCTATATGCAAATTAGTCTGTTCCTGTCCCAGTGCGTGATGGGAACAGGGCAAACCAAACTACCAAGCCAATTCTTACACTGGGAAGGAAACAAGCTTCCGGGGACCGGTTTCTGGCATTACAGCCGTCTTCGGCCCGGCTTGCTTGAATCCTGATGGTGCAATGAGCAAGGGACTCACATCTGAGTATACCCTTCCACGCTTATGGTGGACAAAATATTTAACAACAAGGGGTGGTGATGGACAGAGTTTCTGAATTAAGCAGAATACTCTCACCCAGTCAAGAGATCAGGGCTAAATCCAACACCGTTTTTTAGCTCACTGCACCATCCCAGCTCAGAACCTGGCTATATGCAAATTAGTCTGTTCCTGTCCCAGTGCGTGATGGGAACAGGGCAACCCAAACTACCAAGCCAATTCTTACACTGGGAAGGAAACAAGCTTCCGGGGACCGGTTTCTGGCATTACAGCCGTCTTCGGCCCGGCTTGCTTGAATCCTGATGGTGCAATGAGCAAGGGACTCACATCTGAGTATACCCTTCCACGCTTATGGTGGACAAAATATTTAACAACAAGGGGTGGTGATGGACAGAGTTTCTGAATTAAGCAGAATACTCTCACCCAGTCAAGAGATCAGGGCTAGATCCAACACCGTTTTTTAGCTCACTGCACCATCCCAGCTTAGAACCTGGCTATATGCAAATGAGTCTGTTCCTGTCCCAGTGCGTGATGGGAACAGGGCAAACCAAACTACCAAGCCAATTCTTACACTGGGAAGGAAACAAGCTTCCGGGGACCGGTTTCTGGCACTACAGCCGTCTTTGGCCCGGCTTGCTTGAATCCTGATGGTGCAATGAGCAAGGGACTCACATCTGAGTATACCCTTCCACGCTTATGGTGGACAAAATATTTAACAACAAGGGGTGGTGATGGACAGAGTTTCTGAATTAAGCAGAATACTCTCACCCAGTCAAGAGATCAGGGCTAGATCCAACACCGTTTTTTAGCTCACTGCACCATCCCAGCTCAGAACCTGGCTATATGCAAATTAGTCTGTTCCTGTCCCAGTGCGTGATGGGAACAGGGCAAACCAAACTACCAAGCCAATTCTTACACTGGGAAGGAAACAAGCTTCCGGGGACCGGTTTCTGGCATTACAGCCGTCTTCGGCCCGGCTTGCTTGAATCCTGATGGTGCAATGAGCAAGGGACTCACATCTGAGTATACCCTTCCACGCTTATGGTGGACAAAATATTTAACAACAAGGGGTGGTGATGGACAGAGTTTCTGAATTAAGCAGAATACTCTCACCCAGTCAAGAGATCAGGGCTAGATCCAACACCGTTTTTTAGCTCACTGCACCATCCCAGCTCAGAACCTGGCTATATGCAAATTAGTCTGTTCCTGTCCCAGTGCGTGATGGGAACAGGGCAAACCAAACTACCAAGCCAATTCTTACACTGGGAAGGAAACAAGCTTCCGGGGACCGGTTTCTGGCATTACAGCCGTCTTCGGCCCGGCTTGCTTGAATTCTGATGGTGCAATGAGCAAGGGACTCACATCTGAGTATACCCTTCCACGCTTATGGTGGACAAAATATTTAACAACAAGGGGTGGTGATGGACAGAGTTTCTGAATTAAGCAGAATACTCTCACCCAGTCAAGAGATCAGGGCTAGATCCAACACCGTTTTTTAGCTCACTGCACCATCCCAGCTCAGAACCTGGCTATATGCAAATTAGTCTGTTCCTGTCCCAGTGCGTGATGGGAACAGGGCAAACCAAACTACCAAGCCAATTCTTACACTGGGAAGGAAACAAGCTTCCAGGGACCGGTTTCTGGCATTACAGCCGTCTTCGGCCCGGCTTGCTTGAATCCTGATGGTGCAATGAGCAAGGGACTCGCATCTGAGTATACCCTTCCACGCTTATGGTGGACAAAATATTTAACAACAAGGGGTGGTGATGGACAGAGTTTCTGAATTAAGCAGAATACTCTCACCCAGTCAAGAGATCAGGGCTAGATCCAACACCGTTTTTTAGCTCACTGCACCATCCCAGCTCAGAACCTGGCTATATGCAAATTAGTCTGTTCCTGTCCCAGTGCGTGATGGGAACAGGGCAAACCAAACTACCAAGCCAATTCTTACACTGGGAAGGAAACAAGCTTCCGGGGACCGGTTTCTGGCATTACAGCCGTCTTCGGCCCGGCTTGCTTGAATCCTGATGGTGCAATGAGCAAGGGACTCACATCTGAGTATACCCTTCCACGCTTATGGTGGACAAAATATTTAACAAGGGGTGGTGATGGACAGAGTTTCTGAATTAAGCAGAATACTCTCACCCAGTCAAGAGATCAGGGCTAGATCCAACACCGTTTTTTAGCTCACTGCACCATCCCAGCTCAGAACCTGGCTATATGCAAATTAGTCTGTTCCTGTCCCAGTGCGTGATGGGAACAGGGCAAACCAAACTACCAAGCCAATTCTTACACTGGGAAGGAAACAAGCTTCCAGGGACCGGTTTCTGGCATTACAGCCGTCTTCGGCCCGGCTTGCTTGAATCCTGATGGTGCAATGAGCAAGGGACTCACATCTGAGTATACCCTTCCACGCTTATGGTGGACAAAATATTTAACAACAAGGGGTGGTGATGGACAGAGTTTCTGAATTAAGCAGAATACTCTCACCCAGTCAAGAGATCAGGGCTAGATCCAACACCGTTTTTTAGCTCACTGCACCATCCCAGCTCAGAACCTGGCTATATGCAAATTAGTCTGTTCCTGTCCCAGTGCGTGATGGGAACAGGGCAAACCAAACTACCAAGCCAATTCTTACACTGGGAAGGAAACAAGCTTCCGGGGACCGGTTTCTGGCATTACAGCCGTCTTCGGCCCGGCTTGCTTGAATCCTGATGGTGCAATGAGCAAGGGACTCACATCTGAGTATACCCTTCCACGCTTATGGTGGACAAAATATTTAACAACAAGGGGTGGTGATGGACAGAGTTTCTGAATTAAGCAGAATACTCTCACCCAGTCAAGAGATCAGGGCTAGATCCAACACCGTTTTTTAGCTCACTGCACCATCCCAGCTCAGAACCTGGCTATATGCAAATTAGTCTGTTCCTGTCCCAGTGCGTGATGGGAACAGGGCAAACCAAACTACCAAGCCAATTCTTACACTGGGAAGGAAACAAGCTTCCGGGGACCGGTTTCTGGCATTACAGCCGTCTTCGGCCCGGCTTGCTTGAATCCTGATGGTGCAATGAGCAAGGGACTCACATCTGAGTATACCCTTCCACGCTTATGGTGGACAAAATATTTAACAACAAGGGGTGGTGATGGACAGAGTTTCTGAATTAAGCAGAATACTCTCACCCAGTCAAGAGATCAGGGCTAGATCCAACACTGTTTTTTAGCTCACTGCACCATCCCAGCTCAGAACCTGGCTATATGCAAATTAGTCTGTTCCTGTCCCAGTGCGTGATGGGAACAGGGCAACCCAAACTACCAAGCCAATTCTTACACTGGGAAGGAAACAAGCTTCCGGGGACCGGTTTCTGGCATTACAGCCGTCTTCGGCCCGGCTTGCTTGAATCCTGATGGTGCAATGAGCAAGGGACTCACATCTGAGTATACCCTTCCACGCTTATGGTGGACAAAATATTTAACAACAAGGGGTGGTGATGGACAGAGTTTCTGAATTAAGCAGAATACTCTCACCCAGTCAAGAGATCACGGCTAGATCCAACACCGTTTTTTAGCTCACTGCACCATCCCAGCTTAGAACCTGGCTATATGCAAATTAGTCTGTTCCTGTCCCAGTGCGTGATGGGAACAGGGCAAACCAAACTACCAAGCCAATTCTTACACTGGGAAGGAAACAAGCTTCCGGGGACCGGTTTCTGGCATTACAGCCGTCTTTGGCCCGGCTTGCTTGAATCCTGATGGTGCAATGAGCAAGGGACTCACATCTGAGTATACCCTTCCACGCTTATGGTGGACAAAATATTTAACAACAAGGGGTGGTGATGGACAGAGTTTCTGAATTAAGCAGAATACTCTCACCCAGTCAAGAGATCAGGGCTAGATCCAACACCGTTTTTAGCTCACTACACCATCCCAGCTCAGAACCTGGCTATATGCAAATTAGTCTGTTCCTGTCCCAGTGCGTGATGGGAACAGGGCAAACCAAACTACCAAGCCAATTCTTACACTGGGAAGGAAACAAGCTTCCGGGGACCGGTTTCTGGCATTACAGCCGTCTTCGGCCCGGCTTGCTTGAATCCTGATGGTGCAATGAGCAAGGGACTCACATCTGAGTATACCCTTCCACGCTTATGGTGAACAAAATATTTAACAACAAGGGGTGGTGATGGACAGAGTTTCTGAATTAAGCAGAATACTCTCACCCAGTCAAGAGATCAGGGCTAAATCCAACACCGTGTTTTAGCTCACTGCACCATCCCAGCTCAGAACCTGGCTATATGCAAATTAGTCTGTTCCTGTCCCAGTGCGTGATGGGAACAGGGCAACCCAAACTACCAAGCCAATTCTTACACTGGGAAGGAAACAAGCTTCCGGGGACCGGTTTCTGGCATTACAGCCGTCTTCGGCCCGGCTTGCTTGAATCCTGATGGTGCAATGAGCAAGGGACTCACATCTGAGTATACCCTTCCACGCTTATGGTGGACAAAATATTTAACAACAAGGGGTGGTGATGGACAGAGTTTCTGAATTAAGCAGAATACTCTCACCCAGTCAAGAGATCAGGGCTAGATCCAACACCGTTTTTTAGCTCACTGCACCATCCCAGCTTAGAACCTGGCTATATGCAAATGAGTCTGTTCCTGTCCCAGTGCGTGATGGGAACAGGGCAAACCAAACTACCAAGCCAATTCTTACACTGGGAAGGAAACAAGCTTCCGGGGACCGGTTTCTGGCATTACAGCCGTCTTTGGCCCGGCTTGATTGAATCCTGATGGTGCAATGAGCAAGGGACTCACATCTGAGTATACCCTTCCACGCTTATGGTGGACAAAATATTTAACAACAAGGGGTGGTGATGGACAGAGTTTCTGAATTAAGCAGAATACTCTCACCCAGTCAAGAGATCAGGGCTAGATCCAACACCGTTTTTTAGCTCACTGCACCATCCCAGCTCAGAACCTGGCTATATGCAAATTAGTCTGTTCCTGTCCCAGTGCGTGATGGGAACAGGGCAAACCAAACTACCAAGCCAATTCTTACACTGGGAAGGAAACAAGCTTCCGGGGACCGGTTTCTGGCATTACAGCCGTCTTCGGCCCGGCTTGCTTGAATCCTGATGGTGCAATGAGCAAGGGACTCACATCTGAGTATACCCTTCCACGCTTATGGTGGACAAAATATTTAACAACAAGGGGTGGTGATGGACAGAGTTTCTGAATTAAGCAGAATACTCTCACCCAGTCAAGAGATCAGGGCTAGATCCAACACCGTTTTTTAGCTCACTGCACCATCCCAGCTCAGAACCTGGCTATATGCAAATTAGTCTGTTCCTGTCCCAGTGCGTGATGGGAACAGGGCAAACCAAACTACCACGCCAATTCTTACACTGGGAAGGAAACAAGCTTCCGGGGACCGGTTTCTGGCATTACAGCCGTCTTCGGCCCGGCTTGCTTGAATCCTGATGGTGCAATGAGCAAGGGACTCACATCTGAGTATACCCTTCCACGCTTATGGTGGACAAAATATTTAACAACAAGGGGTGGTGATGGACAGAGTTTCTGAATTAAGCAGAATACTCTCACCCAGTCAAGAGATCAGGGCTAGATCCAACACCGTTTTTTAGCTCACTGCACCATCCCAGCTCAGAACCTGGCTATATGCAAATTAGTCTGTTCCTGTCCCAGTGCGTGATGGGAACAGGGCAAACCAAACTACCAAGCCAATTCTTACACTGGGAAGGAAACAAGCTTCCGGGGACCGGTTTCTGGCATTACAGCCGTCTTCGGCCCGGCTTGCTTGAATCCTGATGGTGCAATGAGCAAGGGACTCACATCTGAGTATACCCTTCCACGCTTATGGTGAACAAAATATTTAACAACAAGGGGTGGTGATGGACAGAGTTTCTGAATTAAGCAGAATACTCTCACCCAGTCAAGAGATCAGGGCTAGATCCAACACCGTTTTTTAGCTCACTGCACCATCCCAGCTCAGAACCTGGCTATATGCAAATTAGTCTGTTCCTGTCCCAGTGTGTGATGGGAACAGGGCAAACCAAACTACCAAGCCAATTCTTACACTGGGAAGGAAACAAGCTTCCGGGGACCGGTTTCTGGCATTACAGCCGTCTTCGGCCCGGCTTGCTTGAATCCTGATGGTGCAATGAGCAAGGGACTCACATCTGAGTATACCCTTCCACGCTTATGGTGGACAAAATATTTAACAACAAGGGGTGGTGATGGACAGAGTTTCTGAATTAAGCAGAATACTCTCACCCAGTCAAGAGATCAGGGCTAGATCCAACACCGTTTTTTAGCTCACTGCACCATCCCAGCTCAGAACCTGGCTATATGCAAATTAGTCTGTTCCTGTCCCAGTGCGTGATGGGAACAGGGCAAACCAAACTACCAAGCCAATTCTTACACTGGGAAGGAAACAAGCTTCCGGGGACCGGTTTCTGGCATTACAGCCGTCTTCGGCCCGGCTTGCTTGAATCCTGATGGTGCAATGAGCAAGGGACTCACATCTGAGTATACCCTTCCACGCTTATGGTGGACAAAATATTTAACAACAAGGGGTGGTGATGGACAGAGTTTCTGAATTAAGCAGAATACTCTCACCCAGTCAAGAGATCAGGGCTAGATCCAACACCGTTTTTTAGCTCACTGCACCATCCCAGCTCAGAACCTGGCTATATGCAAATTAGTCTGTTCCTGTCCCAGTGCGTGATGGGAACAGGGCAAACCAAACTACCAAGCCAATTCTTACACTGGGAAGGAAACAAGCTTCCGGGGACCGGTTTCTGGCATTACAGCCGTCTTCGGCCCGGCTTGCTTGAATCCTGATGGTGCAATGAGCAAGGGACTCACATCTGAGTATACCCTTCCACGCTTATGGTGAACAAAATATTTAACAACAAGGGGTGGTGATGGACAGAGTTTCTGAATTAAGCAGAATACTCTCACCCAGTCAAGAGATCAGGGCTAGATCCAACACCGTTTTTTAGCTCACTGCACCATCCCAGCTCAGAACCTGGCTATATGCAAATTAGTCTGTTCCTGTCCCAGTGTGTGATGGGAACAGGGCAAACCAAACTACCAAGCCAATTCTTACACTGGGAAGGAAACAAGCTTCCGGGGACCGGTTTCTGGCATTACAGCCGTCTTCGGCCCGGCTTGCTTGAATCCTGATGGTGCAATGAGCAAGGGACTCACATCTGAGTATACCCTTCCACGCTTATGGTGGACAAAATATTTAACAACAAGGGGTGGTGATGGACAGAGTTTCTGAATTAAGCAGAATACTCTCACCCAGTCAAGAGATCAGGGCTAGATCCAACACCGTTTTTTAGCTCACTGCACCATCCCAGCTCAGAACCTGGCTATATGCAAATTAGTCTGTTCCTGTCCCAGTGCGTGATGGGAACAGGGCAAACCAAACTACCAAGCCAATTCTTACACTGGGAAGGAAACAAGCTTCCGGGGACCGGTTTCTGGCATTACAGCCGTCTTTGGCCCGGCTTGCTTGAATCCTGATGGTGCAATGAGCAAGGGACTCACATCTGAGTATACCCTTCCACGCTTATGGTGGACAAAATATTTAACAACAAGGGGTGGTGATGGACAGAGTTTCTGAATTAAGCAGAATACTCTCACCCAGTCAAGAGATCAGGGCTAGATCCAACACCGTTTTTTAGCTCACTGCACCATCCCAGCTCAGAACCTGGCTATATGCAAATTAGTCTGTTCCTGTCCCAGTGCGTGATGGGAACAGGGCAAACCAAACTACCAAGCCAATTCTTACACTGGGAAGGAAACAAGCTTCCGGGGACCGGTTTTTGGCATTACAGCCGTCTTCGGCCCGGCTTGCTTGAATCCTGATGGTGCAATGAGCAAGGGACTCACATCTGAGTATACCCTTCCACGCTTATGGTGGACAAAATATTTAACAACAAGGGGTGGTGATGGACAGAGTTTCTGAATTAAGCAGAATACTCTCACCCAGTCAAGAGATCAGGGCTAGATCCAACACCGTTTTTTAGCTCACTGCACCATCCCAGCTCAGAACCTGGCTATATGCAAATTAGTCTGTTCCTGTCCCAGTGCGTGATGGGAACAGGGCAAACCAAACTACCAAGCCAATTCTTACACTGGGAAGGAAACAAGCTTCCGGGGACCGGTTTCTGGCATTACAGCCGTCTTCGGCCCGGCTTGCTTGAATCCTGATGGTGCAATGAGCAAGGGACTCACATCTGAGTATACCCTTCCACGCTTATGGTGGACAAAATATTTAACAACAAGGGGTGGTGATGGACAGAGTTTCTGAATTAAGCAGAATACTCTCACCCAGTCAAGAGATCAGGGCTAGATCCAACACCGTTTTTTAGCTCACTGCACCATCCCAGCTCAGAACCTGGCTATATGCAAATTAGTCTGTTCCTGTCCCAGTGCGTGATGGGAACAGGGCAAACCAAACTACCAAGCCAATTCTTACACTGGGAAGGAAACAAGCTTCCGGGGACCGGTTTCTGGCATTACAGCCGTCTTCGGCCCGGCTTGCTTGAATCCTGATGGTGCAATGAGCAAGGGACTCACATCTGAGTATACCCTTCCACGCTTATGGTGGACAAAATATTTAACAACAAGGGGTGGTGATGGACAGAGTTTCTGAATTAAGCAGAATACTCTCACCCAGTCAAGAGATCAGGGCTAGATCCAACACCCAGGTTATGCCATGCAGATCAGGCTGCGTGCGCAACATGGCCGCGAGCGGCTCAAGAGCAAGGGCAAACAAAAGAGGCGACAAGGGGCAACCCTGTCTGGTTCCTCTGTGAAGGGCATAAGGCGCCGATAGACGGCCATTGACGGCCATTGACAGTAACATTAGCCAGTGGACTAGCGTAGAGAATTTTCACCCAACCCACGAACACCGGGCCAAAACCGAGCTTCGTCAACACTGCCCAGAGGTAACTCCACTCAAGAGAGTCAAAGGCCATTGTGGCGTCAAGAGAAGCGAGGACTGCCGGTTCCTCTAGGGTATGGGCCCTAGCCAGGGCGCCGTGGAGTCGACGCAAGTTGAGGGCAGTGCTGCGGTGAGGAATAAAGCCCGACTGGTCCGGATGCACTAAGTCGCCAATAACTCCAATCAGTCGATTGGCAAGTAGCTTGGCAAGGATTTTAGGCTCGACATTCAGGAGAGAGATGGGACGATAAGAACGACACATGTCTCTCGGCTTCCCTTCCTTATGGATGACCACAATGGTGGCCAACCTCTGGTCAAGGGGAAGAAGGCCGGCGTCTCGCGCTTCCAAAAACATAGTACGCAAGTGCGGGGAAACCACGTCTGGCCGAATCTTATACAACTCAATAGGGATGCCGTTGGGACCAGGTGCCTTACCCGACCGCAACGAACGGATCGCAAGAGCGATCTCGTTGGCAGATATGTCTCTATCCAAATCGTCATGGTCTTCTTCAGAGAGACAGGGAAGGTCAACGGCCGAGAGAAGCGTTGTCGAGTCAACCTCGGAACGGTCCGAAGTAGAGGTGTAGACACCCCGAAAGTAATCAGCAAAAGACTCGGCAATGGCACTGGGGTCAGAGACAGCAACCCCGTCGTCGCCCAAAATCTCGGGCACGACGCGGCCGGCCACCTCCCTCCTGTCCAACCAGGCCAGCAACTTCCCACCCTTGTCACCAACGTCATAGATACGACCTTGCTGTTCCTTAGCCAAGGCCAGGGCAGCATTTGTGGCAAGATCGTGGTATTCAGACTGTTTGAGGGAAAGGGCATGTAGGAGAGCGGGGTCGGGTTCGGGCCCCAACTGGGAGTCAAGGCTCATAACCTCCTCCTCGATGCGTACCAAGTCGGCATCTCTGACTCTACGGGCCTCCGCTATAAGAGCGAAAGCCTCGCCCCTCAAAACAGTCTTAAATGCCTCCCACAGAGTCGCGGCCGAGCCAACCGATCCCTCATTTTCAGTAAAGTAAAGGTCGATAGCCTTGGCTAGGAGAGTGCGAGTTTTGGGATTGCGGAAATACCACGGGTTAACCGCCACCGGTCGGTCCGACAGGACGATGTCAAAATTAAATGAAACCCATAACGGGGAATGGTCGGAAATGCCCCGCGCCAGAAATCGGGCCTCAGACACGGCAGGCGCGTGTGCTGCTAAGGTGAGAACATAGTCTATACGAGAAAGACTACCATGTGCACCGGAAAGGAAGGAGAAATGGCAGAGCGTAGGGTGTAAAAGCCGCCAGCTATCCACT
Organism: Lissotriton vulgaris; assembly: GCF_964263255.1. Classification (NCBI taxonomy): domain Eukaryota; kingdom Metazoa; phylum Chordata; class Amphibia; order Caudata; family Salamandridae; genus Lissotriton; species Lissotriton vulgaris. The sequence continues at coordinate 1,091,223,021 of NC_141698.1, forward strand.
AAGCCCATGGACTCGAGGAAGGATGGCAACCACAATTGGGAACTCCGGAGGTCTCTAGGCGGATGTCGGTCCAAGGAGCCAGAACAAACTGAGTTGAAATCACCCCCCACAACCAACAAACCAGCAGGCAAAGTTAAAATGGCGCCACCAAGGTCTTGGAAAGTACTAGACTGTAGGCCTGGGGGAACGTAAACCGAAAGTAACGTCAGGGCACGCCCTTCCCATCTCCCCGCCACTGCGGCGTAACGCCCTCTCTCATCAATCATGGTGACGTCTATCTCAAGCGGAAGGGACGTACGTACAAGGACACCCGCCCCCGAGAGCCCGAAGAGAACCCGGAGTGGGCCACCATCTTATACCCCTTACGATTGAGTGCTTTGCACGTGTTCCCAACTAAGTGCGTCTCCTGTAGAAGGACAACATCAGGCATATGGCGTTTAAGCAGTTGAATCACAACCCCTCTCTTGATACGGTCACCCAGCCCATTAACATTCCAACTGAGTACTCATAGTTTCCTACCCCCCATCATCGTGCCGCCCGCCCCACCCAACCCCAACAATCCTCAACAGCAAGTGAAACTCAGCAGTGTACATGACCCATTGCCTAAGAAAAGGAAGAAAGAAAGAACAAACAAACGAATAAACTTGCCCAGTCCCACCCCCCACCCTGCACCCCTGCATCAGACTAAAGAGCCCCCCCAACCAGCAGTGTGCCTGTCGCCCCATTAACTAGTCTACGAGAAGCCCCCAGAGGAGTAAGGAATCCCCACGAACACCTCCCGCCACCCTCCTTGTAAACGACAGGAGAATTGGCAAAGTCAACGCAATAAAAGTATCGACAGTCACATATAGCAGGGCCACCAACCGCCAAAGTCCTTGCAGTAGAGCCAAGTCTCATTGATCAGAACCACCAGTCGCGCCTCCAGTGTGTTCGCCGTGGTCTTCCTGGCATTGCGGCAGAGTGTCCAGCCAGTCGCTCACATTTTCCGGGACGTCGAAGAACAGGGCATGACCATCATGTTCAATCCGAAGCTTGGCAGGGAACAACATCGAGTACTTAAAGCCCATGTCCCTCAGTCGCCGTTTCACTCCCGCATAGCTCTGACGCTGTCTCTGAACAGCCCTGGTGAAATCAGGATAGAAATGCACTTCAGAATTCTGGAACTGAAGCGGTCCATGCCTTCTGGACGCCTGTAGGATCGCGTCCCGGTCCCGAAAATTAAGGAGCCGTGCGATGATGGGTCTAGGCGCCATGCCCGACTTCGGCGGGCCGCCCGGAACCCGGTGAGCGCGCTCCACTGAGAAGAAATTACTCAGGCCAGAAGGCGCTAGATGTGTCTGTACCAGTTCCTCCACAAAAAGGTCCACTGCCGCTTCCTCTGAGCCTTCCGGAACACCAATGATTCGGACATTCTGCCGCCTGGCACGTCCCTCAAAATCCTCCAGCCTCCTGGAGAAATGATCAGTAGTCATCCGCAAAGTCCGGACCTCATTCTGCAGGTCCGAGACATCGGTGGTTAGGCTTGAGGTTTTGATATCCAACGACTTCACACGGTCATTAGTCTTACCCAGGTCGGCCCTGATAAGGGTGAGATCAACTGCCAAAGTGTCCACCTTGTGAGTCAAGACCTCATGCTGTTTCTGCAGTTCGGACCGTATGCCCGCGATGGCCCCCATAATGTCACTGAGGGTAGGCTCAGACCCATCGGGCGAGCCCGCCGAAGGAAGGTCTTTAGTGGAGGCCACCGCAGCAGGTGGCGTCCGCGGCTGAACATACCGCTCAATCCTGTTCAGTTGTGTTTGAGTCTTGCCGCGAACGCCTTTGTTCGACGTCTTGTCGGGGTCCCCTCTGCCCGCCATTATGGGTCCGATGAGAACAAAGGGGCACACCGCCTAAGCCAGAGCCAAGCGAACCAAGAAAAGGGGTCGAAGCCAGATATTCAGGCCAGGCCGATGATAGTGAGCACCTCAGTCACAAGCACTTCGCCAGTAGGGACCTCAAGCAGCCACTACGCATTCCAGTCGTGCGGAGTGACGGAGATCGGGGAGACAATGGCGCATCCCTGGCACGGAGTTCCACTCGACGTAGCTCAGCGTAGGAACCACCGATTTGGAGGCGGAAAGCGGCTCCCGCCTCAGTGACCCGTCAACAAGTAGAATCCACCAACGTGGATCAGGATTTCGATCAGGATATTTGCGGAGGACCACGGAGCTCCGAGCTTACGCGGCCATCTTGGTTGCCCGCGAAGCTCCTCCCCAACAAGAGGGAGTTTTAATCCTTTTTCTCATCCACCACTTCGTCTCCTCTACATTTACCAATGTTTAGAGACCACACCGACACCCCTAGGAGTTCCTCTATTTTTTTTTATAATTCTTTTTATTGAAACAAGGCATCAATAAAAGACACAGTAGAGAAAATTCACATCACATTTAGCAGTACATTTAGAGAGGGGGGGGAGAACAAAAGTACATAGTCATCAAAGCGCTTCATGGGGATGAGGGAGCATCAATATCAAAATCTCTAGGTGGTACACAAATCCCTCCCCTATGCTCATTCCACTGGCCCCAGATTAAGGCCCATTTCCGGGGACGTCCCCTCGCTACATATACTGTGTTTTACCATAATATGCTCCAGTCCATGTCCTTTTCCCACTCTCCAAGGGTGGGCCGTGTATCTGAGCCCCACATTTGGGCAATATTACTTTTGGCTACCATATTGCCCAGTGTGACCCACCGTGTCTGCGCAGCTGTAAGATCAGTGGGTCCCCATATGGTAAGGAGACATCTACGCGCCTCCGGCTGCAAGGACACACCCGTAACTTCGTGCATAATTGTGTGGATCCCCTTCCAATACTGGGCAATGTCTCGACACTCCCAGATAATGTGGGAGAATGTACCCAAGAGACCACATTTGCGTCTACTCAGTCCATCCATCGCCAACCCCATCTGAACCAGCCGGGGGCCTGTGATATAGACCCTGTGTAGGATCTTCAACTGTATGAGTCGCAACCGAGCAGGAATAGCAACCACCTTCGGGGAAGAGACAGTTGCCTGCCAGTCCTCGTCGTCTAATTCTATTCCGTCTCCTGTCCACTTATCTCTCAAGTCCCGGAGCAGATCCGCTCTATTGTTAATTAGTTTTTTATAAATCAGGGAAATCGTTTTTTCGGGGAGGTGACCGTCTAAAATTCTATCTTCAAGGGGAGATGCCTTCGGCAATTCTACATCCATAGAGAGGGCCGCTTGTAACGAGTGATGGAGTTGTGCATAGCGAAAGTATTCGGAACTGGATAATTCAAATTCTCCCTGCATTTCCTTGAAGGATTTAATCCGCCCTTATTCCATACGTCCTTAACAGTTGAGATTTCTATCAGCTCCCATTTATCAAAGCCCTTTGTGTTCCACAGGTTACCTAGCCTTTCGGAGTCAAAAAGGGCAGTAGCCAGCGTCAGCCTACCTTTCCACCCCAGAGAACTCGTAGCATCATGCCAGATCTTCACCGCATGTTTAGTGGGACCCGTCAAATTCAGCCTCGCTGGCCTCGAGAACAGCACTCTATTGTAACTGCCCTCAGAAGAATCCACCTATCCATCGCGTACCCAGGATCCGTAACGTTGGGAAGACCAATAATACCTTTTGATATCCGGTAGGGCGATACCTCCGTCATACCATGGGAGTGTCAGCTTAGTTAGCGCAATACGGGGTTTCCCTTCCCACAAAACACTACGCTGTAACCCTTCTATCTCACGAAAATAACTGGCGGGCACTACATCTAGAGTATTTTGGAGAGCATAAAGGAAACGGGGCAGAGCCATCATTTTAAAGAGGGCCGCTTGTCCCAACAAGGAGATTGGAAGTTTACGCCAGTGTGCCGAGTCACTCCTGAGCCTCTGCAGTGGGGGTAGAAGATTTTCACTATATCTAACTGCTGGGTCGATTGTTATAAATATACCCAAATACCGGAATCCAGTCGTAGTATTCTGAATGAGGCAATTGTTAGGGGGAACTGGAGTTTCTCCTCTGAGAACATATAACAGAGACTTCCCCCAGTTAATGGAAAGACCAGAATTTTTACCAAAGGAGGCCAAGACGTCACACACCACCATAAGGGATTTCTGTGGAGCGGTCAGATAGAGCAAGATATCGTCTGCATACAAGGAAATCCTGTCTTCCCAATCAGGGGACCACCTTATACCTCGGATCAATGGTTCCCATCGAATCCAAGCCGCCAGGGTTTCCAGCGACAATGAAAAAAGAAGAGGGGAGAGGGGGCAGCCCTGTTGAGTGCCCCGACTCAAACGAAACTGTGCAGAGACCCTGCCATTAACCAAAACCTGGGCGAGCGTGTCAGGTGTACAACAAACGCACCCATCCGATAAAATCAGATCCGAATCCGAATTTGGCCAAGACCGCCCATAAGTAGGACCATTCGACGGTATCAAAGACCATGGTCACGTCAAGAGAGGCAACCACAGCCGGTTCCTGTAAAGTATGCGCTCTTGCTATCACGCCATGCAATCTACGTAGGTTCAGGACCGTATTCCTATAGGGAATAAAACCTGATTGATCCGGGTGAATAAGTCCACTAATTACTTTTACTAGCCTGTTTGCGAGAAGTTTAGCCAATATGTTAGGTTCAGCATTTAATAAGGAAATAGGCCGGTAGGAGGCACATCTATTCTTCGGTTTGCCCTCTTTATGGATTACCACTACCGACGCCACTCTCTGATCTCTAGGCAAAACTCCCTTTTCACGGGCTTCTACAAACATAGGCTTCAGGTGCTGAGCCAACTTGTCCGGCCTGAGCTTGTAAAGCTCGATTTGAAGCCCGTTGGGTCCTAGCGCCTTACCCGAGTTCAAAGTACGGATGGCTTGGGCTATCTCATTCACTGTGAGCTCGCCATTCATAAAATAACCGTCCACCTTGGACAAACAGGGGAGTCGTATATCTCGGAACATAAAACGGTAGTCCTCCTCAGGTCTATCTGAGATCGAGGAGTAGACCATCTGAAAACATTCCGCAAAGGTGTCAACTATACTCTGGGGGTCAGTAATCAATTCTCCTCCCTCCGAGATAAGTTCTGGGACAATGTGACTGGCGCCTTCTCTCCTGTCTAGCCAAGCAATAAGTTTCCCTGCCTTATCCCCTAGATCGTAGATCCTACCCTGCTACTCCCTTCCAAGAGTCTTAGCCATATCAGTGACCAACAATTTATAGTCATGCTGCTTAAGGCTCAGGATATGTAAGTTAGCCTGTGTCACCCCCTGCTCTAATTCCTCCTCAAGTCTACCAATCTCCATCTCAGCTTCCACAATTTCCTTATTTCGCTCAGTTTTGATTCCAGCTATCAATGATAAGGATTGACCCCTAATGACCGTTTTAAAGGCCTCCCAGAGAGATACCGATGAAGACACCTATCCCTCATTGTTTGTGAAATAGCCATCCAAAGCTTTTATGAGATCTTTCCGAAGTTTGGGATTTCGCATATACCAGGGATTAATAGGAGCAATCCTACCAGCAGAGTTTGGAGCAAAATAGAACCTGATCCAAAGTGGGGAGTGATCGGAAATACCCCTAGCAAGGTGAACCCCCTCAGTTATATAAGATGCTTCAGCCGCCGGGACCAGACAATAGTCCAGTCGGGAGAGGCTACCGTGTGCACCCGAGTGAAAAGTGTACTGTTTCTTATCTGGGTGGTACAATCGCCAACCATCTACAAAACCCATGGCATCAAGGGAATCCAGCATCCACTTCTGGGCACGTCCCATCTCCCGGGGGGGATGTCTATCTAGGAGCCCCGAAACAACAGCATTGAAATCTCCCCCCAGGATCAACAGTCCTTCCTGCAATTCCAACAACATTTTCCCCAGATTAAAAAATGAGGTAGACTGCAAACCAGGGGGGATTTAGGCTGATACCAGAGTAAACACATGTCCCTCCCAGCGACCCGAGATCCCAATGTATCTAAAATGTTCCTCCTGTGTCTGCTACATGCTAATCAAATACAATACATTGATGCCGTTAAAAATAAACCCAAACATTGAAATACTTAAATGAATCGCAAATAATGTGACAATCAATAATACAAAAATGAGACCAAAGACTGATAGTTTGTCCTTCTATACTACAGGATACTCTTCAACCCTCCTCCTCCCACCCCCCACCCTGCACCCCTGCATATCGCTTATGCGCATCCCCAACTAGCAGTGTGCCTGTCGCCCCCAACAATCAATCCCAATCTGCAACTAAACAGAGGTAGAAAATCGAGGGAGGGCCCTACCCCGCCCAACACCTCACTCCGCCCCCAACTCCATCCCCTCTTTCCCGCTTTCAGGTCAATACATTCAGCACTTATTTGAGCATAGCAAATCAGCGAAGGATTATTTGCATCTCTTCCCCCGCCTCTCACCCCCCCGGAGCCACACTTCAGCATCACCGAGGCCCAACACATTCGATATACATTACTCTTGGTCCCCCAACTCTCCCCGGTCCCGGCCCTCTGCTTCAGATGCTATCACACTGTCCAACCATTCTGTCGCCACCTCAGGGTTATAAAAAAAAAAGGTCTTTCCGTTGAATTAAATTCGAAGCCGGGCCGGGAACATCATTGCATATTTTAACCCTTTGTCTCTCAATCTTTTCTTCACAGAAAGAAAACTCTGCCGTTGTCTCTGAACCAACTGGGTAAAGTCCGGGAAAAAGGAGAGGGACACATTCTCATACTTCAATGGGGGACCATTTTGTGCGGCCTGTAGAATCACATCTCGATCTCGGAAGTTTAGCACTCGTGCAATCATAGGGCGAGGGGGTGCACCCGGTCTCGGCCTTCCTCCCGGGACTCTATGTGCACGTTCAACCGTGAACAAGTTATTAAGACCTTTAGGATTAAGATGTTTAAGAACAGGAGTCTCAATAAACAAATCCGGTGTTTGGCCCTCTGATTTCTCAGGAATTCCAAGAATACGAATGTTATTGCGTCAGAATCTTCCTTCATACTCATCTAGCTTACGGTCCATGAGAGTTCTTGATTTCCTGAGGTCCCGCACCTCTTGTTGCAACTGGCTTACATCATCAATTAGGCCATTTGCTTTCAGTTCAAGTGATTTGACCTTCTCGATAGTTTTGGAGAGGTCCGTGCGGATCAGCGCCATCTCGATAGTGACAGTGTCCAATTTAGCTTCCATCTTCTGGCCCAAGGATGCTTGCACGCCATTGTTGGCTGCCATTAGATCCGCTAATGTAGGTTCAGCTGGATCATCTTCTCTCACCAACGGTGTCTTTTTGGTCTCTCCTGGGGACCCTTTAGGGATAGTGTAGCGATCAAGTTTATTAACTTGGATTGTCTTGGGCCCCCTGGAGGATCGTGATGTGGGCTTTTCTGGATCCAGTCGTGCTGCCATGACACCATCTATCATAGGACACAGTCAGAATGGAAACGTCACCCACACTAGATCCTCCACCACTTTGTGCCTGGAGCTTCCGCAGATGTCAATATGTTAGTTCAGCTCCACCCGTGAAATCACTCACAGGCCGGACCACTCCAGATAGAGCGAAAAGGCGCTCTGGCAACGATGGGAGCGTATATAGCCTCCAGGAGGATAGTTAAATGAAGTGTCGCACCCGTCTCCACACACAAGGCACACGCACGGTCGGGGCGTCAATTTCACCAGCATATGTCGATGGTCCAATTCGAGCCCCGCACCGGGACGTCACCTCACTCGGCCCTGCTGTTGTTCGCCTTGTGTTCGGCCTCCACACTTACGCGAGGCCCCGGCTTCATTCCCAACCAGGCCCCAATCTTCCGGGCGAAATAACTTCAGATTCCGGGCACGCAGAGGAATCGGGAGAGAAGGCAGAGTCGTCGCTCAGCAGCTTCGGACAGAGGGTGGCAATATGGAACAGGATATGTTACACAATATCATTGTTAGGAGCGGAGATCGGCGGAGCCGAATCTTCACACGACCATCTTGGTCGCTGGCTTGGCTCCTCCCCGGAGTTCCTCTATTTTTACACCAGAGAGGTCCTTTCTAATAAGGGTTGTAGCCCACATTGACTGCCCGCTGAGTGTCAGTGAGAGGAGAATGCCTAAGATGGAACATGCCACCTCTTGGGTAGGTGAAGGCTTTTGATTTTGAAAGAATCATTTTTTACTTCTTGTGAACATCACCAGCGGCTCCTCAGCAATGGCGGAGGAACGTCATCCCACTGCAGATTAAAAATAAAATGATAATAAAACAACATTATTATCATTTTATTTTTCACTGACAGACGATACTGCCTAGTCTAGGGTGGGGCAGGGCCGGGCTGTCCTCTGTCAACAGACAGCAGCACTGTAAGTGCTCATGCCGATTTAGGACGGCCAAATCCACATGTGCACTTAGATTTCTCCAACCCAGCAGTATTGTACAGTTAGTTGGAGAAATGGCACAGGCTCTCAATCCCTAAGTGAGCGACTAATCAGGCTGCTCAGACTAATCCTGTTGCTGCGTCTGAATTGGGTGGGGAGTCCGGGAGCCTGTGCTGGCCCTTGGACATCTTCCGGGAAGAGAGGAGCAAGGAGGCGGCCGGCAGTGGAGCCGCAGGTAAGTGCTTTTATTTGTTTATTATTATTTGCCTCACCTCTTTATTTTGGGAGCTATCGGTCCTGCTCGCAAGTATTTATCATCAATGCAGTGGTTCCTAAGACACAGTTTCTTCTTCTTCTTTGCTTAAATTCTTACACCTCTCTGTGATTTTCACAGACTTCTACAAATAATAATTGTATTGATAGATAATATTAAAGTGGTGGATAACATCTTAAGAATTCAGTTAATCATAGGTAATTGCCAATGGATAGGAACATTTATGTTCATTTTAATCATGTTAACAACTCTACTCGTGACCTTTCTCACTTCTTGGAAGACTGTTTTACAGGTATCAGTAATAATTACCTACGAGTTTTAATGATACCACTAATGAATTTACACCCCGCCAGCAGTTTCTGCAGGGAGCAGGCTGCGGGGTTTTAAAGACAGATAAATAACAGTTCAGGCGGGGGTCTTCGGAAGATGCGAAGGATGGACACACCTTGTTAGAAACTGACAAAGAAATACACATTTCACGCTTTTTGCCAGGAAACAGCATGGCTAACGAGGGGTCATGTTGTATGATTAGATTTTGACAACTATGCCACAAAAAGACCAAACATAACCAGTATTTTCACCGATTGCTCCACATTGTTTTGATTAAGCTTGTTTGTGGAAAAATATAGCGCCTAAAAAAAAAGCACGACTTTTAAGAGCTATGGGTGGCGGGCAGGCACACGAACAGCGGGAGGGGGGCGGGCAGGCACACAGACAGTGGGAGGGGGGCGGGAACGGACAGCGGGAGGGGGGCGGGAACGGGGACACGAACAGCGGGAGGGGGGTCCTGTATGAGTGATGTACGTTCCTCTCAGTGCAGACAAGTGGCCTTGCAAACTGTGCAGCCAGTGGCATTCGGTGCAGGCGGCCAGGGCCAGTAGAATACACGGAAATGTGCGCTCTGAGAGCCCTTCAGGCTCCGTCTGTATTGATCCTCCTGGCCGCAGGAAAAACATGAAGCACACAGACAGGGGGGGGCGGGAACGGACAGCGGGAGGGGGGTCGTGAAGGCTTCCTCCGTTGGCGGTCAGCCGCCGAATGGCCAAAACAAACCTGGACAACAACAAAAAATAAAACCCGCCCGCGGCCGCGATGACGATGCGAAAAGGGTGGAGAGGGAAGAAATCGCGGGAACGCCCAAGAAGCTGGTCCGGCCATGACGGACAGATCTCTGTTCCAATGGCTAGCCTCCATTTCTGGAGCTAGCCAATGGAACAGAGGGGCGGATTCCCAACCAACATATTATTCTCACTAGGTTTTCACCTTCGTGAAAAGCTGCTTGAGCAGCTTTCACTTAGGCGAAACCTAAAAAGGGCCATACAGCTGCTGGGGAATAGGGTTAAAACAGAAAAAGGAAAAAGAAAAAATATATATTCTTTTGTCTCATAGAGACATTTACTAGTTCTCCCCCATCGCTTTTCTCTGGTTAGCCAAGCTTTGCAGGGTGGCGACTGCTTCCTGGGGCCACCGACATTTCCTAGAGCTCATCCTTCTTTGGGATTTCGTTGTCCTCGTCGTCTTCTTCCTCCTCCTCTTCCTCCTCTTTGTCTTTATCCACCTTGCCTGCCTCATCCTCATCATCGTCCTCCTCCTCGGGCTCGTCACCGCCTTCCTCTTTGCGATTTTTGTCTTCCTCCTCCTGCTTCTTGCGGTCATCTTCTTCCTGCAGCTCTTTCATCTTCTTCTCAGCATCCTTTGTTGCCCCTCCTGTTTCATTGCCATACTCCTCAGCATGCTTCTCGCAGTCAGTTATCAGGAAGTTGTCAAAGATGGTGCCAGACTTGACCTGCCACAGTTCAAGGCCGATGGCAGCAAAGCTGTCATACAGGTACAGGTTGGGCTCCTCCACGTACTCTGGGTTGTCGATCTCAGGGTGCACCCACTTACCTTTGTAATCCGGGTTGTCAATTTGCTTGGGTCTCCATTCACCCTTGTACTCTGGGTTTTGAATCACAGGTGGCTCCCATTCACTGTCCATTTCCTCATCCCAATCTTCTGCTTTCACGGCATCAGGATCGGGAATGTGTTCTGGCTTTTCCCAATCATTTGGCTTTGTGTCTTCAGGGTCATCAATCTTGGAGCGCTCATTCCAGTCATCAGGTTTCTTGTCCTCTTGGTCCTTGATTTTCTTGGGAGGAAGGAAGTCCCAATCCTCCTCCAGACTGCCAGACTCCACCTTGCTGTTGTCAATTTTCACCTCATATGTGTTGTCGGGCGCACAATGAGAGTGTAAAGATGTGTATATTGATTGTCCTTGCAGCGGATGTTCTTGTTGATCTGCACATTCTTGCCCTTGTAGTTGAAGATCACATGTACTTTCTTGGTCGGAGGTCCACAGATGTCCGGCCCGAACATGATGTTGTACTGTGAGTCACCGTGCATGGCGGCTTGGTCAAGGCTAGAGGGGAAGACCTTGACATAGGCTCCACCACAGTCAATATTCTGTTCATGTTTCACGGTGTAATGGATCACAAGCGTCTTGTCCTTGTTGCTGAAAGAATCAAAATTTGCTGACAGCACGTAGAAACGGGCATCCTGGCTTGTCTGGAGACCTTTATCTTTCTCAGCATCCCCGTAGAATTTGTCAGCGCTCAGCTTGAACTTGCCATAGTCTGATTTGTGTTTCGACTCCACCCATCTTGACGTCCAGGCATCTCCGTCACTGAACTCTTCTTTGAAATAAACGGTAGGCTCAGCGTAGGCCAACAGTGCGCAGGGCCAGACTGCGGTCTTCATGGCTGGGTGGTGTCTGTGTGCGGCTTCATCCAGTGCAAAGAAGAGGAACCCACCCCTTTTTATATAGGAACTGGCTGATGGAATGGAATCCTTTTTTAGGTTTCGCCTGGCGTCCGCTGTGCAGCAGCGTTCGCGCAGGCAAAATCTTATGTGTGGGCATTCCGGCAATTTTTTCCCTCTCCGCCCCTTGTAGAACGTCATTGCGGCGGTGGGTGGTTCTTTTTTTTGGGGGGGGGGGCGGCATGTTTTGGTCATTTCCACTGTGTCTCCAAGGAGTGCTGCTCGCTGTCCGGCAAGCAGAGCTCGGCCGAGAGCGACGCTGCAGCTTATCTCCTGCCTGCAGTGCCGCCGCTGTCCGCACTACTCCCTGCCCAACCTCGACCTCTTCCAGGGCTGGCCGCACTCGAGAGCGCAGCCAAGCCGACCTGGCGGCGTTTTACAGGAACAAAGACCCTCCGGCTTATTAGCCAGCATGGTTTCAGTGTCTGCCTGTTGTGGGCGGGTTTCACGTCTCCTCGGGGATCATGTGATGGAAGGCGACTCTGACGCCTCGTGTGTCTCACGCTGGGGGATCCCCCTCGGCAGCAGGCTGATGAGGTTATGACTGTAAAACAAAGAGTTCAACAACAAAAGTGAAAGGGCGGTGACAGTTTCCTTTCCTTGAAGCCAGTGAGGTCTCAGTGTGAAACTGTCCCAGAACGAGCCCCTCCCACTGACGTCATCTGAACTTGGTGCTTGGAGTTTAAGTTGGCTCCGAGGAGGAGGAAGCGCGTGCCTGCTCAGGCAGCTCAGGAGGTGGCGCGCGCAGTGTGAGACTGAGGGGTGTGACCAAAGGCTGCGCGTGCAGCGAGTGACCGGTGCCCAGGGGCGAGAGGGAACACGGTGCTGACAGGCCAGCACGTGCACAGTGTGAGGGCGTGCGACCACGGGGTACGCGGCCAGGAGCAAGGCACGAGCCGGGAGCTGACATGGTACCGTAGGGGAGCGCGCGGAGAGTGACCATTGACCGACAGGCTGCGCGCTGGGTAGGAGGTGGCCAGATTGCGACTGACAAGAGGATCCACCCGGATCCGGCAGGGTAGAGGTATTCACAGAGACGGTGTCCCGGCTGACTCTTTCCTCGTTCTTAATGGCCTCCAGCTTCATCTTCACTGTCCCGAACAGCTCCCACAATGCCCCCTGCATGCCGGGACCCTTCAGCTTCGCAGGCCAACCATCAAGGGCTTGACCACACTCGGCACCCTCCTCTGGAGAACTCTAACCGTCAAAGACTCTTTTAGCCCTCCTAAAGTTCTTCCATATCCCCCGTCCCCACCACCACTTTTCCAATAGTTCCTATACCGACAGCCCCACATTACCTCCCGAATTACAGCAGGGCTACCCCTTCCGAATTCTTCATCTCAACGCCCCGGAGTTGCTCCTTGTAGCATCTTATTCGAGAGCTCTCGACCCTGCAACTGCCTTTCCAAGAACTTCTTCCACAAAGCTGCCCTTCCAAGAACTGCTCCTACATAGCCAATGCTTCGTCAAACTGTCACGCTTCCCCCAACCTGGACTATCCATCAGAGCCACTCAGTGCCTATCTTGGGTACACCCTTCCAACCTTTGGGTAAGATGGCAATCTTGCCTTTCCAATAACTGGCCCCACAACTACTGTTTCAAACCAACTGTCCTCTCCCAATTCGACCATTGGAGGTCGAAGACACCATCGGATTTCCCCCATCCTTCTCACAGCTTGCAGACCCCTATTACATCTTACTTATTTTTTCTGGGGATAAGATGTCCATCCTGCCCTTCACCCCCCCTATAGTGAAGAGGCTCCTTGGTTGGAAGAAGGGTGGGGGAGGCGAGCAGGGAGCACCAGGTGGGCAGGAGAAGAAGTGGAGTGAGAAGGCAGTAAAGAGCCTGGTGAAGAAACTGAAGAAATCCGGACAACTTGAAGCTATTGGCATTGTAAATGACAATGCCATTTATTTATCTGCTTTCAAAACCAACACATAAATACAAAATGTGTCATTTACAATGCCAATAGCTCAAACTTTTACAAAAGGCGAAACCGTTGCATTGTAAATGCTTGTTCTATATATCTGAACACCCACATTTCTAAAAGTATGGTTCATGCATATGATGAGCTGTGTAGATCATTGAAAGATTATTTTGTGAGGGAAATAAAAACTCTTTGCGAGGGTCCAAAGCAAAACTCATGTATTAATAAGGAATGCAAGGCAGCTGAGGGGAGTCTGATCATTGCAATTCAGCAGAAGAATGGTGACTGCATAGGACTGGCTGGAAACACATATATAAGAAGGTAATAGCCCAAGCTAAGAGCCAATGGGATGATATTAAGTAGGTTAACCGCACTAAACCAGCAAACGCAAAGGATGTCAGGTGGTTCTGGCATATAGCTGCCCAGGGAAGTTGCTTTGGTCAGACAACCATGGATTTTTTTACTAAGACAAAAACTTGGCCTAGCATTTTACCAATCTTTTCTCGATCAAGATGGACTGTCATAATATGTAAGGGTCAGCAGATGCGACTCCGTATCTTAAAGCAGCTAAACTGTTATCTGTAACATTAACAGAGACTCTGCAAGCAATTATTGGTATTATAACAAGTTTATATAGCGTGCAGCTATCCACACGGTGTTCCTGGCGCTTCAGCAGAGGTAGGATGTATGCAGGCCCCAATATCGCAGAACATCCAGTTCTTCAGTTGTCTGTGAAAGGAAAGCAATATACAACTTCTTTTAGGTTCTGGTTAGACATTCCACAGCCAAGGGCTTAGATATGCAAAGGATCGACCTCCTATGGATGTCTGTTTGATTCTGGGGATGGAGCAGAAGGACACTTTGCTAGAGCAGAGGGGGCGGGCCAGTTGATATGATTTCAGCAGATTGTGAAGGTAGCATGGGCCTGCCCCTGATGTGGCTCTGTGCACATAGTATAAGGCTTTAAAGTGAATTTGCTTCTCCAGCGGGAGCCAATGAAATTCTCAGAGAAGGGGTGAAGCTGATTCAGCCCTAGGGAGTCTGTGTAACATTCCGGCAGTCGAGTTCTGAACAACCTGAAGTGTCTGATGGAAGCCTTATCTGCCCCTAGGTAAAGAACGTTGCCGCAGACCAGTGTCGACATCATGAGTGCCTGGATAACAGTCTTTTGATCTGTAAGTGGAAGTAGCCAAATGATTTTCCACAATCACTTCAATATTCCAAAGCAGGTGGCAGCCACTTTCACCACCTGGGGGTCCCTGGATTATTTGTTGTCCAGCAGGAAGCCCAAATTCTTGGCCTTGGGATCTGGATAGTAGATAGTAAAGCACCCAGAGTATCTGGCCAGAGCTGTGCGCCCACCAATGCCAGATTCTTTCCCAGCACCAGTACCTACAATTTTTCTCCGCTAACTTTAAACGCGTTGTTATTCATCCATTTCGTAACCAGGCCCAGGCAGGAGTACAAGGCCTCAGAATTGTGATCTTGGCCAGATGGCAAGGATAAGATGATGTGTGCGGCATTGGCATAAGAGAACAGGCTGAGGCCCCAGCTTTCCACCAAGTCAGCAAGTGGACGCACATAGATGTTGAATAGAGCTGGGTTTAGGGCTGAGCTTTGGGGAACTCCTGAGGTAAGGGAATGCTGTTTGGAAGAGATACTGGCTGAGGTACCTTGGAAAACACGATCCTTTAAGAAGTATGACATCCATGCAAGGAATAATCCTTGGAGACGTTAAGCTGCCAGCCCCTCCAGAAGAGAGGCGTGAGACTCAGTATCGAACACCACGCGGAGGCCCAATAAAATCAGTGCAGCCGTATCGCCTTCATCCAGCAGCCGTCTGAGATGTTCTGTGACTGCTAGAGGGTCGGATTCAGTGCTGTGTCATGCTTGGATCCCAATTGAGATGTGTGAAGGTAGTTGTGGGACTCCAAAAAAGTGGCGAGTTGTATGCGACATGCTGCTCCATGATTTTAGACATGAAGGAAAGCATAGAAACTCGTCTTTAGTTAGACCAAATAGAAAGATCCAGGTTGGGCTTCTTCAGGAGGGGTTGAGAAGTCCCACCAGCAATTGTAAAATGTCTAGAAGGCTAAGCTTGGCAGGGGGCAAAGGGTCTCTAGGGGAACCAGACTTTATTGTTTGCCGCAGTGACATGAACGTGGGCAAGTCAAGAGTGGACCTACAGTCTAATTTCTGACAAACTTGTGGGGAGGCTGAGATGTTCAAGCTCTCACCGGTGGGGGGTGGGAGAAAAAAGGCATGCCTGAGCAAAATCCATCCTGTCTGCCTTCAGTGATTGTAGGATATCCGACACTTTATTGACAAAAGAGCAGCACCAGTTCCTTGCACTGGAACTGGGACAAGGATGGTGCAGATGAAACCCTATTGTCCGGAAAGGCCCTTGCCCACTCTAAGAAGGGTTTTAGGACAGTTTTGGGCAGGTGTACTTTGCTCAGAATAAAAAGTTGACTGTGCCCTTCTGCAAAGATTGTGATAAACTTCACAGAGCTGGTTTCTATTTGAGCATGCTGCCCTCATCGTTCGTGAGCCTCCAGGACCTCTCTGAGCCATTACATCTCGCTTTCTCCACCTGTAATGCCTCTGTAAACCATGGGGCAGGGGGTGAGACCTGGCTGGCTGGCTGACTGAATTTAGCTGGCAGGACAGAATCCAGCAATTCCCGCAGCCAGTTGTGGAACCTAGTCTGATCTCGCTCAACCTCTTGAGCTAAACTCTGCATTGTGCTCCTCAGTTATCTATTGGGGTGTGGGATGCCTAGTCTAAACCACGTCCTGGTCTTAAACTGATCTGCCCTTCACCCTGGCTGGCGTGGAACAAGCCAGGACTGAGAAAGGTACTGCATAATGATAAGACCACAGTAAGTGCCGAGGAGAGGCAGCGTCAAGATTTTTTAGACTGGAAAAGATTGGGTCTAAAAGGTACAGTAGCAAACAAGGCCTCAGGTCCTTACAAAATATCAGGAAACTTTTTTTGTCAGAAACTCTGTATGATACCTTTGTAGATCTCTGGTATGCATTTGACCTGGTCTCTTGTTCAAAGCTTTAGACAGTACTTAAGGAAATGGGGTCCAGGAAAATATGGTGCCCACCTTAATGAGAAAGCATGAAAATTCTTATGCACACGTGTGACAGGAGTCACAGGGCAAACTCACATGAAGGGGCACATCAGGGGTGCACTCTTGCTCTATGTTGTGTACACTATACATAAATGGAGAAGTGGACATTTTAAGTGCTTGTCACACTGACTTTCCAAAATTATGTAAATGTCCTTGTTCCGCCCTCCTGCTCACAGACAACATGCGCTGATCTCCAAGACACCTATGGAACTAGAGGCCAGGTTAGATCGCTTTGCGGCCTACTGTGACGAGACAGAGCTGGAGATAAATGCTGCCAAAACAACATTTACGGCTTTTAACCTGTACAGGAACTATCGAGGTGCACCGACTGACGAAGGAGTTGAACTATGGTCAAAACATTTGAATATTTGGTTATTAAACTGACAGATAATATGCCATGTAAATGCAAAGTGACAAACGCTCTTTAAAGGTGTTGAAATATGACTCTAGAATATTGAGGACCCTTATATCCACCTTGGTTATGTCTCTTACACTGGTCCTACAGACATATAACATGCAAGAAGTGGGGGCAGTCCTCTATCCTATGAACCTAGGGGTACATTTATAGGTCACAAGATTTTACAGATTAGATAGGAAATTTCTCAGGTCTTTGATTAATCTGGCCTAGAGTACCCAGGCATTACTGGTACATATGGATATAGGGATAAATCCAACCTTGCACAGAGCAAACCTTAGACCCATACTCTACTGGAGACAACAATGGCACCCAGATGAGGTGATCATATTTAGAAAGGCACTGATGGAGGTACTTAGTCTGTATGGCCATGGATGAATACCTTGGCTGAAATTTACATATTCTTAATTGTGCAGACTTTCCCTGGAAGGTCTGTGGAATATTTCGCAAGAGGCCTCCAGTATTTACAAAGACCATGTGAACGTTGTTTTACCTCTCCTAAGCTTCTAAGATGTTTGAAATTGAGCTTGCGCGGACATAACCGAAATTGACCTGTCTTCCATGTTGAAATGACACTGCAATCACCACGTGATCATTGTTGTCGTTGTTGCCTTTGCTCTAAAAAACAATGTGAGCTTTCCATGGAAAGACTGGAGCTTTCCAAGTCTTTAGGCCTAAGATGTACCAAATGTAGGGCAACCACTTTGTATACAATGTTACAATTGCCGCCACCTGGATAGACTCTGGGAACCTCTGAATCCAATGAAAAAGTATTATGAGAGAATCTTCAAATGTATTTTATAGTCAAATATTTCTTGTTGCCTGTTTCTCATTTATGCATATCCTGAGAATCTATGACTTGTGTGGTAATATGTGAAATCCTTCATCTAATGTCGTAAAAATAGGACTTGCTTTTCCTCCGTCAAAGGAACTCCCACTTTCCTACTCTTAGAAGCCCCATCTGTGCTGGATTTACTATTGAACTTTACTGAGTTCTTTGTACTTATGATCTGTATCCTTTGATGCTAACTTTATTGATTGTCTATCTATACTACTATTATAAAGAGAGAACAGAAACCTTTTGGCAAGTTAAACTCGGAAACCACAGCGCCAATCCACACACCCAATACATTGTTGTAATTCTCATGGTGTTTAGATAGACATAGGCTGCATAAAATAAAAAAAAAGTAAATAAAAAAATTAAACTTTAAAAACAAAGTAGTCCCCTAAAAGTAGCGCCGGCCGCGACATAGCGCTGGCCGCAACCTAGCGATGTCCGCAACGTGCGTGATGACGACAGGCGGGGAGGAGCGGTGACGAGCAGCGAGGAGTGGCGGGGAAGTCCGGAGCGCGGGGAAGAGCGGCGGCTCAGGTAAGGCAAAGGCAAAGGCGAGGCAGGAGGCGGGAGGCGGGAGGCGGGAGGCGGCCGGGAATGGGGGAGGCGGTCTGGGCAATGTCGGGGCGGGCGGGGTATGGCAAAGGCAAGGCGGGAGGTGGGAGGCGGGAGGCGATCTGGGCAATGTCGGGGCGGGCGGGGGCCGGGGCAGGAGAGCACCCAAGCCTGAAATGTTTCCCCCAGCCTCCTTCTGCCCCGGGCAATGCTGCACAATCCGGAAATGCTGCCCCCAGCTCCCTTCTGCCCCAGGCAACGTTGGGGCGGGCTGCTAGTTTCATATATTTTGCTTAATACTTCTACATATAAACCTTTAAAACTTTGTCCATGTCTGTCCTTCTTAGTGAGAATGTCATTGCCTTATGCCTCTACTGCAGCCTACTGCTATTAGACACAGGTCCAATTGGGGAGCACCAGTCTGTGTAAGAACTACACCTCTCCATGCCTGAGCCATTGGAATGCATGGGAAGTTAAGGTGAAACAGATTTGCGCGCCGACAACCTTATTAAAGAGAAATACTGGTTGTACACACTGGAACAGGGTCTGTTAAATCTGAGTCAATTGTCATCCTATTATTGCATTTTTAAAATTTTTTTATTTTATTTTATTTTTTAAATATTTTTATTGGGAAAATGACATAAGAACAAGCTCCAAGAGAAAAAAAAACAAAATAGCAAAGACCATCATACATTATATCTTTGTCATTCCCCACATTTTTCCAATGTTATCCACCACCCCCCACCCGTCCCTCCCCCCCAGGGGCTGCAGGAGTATCTTAAAACAGGACAAAAGGAATACCTAAAAAAATCACATTGAGAGACCATTAAACTATACAAATCAATCTTAAAAGGGAGAGAAAAAAAATAAAAAAATTACACAACGGGTCAAAAAAGTGCGCAATTTAACTCTCAGGATTCAGCCAATTTGTAAGGGGCTCCCAGATCAGTTCCCCCTCCCTCCGAGCCCTCGGGCCTCTCCTTTTAAAGATCAGCAATTCCCACTTCCCAACATTTATGAATTTCATTAAACCATTCGTGGGGGGTCGGGGGGACAGGATCCAGCCAGACCGTGGCTACACACAGTCTAAATGTGGCCATCGCAATAAATAATAGCTTTCTTTCTGGAACATTCATATAGACATCCTGAATTCCCAACATTACAACCTGCGGTGAGAGTTTAACCATATATCCAAACACCCGTTCCAACCGTTGCTCCACTGCATCCTGCAATGGGGCTAAACTGGGGCATAAGGCAAACATGTGCACACTATCTACCGCAAATTCACCACATTTAGGACAATTAACTCCATCCACCCCACCCCATTGTTGTGTACGATGTGGGGTAACATAAAGATTTAACCATGTCTTAAAACATTGAACCTGCAAGTTTGCTGATATTGTTGCCGATTTAGAAAGAGCTAAATACTCTTCACATGTGTCTTGTCCTGCCTGTACGACATTCAACCAATGACCAAAATGTTTATCCAAGTCGTCGCTTCTAGTTTCATTTACCAGTTTATACATCATAGAAATAGTTGATTGACCACCCTGAATCGCCTCTACAAGCAAAATATGATCCCAGCTAACCCTTTTCCGACTCAAAAAATCTTGTATCTGTAAAAATTTGAAGAAATACCGGTTGCTTATACTATATTTCTGTCTAATACATTCAAAAGACATAATCCCTGTTTCCATAACAATATCCCCTATTACCAGAACTCCTTGCATATTCCATTCTCTAAAATAGCCGTCCCTGAAGATTTCCGGTAAGAGAGTATTGTCTATAACAAGAGTATATATATGTAATCTCCCGATTTTGAATCATTTTCTAACGGGTGTCCAAACCTTGAAGGCAGCCAGCAGAGTCTTAAACCTTACCCATTTAAAATAAGCAAAATCAATATGTCTAAAAAGGAGCCCCTTAGCTTCCTCCCCAAAAATTAAACGATAAATTGAAATGTCAGCACCAACAGGTTCCTGCCCATCCAATAATAAACCTATATGCCGCAGCGTGATTGCCCAATAATTGGATGAGTGAAAACAAGGACCCCCTGGGTATCGGTGATACACAGACTCCTAGGGCAGGGTAAAAACCAATGTGGAAGAAAATCCTAGGCCATCAGCTAAGTATGTGAACAATTAGTCAAAGACCAGTAGAGAAAAGGGAAATCAAAAAAATGAAATGTATATTAAAAAATATATATTTTTAATTAACATAGATAAAAATCATATAGAGACTCAGGCACATAAGTCAAACTATATGATACAGTAAAAATATAGTACATTAAAATGTATCAACAAACTTCAAACATGGTAAATACAGGGCATATAAATCATACTCGTATATAGATCAGACAAGTAGCAAATTATAACATATTCAAGATCACCAATGACATAAGAAACATGGAGGGATTATTTGTAAACACTCGACGCGCGTTTCGGCAGAGAAATCCGCCTTCCTCAGGAGCCACAGATGAAACTCTGAAAGAACATTATTAAAAAGAAAATATAGATCAGATCTCAAAGTTTATATAACATAACTAATACATATCATCAACTATACTCAAAAATCTTACACAAATCAAAATTCAAAAACCCTTACTATCTAGTAGGTCTAGACTATAAATTTGGTCACATATCGTCATATGGTAGACAGGTATTCATACAGAAACAGTGTCGTACTTAGCAGAACAAAGAGCCAGATACACAAAGATTCATAGATAGTACAATATTCATTTCATGAGAAGATGTTATAATTAAGTCCCCCATGGAGGAAGAAATGATAATGAACTAGTTTAAATCATAGTTAGTTATGGCGTACAAATCAATAAACTTACATTAGCAGTATTGACTTTCAAATCACTAGCACAACCAATCGATGATAACTTCTTGATAAGTCAGAGCCGCTTGATAAAGGCTAATTCCTGATAGATAAAATTTGTACTTATGAACATGATGTTGAAAAAAACTGTCACTTTGAACACAGAGAGCCATTTCATTACTGATTATATATGGTCTGTCTAATTTCATGCGATCGAGTAGAAGGATCGAAATGACATAGATATAGTTACATAGGTAACTGGGAATTCCTACTGACCAGCCTGTATTTTTAAACCAGCCATAATAAACAGGATGTATTGCTTGTATTACGTCATAAGGAGGGATTAAATACAAAGATATGCATCCATGTGCTTTGGTTGCAAACTCGTTGTATTTAAAAGAGGATAAAGTGCATAAATAGAGACAACGCGTTATCTGTAATAACAAAAGTTGGTATAAGCTTATTATCCAAAATAAGAAATGTAAGTGGTGGCCAGTTGCTAATGTCAGACTATAAAAGTAAGACAAGTGATAATATAGTCATAGATTTACCTGGTTAAAAATGTCGAAAAGAGAGGACACGGTGGTTGTTTATATGGTAGTAGTGATGATGTACATAGTGGTAGATTACGACTAAAGATAAGAAGAGAAGAATAAAAAATCGATAAGAACGATGGAGGGGAAGAGGGGGTGGATAAAAGAAAGCAGGGGGGAGGGGTTGGAAAACAGGGGGGGGAAAGAGAGGGGGGAGGATGGGAGGGGCGAGGATGGGAAGGGCGGGGAAAAGGCGGAAGGTATCTGGAAGAGATACTTGTAAGATAATACAAATTCTCATTGTCCTTAATACGTTAAGCAATAAATAGGTGCAAAAATAATCACCTTGTATATATGGATGCAAGTTTTAATGTTTTCTGAATAGCAATACTTCAATCGATGTTAAAATCTGATAGTTTTCATTGATTTATGTCTAAAAAAAGAAAATCGCAAACTAATGTCAATAAACTTGCTTGTTGAGCTATGCTAATGGACATTTATCAGTGAGACGCTTTTATATGGATTATGTAAGTATTGTCAAAACCGATAAAGGTTAGACATATACCTTCAAATATATAGATGGCTGAAGCTTCTCACGTCGTAGTAATTATACACTTTTTTATTCACAGTGAGTCAGCATTCAAAGGATATGTTAGAGCTGCAAATAAAGAGATGCTACGTGAAAGCAGGAGGAACGCGAGATTGTTTGAACGTTCTCCAGTGCATATATATTTTGGAAGTAGCAGCAGGGGATACTAACTTGCATTAAAAGAAAATCTTACCTTAAAAATCAAAAACTAATGTGCAGTATGATGATATTGATCCAAAGGGGATAGTTAAAAGCTGAAAAATAAAAATACTATAAAATACTACTAAAATTAATATACATTTCATTTTTTTGATTTCCCTTTTCTCTACTGGTCTTTGACTAATTGTTCACATACTTAGCTGATGGCCTAGGATTTTCTTCCACATTGATTGCCCAATAATAACATTGAAAGTTCGGTAGCGACCATCCTCCCCTCTCCCTTGGTAGCGTCATATATTTCGTAGCTCGTCTGGGTCTTTTGCCGGCCCAAACAAACCACAAGATAATTCGCTCTATCTTCTTAAACCAAATCAAGTCCACTAACAAAGGAATAGCTCTAAACACATACAAAATCTTAGGCAAAAAAATAATTTTGACCACATTACATCTCCCCATCAAAGTTAAGTGTAAATTGTTGATCCGACGCACCTCAATATCGATTTTACTTAATAAGGGGGAAAGATTGATCTCGACAATCTGATCCGGTTTGGAACTTAACTCAATCCCTAAATATTTAGCCTTGTTAATCGCACGTGGATCTATCAAATTAATTTTCTCATTGCAAATTATTTGCGTTTTGGGAACATTTAGATGATATCCTGAGATCTTGCCAAATTTTGACGTTAAGCGCTGAATTTCTGGCAAAGCAATGTGCGGGGAATCCGTCAATATGGCAAGGTCATCCGCATACCCTAAGATTTTGGTGTCTCCTCCTTTGGCTCTAACCGGTTGAATCAAAATGTTAGAAAGAAATTTTTTAATTAAAAGATCAATATAAATGGCAAAAAATTAGGAGAACAAGGACAGCCCTGCCGAGTACCTCTTAAAATAGAAATTGTGCCTAACTGATTTCCCATGACCGATATTTGAGCTGTAGGCTGTTGATACATATTCTGGATAGCGCAGATATAACTATCACCTACAACATAATGTCCCAATACGGCCCATAAAAAAGGCCAGGAGACCCTATCAAAGCCTTCTCGGCATCCAGCAGAATTACGGCCATAGGGTCTCCTGAAACTTTAGTAAAATCAAAAAGAGCAATAGTGCAACGTATGTGGTCAATAGTTTCTCTACCAGGCACAAAGCTGTGTTGTTGTGGGGATACTAGCTTCTTAATCACCCCGGAGAGCCGATTAGCGAGAATCTTGGCATAAATTTTAATATCGCTGTTTATGAGCGTTATGGGTCGATAAGACCCCGTATCAGTTGGGTTCTTGCCTTTCTTTAAAAAGGCAACAATTCTGGCTCTTCGCCATGATTCCGGAGGTACCTCCCCCCTTTGAACGCCACGAAATAGCTATAGCATGATAGGAGTAAGCTGTGATCAAAAAGTTGTATACAATTCGCCCGGTATAAAATCCGGGCCTACCGCTTTGCCTGCCGGCAGGGAGTCTATCGCTTGCCACAGCTCGTCTATTCTTATTTCGGCATCCAAAATTTCAAGTTCCTCAGGGGACTAAGCCGCAACCTCAACTTCTTTTAGATATTCCTGGATCTCGGACTGCAAAATCTCATCATCGATAATATCCTCATAATACAATTTTTGATAGTATTTTTGAATAGCTAGAGCGATGGCCCGCTCCTCTGTCACCAGGCCAGCCTCTGGATCCAGAATAGCATCAATCCGGGTGGCAGACTCTCTTTCTCGGATTCTTGCAGCTAAAACCTGTCCCGCTCTTTCACTGTTTTCAAACATTCTGGATCGCCATGCCATAAATTTACCAGCTGCTTTAGCCTGTGATACTTCTATTATTGCTGACTTGGCTATGATAGTCTGACTCTGAGCGATATCCATGTCTCCACCCTGTAATATTGCTTGAGTCAATGAAATCTCAGCGTCTTCTAAATCTTTATACAATCTCTGCATTTTCACCTTCTCTTCTCTCTGGCTTTCCCACCAATATCGAGTTGTCTCCCCCCTAATCCCTGCCTTGAGCGTATCCCATACATTTTGTATCGCAGTGCTATTTAAGTTTTCATCTAGAAATGTCAAGATCCAGGGAGCCATGGCTTCAATATATTTAGTATCCGTAAACAATCCTCTATTAAAGGTCCAAGCATCAGGTTTATTCCGACAGATTCGCACATTAACCTAGAGGACAAGCGGATTATGATCTGACATGACTCTTGGGAACCTAGTGATACTAGAGCCAGAGATAAGGGCAGTTGAGATAAAAAAAATAGTCAAGCCTGGAGCTGGTCTTATGAGGTGCCGAAAAAAAAAGTAAATCCCGGATCCTTCTGATTCAATACAGCCCAAACATCAATCAGCCCATGTAGCTCCATAAGATATCGCAGGGCCTGATAAACTTTGGGTTTTGTCTGTATAAGACACCCTAGATTGATTCAACCATTCACAGCCTAAATTTATATTAAAATCCCCAAAGAGAATAAATGGTGAGGGCCAGCCAACCAACTCCAAACTCAACCAATTATATAATTCAGGGTCATCAAGTATAGGGCCATAGATGGAACATAATGTAACATTTTTATCCAAAAATCTCCCATGAATTATAACCCAATGACCAAGACTATCCAACGAAGGTTGAGTGACGCTCACCGTTCCCTTCCGTGCCAAAATTGCCACTCCTTTAGTTTTAGCCTCAAGTCTGGTCCAAGACACCAATTGATACCCATCAAAATCCAAATGTTTGTGGCGGCTAGCCTCAATGTGCGTTTCCTGAAGGCAGAGAATATCTGCCCGCAGGAAGCGCAAATCTTCTCTAACCCGACGCCTTTTGACAGGGTCATTTAGCCCACAAATGTTAATGGTGGCTATACGGATATTAGCCATACTTCTTAACAGCTATACCTACAAAGGAATAACATAAAGCAAAAGAGGAAAAGGAGAAAGTAAAAAACATATCCAATTCCTTACAACAATCCTGCTTCATGTCGCTTGTTTCCAAAAATAACCTCAAGTCCTGTGCAAGCCCCCTCCCGCAGCTCTGCCCCCACCCAAGAACACCCTCCCCCCACCCTGCCCCAGACCCATCCCCAACCCAAAAAAAGGCAAAATAGGTCAACAGACCCATGTGATGCCTTCCACTTCCCGAGTGCCTCATTGTCACTCCCTGTCTAAATATCCATCCTAAAGAGGAAGGAGCAAAAAAACAAAAAGGCGAGCCCAGAGGAGAAAAATAATTATTGAACATCAATTAAACATCAATTAAACATAGCCATAGCAGCATAACAAATACTCCAAACTCAGAACTCATATCCCAAGCCAGGCCTGCCACCCCGACCCAAACCCAGAAACCACAAGCGATCAAACATCAGGAAGTTCTTTAAGATACTCCTCAGATTGTATTTCAGTAGTAAAAAATCGAATCTTGCCCTTGAAGTTGACCTTTACCCGTGCAGGGTTCATTAGAAACACCTCGCAGCCCTTCTTTTGAAATGGAGTTATCAGAAGGCGCAGTCGCCACCTGCGTTCCACGGTTGCTTGGCAGAAGTCCGGGCGAACAAAAAATAAATGTCCCTCTGCAGATCTCTTAGCCTCAGGGCGGGCTTTCTCAAAGATGGCTTGTCGTAACAAAAAATTACCAAAAAAATCAAAATGGCTCTTGGTTTGGCTCCAGGGTCGGGGTTTTTTTTCAACGTAAAAGGAAAGAGGTGTACTCTTTGGATCTCACTTTCCCAAGACCAATGAGAAAGCTCGGGAATGCGGTTCGGAACAGCTTAATAACAAATCCTCTGATATCCTGTCCCTCAACATTCTCCTCAATCCCTAGGAGGCGAAGGTTATTCCGGCGTAGCCTATTTTCGGAGTCTTCGAGCTTCCACATAATGTCCGCTAGCTTATCGTCATTAGCTGTTGTTTTGCTAGCAGTACTCTGTAGCCCCGACTCAAGCTTGACTATCCTTTCTTCCAAGGCCACGGTTCTTGCAATGACTTCTGAGCAAGCCTTTGTGTTCTTCCTAATGGCCCCCTGAATCTTCATAGTCACCAGTTGTGCTCTCTTATGCTCTTGTCTAGCCTCACTTTGGATAGATTTAAGCATATCGTATAGCAAGGTATTAGATGGAGGTGAATGAGATAACCCCCTAGAGCCCTTCCGATCAGCTCTTCGCGAACTTGAACCTCCTGAGCCCGTAAGACTTATCGTAGCCTGAGCTTAATCCCATTGGTGTTATTACTAGTCTCGGACCCATCACTATGTGGGGAAGTGACCTTAGCCTTACTGTAGCTATGTCGGGTGTGTTCTTTTTTAGAGTATCAGCAGTTTTTGGGGAACTGTTGTCCTCCCCTTCCGAAGTAAGGCTACCGCTCTCAGAATCTGCAATGAGGCCGATATCTGACTCTTCCGCCAGGGAAAAAAAACTATCCCCATCTGTGTGGTCCGCTGAGCTGGAGGCTCTTTACCATTGATCTCAACCACTGGCGTAGTGCGAGAGGGAGTAGTACTGAATTGTAGTTGCCCACTGTTTAAGACTGTAGCCACACTCTCATTGCTCATCCCCTCCGCCCCTTCAGTACTCCTGACTTCTTGAAGCCCCGTCATACAGGATCGGGCCCTTAGACATTTCTTTGCTGGTCAGCGTGGAATGCTAGCAAGCGCTGACTTCTTCACCCGCGTGGCCCAAGGAAGCACTTTTCCATTTGCTAGTTTTAAACTGCCAGGGCATGGATATTAACCTAACATCATTCCTATGAATTTAGGAAAAACTTTATCACAAAGTTAAAATCCATGCTTTTCATTTGTGTTCAATATAGTTAAATACTTTTAAAAGTAGGTTATTCGGTCTCTGTGTACCTCACCATATTGTTATTGACACTTTGCTGTTATTTACACAATATTTATTTCTTTTTTGCTTCTCACATGATGTGGATACATTCATCCTCGGGATGTGGCTCGCTGCTGAAAATAAGGCTGAATAATAATGTGTTCCCAACCTTGAGGATGTTTAGCCCTGAGCTGCACAGAGGAGCCCAAAGCCTTAAGGAGATATATTCTGACAGCAATGTTTTTAGCCTCTTCTCGCCAACTTGAAACACTTCTAAAAGGGCACAGAATTGTGAAGAGTGCCATCAATTATTAATAGGCCATGGTTCCTTCAAAGCTCAGCTTCTCACCAGGAGGGACAGTAGCAGATCAGAAGGACTCTGCCAAGCCAGAGTAGTGAAAGCAGACTTCAAAGTACCCAAGCAGGCTCCTGCTGCCTCTAAACAGAACAACTCGAACACAATGGCAGCCCCGCGGGGAAGCCAGACGTCCACCATGACCTGAAGCAATGCGACAGGACAGATAGAAGTCATGGCCCCCAGAGAAACTAAAAATATAATTGTAAGTTCTTACAAGTTCCCATGAGGGCATATAAAATGGCTTTTATTCTCCAAATAGGTGGTGAACCCAGGAAAGCCCTCTCAGGGGCCACTACAAGATGGCTGCCTGTTGCGCAAGAACAAAACAAACTGGCTTTGGCGTAGTGCTTATTCAACGGGTTCCAGTGGCTCCACTTCATTAGGTCCCAAAATAGAAATCACCAGCCTATTGAAACCAAGCTGGTGAAGTTCCATTTTGAAGATTTACCAACATAACTAAGGGCCATATGTACAAAATGTTCCTTTAACATTTCCTGAATAGCGAATCCCAAGAAATTGAATGCACAAAATTAGAGATTTCCTAACAGCGATTCCTACAGAGTAGGTATCGCTATTAGGAAACAGCTATTTAGGAAATGCTAAACCATTCGTTCCTATGGGCCTATGAACCTAAAGGCCCAGAGGTACGAAGGGTTTTGCATTTCCAAATGTACGATTTCTTTGTAGGAAATGTAAACCCAAGGGTGTCTATGGGCCTAATGCCCCTCTTGAGGGACCTATAAAAAAGTGGTGCACATGTAAATGGCAAAAATGCCCTAGGGGCATATGTGCACTACATTGCACTTTAAAAATGCATTTTGGGTGCATTTTTTTAAATTGCCCCTGGTTACCATCAACTTGGAGGCAATGGTAATAGCATTTCCTGAATGCCCATTTCGCAATTAGGAAATGCTTTGTACATGTACTTAGGAAATCACAAAATTGACTTTTTGCCTATCTGCCTTTGTACATATATTATGTTAAATGTTATGTTTAAAAGTATTTATTGAGCGCGCTGCCACCGGTTGGTTTCCTGGCGCTAGAGTAGACAGAGAACGAATCCTGAAGGCGGGAGGGGAAGGCGATCAGTGATACGCTTGTTTAAAAAGCCATGTTTTTAAGGCTTTCCTAAAAGACAAAAGGTCTGTGCAGGATCTGATCTCAAAGGTGAAGGTGTTACAAAGGCGAGATGCAAGAACCGCAAATCTGCAGCCACCAGTGCGTTTGCGTTTGAAGGCAGGTGTCTGGAGGAGGGCTTGGTGCGCAGAGTGCAGATTGCGGGAGGGGGAGTACCTGGTGAGGAGATTGTCTATGAATTTAGGGCTTTTGCAATGGAGCGATTTAAAGATCATGCAACCAGTTTTAAAAGAGCAACGTTGGGCCAGGGGGAGCCAGTGGAGGTCCCTAAGCAGAGGAGAGGCTGAGTGCCATCTGGGTTGCGCAGTGATTAACCTGGCTGCGTAATTCTGGACCATCTGGAGGCGCTTTAAGAGAGAAAGGGGTAGGCCTAGGTATATGGAATTTGCATAATACAGGTGGGACAAAACCGTAGTAATCACCACCTGGGTCTTGGCTGCAGGAGTGAAGAAACGTTGCACCTTCCGGATTTTCCTGAGCTGGGAGAAACACTTGGAGACCACTTGACCCAGTTGAGTTTTTAAGGAGAGGTCGCTGTTCAGGGTCACTCCAAGTGTCTTTGCGGCAGGGGTAGGGGCTTTGCCCATATCGGATGGCCAGTAGTGAGGGCCCCAGAATTTGGCACTGTCCCCTGTAAGCACCAGCTCGGTTTTTCCAGGGTTTAATTTTAAGTGATTTTGGTTCATCCAGGTTTGGATGAACCGCAGGGTAGACTGGAAATGAGAGATGGAGAGTGTGGAGTTGTCGATCGTAAAGAGCAGTTGCAGGTCGTCTGCGTAATTAAATACAGACACCTGCATGTCTCTTAAGGCCTGGATTAACGGGAGAATGTAGATGTTAAACAGGTGGGGTGACAGCGGAGAGGCAATTCTGATTCGGTTCATTAAGAATTGCTAAATCCTTTGGTACATATGGCCCTCATGCCCTTTTCACAAAAATCCAATCATTTTCATGGAAAAGGTGGGTTAAACCTGGATTGACAGTAGAAGTAGGCGAGCCAATGAAGGCTCCAGCCAAGGACTTACCTCTGCCAAAGCTCAAAGTCTTCCTGGACCTTGCCACCTACAGTCAACCCTCATACACCAACAATTTATGACAAAACTTTACCCCATGATTTAAAAGGGAAGAGAGAAATGCTCATCAAATGACTGAAATGCACACTGTGAAACCAAAAAACCTGTGATGAATCCTGGCTTTCCCACTTGACCAAGTTGTTTGATCCTAGACAATATTTTCTTTCTTTCTTTAGTATTACAATAGAGACCACCTCCTAATAAGAGATTTCAGATTGTGAGTGAAATGTCCCCAAACATAAGAAACAGTTTCTCTATAGCAAAAACGGCATTTTATTTTAGACTCCAGAAAGATTTGGCACTCCTGGTGCCAGCCAGTTTCCCAGCTGAGGGATGGAATCTTCTTCTGAGTCAAGAACATACATTGAATACAGAAGCTCACAAAAATATGCTTATTAGGAGTATGATGCTGCTTCACGTGTAATAAGATTCTAGACCACATATAGGGTGCATATGACAATTGACATGCCTCTCTTGGCAATAAAAGCGTTGCTGTCAAGGTGAGGGGCGGGGAAACAAATGTTTCTAAGTCCATATTTGAAAGCTATAGCTCTTAATTAACGCCTCTGAATTCACTGATATAATCTCACGACCTAAAGCAAACTGCCCCGCATGTTGTACTAATACACACTGAATTCTGAAAAGACTTTATCATAAATGTACATGATATTTGTTGCACAATTTACATACCAAATGTTTTCATGGCTCGGCTCGTGTACTGAATCTTCGAGCCAAGCCAGACTCTAGATCCGGCTCAGGCTTCGCTTTTCTCAATGTATTGCTTCACCCACCTCTAGTTACGTGAGCTAGTTTATAATTCACCTACAACCCCCAGTTAATTATTGAATTAACCAATGTGTTAGTCTAGTTAGGTAGCATTCATTTTCCCGTAGTGCTGAGAGACGCCCCTCACGGGAGTGATCGGTTCCCAGGCAGACACTGGTGCCTCAATGGGGCATCAGCAGAGCCCTGGAGTAGGTGCTAGAGGTGAGCAGCAGGTGCTGTCCATGAGCTGAACACTGGGTGTTGTGGTTCAAGGGGTGTGCATTATGGGACGCCTGTTGGTTGCTAGCAGGGCACAGATGTTTAATAGACTCGATTCAGGTGGTAGACTCCTATTTTGTAAGACAAACATTATAAATGGCTTTCTTTTGTCTGTCTTCCACCTGAGCTTGCCTTGTCTTCAGTAGAAATCAATGGGGAAATACATTCTCCTATTATTATTTTTTTATCTCCCACTTTTCTTTTTAAAAATGTATCTATGAAGTAGACGTCCTTCTCTGTGTACAGGAAAACGTTCACTCAGTGCCAGGAGGTTTTGAAACACAGGGATTTTTTGTATCTAAGACTACTGCTGATTGAACACAGATATGAGGGCTTCTATGTACTAGAAGCAGAAGTCACAGGAACCTCATATGTGCAATCAGACGAATGGGGTTCCCCACTTACCTACAACTTTATGCATGTCATGGGGTCTTCTATAGATGATACTATTCAGCAAACCCCTCAGAAGCCATGAAACCTTTTTTTTTTTCTTTTTATTGATAACAAAGAAATAAATGGTGGTCCTCACAATCAAGGCTTAGACTTATTACAGAAAAGCGCAGGAAACTATCACATACTCTAAGTGATCATGGTATAAAGGCATTGGTAACATCGCATCATTTTACAATCACAGCACAAGAGATTCGTCATTCGGGAAAAACCTGGGGGGGGTTCTTTGATAGTACCTCTGTATTCATTCCAGTTGGTCCATATCGCTGTCCACTTCCGTGGGCATCCCCGCGCCTCGTACACCGTTTTTTCTTGGAGCATGCACCAATCCATATCAGTTTTCCACAGTCCCACTCGAGGGGCCCTGTCCGTCCCCCACTGTCTAGCAATGTTCCTTTTGGCTATTACATACCCTAGTGTGGCCCATAACCTCCCGCTAGATGACAGGTCGGTCGGTTCCCATATGTTTAACAGGCATTTTTTTGCTTCCAATCTGAGCTCAACCCCCCAGACCTCCTGCATACAGCGGGTCACCCAAGTCCAATAGTGATGCAGCCATGGACACTCCCACAATATATGAAAGTAAGTCCCCATCTCCCCACACCCCCTCCTACAGAGCCCATCTAAACTCCGACCCATTCGTTGCAATCTAGTTTCTGACAGGTAAGTATGATGTAGGACTTTTAGCTGGATGAGTCGGAGTCTGGCTGATATGGCGACCTCCTTAGGGGAGGCAAGTGCCATTTTACCATTCTTCCTTGTCTATTTCAAGGCCGTCAGCTTCCCATTTCTCTTTGAGGGGGAGAAGTAGGTCCGGGGAATTGTTAATGATTTTCTTATAGGTGAGTGAAATGGCGTGTTCAGGGAGGTGGCCGTCCAGGATTCTGTCCTCCAACGGGGAGGATGCCGGGGGCTGCGTTACTACGGGAATGTTAGTCTGGAGGGAGTGCCTAACCTGCATGTACCTGAAGTGTTCCGAGTGGGCGAGTTGGTAAGTCTGTTGGAGAGACGTAAACGGCACCATCCCCTTCGGGCCCCACAGGTCTCGAATGTGGGAGATGCCTATGAGGTCCCAGTTTCGGAACCCTTTGGTTTGACCGAGTGTACCTAGTTTGTCTGAAACCCACAGAGGGGTGGCCTTCGTGAGAGTGTCGGCCCATTCCAACTTGCGTTGCACAATATGCCACAACTGCACTGAGTGTTGCGTGGGTCCCATCAGTAGATAGCGTCCCGGCTTAGAGTAGAGTGCCGCTTCAAAGTTCCCGCCCGACAAGATCCATCGATCCATACCGTAAGCCGGATCATTCCTGTCGCTGTATGTGCCCTGGTTAATGGCAGAGAGGTGTGCAGCCCAGTAGTATTTGCGAATGTCAGGGAGCGCTATACCACCGTCAAACCATCCCAAAGTCAGTTTCTGAAGGGATATGCGGGGCGTTCCTGACCATAACAGCTCCCTCTGTGTGGCCTCAATGGAGGCAAAGTAGGATGACAGTACCAGGTCTGGGTGGTTCTGAAGGGCGTAGAGAAACCTCGGCAGAGCCATCATTTTAAAAAGCGCCGCCCGTCTGAGGAGGGAGAGTGGGAGTCGGTGCCAGGAGGCAGCGTCCCTCTTGAATCTCTGCAAAGGTGGGAGGAGGTTCCTTTCGTACCTGGTCGACGCGTCTGTAGAGATAAAGATCCCGAGGTAGCAAAACCCCTCTGTGACAATCGAGATCGGACAATTTCTAGGGAGCGCGTGGGCATCGGCTCGGAGTACATAGAGGATGGACTTGCCCCAGTTGATGCTGTAGCCAGAGTTTTTCCCAAAAGGTGGTATTTAGGGACCTGCGAGGTCTCGTGAGGTAAAGGACGATGTCGTCCCCATAAAGTGAGATCCTGTCCTCCCACCCGTCAGTCCAGCGTATCCCTTTCATGGACAGGTCCTGCCTGATCCATGCTGCCAAGGGCTCAAGCGAAAGCGCAAAGAGGAGGGGTGAGAGAAGGCACCCCTGGCATGTTCCTCGTTCGAGTTCAAATACCTCAGAGACTTTGTTGTTGACAGAGACCTGAGCCTAGGGCGCCGAGTAAAGGAGGCGCACCCACCCGATGAAAGTTGGGCCGGAATCCAGTTTACGGAGGACCGCCATCATGTATGGCCACTCGAGCGTATCGAACGCCATTGCTGCGTCTAAGGACACCACCACCGCATCTTCCTGGATGGTGTGACATCTCCCCAACACACCGTGCAACCTGCAGAGGTTCTGCATTGAGCAGGGATATGGGCCTGTAGGAGGCACAAGAATCCCTTGGCTTCCCTTCCTTGTGGATGGCCACAATCGTGGCGATACGCTGGTCGCAAGGTAAGATGCCTCGATCCCTGCTCTCCTCAAACATCCATTTTAGGTGAAGGCCAAGGCCACTATGTGCGAGCTTGTATGATTCTATTGGAAGTCCATTTGGCCCCAACGCTTTTCCGGGCCGGAGATCTCCGATCGCTCGAGCCAGTTCTTCCACGGTAAGTGGAGTCTCAAGGACTTCGCGCTCCACGTCCGAAAGGACGGGCATTCGGATGTCAGTAAGCAAGGAGACCGAGTCCTCCTCAGGTCTGTCTGAGCCTCTGCTATATACCTTCCGGTAATGTGACGCAAATTCCGTGACTATGTCACGAGGTTCCGTGAGTGTGGCTCCAGACTCATTTTTGAGTTCTGCGACTATCCTTTGGGCCTGTTGTTTTTTGTCCAGCCAGGCAATGAGCTTGCCTGCCTTGTCCCCTTGGTCGTATAGCCTACCCTGTTTATCTCTGGCTGTAGTCCTAGCAGCGTCAGTAGCCAGGGCCCTGTATTCTGCCGCCTTAAGTTCCATCAGGTGAACCGCACCCGGCTCGCCCACAGCATGAGCAATTGTTTCCAGCTCCAGGAGGTCCCTTTCCACATTAGCGATTTGTTCTTCCCGCTCCTTACGACAACCGGAAATCACCGAGAGAGCCTCCCCTCTTAGAACAGTTTTAAAAGCCTCCCATGGCACCGTGGACGAGGCCACCGTGCCCTCGTTTTCTTCAAAGTATCGATCTATCGAGAGAATAAGTTTCTGTCTGATGGTTGCACATCGCAGATACCATGCGTTGATTGGCGCAATATAGCCCTCTTGTTTGTCTCCAATTGTGAGGTGGGCTAGTAGTGGCGAGTGGTCTGAGATCCCTCTTGCTAGGTGTGTGACCTCCTGGATTGTTGTGTTGTGGCATGGTAGCGCCAGTATGTAATCTATACGAGAAAATGAACGGTGTGGGCGAGAGAAGAATGTGTATTGCGTGTCTCGAGGGTGGCGGGCGCGCCAGAGATCCACAAGGCCGATGGCCTTGAGAAAGTCGGCAAGCCATCTGTGTCCCGTTGGTGTATCTCTGGGCGGAAGTCTGTCTAGGGTCCCCGAGACCACGGCGTTAAAATCACCCCCTATCAGGAGGCTTCCCTCCGGGAGTGAAAGGAGCATCTTACCTAGATCCTGGTAGGATTGTGTTTGGAGACCAGGCGGGACGTATACTATAACTAAGTTTATCTTGCTGCCCTCCCATGCTCCCGACACCCATGCAAAGCGGCCTAGGGGGTCAGAGTCTGTGTGTTCAATGGTAAAGGGGAAGTTGCGACGGAAAAGGATGCCCACCCCCGTGATCCAGAAGTGAAGCCAGCATGTGCCGCGAGGGAGTAACCCATACGGCTAAGTGTGTGGCAGTTGATGCCCAGTAGGTGTGTCTCCTGCAGGAGTACCACATCAGGAAGGTGCCTTTTGACAAACTGGAGGACAATAGTTCTTTTCAGCTTATCCCCCAGCCCGTTGACATTCCAACTTAACAACTTTATACTCTTATCCCACTTCATGGTAGTGTGTACCTCTTCTCAAGTGAACCTCCCCATGTTTCAGAACCTCCTGAAATTGCATGAAACTACATGTCTGTATTGAAGCCCTGCGCAAAGGGACCAGAGTTTTGGCAAACGATAGCATCCCTGGTGTGACAATACCAAAAACCCACAACTGACCTCAACTGCTCCCCGCCCCTCCCCACCCGCATCCCCAACTCTTCCCCCTCCCACCCCCTTCCCTGCTCCCCTGCTCCGCAGGCTTAAACTACCCACATCCCCAATTAGCAGAGTGCCTTTCGCCCAATACTCACCCCGGAAAAGGAAGAAACTAAAACTCTAGATAACCCGTCTTCCTTCCCGAGTGGACCTTTCGCTCGGAGCGTGCACTGGCCCCGAACCCACCCGCCGCCCGAGTCCCCTCCCCCCCAACATTGCAGGAGTGTGAAGTGTCTACCAGCCCTGAAGAGTAGGTCACCCAACAGTCATATGCGACAGTGTCACTTTAGCTGGTTCAGTTCTCCCTATAGACGGACATATTGGGACTAGCTGTAGTGTCCTACTTCATGGTTCAACAATTATCAGATTGTTTGGGTCCCTCGTTCTCAAGCCCAGCTGCTTCACAAAGAGTGTCTCATCTCGATCTCCATGAACGTTGACTCTGACCGTCTAGATCTGATCTCCCAGCCGCTGATGCTGGGGAGGCCATCCGAGTATCTCTCCAGTTTTGGCCCTCTGCTCCCTCACCGTCGGCGGTCGACGTCCTATCGATCCAGTCCTGCACCTCCGCGGGTAAAGTGAAGAAGAAGGGTTTTCCCCATGCGAGGACCTTGAGCTTCGCAGGGAAAAACATCATGTACTTAATGCCTTTTTCTCTAAGCGCTGCTTTCACACCTGCGAAGGATCTCCTCTCCCTTTGGACCTGAAGGATAAAGTCAGGGAAGAACCGAATATTGGCATTCTCATAGGGCAGGTCCCAGCCCGTCTGGCTGCCTACAAGACTGCGTCCCGATCCCTTTAATTGAGGATTTTAGCAATGATGGTCCCCCGGCTTCGGCTTTGGGATGGGCGCCCGGTGTGCTCGTTCAACAGTGAATATCTTGGACAGATGTTTGGGCTTGAGGTGGTTAAGAATCAAGTCCTCAATGAAGAGTTCCGTATTGGGCCCCTCGAGTTCTTCCGGCACACCTACTAGGCGGATGTTGCTTCTTCGTGCCCTTCCCTCCTGATCCTCGAGGCGGAGTGCCATCTGGTGGTATTGATGGACTAGATCGTTTACCCGCTTTTCCAACTGCTTCCTCGATGTCTGCAGTCCCGCGATTTCTGCCTTGTTGGCTTTCGTCTTTTCCGATGTTTTATTGAGGTCCGTTCGGAGGAGTTTTACTTCTATGGAGATCTTGTCTATTTTGGTCTCAAGGGTCGCGCCCAGCGATTGAATGGCTGTCATGATGCTGGCCAATGATGGTTCTTTTGGGCTCTGCGGGTCACCTGCTGGCGCCTCTGTCCTTTCGCGCCCTTCTGGACCGTATACTTATCGA
Source organism: Lissotriton vulgaris (assembly GCF_964263255.1). Lineage (NCBI taxonomy): Eukaryota > Metazoa > Chordata > Amphibia > Caudata > Salamandridae > Lissotriton > Lissotriton vulgaris. Next base: position 1,091,259,634 of record NC_141698.1, read on the forward strand.
GATTATTTGTCTGGGTGGAGGTACCCTGCTTGGGCTTCATGGTTCGAGGGTCTTCAACCTGGGTGCGTAGAAGCGCTCTCAGCTCCCGCGTCAGCGACCCAGGACCCCAAGGGGGGGAGCAGACTGGGATCGTCGCTCGGGATGCTCTAACCCCGAGGGTACAAACCGCCCCCGGTCAGTAGCAGCAGCAGGCCGCTGTGGCGGCAAGGCCGGCACAGTCCACTTGAGCTGCAGGAGGTAGCAGACCGCCGTCGCAGGTCTTCCAGGAGGCACGGGGACCGAACCCCCGGCTCAATCATGGCTGTCAGCCTCGGCGGGTACCTCCACACCCGCGGGGGCGGGTCACGCCGGATGCTAGGGCAGGGAGAATGCCCAGTGATATGTAGGGCAGGCCACCCACCTCCTCCACTACGCCGCGCCACCACGCGCAGCCAGGGTCAGTCAGCAGCACACATGGGGTCCCTCCACCAGTCGGCCCCGGGTCTCCAAGTTCGCTGGAGTCGAAGAAGGTGTCCCACTGCTTTCGGCCAGTATCGGCTCCCCCCCGCCGCGCCGGAGCACCGCTCTTCCGCCTCCTGCTCCCTCCAAGCCAATGCGCCTCACCTCATGTCTGTGCGGCCGATGGGGGGCAGGGGTCTCCTCAGCCAGGCAACTGGGAGTTCGGCTCAGATGACGCGTTCCGGTTCCTCCCAGGGCCTAGGGGACCGCTCCGGCCAGGCCGTAAAGCTGGGGACTCGCCCACCAAGACAGGCCGCCCGCAGAGCACTCTCTCCCTGGGCCCGCCTTCGGGCCGAAGAACCGGGGGCCGCCTCTCAGTGACGGAGGAGCGCAGAGGGGCTGGAGTTAGATCGCTGGGCACAGCTCCGTGAGGAGAATCAAGCGCCGAGGGCCATCCGCAGGACTAGGTGGATTTCTGTCGGATTTAGGGCTGTTGGGGGATCGGTAGCCCAGAGCACTCTGTTTAGGCCGCCATCTTAGCTGGCGCCTAGCCACGCCCCAGCCATGAAACCTTTAATGCAGACCCCGGAGAAGTTATTGAGAAATGTGCTGTTTCCTTTGAACCCATCTGGGGAATTCGCAGGGAGGACCTTGTGGCCAGTGGTTCTGGCGATGCTGTAGCCCCATGTAAAAAGATAAGAAAATATGAACACCTGGAGGCTAAGGATGTTAGTATGACCCTTCGTGAGGAGCTCCAGTTCAAAAAGACGAAGATTTTTGCAGGGGGGCTCTAGGGTCATGGCGGCCCTGGGCAGGGAGCGTAGGTAGGGGGCCCTCGAAGAGTGGGTCCAGGCGGGGCAGAGCGCAGAGGCCAGTGAAATGGGGGGGAGGTTCAGGGTGTTTGGAAGTGGAACAGAGCCGGAGGCCACCAAATCCCTGCCAGGGGCCGCCATGCAAATATGTATCCATCCTCAGAGGATTATTATATTATGGATATATATTGGCATGGTGGCACCTGGGGTTTGGTGGCCCTGTGCAGGTGCACAGCTTGCACATGCCTAAGGCCGCCCCTGATTTTTGCTGAGGAGGACCCGTTTCAAAAGCTCAAGGAGATCTTTGGCATTGACAGCTCAGGGTCCCTGATGATGCTCCTGTGGGAAGAGAAGGCATTCCGCTTTGATTCTGCGGCACCAAGTTCTCTTCTGCCTCCTTTGGATACAGACATCGAATCCAGGTGGGATGCGTCGCCACAGCTGAAATGGCTCAAGTGGGAATTCCCAAAGGCTACTCAGAAGGTGACCAGCCTGCTAGACAGGGACATCTTAAGGATTTTGGGGGCCCTGGGCCAAACAAATTTGGGGGGGGGGGGGCCTGTTCGAACACTTTTGAATTTATGATCCAGTTTCAGCTCTTTCATGCCTTCTTTGGCTAGGTCCTTTGACAGTGCACATGCACACTCATACAAATTCTAATGTGTTTACATCTTATATTCAGGTTTAGTGACGTGTGTTTTAAATATTATAACACAGCAGCAGCTCACCAATATTACTGGAAGAAATTTCTGTGACACCCTCCCATTTCTCATGTGTGAGGCCCTGTTTTGATCTAAAAGAACCCTTTTTATGGATGTTGCATGAAACATAAACACATTACTCTGCAAAATGTCTCTACTTGGCTCAAACTCATCACATACATTCAAAATAAATTAAAGTAAAACAGTATTTAAAACAATCTGTTCCAGAAATATTCAAGGTCATTGGGGCAAGACTCCGAAAAACAGAGCTGACTCTGTCAGGGGCCCCCTGAAAGGCTGGGGCCCTGGGTCAGAGCCCCCTTTGCCTATGCATTAAAGTGTCTCTGCCGCTAGGAGATACCATGGTTTGGAGACAACATCATCTCTGAGAACATTGTTCACACTCGATCGCCTGGCTGGGCTCCTTCCAAGGAGGTGTGATGTTTCCTTGATAAAAAAACTGAGAAGAGCCGAGGGCAGCATGCCCTCACCCTGATTGCAAGGATACGGTGGCATTGACACCAGGAATAGATGCGAAACAGCTAACATTCATGTTCATATATGCCAGAGACTCCAAGAGTGGGATCGACGGGCATGGTGCTCATGCTAGAATAGACTTTTGGATGTCTGTGTCCGGCTAGACAAGACTTGAGACTGCGCAGATGAGCTCAAAGAGACAGATTTTCCAATTGATAGCAGAGTGCTCAAAGGTTGGGCCAAGCTAGCCAAGACTTGAGACCGTGTAGAGGAGCTCAAAGAGACAGATGTTCCGATTGATAGCAGAGTGCTCAAAGGTTGGGCCCAGCTAGCCAAGACTTGAGACTGCGCAGATGAGCTCAAAGAGACAGATTTTCCGATTGATAGCAGAGTGTTGAAAGGTTGGGCACAGCTAGCCAAGACTTGAGACCGTGCAGAGGAGCTCAAAGAGACAGATGTGCCGATTGATAGCAGAGTGCTCAAAGTTTGGGCCCAGCTAGCCAAGACTTGAGACCGTGCAGAGGAGCTCAAAGAGACAGATGTGCCGATTGATAGCAGAGTGCTCAAAGGTTGGGCCCAGCTAGCCAAGACTTGAGACCGTGTAGAGGAGCTCAAAGAGACAGAGATGCCGATTGATAGCAGAGTGCTCAAAGGTTGGGCCCAGCTAGCCAAGTCTTGAGACCATGTAGAGGAGCTCAAAGAGACAGATGTGCCAATTGATAGCAGAGTGCTCAAAGGTTGGGCCCAGCTAGCCAAGTCTTGAGACCATGTAGAGGAGCTCAAAGAGACAGATGTGCCGATTGATAGCAGAGTGCTCAAAGGTTGGGCCCAGCTAGCCAAGACTTGAGACCGTGCAGAGGAGCTCAAAGAGACAGATGTGCCGATTAATAGCATAGTGTTGAAAGGATGGGCCCAGCTAGCCAAGACTTGAGACCGTGCAAAGGAGCTCAAAGGTTGGGCCCAGCTAGCCAAGACTTGAGACCGTGCAGAGGAGCTCAAAGAGACAGATGTGCCGATTGATAGCAGAGTGCTCAAAGGTTGGGCCCAGCTAGCCAAAACTTGAGACCGTGCAGAGGAGCTCAAAGGTTGGGCCCAGCTAGCCAAGACTTGAGACCGTGCAGAGGAGCTCAAAGAGACAGATGTGCCGATTGATAGCAGAGTGCTCAAAGGTTGGGCCCAGCTAGCCAAGACTTGAGACCGTGCAGAGGAGCTCAAAGAGACAGATGTGCCGATTGATAGCAGAGTGCTCAAAGGTTGGGCCCAGCTAGCCAAAACTTGAGACCGTGCAGAGGAGCTCAAAGGTTGGGCCCAGCTAGCGGTTTGCTTCCTGGCAGTGGTAATTGTTCCATCTCAGCTGAGCAGAGCATAGAGTTTCTGTTGAAGATTGACCCCCAAGCTAAGGGATCTAGTACTGTGGAAATAGGAAACCTTACTCAGGGTCAATTGTTTAGGAACTACTTTATAAAAGAGGAGAGCACATTTGAGGGCCCGCACACCAAAAGCTCTGAAATGTTTCAAAAAGTTTTTGGCTGTAAGTTTACGTAATAGCCATTTAAAGTAAGGGTCATTTGCCTGGCCGTGGTGCAGCACCAAGGTGGCCCCAAGGTGACCAAGGCCACCTTGGTGCTGCACCACGGCAAGACATATGCGACAATCTCTAGTCTTTCCCTCCAGAAGCAGAGGAAGTCAAGGCACAGATAAATACACAGGTGAGATGCCGTCCTGTGACAGTGCACTGTGTGGGAGGACACTTAGCAGAATTCCTGTGTAACTGATGAAAGCTTTCCCAGGATGCTGGCATTCTCCAGATGGTAAAGGGGTTCTAGATAAACTTCACAGAATACATATGGAATGTCATTGACCAATGTCTATAATTTTCTTGAAAGAGCATCATCAGCTCATGGATGCACAGGTCTGAAACTTAAAACAGAAAAGCACCATTTTGGAAGGGATTTGATCAAAGAGTTTCTTGAGCATTACTTTTCACCTAGCCCAAAAATATGCACTGGAAATGCACAGTGTGATACATTTCTAGGAGTTAAGTTAGTGGTTACTGTGCAGACATTTTAAGATGGAGAGGATTCACAGCCTCGAGACATTTTGCTCTAGGAAGACACATCTCAGGTGAAAGGATGCTTATCTAACTTTGTCCACTCGGGAACCTCATTGGTGCTTTCCTAGGTTTGAGTCGGTCTTACAGACCTGGAAGTGTTCTTCTCTACCCTTCAGCTTCTCATCAGCTCTGTGGTGATTCACAAAGTTCTTCAAGCTGGTAGTGGCGTACCAGAGGTCGAGGGGCACCAGAATGATCGGTTACTTAGATAACATAATTCACTTGGCACAGGGTGGTGCAATGGTTCAACGCCAGACTGCAAAAGTGATAGAATTACTACAGAGTCAAGGCTTCGTCATTAACTGACCAACGTCTGTTTTGTTTCCAGTCTAGAGGATAGTTTCTCGGTCACTCAGTGGATTCTCTCCAAGCTGCGCTCCAGCTGCAGGCCAAGAATTTTGAAAGATTTTCAAAAGGAGATCAACCAACTTTTGCAGTTGCCTGTAATTTCCTTGAGATCCCTAGCATGACTAGTGGATCTCTTGTTTGCAATCTTACCTGGCCTCTTCATTACAGAGCCCTGCAGAGAATGGAGAGTTGTCATCTGGATTCACTTATGCTTTTGGGTTCCTTGGACAGCGGTTACCAAAAAGAACTGCAGTGGTGGCTGGGCCATGTTCAGGTATGGAATGACAGGGTCATATTACCAGATGTAGTCATAGATTCAGACACCATTCACATGGGTGTGCCGGCTTGATGCAGCCACCCACTGATGGGAGAGCAGTGGTCTGGACAAGAACTTCAGCTGCACATCAGCTGTCCAGAATTATTAGCTGGGTCTCTTGCTATGGAAACCTTCACAAATTACAGGATCTTCTGTTGTACTGTTATGGATGGACAATAATTCAGTAGTGAGATATGTCAGCCTCCTTGGGGGAAGTCTGTACACAGTTCTAACTGGTGAAAGGGTTCTGGTACTTTTTCCTAGAACAGAAGATTGTAGTGGTCGTGGAATATCCTCCATGATAACAATCCGACAGACTGGAAATTGTAGGCAAGGTTTATGCTTTAACTTCAAAATCTCTGGGGTCAGTGTGCCACAGATCTAGTTGCATCCAGACCTACGAGACAGTTGCCATGCTTTTTCAATTGGAGTCCAGATCCCGAAGCAATAACGAGAGGCATTTTACTACAGGTGAATGTTCCTGAATTGAATTACACATTTTTCCCATTTTAGTTGATTCTAAAGAAAATAATGAAGGTCAGTTGCCAGGAGGCAGATTTTGCTCATATTTGCGCCATGGTCGACAACTCGGGTACGGTACCTAGACCTGCTAAAGTTATCAGTAAACATTCCAAGACTGTTGTCAGTATATGACAAGATGCTGACATCTCATCAAAGGACACTCACCCTCTAGTGCAAGAGGGCCTCTTACATCTCATGGCTTGGATGATTTCAGGTCATGGTGGCGCTTCAGAAGCCTTTTGGGCCAGGCTGAAAGTTTTATCAGGGAGTCATGGGCTCCAAGAACTCTTAGGAGGTAAAAAACTGCATGAGGTACATGATCTAGCTGGTGCTCGGAGAGGAGCTTGCGCCCTTCTTTAGCATCTTTGGTGCGTAAGCAATTTTCTAAAATCAGAATTGGGTCAGAACCACAAAGCATATATGTCAATAATTACAGGACCACAATTTCGGCAGGCCATGCTTGCATTAATGGGTCTCTGGTAGGAGAGCATAATTTTATGTACAGATTTTTTAGATGCATTAGCTTCCATTCTCTTCTGAACCAAGTTAAAAGTCCCTGTGGAATGTGAATAAGATATTTCAACTTTCGCAAGTTTGTCCCGACAATGTCAACTTACAGGTTAAATTGTTATTTTGATATGTTTGATATCTTGTAAATGATTGTTAGACGAAAGAGAACTGGATCAAGAGGGACAATCTTTTACCAGCCACTTCTGCCATTTCTCAAAGTAAGACCAACTGCATACTTTTTAGTTGCCCTGTGTTTCCATCAAAGCTTAAACTGTGTGACGATAAGAAGTCTTAGAGAAAATGAATCAAGACAGCATAGCGGGTGTAAAGGAGCTGTTTATTGCTTTGAAACCACAGCACAAAGCCGTCGCATCACTTACCATGAATCACTGGGTAAAATGGGTAATGCAACAAGCAGGCATTGACATTGAAAATGTTGTTGCACGTTCTACCAGAGGGCCTATGACCTTGAAGACATTCCAAGTAGGTATACACTTACAAGATATTGTTACAGCTTCAGACTGGTCAAGATGTTTAGTTTTTAAGCAATTATTTTTTAAGGCCATTCCTTGAAGGTCCTACATTGGAGGTGGTGAATTAGCTTTATATGAAACATCACATGAGCCTCCATGTTATATAAAATAATTAAACTTTTCTGAACAACATTAAAGAAAGTATAGATTCTATTAATAACATGGAAGCAAGTATTATTCCACCAATGGGAAAAGGGAAAGGTGTATCGATAGTGCACCTTCAAAATATAAAATGTTTAATTTTCATAAGCAAATACTTAGTTGATACTATGCAGGTTTTAAGTAGTGTGTTTAACATGTTTTTCATTAAGATGATTATTTAAGATATTTGTACTGCCTAGTTCTTTTGCTTGATTGTCACCCTTTCAGAGTTTTTACGATTGTTGATTTCCTCTTAGGAGGAGCTCAGAAGATAGAGTGAATGGTTGGGTTGATGTATCTTTCAGGTTTAATTCGATTTTTCCATTGGAGTTTTAAGTCCAGAATTGTGGGAAGAAGAGAGAAATGCTTCTGGGTCAGCTTTGTGAGAAAGGAGGGGGTTGTACTGACGGCGCCACCCAGCCCGTCCACACACGCACACACGCACGCGTGCACAAACGTACACACGCATGCACGCGTTCATGCACCCTGAGGGCGGGCTCGCCCGCAGGCTATAAATAAATGGGCGCGAGATCGCTTGTGGTCTTCGGCCCGTAGCTACAGTTAGCGTCTGTGTGGAATCATTCACTGTGTGGAGATTAGGCCCCACTCTGTGGCTTAGGCGTTCCCTTCCCCGTACCACAGCAGTACATTTGGCGACGAGGATGGGATCTTCACACGCCTCGTCACCGCAATCACCGCAGCCGCAGGTCTTGCCCTTGCGGAGCTCACGCCTCGGCGTTCGAGCCTGAGGCGATCGAGGCGCACTCTCGAAGGTGCCTGTGTTACATAGACCTACTAGCTGGCAGTTGCACCCGCGGCCCGGCAAGGAACTGCTGCCGGCGCACTGTCCTCATGCCTGTTGTGGCGCCAAGGTGAGCCCTCCCATCCAAGCCGCCTGCAGTGTGTGGACCCGCCCTGAGCTTGCCGGAGGGGCAGGAAGCCTAACTGATGCATTAAGCGACACACATCCCGTTTCCCGCCGCCCCGCCCCCCCCCCAGTCGCATTAGTGGCGCACTGTAAGAACACCTCAGGAGAAAAAAAAAAGGGGTGGCGCACACCAAGATTGAAAGTCTCCACGTGGCCACGGAGGCCCTGCCTGACACTTGGCTCCTCACGCCCCAACCTCTTTGCGCAGCCTGCCAGCTCCTAGCACCTGACACTGTGCAGGATCAGATCAAACTCCTAGGACACCAGTCCCACCATCCAACGCCAGTAGGGGGTTAATCCTCGTGAGTGACGCAGCAGTTGGCCTGCAGACGCACACCGGCCAGGGCAATGAGTCAAACCGCCGCCGCTGACAGCACCGCGGGCCCCGCCGCTCAGGCCCCGCTAGTTACTGCACCCCAGAATGCTGCGGTACCGCCGGATGGCACTGGCGCACAAGGGTCCGCCGCAACTACTCCACCAGCGCATAACCCACCGACGCATCTCGGCCATGGCGTAGCCGCTCCTCTGCCGCCTTTCAGTGAACTTTCCGATCCCTTGACTGCGGCAGCCCGATGGCGGCTGTGGATTGGTCGTCTGGAGCACTACTTTGTCGGCGTCAGAGAAACCGACGAAAGAGTTAAGCGATCCTTGCTAATGTGCTACGGCTGTGATGAGCTGTACGAGTTGTTTGAGACCTTACCTGACAGGGGTGAGGCTAACGATTACACTGCGGCAGTCACTGCTCTGAACCGATACTTTGACCCACGTGTCAACCCGGACTATGAATGGTTCAAGCTGCGGCAAGCGCGCCAAGGCGAAACTGAGTCCATCGACACCTACTATGCACGCCTCCGCAAGCTTGCGACAGCTTGCGAATTACAGGACCAGAGGGCGGAGCTTCGGGCTCAACTTATACAAGGGTGCAGGTCGGTACAGCTTCGGCGCCTTATCTTGAGACAACCACGCATCACACTTGGTGAGATCCTTGTGCTGGCCCAGTCGCACGAACTGTCCAATGCTCGCGCTGATGAGATGGAAGCGGCACTCCACCTTTCAGGACCCACAAATCGCACACCACCCATCAAGGAGGAACACCTAGACGTAATCCACCGGCGGCAGCAATCGATGAGAGGACATACACGAGGGGTGCATCAGTTTGCATCGCTTGAAGACCCCGGTCCTTGCAGCGACTCTTCCCGCGCAGCGTTCAACCTGGATAATGAAGACGACGAAGTGTACTTTGTATCCTTTGTTGGCAGGGATGGCGCACAAAGACGGCCGCCACCAATGAGCGACGTGTGGATCGCAGAATCCCCAGTACACGCTCTAATTGATACTGGGGCCACAGTAAACGTTATGGAGAGCGTCCAATATGACCGTCTCACCCCTCGCCCGTCTCTCTCTCCGTCCAACGCAAAAATCTACACCTATGACAGTGACGATCCGCTACCCCTTCGAGGAGTAATTGATGTGGTAGTGTCCAGTAACGGGCATGAAGTGAAGACGAAGTTCCATGTCACCGGTGGAAAGCGTGGCACGCTGCTCAGCTGCCATACAGCTGAAGACCTTCAACTGGTGTTCTTCACTAACCAGGTGCACGAGCTGCACGCCGACATGATGCTCAGGGATTTTCCCAACCTCTTTCGGGGTCTGGGTCGCCTCAAGGGCAAAACATTCAAATTGCACATTAATGTACAGTACGTTCGACGGCGCTGAGGCACAGAAGGGTACCGTTCCACCTGCGGCCGCAGGTGGAAAAGGAACTACGGAAACTTGAGGAACTCGGCGTCATCGAGAAGGTCTCTGGCCCGACACCCTGGGTGTCACCCCTCGTAGTCGCCCCAAAACCAAAACAGCCCGGAGCTATTCGTCTATGTGTGGACAAGCGCCTCCCGAACAAGGCCGTCCAGAGAGAGAGACACCTCACCCCCACGATGGACGACATTGTTGCAGACTTAAACGGGGCCCGGTCGCTCTCCAAATCAGACCTCAATGCGGGGTACCACCAACTAGAGCTCCACCCAGACAGCCGTAATATAACCACCTTCTTGACGCACGTCGGCCTACGGCGTTACAAACCGCTGAGTTTTGGTGTATCCTCGGCCGCTGAGGTGTTCCAGAATGCGATCAAAGAGACTCTTTCTGGGCTTGCGGCATCATCAACTTGAGCAATGAGATCCTCATCTTTTCTAACACACTCAAGGAACACCATGCGCACCTCAGGGCTACCCTCCAGCGCCTTGCAGACCACTGCCTTACCCTGCACTGGGCCAAGTGCTCCTTCTACCAGGAGTCAATGGAATTTTTGGGATATGTGTTTTCCCGAGATGGACTGCGCGTCGACCCGAAGAAAGCGGAGGCCATTCGATCTGCGCCTCGGCCCACGTCGGCCACCGAAGTCAGGAGTTTCCTTGGGATGGCAACGTATTGCGGTTGTTTTATCCCCAACTTAGCCTCCCTTGCTGAACCCATGCGCGCTCTGACCAAAGCCGGCCAACCTTGGATGTGGTCGGCGAAAGAAGATGGAGCGTTCTCAGAAATTAAGGATGCCCTGATCGATGATAAAGTCATGGCCTACTTTCGCCCTCATCACCGCACGGAAGTTGTAGTAGACGCCAGCCCGGTCGGGCTTGGCGCAGTGCTCATGCAAGAGACGGAGGCACACGAATGGGTTCCCACCGCCTATGCCAGTCGTGCCCTCACGGTGACCGAAATGCGCTACGCACAGATTGAGCGTGAAGCCTTAGCGATCAAATGGGCCTGCCACCATTTTCACGTGTACCTGTATGGCCATGAGTTCAAGGTTGTCACGGACCACAAGCCATTAGTGCCCCTATTTGCGGGAACAAACAGGCTCGCCCCCCCGAGGATAGAACGGTGGGCCGTCCAATTACAAACATATCGTTTCGAAGTCATCTTCCGACCGGGAGCAGACAACCCCAAGGACTTTCTGTCTCGGCACCCAAAGGTCACGTTCCCCACGACGCATCACGAGGACACAGAAGAGGTGGAAGAGTTTGTGAAAATGCTGATGCAGGATGCTTGCCCGGAGGCCCTCACACTCAAAGACATAGGGAAAGCCACTGAGGAGGACGAGTGCCTTCGCCGAGCCAAGGCAACGCTGGCAGACCGCAGCTGGAAGCACTTCCTGGATGGAGCAAGCACCCTCACGGCAGAAGAGAGGTCTTTTCGTCAGCAGATCTGGCAGGCTTAAAGCGAAATCAGCGAAGGGCCCCATGGGATAGTCCTGCGTGGCACCACCATTGTGATTCCCACAAGCCTGCGGAAAGAAGTGGTGCGGCTCACGCATCAGGGCCACCAGGAGGTGTCAAAAACCAAAGCGCGACTGCGCAGCAAGGTATGGTTCCCAGGAATGGACGCTGCAGTTGAGGAAGAGGTGTGTAACTGCCACTCTGCAACATCACAGGCCAAGACCCTGCCCCACACCCGGTCATCACGGAGGAGCCATGTACAGAATCATGGACGAAGTTAAGCACTGACTTTGGGTCCTTCCCGGACGGGAGACACACTTTGGTGATGATAGACTCGCACTCACGTTCCCCGTGGTCGAAGTGGTGTCATCTACTGCGTTTTACCATGTCAAGGCAGCGCTGGACCGAACATTTGCCATGATGGGCCTGCCCACTGAAATAAGGTCAGACAACGGCCCACCTTTTCAAGGGAGAGAATTCCAGGCGTATCTGGCAGCACGGGGCATCCGTCACAGGAAAATCACGCCGCAATGGCCTCAGGCAAACGGAGAGGTTAAGAGGTTCATGCGCACGCTGAACAAGGCCCTTCAGATTGGGGTTGAGAGAGGGGAAATAGCGGAAGAGTGTTTGTCACAGTTTCTGAGTGCGTACCGTCAGATGCCCCATTGCACCACCAAATGTACATCAGCGCACCTACTGTTTAGAAAGGTTCAAAGAGACTGTGTACCGACGGGGCCCTCCTGGCACCCGCCAACAATGGACAAAAATGCTACCCAGTTAAGAAGGCAACGGACCAATGAAAGAATAAGCCAGTCAAGGAGTGCGAGGGCCAGGTCTCTGGTAGTTGGTGACAAGGTGATTTTGAAGAATCGATACCGCAACTGGAAATATCTCACAGCGTATGAACCCGAGTTGTGGGAGGTTGTAAAGATTCAGGGCACCATGGTGTCCGCCACCAGAGGCAACAGAGCTGTGACGCGGAACGTATCCTGGTTTAAACGTGTCACAAGAAGTCAAGAATCTGATGGGCACGCGTCTGCGGACGTGGATTACGAGATGGAAGATCAGGCCCGAGCGAGACACTGCCAAGACAACCAAGGGAGGACACCTCCCCAGCAAGACCAGGACTGGAGACGACCACGAGCAGTGAAGGTGCAACAGGCGCAGCTGGGAGTTCAGAGGAGTGTGCTGGAGAGGGGGGAGGTGCCGAGATCCAGCGAAATCAGAGGTACAACCTCCGACCCAATCCAATTCCCAGCCAACGACTGAAGGACTATGCCTGGACATTGGGTCCTGGACAAACGCCCCTGTGAGATGGACTAAAGATCTATGAGTTTTGAGGGATGTACGGACGGAGCCACCCGGCCCGTCCACACACGCACGCGCGCACACACATACACACGCATGCACGCATTCATACACCCTGAGGGCGGGCTCGCCCGCAGGGTATAAATAAATGGGCACGAGATCTCTCGTGGTCTTCGGCCCGTAGCTACAGTTAGCGTCCGTGTGGAATCATTCACTGTGTGGAGATTAGGCCCCACTCTGTGGTTTAGGCATTCCCTTCCCCGTACCACAGCAGGACAGGGATGATAGTGTTCCTCAATGCAATTATGGACCAGCAAGGATGGGTTACTGCTGCATATTTGTCTATGTTTACTATATTATGATACTCAAACAGACTGATGTGAGTTGTTGTGTATAAATATTGTTGACATTTCTTTGCTGCTAGTGAGTAGAAAGGAGAGTGTCATATAACGCCTCTTGCCTCCGTTTATAGAGTCTATACTGTCTTTAACGTTGTGCACAAAATTCTAATTCTATGTGAACCGACTCTGGAAGCTGGAAGCTGGAAGCATCACTAACCTTCTTATACTAATCTAAAAAAGTGCTAGGACGCGCCCTAAAGACTAACCTATATTAATGGTGTTATAGAATGCGTTTAGGTGAAGGGATTGAAAGCATGTGAGTTGCATAGTTTCGCTAAAGTAGTATATTGCATTGCTACATGGCAACATTTCTACAATGGCCTCTCCTTGGAGAATGACTGTCGCCAAGCGTCATGGACGTAGGACTCAGTTGACCCCACAACCATTTTACACTATGAAACTATGTGTGAATATTTAATTTGGCTATTATTTATAAACCAACAGGTTTTTTTCTAAAGCTAGTCTAAAGGGCATCGACTGACCTGAAATATTTTCATGTAAATATACTATGACATAAAAAGTATACTATATTTTAAAGAATATTTTAAAAATTGCTAAAAATAATTTGTTGTGTTTGCATTTCTTAAATGTACTGTAGTTCAAATATGAACATAGAACAATTCTAGCAGTCTTGTTATTCTCTCCATATTTTTTAAATAATATATTCAAGATACAGACACTATTACTCGTTCATCATGGCCGCTCGCTTCGCATTAGCCGGTAGAACACCTGTCCTCTCCCCCAGTGTCTTAGTCCGTCTTCTGTGTGTACGGTTGCTAGGCGACGGCGACGCACAGGCTCCCTCTGCCGAGCTCCTTGTACCGTGCCGGGGTCCGCCGGTCTCAAGGGGTCATCATGGGCGAGGGGAGGCTGCGCTACTGCGGGCTCTTCGTTGACCGGTCTCCGCATATCGTGCCGGTGAGTGAGCGAAAGAGGGTGCAAGGAGGTGCAGCCCTCGCCGTGTGAGTGAGTGCTTGGGCATGACACTTACTCCCCGACTCCCCACCCAACTGTTGTCCGTAAAACATCCTCTTTTTAATTTCAATTAAACACTCACTTTTATTTTATGGCACGTTTTCTGCCCTTTCTGAGACATGCGTATCGCCTAAAAGTGGCAAACATTGGTTATATATATTTAACCAGGGCATAAGTCCTAAAACTCAGAAGTGGGGGGACAATCCAAATTAGGCAGTATGCAAATGACATCTTGACACGTGACATCGCAGTATGGGACATCACTGCGGGTGACGTTGCTCCTGGGATGACAGGAAGTGGCATTGCAACCCATGACCCCACAAGAAGTGACATCAGATCTCACGACCTCACACATATGTTTAGCAGGTCTACCATGAGTACATTTTAGTGCATTACAATATTTAACAAATGAGATTTTGCATCAGTGTTGTGCCAAAAAAGTGATGAAACTCCACGCAAAATCTGGGCCTCAATTTAGGCATTTATTTTTTAAACCCTGCCACAAAGAAATTGAAAGACACACAATTGATGGATGGAATGTAGAACAAATCAAAACATTCAAAGAGATCTGGGTTAAATCTATCATCCTTTTGCTCACCATGCCACCCCAGTGTAGACCTGGCCATTTGCAAATCAGTCTTGACCCTGTGCCTCATGGGAACAGTCCAACCCGAACTGCCAAGACAGATTTCTCCCTGGACCGGAAACAAGCATCCTAAGACCAGTTTCAGGGTTTCACCCCTCTTCAGCCAGGATAGCTTCATTCCACTGACACGGTGAGTCCAGGACCCACGTCTGGGCATACCTGGCGCACTTAGGGCGAGAAAGCAAAAGATACACAATTGATGGACGGAATGCAGAACAAATCAAAATATTTACACCCAGTCAAGAGATCTGGGTAAAATCCATCATTCTTTTGCTCACCATGTCACCCCAGTTTGGACCTGGCCAAATGCAAATCAGTCTTGACCCTGTTCCTTGTGGGAACGGTCCAGCCCGAATTGCCAAGCCAGGTCCTCCCTGGACCGGAAACAAGCATCCTAGGACCGGTTTCAGGGTTTCACCTTTCTTCAGCCAGGATAGCTTGATTCCAGTGGCACAGTGAGCCCAGGACCCATTTCTGGGCATACCTGTACTGGGGTGAATGTAAGACATTGTTCTGCATTCTGTCCATCAATTGTTCTTTTTGCATTTGTCACCCTGAGTGGGATGGGTATGCCCAGACGTGGGTCCTGTGCTCTCCATGCCACTGGAATCAAGCCATCCTGGCTGATGATGGCTGAAAGCCTGAAACTGGTCCTAGGATGCTTGTTTCCAGTCTAGGGAGGACCTGGCCTGACAGTTAGGGCTGGACTGTTCCCATTGGGCGCAGGGTCAAGACTGATTTGCATATGGCTGGGCCCAAACTGGAATCGCACAGTGAGCAAAAAAACGATGGATTTAGGCCCAGATCTCTTTACTGGGGTAAATGTAAGACATTGTTCTGCATTCTGTCAATCAATTGTTCTTTTTGCATTTGTCACCCCAAGTGGGACAGGTATATGCCCAGATGTGGGTTTCGTGCTCTCCATGCCACTGGAATCAAGCTATCCTGGCTATTGAGAGCTAAAAGCCTGAAACCGGTCCTAGGCTTCTTGTTTCCAGTCCAGGGAGAACCTGGCCTGGCAGTTCGGGCTAAACTGTTTCCATTGGACGCAGGGTCAAGACTGATTAGCATATGGCTGGAACTGGAATGGCATGGTGAGCAAGAAAACAATAGATTTAGGCCCAGATCTCTGTTCTGGGATGAATGTAAGACATTGCTCTGCAATCTGTCCACCAAGTGTTCTTTTTACAAAGAAATTGACAACAAAAATACTTATGTCTTTACATCTGTTCGGCTTAATTGGTTGCAAAGACTGCATTTTAAAATATCCTATGGCTTAAGGCACGTACAACAGAGATCTTTGTGTACCCAGCAAATCTCAGGGACTATAATAATGGTAAGATAACTATTTGCTGGAGAGGTCTGTGTTTTGTCTAGTCCCAGTTTTAAATCAAAGTAGCATAGAGGGTTAATAAGTCTCCTGCAAACCACATGATGTAAAATGATTTTTATTTCATGTAAATGGGTAAGTGGGTTACTGCTTTTAACACAGAGCTCCTTTTGTTACTTGCAGTTCATAAATTGTAACCCTTCTAATAAAGCACAGTAAGCTATCAAGGACATGTGGCCCCTTACACCTTGTAACGCTCACAGTCTTATGTAACACATCCTGTACATTGATATACACACATATGGCTTATTGTCACCATATAATGTGTACATGTGATGTAAAGTTATCTGACAGCCTGCAATGGGATGAACAGCACTATAAAAGAAATAAAACAAAATTGTGGGATTTAAATTGTTATTTATAAAAATACTGGGAAGGACAGACCACAATACCTGACATTCTAACAGTGCATGCATATCTCATATACAGGGACTGAACAAAGTCAAAAGCTGCCTCTCTTAAGTACCTGAGAAGTGATACACTATATGCCTTTGTTTCTCCTCCATGGCATTTAGGGGTGAGTCTCCCGATAGCTCCCAGCCAGGACACTCAAACAAAATGAGGCCTAGTGGCACCTTAACTTTGGCTTTTGTTGTGGGCCTCGCTGGAATCTTATATGCCCCCTCGAGGCCTGCACGTTGCTACTCTGAATGAAAGCAGACAATATGCAGGCTCTGTTGAATGTGTTCCTGTGTCCGAAAAATTACACTGGGACAAGTTTAGCATATTTCTTTGGTGCCCATCCTCTTGACACCCTGTAAAAAGAGTGGGTATACACCATCGATCCGTATGTACACTCGACTCGTACCCTGCATGTAATACTCAAGACACAGAACTTCCTCAATTCCAAGTATTGGTCTGCCTCCATTTCATAGAAAATACATCTTTTCAATTTCTATGGAAAAACCTCCACCCTCACTGATTTAGATCCTCAGGCAGAAAATGATTTGTTTTATTGTATTTTTTATGTGAGTGCATCTCTTATAATTCTCTGCATGTATGTCACAATCTTCCTATATTCGTTGCTAATTTATAAAACATATCAACTTATACATTAGTTTGTTTAAAAATCTGCGGAAAAGAAATAGGCAACAAGGACATGTGTTACAATAATTCTGTTCTAGATTACTTAATTGGCCACAAAGAGGCTGTATTTAAAAAAATATAAAGACACCTGGTGCACCGATCTTTGCATGCCCAGCACTTATGAAGGGATTATAATAGTGTAAAATAATAGTGCTTAATGCAGTTCTGGTAGAGTTCTGTGTTTTGTCCAGTCACCGTTTTGACTTATAAAGTATCATAGAGGGTTGACGTGCCTGCTGCAATACACATTGTGTAACATGTAGATCCCAGATTTGTATTTTATGTAGCTGGGTAAGTGGGCTGCTGCTTTTGACTCTGAGATCATTTTGTTACTTCCAGTTC
This sequence comes from Lissotriton vulgaris, assembly GCF_964263255.1. NCBI lineage: Eukaryota > Metazoa > Chordata > Amphibia > Caudata > Salamandridae > Lissotriton > Lissotriton vulgaris. The sequence goes on from NC_141698.1 coordinate 1,091,276,833, forward strand.
ATAAGTTGCAAGCCTTCTAATATGGCATAGTGATCTAGTTAATGGCATTAAGGCACTGCATGCAAACTGTAAATCATGGGTTTAGTTCATTACAGTGGTTCCCAAACATTTTAAAACCACAATCCAATTTTTAGAACAACAAACTTTCGCAACCCACCTAGCTTTAATAACCATGAGGCTGGAGTTTTTTTTTTAAAAGTAAATGAAGTATTGTGTGGTAGCGCACTGTCATTTACAGATGGCACATTTTCAATTGAAATGGCTACTACATTTTCATAGATATACAATTTTATTGATAAAACTATATTGCACACAAATGATAATGTGTGGAAATTGGGTTTAGTGAATATTTACCATTTGTGCAACAAGAAGTAAAGCGTCTTAATTTTCTTTGATTCTATTTAAAAAAAAAATTCCCATCACACATCAGAATTACATAAATGTGCTTCATTGTTTGCTTTCCTAACTGCTGAATGTGTACAATTCATTTATACCTATTTACATTTTGTTTGGTGTTATAAAAAAATTACATCTTACATCCTTTCCTTTCACACATCTGTGCCCCGACAAGATTGTCACATATTTCACTTTATTTTTCTTTCTCTGATTACGAAGTGAAAGGAGTTTGTTTACATTAAACCCATATTAAAAAAACTGCAATTTAGTTTAGCAGTAGACATAGCCTGACATTTGATCTGTGTCCTTGAAGCACAGCAAATGTGACAAGATAAATACAGAATGTAAAGATATCTTTATCTGTTGCTCTCACAGTTTGGGAAACCCTGGTTTAGAACTTATTGTTTGTTTGTTTTTCAATTTGGGATTCATTAGAATCTAATAAAGTCTTACTGGGACCGACACCACAATTACTTTGTTACATTATCTTTCCTGACTTTGTGTTTCTACTGACCATTCACTGTCAACAAATAGGGCTACATGTACAAAGCATTTTTTTTAAACATCCAGATTCCACAAATCGGGACGTTTGTGACTGCTAAAATGCATTTTCTGATGTACAAAGCACAATTTACGATTCAGTAACTTGCTGCTGAACCACACATTGGGTTTTGTGATTAAATATTTTGAAGGGGCGTGTTGAAGAGGTCCCTTCCTAATACTGAATTGGAATGGTATGTACACATAATATGTGACCGAAATGTGGTCGCAAAACATTCACAATTTACCAGCAATTAAAAGTTGGTGGTAACCCATTTGCAAATGGGAAGGGATCCCTAAGGGACCCATTACGCTTTGAAAATGGTTGTAAAAATATTTTTTAAGAGCAGTTAGTGGTCCAATGGACCAATGCCTACTCTTAAGAATTGAAACTTCAAAGTTTCATATTTTTGTTGTTGGCAGTGGCGGCTCCCCATTGGGGCGTGGGGGCGTCGCCCCACTTCTTTCTCGTACTACGAGAAGGCAGAAACTTAAACGGTAAAAACTACCATTTTATGTTTCTGCTTCTTGCGCTGCGAGAGAGCAGAAGTGCCTGGTTGGGGGCGGGCAGGTGGGCGGTCCTGCTTGAGGGCAGGGGGGGAGTGGCTTGCCCATGGTTGTGGGTATTGACTGTTTGGTTGGCCCAAACAGTCAATACCCACAACCGTGGGCAAGCCACTCCTTCACTGCCCTCAAGCAGGACCGCCCACTCTCCCTTTTTCTCTATGCAGCAGCCTACATAGAGAAAATGGCCCGGGTGGGGCGCTCTCTGCTTCGCCTCACCAATGACAACGCTGCCATTGCAGCGTTGTGATTGGCGGAGGGGAGGGAGGCTGCCTTTCCTTGATCACGCAGGTCGGAATGGTGGACGGCGGAAGCGGGAGTCGCCGGATTCGGGACCCATCCAGAAGCGGTGCTCTACGTTTTATTTAAATTTTTCTTTAATTAAACTGTAAACCCCTCCCGCCTCTCCTCTCCATCCCCCCGCAATGACCCTATTTCCACTCCCCCTCCCACCCGCCCATCATGGACAAGCCGGCCACGACCGCCTGGATTGCACACAGGTCAGTAGCTGCTAGAACCGTCTCACGCTATCAATGATCGCTGGCTTTATTTCCGATAAATGTACAGCGAGCCCCACGCTATTGTCCTGAACACATGTGTTTTTAAAGACAAACCAGAACAGAGCATGTGTGTGATGAAGGGACACCGATGCAAGGGCAACTGGAAGCGCCCGTCACTTGGTTTACACCTTTTCAGTGCAGAGGCCTCGGGCGATTGCCCCGTTCCGTTGTGTGATGCAAGTGGGTTACTTTGTCAGTCCTTAGAGTGAGGGTCGAGCGGGCTGATTGTGCAGCGCACATGTTGGTGGGATGTCCCTTGCAATATTGGTATTGGCACTTTGTTTTGCAAAGCATCAGCTCGTGTTACACTTGACTTGCACTGTTGCACAGATCCTCTTGATCCCCTATAAATTCCTCATGGTTTGGAATTCCCCAAAAAGCTTCTGCCCATAGTATGTGAGTGGCGGTGTGTCCAGTGACTCCATTGGCATAGGCGTCTTGTAACTGTAGGCGCTCCCTTTGATGCCCAGACTACACTCCTCTGCACGCACTCGGACACAGACTGCCTGCTTTATACTTAGGCCAAACCCAACATCGCTGTAGGACAGTCACCCCAGGGCAGGAGAATGCCTTCACCTGCATCTTTCCTTCGGGTGGTTACATTGCCTCACGTTACATTATTGAAGAGATATCAAAACTTTGTGATCGTTACACAGCAGCAAATGTGAAAACTGAAGTATGAAATATGCTTGGTCAGTGTAAGCACGTGTCTCACTACTGAAAGACAGTGACGTAAACGACCGATTGATCACAGAGAGAGGCGGAGCTACGGTCGTTGTCTTGGGGCCAGCTGCCTCCACACTACAGGGGCTGGGACACATTTCTGTTGCATAACTGTTGAACTATTATTGCCCTACTTTGCTTTAGAAGGAGGTGTGCAAATGAGACATCCATGCAGTACAGCCATGGTGTAGCCCTTCAGCTCTAGTCTGGGGGCAGGGATCCATAACTTGCACAATAGCCTTGTAAACCATAACTTGCACACCGCATGCAACACTCCTGATCCCACACTTGACATGACAGGTGCAGCATTAATGTTGTAACTCATCTTACCAATAAGATTACATAACACACCACCAACACTGTGAAAGGCACGACTGTGAAAGGAGCATTATTTGTTGGTTGGAATATGTGCTGTTATTTAATGACTTTGTGCTTTTTGGTGTTTGGTACTTATATGGTACTTATACAGTGACGGCTCCTTCATAGAGGCGTCAACAAATTCTTGGGGGACCCCCGAACCTCCGTAGGTGGTTAACGCTCGCTCGCTATTCTCGCTCGCCGCAGTGTAGTACAATAATTGTTTTACGCCCTACCACTTTCAAATGTCACCAGCCGCCACTGGTTGTTGGAAATGCAGCCCTGTTTGCTTTAAAGGAAATGGGCTGCATTAAAAAAAAAAGATTCCTTCATTTAAAAGCAATCACAGAAATGGTGCTCTGCTGACTGCAGATGGCAGCAAATTGTAGTGGTTCACAAATGATGACCTACCTCATTAATATTCATAAGGTACGTCTATTTGTGACCAATTGGTAATGAAACTCAAATTAGTTTACTACATTAGTTTCCTAATTGCAAGACACAAACAATCACAATTAGGATATCGCTATTGCTAACTTTTGTACATCTAGCCCTATAGTGTCTACCTGTATGGATGAAATGTGATTCCTATACCTTATAACCCTAATTGTCTTATGTAACATTTCTTGTACATTAAGTACACCCTTGTATGAATTATTGTGTCTCTGTGCATGAAATAGAGCGCTCTGATTCCCTACACTGGGATGAGTAGCTCTACAAAAGAATTAAATAGAAACAATATTAGGTGCCTCTTAGATCAATAATTATATAATTACTTATAGAGACAAATGGTGCATTCTTTAAGTGCATGCTCATCTCTTACATAGGAAGTTGAACAAAGTTAAAAAACTACTTCCAAGGTAGAGTTTCTCTTAAGCACTTGTGAAATTATAGCAAGCTGTGCGCCTTTGTTTCCTTGCATTGTTTGAGCTTCTAAGTATTAGGCTTCAGATAGCTCCCATTTAGTATTACACTTGAACAAAAGGAGGGCTGATGGCCCTTCAAATCAAGCCTTCGTTTTGGGCCCAGCTGGAAGTGTAAATAATCAAGCCACCTGCATGTTGCTGCTCCGAATGACATACAGACAACATGCAGGTGCTGCTGAAATGTGTCCCGATGTCTTAAAATGACACCAGGAAAAATTCAGCATGTTTTCCTTTCTCGGACAGATCCGGCCTAGAAATACCCTGCCACACTTATGGCGGCCAAAAGTGGTACATAAAAAAAGTGACACCGTGGCAGCGTAGAAAGGCGCAAGGGGCTGGTAAATCTGCCCCTCTTTGTTCTAGTTACCACATAACCATCTGTAGTCTCAGCTTGAGCACTTTTGTTCATCCAAAAAGCAGTCGCTTTACATCATAATACAGAAAATACTCCTTATGTTTCTTATGAATCGTCCCCATAAATTTCAAAGTAATACACCATTTTCAAGGCACACATCATTGTAGTTTACAAGACCACAAACACCCAATTTGAGCAAAATGAACTTTGAATTCTAAAAAGCAAAGTAATGATGAAGCTCATGTGGGCCTCACTCTGATTTTCAGGAACTGTGCCTCCCCAAATTTGCATATCTCTTCACCCCAGTGTTGGAATTGGACAAAACATCACTCTGGGAGCACACACCTACACACCTTGCCCAAGCGCATGGATACCCTTTTGAATTTGAATTTGAATTTTAACATATTTATAGAGCGCGCTTATACCGGGACGGTTTCATGGCACTAGGCAGCGGTGAACCAGTGGAAACAGAGACGGAGGCTAGACTGCTAGGGATCTGGAGAACAGGAAGGTCTTGAGATGTTTACGGAATTCCACATAGGAAGTAGAAGCTCTGAGGGTAAAAGGGAGAGAGTTCCAAAAAGATGGAGCTAGGACCGCGAATCTCGTCCCCCCGGACCTCTTCTTCCTAAAGCGGGGAATTGTCAAGAGGGCCTGGTGAGAGGAGCGGAGCTCTCTGGCCGGAAGGTAAGGTGATATGGCATCACAAAGGAAGACAGGGGCAGTCCCTGACCTAGCCTGATAAGTCATGCAGCCCAACTTGAAGAGAGCCCTCTCCTTCACCGGTAACCAGTGCAGAGATTGCAACAGAGGGGTGGCATGGTGAAATTTAGGGAGTCCGGGAATCAGGCGGGCAGCCTGGTTTTGTATCTGTTGAAGGCGGTGGATCAGGTAGTCTGGGGTGCCATTATAGACCACATTCCCATAGTCAAGGCGCGATAGCACCATGGCCATGAGGATGAACTTAAGGGCGGGTACAGAAAAAAAACGGGAAACCTTACGAATGGTGCGAAGGGAAAAGAAACAGGAGGACACCACTGAGTGAACCTGCGTATGAAGAGAGAGCTGGGAATTGATAAAGATGCCCAGGGTTTTGACCTTCGGAACCGGGAGGGGAGGGGGACCAAGTGAGTCAGGCCAAAAAGACGGGGACCAGAGGCTGCAACCACTCCCAGTCAAAACCAGTTCGGTTTTGTCGGGATTTAGTTTGAGGTGGTTGCAGTTCATCCAATCTTGGATGAAGAGCATCACCCTCTGGAAGTTCTGGGCAGAGGAGGGAGAGTGGGAGAGCTTAAAAATAAGTTGGAGGTCGTTGGCGTAATTGAACACCGAGACCTCCATCTGCTGTAAAGAAAAAATAAGGGGTGAGATGTATAGATTAAATAGCAGGGGAGACAAAGAGGAGCCCTGGGGAACGCCGCATGTCACTCTACGAGGAGGGGCAGCAAAGTCGGCCAGATGGACAGCCTGCTCCCTGTCCGTTAGAAAGGACCGGAGCCAGGCGTGGGCCGTGCCCCCGATGCCCGCCGCCTCGGCACGGGTCAACAGAATGTCATGATCCACCGTGTCGAACGCGGCGGACAGATCTAAGAGGACCAGGGCCTGGGGGAGGCAGATGTCAATGCCCTCCCTCAGTTTGTCCATCACCGAAACTACCACCTTCTCGGTAGAGTGCAGCGGGCGAAAGCCTGCCTGACAAGAGGAAAGGCGGCCAGTAGACTCCACAAAGGAGCTCAGAGTCCCGGTAACATGAGCCTCTGAGACCTTCGCCAAGTAAGGGAGAAGGGAAATGGGACGATAAGTGTGCTATACAAATCAACATAACATAACATAGCCATCAGAATTTTCAAATAAGGGTTATTTTGGGGAGTAATAAAGTCTTGTTAGTACAGACAAACCCTGTCACTCCTCTACATTTTAAATCCAGACTTTGTGTTTCTCCTGACCCTGCACTCTTAACATATAAGGTCTACAAGCATGGATGATATGTGAATCCAAAACCAGCTGCATCAACCTGCACACTGGTTTATCTTTCAGACAAGCTCAACATCTCTGGCGATTTTCAGCACACCCGAAGCAGTAGCGGGCCATGGAGGGAGAACAGTGGGCAGTAAGGCGGGGCGGGGGAGGGCAGGGTGGGGGATAGTAAACCTCAGAATATGGTTGATTGGCGGTAAGTAAACAATTAAATAAGTAACAAATTTCGTTGGGCGCGCTGCATCGCAAAATGCGATGGAGCACGCGCAACAAAATTCATTTTATTTATTTAATTGTTTATTAACCTCCGATCATCCATATTCCGGTGTTTAGTACCCCCCATCCTGCCCCTCCCCCACCCCACCTTACCGCCCCACGATACTCCCTCCATGGGCCGCTACTGACCCGAAGTCTGGACACGACTAAAACTAAGATGTGTAAAAAAGAAATATTAAGGCAGCAGTTCTTTTTCATTCATGCACCCTGTATTTGGAGCAATATCTCTGTATCCATCAGGACTGCCCCAATGCTGAACCAAATTAGGAAAGAGTTGAAGATTGACCTCTTTAAAAGATACTACATCATGATGCATCAACCATCCGCAACCCAGCATCCTCTTGTATTACTTGTCAATACAAAGCTTTAGGCTGGTCTTTGACAATGCACAGTGCTTCACTGCTTTTTGTCTAGGTTTGCATTTTAGATATTCCATATACACAGATACATGTTAGCCAATCTTCTATCCAAAATCCAGGATCTGTCTTTGAAATGCCTGGGTTTTAATAGTATTTTTGGCAAGGTGAAATCTATTGCAATGTAAATGCTTATTTCCTTTTTGCTTGTAGGCCAGCCCAGCCTAAGCCTCCCCTAACATTTGATCCTACCCTTCTGCCTTGCCATGGGATCCCATTGAAATACAGTGGACTAATGCTGCTGGTGTGGACTTTTTAAACATTGGGGTGCTACCAACCAACACACCATTGTGTATGTGCCTTGACCCCCTATAAACATGTATAATTGCCTAATGCCTCATTTACCTATTAAATGGTATTCACTGTACTCAGGGCCTGTGAGTTAAATGACACTAGTTGACTGCAGCACCTATTGTGTCACCACAAAAGTGACAGTGCAAGTATGTCTTCAGCCCTGCACCGGCAACTTGAGTATACAGTTTAAAGCTGCAAATTCGACCTGGCAAAATAAACCCTTTGCTAGGCAGAAAACATCATTTTTGATACTTATACATCACCCTTCAATGCCCATAGGGTAGGGTGCACGGCATTTAAAAAGCAGGACATATGTACTTAAGTTTTACATGTCCTGGCAGGGAATAATCTCCAAAGTCGTTTTCACAGTGGCAAGACAGGCCGTCTCATAGAAAAGCACTGTGTTACGTTATAACACCTTATAATACATAACTTCAGTGAGGGAATGGCTAGAACCATAATTCAAGGGTTCAAATTTATAGGAATTACACATCCAATCTGATGCTAAAGTTGGCCTTTAAATTACTATTTTTAAAATGCCAGTTTTAGAACGTTTTCCTGCCTAAAATACTCTAGGAGCTCTTTCAGAGATAATCCTCCCCTGTCACCTGGCAGTCTGCTAAGAGGTGTGACTAGTTCCCAGGAAATGGGACAAAAGGGCCACGGCCTGGAAGAGGTGTGACCTCCTCCTGACAAAACGGCATTGGGGAGGTGGCCACCAACTGTACAAGCTTCAAAAGGGCAGTTATTGTACTGGGGAGATGTTACTCACAACTGGGCCTTCCTCTGTTAGTGTCCCAGTAGCCAGAGTGACAGCTATCACAGTGGGGGGAAAAGCGGTCCCAGAATTGCTTTTGACTTGGAGGTCCTCATTTACCCAGACACACCTCCGGGGTGTACACAGAGTTCTGACCAAGGGAAGAAAGATTCTGATGTGTTGGATTTGGCCGAGCAGGGCACTGTGGGATTGTTTAAGGTCAAACCCCCAGGTAATTATGTCAAAGTTGATAGAATTGCCTCTGGGAACCTTTTCCCATTTGGTTAGGGGGATACCCCCAACCACAATTTAGTGGGCACACACGTTGCACCCCTGGATACCTTCTTCAGAACACTGCTGGACTTGTAGAAGACAGAACAGAGATTGCACAAGCTGAAACCTGCCTTCAGAAAGAGGACTGCACCTACTGTATCCTGTGGAGAGAGACCCCAAGGAGTGAACATTCTCTTACTTGCACCCAGGATAGAACAGTTGACTCCAAGGGGTAGTTAGCTAGCCTGTTGTTACGCTACAAGATCACAAAATCCCACCTTCATGAAGAGCCCATCTGACTAGTTCCAACTGGACTTGCCCTGGACCCTGCTGGTGGCTTCTTCTGGAATGAGTCCTAATTAATGCTAGTCAAATTAAATGATGAAGGTGCTAGATGGTGTAAACGTGGGTTATGACTATTTGCAAAATGAAACACCATTACAATGCCTTATCTTGCCCAAATCTTGGCATGTTGTAGCACAACTCTTTATCAAGTGTCTTATTGGAGTTATAGGAGTTATTTAAGTTTTAGGACAATGCATAAAACTTTTCTCTGGGGTCAAAATAAAATAAAACTAGACACTGCCATGAAAACACAACTAGTAAATCTTCTACATGGATAAATATTGAACAAACTTCTATCACAAATATTAATTTGAAAAATTATTCTCGTCGCTTGTAGTGTCAAGTATGATAAAGATTATTATTGTTAGCACAGCTCAACAGGTTTTATATTGAGTATTTAAACACACACAGTTCATTTTCTATATTTAAGAAAAAGCTACATTCTGTTCAAATCTTACTTTAGGCTGCAAAACAGGTCTTTCTGCTGAAGTCAATGGAGCAACCTAGGCATCTTCTACATTAACCAAGTGTGTTGCAATGGGAAGATACTACCATTCCCTAGACTGCTCATAGGGTGCACTGCAAAATATGGAATTATCTTAATCTAAAAATTGTACTCACCAATTCGATGAATCAGTTTATTATTCTAGATCTTAAATCACCAGAATGTGTACATTTCTGTTTAACCGTTCCCAGAAACATAAGAAGGTCTCCCACATTTACCATCTTCAGAAAGGCTCTAGATGTTTTGAAAAAAGATTTGAGGACTGGTAAAATTACTTGACTACGCCAATAGGCTCCTTCTCCTTGTGGGATATGCCAACGAAGCCCTGACCAGAAGATTCTAATAATACAGCAACATATCTTCTTGGAGTTTTTTGGACTCCTTTGAAGTTTTATAAACAAATCTTACAGAAAGATGTTAAGTCAATGAGATGTAAGGAAGATTATGCAGGCTACTTGCCTACACTCATTTATTGTGCTGCAATTCTCCAATGGTGCAAAAAATCTTTACCAACAAAAAATGAATCGCAAATGTAGATCTCCGGCTTTCTCCTTCTGTGCCATTACTGAGTGCCCTTTCATCTGCTAGCATTCAGATAGGAGTTGCATTACTTGGATTGCTAGAGTCCAGTTATTGATGAATTAATCATCCCTTCATTATTAGAAAACTTCAAGGAAGGTTTGTATAAATGATCGCGCTCCTGACTTGCTCACACTAGCAAATTTACAGGAGATCTGCTACTGGCTAAAACATGATAAACTTGTCTTAACTTCCATTTGGTGCAGATATCATGATGTTCATGGTTAACCTTTTATATGCTTCTTAGTCACACTTTGGGTAGTAAGTGTTTCTTTTATTAGTTATACTGCTAAATGACGTGTTTGAGTTTCATTCACACTTTATATACAAACCTAGCAGTCATGTGTTGAATGACTCGTGTATAGTTTTGAGACATTTCTCTGTATTTGCCACTTTCTGAGCATGTTATGTGAAACTTCTTCTTTAATGAATATTTTACTTTGTCAAAAAAAAAAATGCTTGTCAGGCAACATGTTGAAGTCAGAGGCCCTTTTTGTAGAGTGGAAGGGTAAATCGCCTGGAAGAGCAGCTTATTTTTCATAGTATTCCAGTGACTAGATCTTAGAAATTTGTAATCACTGACATACTAACGGACAGTAACAAACACATTGGATTGCCTTTTCTGGGGGGTTATATAGGCTTGTGTGTTTGTGTGGACTGCTCTGTGGGTGCAGCCACTTCATAGTCTTGTGTGTCTTGGCTAACCTTCAATGGCTGGACTAAACAACGTGCTGTTTCTGTCACTATCATCTACTACACGTGAACGCAGAAATACCCATTTGCTCAGCATCACATGAACTAGGAGGTAAAACTAATATTTATTTTATTTATTTATTTTAAAGGTTTTATATAGCGCTGGCTAGACCCGGAGGTATCAGAGCGCTTTACATGAGCATCAGATCATAGTTACTGGTTACATCGTTACAAAGGTTACACAGTTATTAGAGCATGGCAACATAGTTACTAGTAAGGTCAAGATAAACAATAAGCACAAATACGTAAGGGGAAAAACAGGCAAGGGGAAAGATTCAGGGGAGGGGGGAAAGGAGCTGGGGAAGTAGACCGGTAATGAAGGCGGGAAAGAGGAGGGGAGGGTGAAGGACATCGCATGGAAAGAGGAGGGGACGGGCGACGGGGACAATGAGTCAAAGCAACGTCCATAGTCCAGTAAGCTGTGATCCCAGGGGAAGTGGTATCACTTCTATATATCAGTTGCGGGAAGCTCCCTTTACGCAGTGGACTCTCACAGAGGGGTCTCTGAGACTCCAAGGCCTACATACTGGATTCTTCCCCAAAAAGAGGAGACTGAGTGCTTTGGCAAGGGGTGCCATACCATACCTCAGCTGTGAGTGGCTCCCTTGGCGCAGTGGACTCTCTCAGCGGGTACGCTGAGACTCCAAAGTATAAATATTGGATCTTTCCCCAACAAGGGGAGAAGGAGTGCTTAGTCAAGGGGCACAAAGAACATGGGGCTAGGCAGTCTAGCAAGCAAGGTGAGAGATTCAGGGGAGAGTGGATAGGAGCTAGGAGCTAGAGAGGAAGACAAAGAGAGAAAGAGTGCTAAATGGGAACAAAATTATTATTGAGTTATTATATAGCGCTGGCTAGACCAGATGGAATCAGAGCGCTTTACATGGGGGACAATAATGTTGCAATTTACATCAGTTAAAAGTTACATAAGTATCAAGAAATGCATTTAAAGAACGTAGGGGACAAGGTGAATGGAGCATGGATGGGTAAGGGGATAGGGTAAAGGGGTAGGAGGAAGATAGGACGTAGAGACAAGGGGAAAATCTGCCCAAGGTCTGGAGGTAGGTGACGGCAGGGAGGGGGAGTACACAACCCATCTCCTCTTTAGCTATATGGTATCTCCACCGGGCATCAGCCAAATTGCTAGGTCTCCAGAGTCTGGGGTAAGTTCCGCAGGTTCCAAGTCCTGATGTGTAGGCAGGTAAGGGGATAGTTTCAAGGTCCTAGTCAGTTTCTCAAGTGTCAACAAACCCAGACCTTACGTAAAGAATGTAGGAAACAGAAAAGAAGGCAAAAACGTGTATGTAAGTAATAGCAACACTGCAGAGAAATCTATATGAAGGGTATATATATATATAGTAAAGTAGAGAGTATGAATAGTCTTATTGACTCCCTTAGTGATTATGAGTTTCAGTATATTTACAGATCGAGAGTTGGTTACTTAGGTCTTATCTAAGCTACTTGATATACTGCTTGATTTTTTATTGGCAAGTCAAAAAGACAGGCTGATATAAATTGTGAGCTACTGGAAATTTTGAAGTCTGCTTGCGTGTGCTTTGTTAGTGAAGTGCTTAGTTGGAGCTGAAGGTTGCAGGTGGGGACCACCTGCACTTATTTGTGGGGACCGGCACAGATTTTTCCTCATTAGACTGTCACCAAGAGAGAGAAAAATACATAAGGAAAAAAAGAATGAGGAAAGATGGAAAAACAGTTACAAAGGTAGAAAGCAGAGATGTAAAGAAAGCTGAGAGAGTAAGGTAAAGAGTGACCAGCACAGTGCCATTAACATTTTTACTGTCCAAGGAGATTTAACCAATAACATCTTAATTGTTCCTCTGCTCATGCCAACTCATACTTTGGGTGGCCTGTTATTCTTTGTTATGCACCTCATTTATTGTCAGTGATACAAAGATTTACATGTCAGAAGCATAACTTCTCACAGTTGAAGGCAATCAAAGATGAATGAATTGAGGTAAATTAGAGTAGCCTTCGTCCATCATATCTTCAGAACATGACATCTGTTGCTAAAAATGGTGCTCATCATAAGAAACTGGCTTCTCAGGAGCAAATCCGTCTGTTCTGGAACCACATACCCTGCTCTTTAAGAATGCCTAAACTCAGGGGGTCTTACTTTCTGAAGTACTTTAAGGAAACCAGGTTTATGAGCAATATAGGCTTTTGCATTGTTTTCTGTTCAATGTACGATGCTACGTATGGAACTCTTCTCGACAGTGTAATGGATTGTTTTGCTCTCTATAAAAGGCAAATAAGTCCTATTTAGTTTTATTAAGGCTGGCGAAATGTTCATATTTTCGCAATACCTTGCACACATTTAAAGTTTTGGTAGGATCCATACTGCTTTGTTGAGTCATATCATCATATGGCTTCCATCACACTGATTTCCTCTTCACTTGCAGCTTCTCCACCAATCACCACCATTAACACAAACATGTAACCACCTCAAATACGACCTACTGTGGCTCTATGGTTTTTCTTATACCCTTGTTAGAAACCGGCCCCTGACTCTACTCTGGGCATATAATGTTATTGCCTGTCAACACCTTATTAGTTAGTCTAAATTCTGTATTCATACTAACTGGTGTTGATAATATTACTAGTTATATATGTCCTCTTAGTTGTCTGGCACTGATTTAATTCTGTCCTTGCACTCTTATTTCCAGGCAGGGAAGCTGCTTCCCATTGGAGAACAAATTGCATCTTGTTCTTTGGATCCTCCTAAGGTAAGTGCCATAGGTGCAGTTAAAGAAGAGTGTGGATTGCAGGCACACATTATTAGAAAATGATCTGCCATAATGCTCTAGAAAGCAGCACTTCCGCAAGAATGTTATGCTAGGAAGTTTAGAACATTGGAAAGTTGAGATCTCCATTGAACACAACAAAGAGGCACCCTCAATGGGTGGACTCTTCTAATAGTATTATTGCCATCCTCCCTTTGGCTATAACAGTTGTTAATGTCCTCCTCCTTGTTGTAGGCCTGTGACCTGTGTCTCAGACCTATAACTCAGTTAAAGGGCTTTAATAACCGGTTCTTCTCTTGACAGTGGCTAGAATACTATAATAAAGCCCTGCATCCCAGGAAGGATCATGCCAGCAGAACCGTGCATAAGGGGACTCTCTGGAATACCAACGCTATGAAGAATGGAACCGACAGATTGGCTTGTCATGTTATGTCTGTTTGTGGCACGCACTATCAACCGTTAGGGAATCTTGGTCCTGAGCAGGTGAGCAGCCTGGATGAGGGACAACTACCCAAAGCTCAAAACAGATAAGTTGGAGGTTCTTATTTTCAGCACACACCACCCTCTGGACTCCTAGTGGCTGTCAGCACTTGGACCCACCCCCACTCTGAAAGACTACGCCAGCAACCTCTGCATCATCCTCAACAGCAAACTCTCCACAAAATGTCAGTTTATCTCCGTCTCCTCAGCCTGCTTCTACATGCGCCACAAGATATTCAGGTGGCTCCCCACCAGCACCATGAAGATAGTAATGCAGCCCCTCATCACCAGCAGGCTGTACTACGATTATGCACTCTATGCAGGAACCATCATCAAACTCATGCAAAGACTCCAGATGATCCAGAACGCAGCTGCCAGACTGTTCCTCAATCTGCCCAAGAGAATCCACATCATCCAGCACCTGAAGGACTTCCACTGGCTCCCAGTCCAGAAGAAATGCCATTTCAAGCTCCTGTCCCTCACCTACAAAGCCCTCCATGATCAAAAATCCGCCTTGATAAACCACAGCCTTCACTTCCACCAACCCTCCCAGGAACCTCCCCTCCGCACACTTCCATCAGATCCCTCGTATATGCCATTGACACAACAGAGGATGATCCTTCTCCTTTCTCGCCTCCAAAGCCTGGAACACCCTCCACTTCAACCTCCGCACCTTACCATCATTGACCAACTTCTGGAATGAGCTCAAGACCTGGCTCTTCAACTGAAGATCCACAGCAAGTGCCTGGATACCCTCTCGGGTGACAAGAATGTGCTCTATAAATACGACGTGATAGATTGATTGATCATGCCTCTAGTCTTGCCTGGGGTGGGAGGTCAATCGAAAAGTCAAAGCTTCAGCTTCTTGCGGCACTCAAGAAGAGAGGAGGAGACTCTGATCTGTATTGGGCGGTTATTCCTGGCTTTTGGAGCTATGTATAAGACCATGCCTCTGGATCTGTTTCTGTGTATCTGTGGAATGTGGGTGAGTAGGATGCCAGCAGAGTGGAGGTGTCTTGATGGTTGGTAGAAGGCGATACGATTGTTCAGGTAGGTGGGCATGTGTTGTTTAGGGTCTTAAATGTGTGAGTGAAGTGTTTGAACTGTGCATGTTTGTGTATTGTGAGATAGTGAAGTTCCATGAGGTGTGGTGTGATGTGTGTTTGTAGTTTTTTACTGAGTTTCTTGATGATTCTAGTGTAGAGGGTGTTGCCACTTGTTGATGATGAGGGCATGGTTTGCTTATGTTCTGGCAATGCTTGCGATACATTTGAAGGTTTTCATCAGCATCTTCAGGATGTGAAAGCAGATTGCTAGGACACCATTGACCTGCACAGTCATGTCCAGTTTGTTGTCTGTGATGATCCTATGGTTCCTGGCGTGGGGGTGAGTGTGGGCCCAAGGTTGGCCGGCCATCAGATGGAGTCCCATGATGAGGCGTTATTGATAAATATCAGTATTTCTGTCTTGTCGCTGTTGAGCTTAAGACAGTTGGACTTCATCCAGTTGGCTACTTCCGTCACGCAGGCAGGGAACTTGGTCCTTGTTTTGGGGATCTAGTCCGACAGGAAGAGCAGGAATTGCATTTCATCAGTGTAGGAGAGTATGTTGATGTTGTGTGCATGCACGACACTGGCCTAAGTGATCATGTACGCGTTGGAGAGGGTAAGGCTGAGGGTTGAATCTTGAGGCACTTCACATATAAGTTTTCAGGCTTCCGATAAGTACGGTGCTAGACACACAGCTTGAGTTCTATCCATCAAAAAGGAGCAGATCCAGCGGCGAGTGGGCGCTTGGATGCCTAGGTCCTGTAAGTGTGTGATGAGGATGGGTTGGGAGACAGTGTCAAATGCTGCTGAGAGGTTCCAGGAGAATGAGGGCCGCTGTGTCACCTCTGTCCAGGATCATGTAGTCGGTGATGGCGATGAGTGCTTTTTCTGTACTGTGGTTGGGTCCAAAGCTGCTGGTTGCTGAGGTGGTCAGTGAGGCATCTGTTGATGAGTTTCTTTAAGACTTTGGCTGGGCACGCTAGGAGGGAGATCGGTTTGTAGTTGGTTACAGTTGGTTTGTAGTGGCAGTTGGGAGTTGATTGATTTTGTTAGCAAATAAATAATGCTCTCGAAAACATGCCAGGAGAGATTCAGGCCCAGAACAAGAAATGTACATAAAATAATCATATCAAGGACACTGCCCTAGATTACAGTTTTTACGATCAATGTTTCATCAGATAGGACAATAACCTTATAGTATTGTACCATGAGAAATTTGTAAATAATTGCTACACAAGGTAGAATAATTGTGTCAGAAATCCAGAACGCTGTCTCATTGAAATACGACACAGAATTAGCTTTGTTTAAACATGTTTTGATTTACCATTCACCTAGATTATAAAAAAGCAAAATATATCATTTACAGTGATACATTTCAAGAGACCTGGCTTGAAACAAACTTTATCTGCATTCAATCAATCAATCAATCAGAGTACTTGTACAGCATGCTACTTACCCGTGAGGGGGTTGCCGTTACTGCTCGAAGAGCCAGGTCTTGAGGAGTCTTCTGAAGGCGAGTAGGTCTTGGGTCTGCCGTATGTGGGTAGGGAGGGTGTTCCAGGTCTTGGCACCAAGGTAGGAGAAGGATCTGCCGCCGGAGGTCGTTCGTTCGATGCGGGGGGCAACGGCGAGGGCGAGGCTGGCGGAGCGGAGCTGGCGGGTGGGGGTGTAGAAGCTGAGTTTGCTGTTCAGGTAGCCTGGTCCAGCATTGTGGAGTGCTTTGTGTGCGTGGGTGAGGAGCATGAAGGTGATCCTCTTGACGACAGGGAGCCAGTGTAGGTCTCTCAGGTGGGGGGTGATGTGGCTGCGGCGGGGGACGTTAATGATCAGTCAGGCGGAGGCCTTTTGGATGCGTTGTAGTCGTCGTAGGTGTTTGGCTGGGATTCCTGCGTAGAGTGCGTTTCAGTAGTCCAGGTTGCTGCTGACGAGGGCCTGTGTCACTGTTCTTCTTGTTTCGGTTGGGATCCACTTGTAGATCCTGCGGAGCGGGCGGAGGGTGTTGTAGCAGGAGGAGGAGACGGCGTTGAGCTGCTTAGACATGGAGAGGGAAGAGTCAAGGATGAATCCTAGGTTGCGTGCATGGTCGGTGGGTGTCTGTGCTGTTCCCAGTGTGGTCGGCCACCAGGAGTCGTCCCAGGCTGAGGGGGTGGGTCCGAGGATGAGGACCTCTGTCTTGTCCGAGTTCAGTTTCAGATGGCTGCTCCTCATCCAGTCGGCGACGGCCTTCATTCCCTCGCAGAGGTTTGTTTTGGCTGTGTGTGGGTCCTTGGTGAGGGAGAGGATGAGCTGGGTGTCGTCGCCGTAGGAGATGATGTTGAGGTCGTGATGGCAGGCCACTTGTACGAGGGGGGCCATGTAGACGTTGAACAGCATCGGGCTGAGGGATGAGCCCTGGGGGACGCCGCAGATGATGTCAGTGGCTTCGGATCGGAAGGGTGGGAGGCGGATGCTCTGGGTTCTGCCGGAGAGGAAGGACGTGGTCCAGTCAAGGGCCTTCTCTTGGATTCCGGCTTCTTGGAGGCGTGTCTTTAGAGTGCGATGGCAGACCGTGTCGAAGGCGGCTGACAGGTCCAGGAGGATGAGGGCTGATGTTTCGCCATTGTCTAGTTGGCACCTGATGTCGTCTGTGGCGGCAATGAGGGCTGTCTCGGTGCTGTGGTTTCGTCTGAATCCGGACTGGGACGAGTCCAAGATGTTGTTGTCTTCGAGGTGGCGGGCCAATTGCATTTTGACGATTTTCTCGATGACCTTCACCGGGAACGGGAGCAGGGAGATGGGCCGGAAGTTCTTGAGGTCCTTGGGGTCCGCCTTGGGCTTCTTGAGGAGGGCGTTAATTTTGGCATGCTTCCAGCTTTCCGGGAATGTCGCTGTTTCAAAGTAGATGTTGATGACCTTCCGTGGTTGGGGAGCAATGGCTGCGTCTGCTTTGTTGAATACGTGGTGTGGGCACGGGTCTGACGGAGATCCTTAGTGGATGGAGTTCATGACCTTGCGTGTCTCGTCGTCGTTGACGTTGGACCAGGAGGTCAGGCGGTTGGCGCTGGTGGTGTTCGCATGGGAGGTGGAGTCTGGCGTAGTCGGGGCGGTCATGGTGTTGAAGCTGTCATGGATGTCAGCGATCTTGCGGTGGATGAAGATGGCCAGTGAGTCGCACAGTTCTTGTGAGGGCGGGATGTCGTTGGCATTGGCGCTGGGGTTGGAAAGTTCTTTTACAATGCTGAAGAGCTCTTTGCTGTCGTGTGCGTTGTTATCCAGGCGGTCTTTGAAGGAGGATCTCTTGGCTGATCTGATGAGGTGGTGATGTCTGCGAGTGGCATCCTTGTGGGCTGCGTGGTTTTCCGGTGTGCGTTTGTGGAACCATTTCTTCTCCAGTTTCCGGCATGCGCGCTTGGAGTTCTGGAGCTCGTCGGTGAACCAGGTGGCTCTCTTGCTGGCGTGGCTGTTGGAGGGTTTCTTGAGTGGGGCGAGGTGTTGGCGCAGTCCTCGATCCACTGTCTGAGGTTGCGTGCTGCGGCATCTGGGTTGGTGGGGTCGGTGGGTGGGTCCTAGGCAAAGGTGGTGATCAGCTGGTCTTCGGTGACTTTGCTCCAGCAGCGGCATTGCAGCTGTTGGGTGCGGTGGTGCGTGGTTGGTTTCTTGAAAGTGAAATGGATGCAGCGGTGGTCGGTCCAGTGGAGTTTGGTGGTGTGGTTGAAGGCGACGCGGGAGCTAGTGGAGAAGATGGGGTCCAGCGTGTGGCCGGCGGCGTGGGTGGGTGCGGTGACGAGTTGTCTGAGGCCGAGGTTGGCGATCAGCGTGGCGGCGTTAGCGGTGTCATTGTTGTTCTCGAGGTGGAAGTTCAGGTCCCTGAGGAGGATATAGTCCATGGAGGCGAGTGCGTGGGTGCTGGCGAGGTCGGCTAAGGAGTCGTTGAACTGAGCCCGCGGTCCGGGGGGTCTGTAGACGAGTGTTCCTCTGAGGGTGGTGTTGGTGTCGGTGTGGATCCGGAAGTGCAGGTGTTCGGCGGTGTTGAGGGTGTCGTCTGCGTGAGTGGCGACCTTGAGGGTGGACTTGTGGACGATGGCTATTCCTCCTCTGATTCCGTTGGCGCTATCCCTGCGGGTGATCTTGTAGCCGTCCGGGATGGCTATGGCGATGTCTGGCGCCGAGGAGACGTTACACCAGGTCTTGGTTAGGAAGGCCACGTCTGGGTGGGGTGTCGAGCAGATCCCAGAGCTCGACGGCGTGTTTTCATGTGGAGCAGGTGTTGAGGAGTATGCAGCGGAGGTGGTTGGGTCCAGTCCTTGGAGGATTGGTGGCTCTGTCGCAGGTGAAGCTGCAGGTGCGGCAGGAGAAGGGTCCGTGGGACCGTTTCGGGGCGGCCTGGAAGCAGGTGTGGTTTCGGCCGCGTTGAGTGCGTGGAGGGTGCTGGCATTACATACTCCCTTTGATTTTCAGTGGGAGATGCATAGGAACCAGTGGCACAGTTTTGAACCACATGTTCTTGAGGTCCCACCTCACATGGCAGTTACGTTATCTGAGAGTATCATGAGAAGAGGACTGCCTTACATGCTGAGATCCTTTTAGGCAGTCATGCATTTATGAGTAGATGCACACCATTCCTTTTTTCTCTACTGAAACTGGCTACTCATGATCCATTGAGTGTGCAGATCTACTTTTGCTATTGCCTGATTATGTGTAAACTCTTCTCTGTAACTCAGGACTAACATCCTGTTTTATATTGTTGTGCTAATACCAAATCAAGTACAAGCTCCAGTTTGCACCCTACCCAGTATAAGAATACGGGTGCAAATTGCACCACCGGGGATTTCGCATGCCTGATTTTCACCTGATAAAACATGGCACAAATTCAGTGGGCAGACAGTTCTTTCTTGTTCTTTTAGCAAATTTTAGTAAAGGGAAGAAAAGTGCTAGTTGCTTGTTATCCTACATCCCGGCATTCATAAAGCAGAACGGAGCATAAATTGTGCATCTATTAATTATCAAACTTAGTGTAATTTTTATTTACCCATTAAGCCTTTTTAGGGCTCGCGCCGTGCATTGCAGTGAGCAGCACTGCACGCGCAGGCGATAGCCCTTGTTGTCCGGGGTTTGAAAACAGACCCTGGAATTGCACACGCTCGTGCGTGTGCTTTTCCTTTTGGGTTCCGCTATCCGTATTATCGTTCCATAATTGAAAACATATGGCTCCCAGTGGCGCGCGCGCACCACTCGCGGGCATTGTTTTTTTTTTTTACAATAGCAATCGCTTTCGCGATCACTTTCTGTGCCGCTTGTTATGAAATGTAGGAGAAAGCCTCCATTTTACCGATGAGTAACACAACCTGTCAATCAAATGAATATGGTAGTTAACAGACACAGGCAGAACTCTTCATAAGTTTAATATTCTAGATTTATAAATTCACAAACGTGAACATAAGTATATTAAATTGACTGCAGTGCAGATCTGTTCCAAAAAGCTCTGAATAATCCAAATAAAATTCAAGCCTAGCTTCCGTGCTGCCAACTCTGCTGGCACGAGGATAAAAGTTTGCCTCCTTGCAGTTTTTTGTTATCAGTGCAGCTCTGTGTTTTCTGCTGCAGTCAAGGAAGTCACGAACGCCAAGGATTCAGCTTTTTCCATGACTTCACATTTTCTATAGTTGAACTTGTCAATTATGCAAGTTTGCCTTTCGCAATAATCGCTTAATATTATTCACACAGCTGATAGCAGTAGATTAGAGCTTGCCTCTAACTTTGGGTCCTCTTTCTTACAAGTGCAAAATACTTGTCAGTAGAGTAATATGGAAAACAGTTTAAACATATCCACCAACAGAACAACGTCTGCTGTTTCTCAGGAGAGTCTGAAGGCGCAGGGGTGCAGAGCGGCGTGAGGGGTCCATTTGTGCATACAAACATATTTATCTTTCTTTAAACGGGCTACTTTGGCTGCTGTAGCCTTGAGTACGGGCCTGACCATGGTCTCATATGCTGACGACACTCAGTTAGTGGTGGCACTATCTAATAATACCGAGCAAGATGCGCTTAAGTTTCAGGGCGATCTTGCGGCAGTGGCCGAGTGGATGACTGCTAACTGTCTCCGACTTAATTCCAACAAGTCGTAGGTTTTGGTGGTCGGCAGAGAGACCTCTGGTGGCCAGCTAGCCTGGGCACGCCCCCTCCCCCCAAGCAAGTGGTTAAGAACCATGGGGTATGGATGGACTCATCCTTAAACTATCGAGTCCAAACCAAAAAAATTGCAGGTACTTGCTTTGGACTTTTACGGGGGCTTAGGCCGCTGTTGGGCCTCTTTGATGCTTCTATACGTCAGGTTATTAGCCAAGCTTTGGTCCTGTGCAGACTGGATTACTCTTGCTCCCTGTATTTGGGGTCTAATAAAGCAGAGGTTCAGAGGCTGCAAAGGACACAAAATGCTGCAGTCAGAACACTTCTAGGTCTGCGCAAGTTCTGCTCTGTGTCCAGTGCCATTCGCCACCTCCATTGGCTTCTGGTGGGCCAGGCGCATTGAATTCAAGGCTCTGTGTATCTCTTTCAAGGCCTTAAAATTGGCCACCCGCCTATTTTGGCTAACCTCCTCTCACCGAATGTTCCTTCACGTCCCCTCCTGTCAGAGGGTCAGCATTTGGTAGTGGTCCCCCGAATCCGTAGAGTGCGGGCTGGTGGTCGCTCTTTTCGCTATAGAGCTGCCGCACTCTGGAACACACTACCTTTGCAGATTTGTGGCTTAGAGAACTACCTGGAATTTAGGAAGGCTATCAAGACCCTGCTCTTCCCCACTAACAATCTCATGTCACTCTTTCGGTCTTTCTTTCAGCGCCGGGATGCTGTTTTGCTGGGGCAGTTGTCGCCATATATAAAACACCCTAACTTTGGTTGATGGGAGAATTAAAGACGATATCTAAAACACTTTACCATCATCGCTGAACTCGTCCCCCGTATTCCTGGACATTTTTTTTCATTGAAACGCACACCCACAGAGACAGAAAGTACTGGCGAAGAATGCACTGCACTTTCCCCAAGACTTATAATTAAATTACTGAAGTCTTCCTAAAAAACATCACACTTACCTTTCCTTTAAGCATTTGACACAACATTAGTGACAGTCTCTCCTGCAGTTTTTTGTTGTGAGAAGCGTAACTTGAAATGAAATGGGGGTGCTTCATCTCTGCATCAACAGCCACGTGAATGTCAGCATGCGATCTTTTCCCATTTCCTGGGCCATATTTACCCAACTTTGAATGTTAAACCACCTTATAGATCTCAGATGCCCTACCGGAAAGTGAATGCTCGAGGGCCGTCCTTGCGACTTCTCATGTTTGAAAAGCAAAACATCGGCTTCTGTAGCAGAAGCTGATGGCTAAAAATGTTAGAACTGGTGTCAAATATCACAGCATGGAGACTCCGTGAAGATTAGTTACCTGCTCCGGAAGAATGTTTTAAACCAGGCCAGCTTATTTTATTCAGACAAATACCATCTTCAAAGTACAGGGACTTTGCACATACTGTTTTTGTAGTAAACGTTTCGGCTGGTTCTGCTGCTTTTGTCTAGGTTTCCACTATACAATATACCAGATAACACATCATTTATGGCCAGGGTGGGCTGAGGCAGGAAATAGGCCCTGGCATCAAAATAAAAGTGGCCTCCATTAGCACATCTGATAGCTATAGAAGTGGCCAGGGTTACAGGCATGGGAGAATGCTACAAGTGTGCTTCCTGCAATCAATGTTTGAGGCAATATCAGGGACACAGCAAGATAAAACAAGCATTTGCAATGCAATAAGTCTTGCATTATTAAAGTTTGAGCTACTGGTGTTGCATTATTTAACAATGCCAATAGCTCAAACTTTAATAATGCAAGACCTATTGCATTGCAAATGCTTGTTTATCAAGGTATAAGCTTAAAGAATCTGCATTCCATGGTTCGGAGAGGAGTCCCAAAACTTAAAAACGGTTTGAATGTGTTTGTAATTGTGGATTTTAAAAAAAAATATGAAAGAACTTATTTCCTGTCCCTTCGTTGTCCCAGAACTGTGGGAGGAGCATCTCATCAGTGGGGGCTTTGGAATTCTCACCAAAATGCCTTCTGGCCTTCTCTTTCATGGCCCCAGCCTAAGTGCGAGAATCAGAGACTTGATTTTCAGTGGTCCCACCAGTAACACCTTTCTCTTTTTAAAGAGTATTAGAAACCTGGTTGGGTGCCTTCTGCCATGATTGAATTTCCCCGACATTTTTTTAGGGGAATAGTTTTTGAATAAATGTCTGTGTGCCTTGAATGTATTGACATTCAACACCATGTCTTTGTCAATTTGGTCGCTGAAAAATAAGCCTTGGCCAGCAACCCTCCCTTCTTCCCAGTGGACAACACTTCTAGCCTGGTATTTAACAGGCGGTGTAATTTCTCAGCCAAAATAGCACAATTAGCATTCCCCAAAAGGCAGATCTATCTCTGAGCCCAATCTTTCTGTAACTCTTGGTTCCTGCGCTCAATCTCCTTGTTTCCATGGACAACGCCCACATTTTTTCCAGTTCCCGTCAGGTATGACATGCACACCATGATGTATCCAGCTTCTCTCTGGATTCTCATATGCATTTTATCACAAAGGTGCAAGACTAGGGATTGATATCAAGGGTCGCTGGAACCTTGAAGCCTCTGGATGTTTTAGGCTTATGCCTCAGGTTTCCTTATTCTGATTTGAACTCATTGATGTACTCAGACAGAGGGTTTCCACTGTGAAGAACATTCATGCCTCAATTTCTGGTCCTACTATTTCTCCTCTTCTCCTGCATTTGGTTTCTAATTAGGTTAGGTCTGTGCCACTTTGTCACTCTAATTACGCTTGTAGGATTTCAGAGTATAGATTTGATTCTGGATGGTCTGGTCTCGCGGGCAGCCTCTTCCAGTCATCTCGGTTCAGCTGACACACAAAGGCGACTAGCATCTGGTGCCTTCTGGAAAGAGCTCAATGGAGAAAAAAGCAGGGGAGGCAAGAAACCTTCAGAATTCTTGTGGAGTGGGCTTCGGTACGGCTGGGGGACCTGAAGCTGGTGAACAGTGATAGGCCAGTGTTGGACAAGACACATGGTCTGAGGGTCCCAGGAAGATGCAGCAGTTTCTTGGAGAAAAGTGCTTGGAAGAACAAGCAAGGCTTAAAAAACCACAACAAAAAAGTGAGAAGACCTGGCAAAATATAGGAAAAACACCTGGGTAGTGCCAAGAGTGAGGAAAACGACGGGAAATATCGGAAGCATTGCAAAAGAAAGAATAGCAAGGTTTCTTTCCTTAAATAGGATGGATAGAGGAAGAACTGGAATTCTGGGAAGAAGCACCATATGCACCAATGGCCGACAGCGCTTTGGCAAGGAGTGGAATGCAGCGGGAGATACCTGCACCGGCGAGCCGTCCACCTAGAGGTAAGTAGAGCAAAAAAAGACAGCGTCAAACTGGTGCTGCTATGGAAGGACACCCTGCACGCGAAGTGCAAAAGAACCCGGGCTTCCGCCTGCCTGTGCCTGATTTCATGAAGAATCGTGGGCGGCCCAGTGGTAGCATTGCAGCACTCCGCGCCATTTTAGTTTTATGAAAGGCTTCCTCCTATTGGACATAGGTAAGGCCCTTGTTATGGCGTTGGAGAAAATTCTAATTCTGCTACTGAGAGTTACAAGTAAGGGTGTGCAAAATTCATGTAATTTGCTGTCACAAGGGACACCTAGTCATGTACAGAGAGTCCATTAGCACTGCGATGTATACTTAAAACTGTATTTTCGATTTACTGTTAAACAAATTATGGGAAGAGCTATCCTGTTGATAATGTCTGTG
This sequence comes from Lissotriton vulgaris, assembly GCF_964263255.1. Lineage (NCBI taxonomy): Eukaryota > Metazoa > Chordata > Amphibia > Caudata > Salamandridae > Lissotriton > Lissotriton vulgaris. Next base: position 1,091,301,532 of record NC_141698.1, read on the forward strand.
AATAGTCTTGTTGGTGAACTGAGCTATCCCAGTGGCCATATTTGCAATTAACTTTATTGAAGTATTGGGGATAGAAGGGATTGCAACAGGAAAACTAGGAATAATATTCAGATTTGTTTTTTAACCTACAGAATTCTGCATGTTTTAATTTTTTTCTGAACCATTTGCTCTGTTAAATTTCGGCAGGTTTAGAACAGTGAGAACATGATACTTATCACACAAAAAACATCGATCTGAGCCCTTGGCAAACAAGACTACCATTGGGATATGGCTCTTAACTTGTAACAAGGGCTTAAATCTCAGAATGCAAAATAAAACAATGTCTAGAACATAAAATATAAACATTTTAATTGCTACAAATTGCCTTCAAAAGGTAATTGATTGAAATAACAATGTCTTTAGAAATTGCTCTTTTTGGATAGATATCTTGTGATAAAGATTGGTTCAATTGACTCCCTGGGGACGCTGTGGGAGTTACTTACAGCTACTGTAAGAGGGGAGATTGTCAGGTATTAAATGTGCTGAAAAAGATAGGCTCAGCAGGAGATTTCAGATCTGGAGAAGCACGGCTTTGAGTTAGAGGTGCATTACCTCAGGTTTCTGATGGGCCCTTCCTTCGAGACTCTACATACTCAATCGTCCTACGACAAACATTTATGAATGAGGCATGGACCGTGTGCCTTACCATGACAAGGCCACTGGCCTTACAGATCCAGCGGATATTCAGAGACTTTTCCACATTGCAAGTGAATGCAGCCAAGTCATCGTTCTATCTGATTTCACCCCCCCCTCCCCACCTCCCCACACAATATGCTGTGTGCAGATGGCTTACACTTTCTCAAAGATGGATTCCATTACCCTGTAGTCCCTGTAACGGAGGACAGACAAAGGGCCTGGGACAACACTTTATAGTCCCAGCTTTACAGGCTGACACAACTCTTCAAATTCTGGGCCTTACTTCCTCTCTCCTGTTTGGAGAGGTAAGAATCTATGAAATGGTGGCTTTGCTTTACCCATTTTAAACTTTCCTGTATGCCATTCCTGGCTCTTTCTTTGGCCACCTCAACATACTCTTGTGGGAATTTCTGTGGAATAACAGACCCTTAGGATTCCATTAGCCAAATAGTGTAAATCTATCTTCAAAGGTGGCATAGCTAAATAGGATGTTGCATAAAACTATAAAACCTCACTACTGGTAGTCCGTAATGAATGGTGGTTTTGGGGACCTGGCACACGCATTGGAGTGGTAGGCCTTGTGAGGGACAAGACTGTCACATCCCTTATATCAGGGTGCCCTCTAGTCGGAGCTACTTTAAATGGTACTCCGAGTCTAGAATGATGCATGCGTGACCCTAAGGTGGTCCCGGAGCTTGAAACACCACACCCCTCTGAGGACCAGCACCTGGCTTCCACAGAGATTGCAATGATTTGGAGAGAGGGAGGCATTAGTATTTCCAAGCTAGGCACCCTACGGTAATAATCTCAAATCCCTTTTAGAGTTACAAGATGAATATGATCTTCAACGTAGTCAATTTTAACGTTATTTGCAGATCAGATACACACTGGAAACACGCTGAACTCAGCGCCCTCCTGAAGAAACCCACAGCAGACCTTTCTGAACTTAAAAACTACCGACCCATATCCCTCCTCCCATTCCCTGCCAAAGTCATAGAGAAAAGCCTTGGACTGGATCATATTGTTCCTCGCCGGGATAACTCAAAGAGTCCGACTCCCCCCATTCAACTCAGTGGCCACTGAAGTCATCTGTGGCGTACCACAAGGATCATCACTCAGTCCCACCCTCTTCAACGTTTACATGAGCCCACTCGCATCCATCGCGCTCCAACACAACCTCAACATCATCTCCTACGCCGACGACACCCAGTTAATCCTTTCCCTCACCAAAGACCCTAACACCGCCTAAACCAATCTTCACGAAGGCATGAAAGAAGTAGCCAAATGGATGAAACACAGCCGCCTAAAACTCAACTCAGACAAAACAGAGGTGCTCATCCTAGGATCTTCCCTCTCTGCCTGGGACGACTCTTGGTGGCCTTCGGCTCTGGGCACAGCACCCATACCCATAGACCACGCACGTAACCTTGGCTTCATCCTAGACTCCTCACTCTCGATGTCCAGACAAGTCAACGCAGTCTCATCCTCCTGCTTCAACGTACTTCGTATTCTCAAAAAAATCTTCCGCTGGATCCCCCCAAGACAAGAAAGACTTTCACCCACGCACTAGTTACGAGTCGACTGGACCATGGAAACACACTATACGCCGGAATCACAGCCAAATTACAGAAAAAACTCCAACGCATCCAAAACGCATCAGCAAGACTCATTTTGGACATTCCTCGCCAAGATCACATTACCGAACACCTTAAAGACCTCCACTGGCTTCCCGTCAACAAGAGAATTACGTTCCGTCTCCTCACCCACGCACACAAGGCCCTCCACAAACTAGGACCCGAATGCCTCAACACTCGACTGTCCTTTTACACGCCCACCCGCCAACTAAGATCCTCCAATGAAGCCCTCGCCGCAGTCCAGCGCACCCGAAAATCCACCATGGGTGGTAGATCCTTCTCCTTCCTGGCGGCCAAGACCTGGAACTCACTCCCCACTCACCTCCGCCTTACACAAAACCACATCTCCTTCAGAAAAGAACTTTAAACCTGGCTATTCGACAAAAAATGAACCCCCCCTCCCCAAGCGCCTTGAGACCCTCTGGGTGAGTAGTGCGCTATATAAATCCCTGAACTTGAACTTGAACTTGAACTTATACTTGCATCTCTGCTCTGGAGGTTGTCCCTGAGTGCAGCCCATTGGAGGCCAAGGTGCTCCTGATACCACTTAAAGACTAGGAAATCTCTGTGATATACAAATCATTTGTGGTCAAAATGCCTGACTTCTTTGAGCGTCTACATGACACTTGGACTCAGGACTTAGGATCACTCGCTAACAATGAGTGGCCGGAGACGATGACATCGCCTAACGCCATTGCAGCTCAATACCTGATTATACAGCTAAAGTATGTGCACCTGGTAAATTTCACTAGAGAACGGCTGTGGAAGATGGGATTAATCAAAACTGGGCTCTGCCTACAGTTTAATACAGAAATGGGAGACTTCATGCACACCATTTGGAGCTGTGCGTTTTAGGAGAATGTTTGCAGGTTTGGAGAGGGTTCCTCATTGGAGGCTTCCTAGAGACCCTAGATTTGTTCTACATCACAATACTGATAACTTAGAAGGGGATAGGTACAAAAGAACCCTCTTATGGCTTGGCCTGATTACAGCTAAGTGAGTTAGTGCTAATGTATGGAACGGTGTGGAGGTGCCATCTTTGGGGGATTGGAGGAAGGGTCCAGGGTTTGAGCTTTGCATATGCATTGCTTGGAGATGCCCACATAAATACATCAGGTTACTGTGAGATGGGCCCAATACCCGGGAATCCAACTTGGGCCATATCAATAAAAGGACGTAGTCACTGGATCATAAAATACAATTGGTCAAGGCATAAGCTGTCTGGGGTGGGAGAGGATGGGCACAAATCTTTTATGCAGTTTCAGTGTGGGTTGATGTAACAAGATGGTGTCTGGTGCTTCCTCTTTCTTTGGGTAATCTAACCTTTTCCACAACTGTTGGTTTATTGAATAAATACAACGTTTTCTTTTAAAAAAATGCTTATTTGAGTCCCTGCTTGTTTCCTTTCTTGTTTGACAGCCCATCACTCCACCTCACGTTGCGAAGTTTCTGACTATAAGACGTCCAAATGCGGGAGCTGAAAGGATATGGCACACCAGAGCCGATGACCCAGATACGCCATATCATATGACCCATGGCATTAGCTCTCGCCACTCTCATAGTGTAAGATTTATTCATTACTTATTTCTATGTTATGTCAATGGTGGACTCCAGAAGTGATGGTATAGACCAAAGGGAGAGAAGCGACCTTGGTTGGATACTGTTGAGAACCATGCAATGGGAATGTCATCTTCAGTTGTGGATGGTAAGGAGGGTTGTATATGTAATATTGTATTTGTAATATTGTGTTGGTATCTTCATTTCTTCTTCCCCCACATCCTGATGCACATTCTTTTGTCAGATTGCATGCAGGTGTGTCAAGGGATGAGGGAGCAAGAGAATACTACTGCACAAGCAGACCTTTACATACCTTGGTCTCTTCAGATTGCCCTAAACCTATGTCTGCCTCATTGGTACCTATACTGCTCCTCATCTGTCACATCTCAGTCTTGTCACACTTGGTTTGTTTGCAACCTCTTGATCTCTGCAGCTCATCAGTACAGGGGGACACTGCCTGCAAATGGTCAAACCAATGAACTGACAGGGACTCCTGACCTGAAAGCAATGCATGATAGCAAAACTACTATAGTTTGCCATTAAATGAATAGTTTGTAAGAATAGTTGAGTAAATAAAAAGTATTGTATGATGGGATTCTTTAGCAAAGACCTCTGGAAGTTCTTCATCCACACTGCTCACCCCAAAGGTAGGAAATAAATCACTTTGTCATGAAAGAGGGCTGAGAACTGTGCAGGAACGTTTGCTGGGGGTACTGGTTCCTACTAGTGATCTAAATGTGCACCTGTCTTTGCCACTGCTCCTCAGATTCACCTTTAGACCTGAAATAGGACAGAAGTGACAAGATATCAAGGACTGGCTCTCGTTGGTGGACACTGTTAGACTCTCAGGAACATATTCTGTAAGCCTTCCGGAAGCTGTGACCTGCTGTAAGGTTTAACGCCTCTTAGAACCCTTTGGGTCTTTTTGAGTGGACTGTGCCTGAGTTAGTGCCTGCTTTGTTGGGCTCCTTTTCACTAACCAGAGGGTGCTAGAGAGAGCCTAGCAGACTGCCAATTAGGGAGAGGTGGAGGAGAGGGGTGGCAGCATTTCTTCAGAGGACAAAGGTCTATGGGACTGGCCCGAAGAACCGAAGTCTACGGTTTCTTGAAAATGGAGCCTGTGCATCGATATTTGATGCCAGCCACCTTGTCAAGATAACGCAACGTGATTAAATAGATGAATCTGAATTGTGAACACAGTTCGTTATCTCCTTATACCTCTTTGCGCGTGAATCCGAATCCATGAGGATTCGCAACGCCTGCATCTGACACTGCCCATCTCAGTGGTTCCAAATATAGGTTTGACTTGTTCTTCCTGATTTTATTTAATGAAAACTACTGCCTTCCGATCCACAATCACTAATCTCAATTGCTTCAGTCCCTTTCTATGTTCTTCCTTGGAGATTTCGCTTCTCAAGCACCCGACGAGTGTGACTCACTAGCTTTAACTACCTATCTCGAAGTGGGATTAAGAATGATTCTGTTTGTTGTCTTTTATCCTAAGCCCTTTTTAACTAAATTGAATACTTCACTGGCTATAGTAGTTGTTCATTTTTATTAATTAATCCAATTTGATTCACTGGTCCCAATTTTGATAGGTTTATGCACAATACTCTAGCTTTTAACCAAATGTTTGCTCAGAAATTGTATTTCTTTTGAGTTTTGTACTCTGTTGGTTTTGCAACACAACACACATGCTCTTTCCTAGAGTATAGTCTTTCTGTTCTGGCTATATTCCAAGAGGTCCGCCTAGGGATCATTTACAGACAATCATCTTAACCTCTGGAGACCAACCATTTGCACCTAGCCTAATAGGCCGGTTTTTGACAGGATTCTCCAAGAGCAGATCATTCTGCTAAGGAGGACCAGTCCTCCTCAAATCAGAGGGTTTTCAGTTAGCGCAAGCGTTCCCACTTAACTCTGAGTCAAAACTCTAAGTTCCAACTTGGCAGGATGACAAGGGAACATGTTTGACATAAAGTGGCAGGTTAGGGCCAGACTTCAGTTTTTCAAATTTACTACAGCACTTAATCTCGTGAATGGACCAGCAATTTATTGTAGCTGGGTTTAGACTGAAGATGCTGGCGGAGGGGAGTTTCATGACTTCAGACAGTGGTACGCGGAATTCCAATGAAGCAGTCAAGATCTAATTCAAATTCAAAAGGCAATGCAGGATACTTGTGAATCTGGAATGAATGATCCAAGATCATAATCATATGATTGAAGGGGCACTGTGCCTTGGCCAGTGCTTGCTTTCCTTGCTTTGCTCTCAGTGCGAAGTACAGGAGTCCCTGCAACGCCTCTTAAGTGTGGTTTTCAAGCTGAGCAGGGCTCAGCAATGTCAGATTATTAGAGGGGAGCTCGTAGTCGAGATGTTTTGTGAGGATTGAAAAGCTCTCAGCAAGGTGAAGCAGTTGAAAGGCAGGAGAATAATATTCAGCCTTTGTCCCAAGCAACCTGAGAGAGTGCCACCATTCACAGATTTTTTCCTGGGTGCCATTTTTCACCACTGCTGATGCTGGGTAGACTTTGGGTACTGCTCAGTGGACCTTGAAGAAATCTTCAGGGCTGATCACTAAAGTATCTCTCGAGCACAGCACTGGTGTCCCAAATCGAAGGGCCAAGATCAGTGCCTTTTTTCAAGTTTCTGGACAAAAATATATCTGGGTACAATGAAGCTAACCTGATGTGCTTTTGTCAACATTACCCTTCTTTGCATGTCTTTCTGTACTGTGGCAGAATGCAGATTTCTTGGTGAAAGCAGAAGTGACCAAATAATGCCAGGGACTAGAAGAAGGCTTCCTCAGAGGTTTTCTCACTCAACCGATCACTCTTGCTCGTTAGGAGTCCACCTTCCAGTATGGTAGAGTTCCAAAGTGGCACTTCTTGACACATTCATAGAGAAATCTGACACTGTTATTGGTCTGTATCCTAATCTCTTGAGTTACTAATGGTAAACTAGTTGTCCCCCTACTTTCACAACACTTTGATATCACTTTAAACTTGAATGATGCTTAGAGAGGACAGACTTCAAAGTTCATGTACAGTCAAGAGGGTTCTGTTTCCTTTTTGCTGTACCTGTGATTGTTATGGGAATGTTCAAGCCTCTGAGGTCATTTTGTGACCTCTCTACTATAATTCAGATATCTCGGGTACCCACTCCCTGAACGAAGTATGTGTCAATAAACTAGAGAATGCGTGTGCTTGGCTGCTTTTCAGTAGGCCAAGCCAGATGTAAGGGGCTTCTTTGACACCAATTGGCTTAATTAATATTACTCCTGGTTTTATATGAGCCTGTCTTCCAAAACTACTTTCATTCTCATTACATAAAAAATATGCTTCGGAAAACTTCAAATTAATATTCTTCTGATAATATATAGCCATAATCATGTATGCCATAAACATAAACAGATGTAAGAGTCATCAGTTACTGCAACTTTTTAATGTAGGTCTTTATTTTCCTTTATTTAGTTATCCGAACAGAAACAAGGAGCTTTGGACCCACTGTTCCGCACACCTGTGTGACCCCAAACCTAAAGAAAGTCTTCTAAAACATTGTTCTCAGCACTAAGAACTTTGGGCAGAATTGTTGGATTTACTGGAACTAAAAATCAAATACATTTGTACACGCGTGGTCTTTAGCGATGAGTTGCAGCTTCCCTGCATTCGCTGGAGCCTCTTCGGTGGCACTGCAGAGAATCTGCTCCCAGGCACCCCTCACAAGCTTGACTACAGTGTGCATGTTGCCTTCCGGGTGACATGAATGCTGTAGGGCTTCATAAAAAGCAAGGACACCTACAGGGCGTGCAGTCAAACACCAGACACATGAAATGCCCCATGAAACACACGTATGCACAACAACATGCCTTTGAATTTGCATGACAGAAATGTGTCCCTTATTTGACGTGTGCCCTTTCTCCAGGCAGGCAAGCTGATCAACCCACCACTGAAGACCCTGTTCCAGCAGAGGATGCTGGACAAGCGGGAGGCTTGCTATTCGAGTCACCAGCGCAAGCCGCTCGGCAGATCCTACGACCAGAGACCCATGTTCCCTCCTGGCACAGATCTGAACAAGATGATCTTTGGCTGCCAGTTTGAGAGAGGTAATAACAAATACTGGTAAAGAAATGCGGGAATGTTGTCAGGCACTAACCTTCTGAGGTGGAGTGTGCCTCATGCAGTGCATAAGGCCTCTTTGAAACAAACATAGACATAAAAAGTTGACTGTAGACCGCGTCCCACGGTCCACGTCCCACGGTCCCGCCTACTCTGCCCGTTGCGTGCCCAGTTACTACTCTGGACCATGCGCTCTATTAGCCTCACCTTCTCTTTCTGTGATAAACGCAGGATTCCCTTAATCCGTCGCCTGTCATCACAGTTCTAATGCTTTGTATGAGTGCTCAGGTCATTATTCCAACACATATGCAAATGCAGAGATTTCATTTCAGGATTAATGTATTTTCCTGTTGTTATTCATGTTTTCAGAGATGAATAACTCCCAACAGAAACACTGTACATCGCAACAAGCAGCACTTAAGAGTATAGGATGGCCTGTGCACTTTATGGATTAGAAGATGGACAGAATGCTTTATGAGGTGGAGTCAATGAGCTACCCTCAGCCAATCGGACTGTCAGGCTGACCAAATCCGCCTCTCATAGGCTGCTCAGCAACCACTGAAAGCAGTCCCTGGGGCAGCTCGCCGATCCCTTGTGCTGATTGACCCACGTGAGACCCCAGAGAGATTACACAATCCAGTGTTCATGAAATGACACAGTGGACTTGTCTAAAGATATCTCGGCCAAGAAAGAGACATATGTTGATGATATCTTCTACGCCATGTCCCTGCACAGCACCCTGTGGGTTAGTCTCACATCAAATGTCTTCAGATGCTAGAGAAGGATCTTGCCTGGGAGTTGTTGGTGCATCTTCTACTACCTTCAGTTACTGCAGCTTACTCATACAAAATGTTTGTAAAAGTCTTCTTTTTTTTAAACTCCTCTACCAGTAATGGTGGAAGGGCTGCACCCTATGTTCTGAGGCATTCCACCATCCGCTCAGTGGACCCTTCTTGAGAATGCACAGAGGGAAAGCACTGAGTCTCAAGAGGTTGAACCCACTATAGTGTATTACTTCTTCATTTCTGATATTCTTGTGCATGTACTCCAAAGTGCTGCTTCTCCCTAGCACCACCCCAAATGGGGCCAGAGCACTCTTAGAAGTTCACGCTTCATCAGAAAATCCCAGGAAGCTGTATTGCATGACTGCTGTGAGGACAAGCTTGGCACCCACAGGGCCCATATCCAACGTGTCGGTATCAGTGTATTCTGGTTCACGTGTTGCGGCTTCACTGCTTGTTCAATGGCCAAAAGCAATCAAAAGGACATACTAGAGGGAATGGCTTCTTTCAGGCCACTGGTATCCAAAGGGGTGCGCAACATTGCTTTGATTCTGAACAATGTGCACCCCTTCCCTCGGTGGCAGCATTAAACAATGCTGAGGTAGGACAGGCATTCACTCCATCAGATTGTTTTACAGTTTTCCCTTCCGGTGCAGAGGGTAAGAGGAGTCTCCTCCACCTGCATTCTCTCGCCCAGGTTTAGCGAACTCTCTTACAGATTTGAAAAAGACTAGATTCTTCACTGGCTCCTAAACTCTAGTTGCTAAGACCAATTACATGCTTCGTTTACCAAAACACAGCTAATAAGGATCAGTCACTGAGCTCCTGGTCCCGTCTATACGCTCCTATCACGAAGGATTTTACAAATCCTACAATGTCACCAGACAAGAAGGGTTTAAAGGCTGGCCATTCGAGTTCTGGCTTTGCAGCAAGAGCCTATTGCACCTTTAGCTCTTTTGGTGATTTCTGAATTATAGGCAAGCGTCTGATTCTAAATTAATATGGGCTTCCCCACAGCATCGTCACCCTGGCAGGATTCCTTAAGTGACCCCAGAAGTGAAAGCACATCCCTGCATTCCACCCTTGCAGGATTCCTCACTGACCCAGGAAGTGAATGCACATCCCTGCATTCCACCCTTGCAGGATTCCTCACTGACCTAGGAAGTGAAAGCACATCCCTGCATTCCACCCTCGCAGGATTCCTCACTGACCCAGGAAGTGAAAGCACATCGCTGCATTCCACCCTCGCAGGATTCCTCACTGACCCTGGAAGTGAAAGCACATCCCTGCATTCCACCCTTGCAGGATTCCTCACTGACCCAGGAAGTGAAAGCACATCCCTGCATTCCACCCTTGCAGGATTCCTCACTGACCCAGGAAGTGAAAGCACATCCCTGCATTCCACCCTCGCAGGATTCCTTAAGTGACCCCAGAAGTGAAAGCACATCCCTGCATTCCACCCCTGCAGGATTCCTCACTGACCCAGGAAGTGAATGCACATCCCTGCATTCCACCCTTGCAGGATTCCTCACTGACCTAGGAAGTGAAAGCACATCCCTGCATTCCACCCTCGCAGGATTCCTCACTGACCCAGGAAGTGAAAGCACATCGCTGCATTCCACCCTCGCAGGATTCCTCACTGACCCTGGAAGTGAAAGCACATCCCTGCATTCCACCCTTGCAGGATTCCTCACTGACCCAGGAAGTGAAAGCACATCCCTGCATTCCACCCTTGCAGGATTCCTCACTGACCCAGGAAGTGAAAGCACATCCCTGCATTCCACCCTCGCAGGATTCCTTAAGTGACCCCAGAAGTGAAAGCACATCCCTGCATTCCACTCTCTCAGGATTCCTCACTGACCCTGGAAGTGAAAGCACATCCCCGCATTCCACCCTTGCAGGATTCCTCACTGACCCAGGAAGTGAATGCACATTGCTTTCCACTCTCTCAGGATTCCTCACTGACCCAGGAAGTGAAAGCACATCCCTGCATTCCACCCTTGCAGGATTCCTCACTGACCCTGGAAGTGAAAGCACATCCCTGCATTCCACCCTCGCAGGATTCCTCACTGACCCAGGAAGTGAAAGCACATCCCTGCATTCCACTCTCTCAGGATTCCTCACTGACCCTGGAAGTGAAAGCACATCCCTGCATTCCACCCTCGCAGGATTCCTTAAGTGACCCCAGAAGTGAAAGCACATCCCCGCATTCCACCCTTGCAGGATTCCTTAAGTGACCCCAGAAGTGAAAGCACATCCCCGCATTCCACCCTCGCAGGATTCCTCACTGACCCAGGAAGTGAAAGCACATCCCTGCTTTCCACTCTCTCAGGATTCCTCACTGACCCAGGAAGTGAAAGCACATCCCTTCTTTCCACTCTCTCAGGATTCCTCACTGACCCAGGAAGTGAAAGCACATCCCCGCATTCCACCCTGGCAGGATTCCTCACTGACCCAGGAAGTGAAAGCACATCCCTGCATTCCACCCTCGCAGGATTCCTTAAGTGACCCCAGAAGTGAAAGCACATCCCTGCATTCCACTCTCTCAGGATTCCTCACTGACCCTGGAAGTGAAAGCACATCGCTGCATTCCACCCTCGCAGGATTCCTCACTGACCCTGGAAGTGAAAGCACATCCCTGCATTCCACCCTTGCAGGATTCCTCACTGACCCAGGAAGTGAAAGCACATCCCTGCATTCCACCCTTGCAGGATTCCTCACTGACCCAGGAAGTGAAAGCACATCCCTGCATTCCACCCTCGCAGGATTCCTTAAGTGACCCCAGAAGTGAAAGCACATCCCTGCATTCCACTCTCTCAGGATTCCTCACTGACCCTGGAAGTGAAAGCACATCCCCGCATTCCACCCTTGCAGGATTCCTCACTGACCCAGGAAGTGAATGCACATTGCTTTCCACTCTCTCAGGATTCCTCACTGACCCAGGAAGTGAAAGCACATCCCTGCATTCCACCCTTGCAGGATTCCTCACTGACCCTGGAAGTGAAAGCACATCCCTGCATTCCACCCTCGCAGGATTCCTCACTGACCCAGGAAGTGAAAGCACATCCCTGCATTCCACTCTCTCAGGATTCCTCACTGACCCTGGAAGTGAAAGCACATCCCTGCATTCCACCCTCGCAGGATTCCTTAAGTGACCCCAGAAGTGAAAGCTCATCCCCGCATTCCACCCTTGCAGGATTCCTTAAGTGACCCCAGAAGTGAAAGCACATCCCCGCATTCCACCCTCGCAGGATTCCTCACTGACCCAGGAAGTGAAAGCACATCCCTGCTTTCCACTCTCTCAGGATTCCTCACTGACCCAGGAAGTGAAAGCACATCCCTTCTTTCCACTCTCTCAGGATTCCTCACTGACCCAGGAAGTGAAAGCACATCCCCGCATTCCACCCTGGCAGGATTCCTCACTGACCCAGGAAGTGAAAGCACATCCCTGCATTCCACCCTCGCAGGATTCCTTAAGTGACCCCAGAAGTGAAAGCACATCCCTGCATTCCACTCTCTCAGGATTCCTCACTGACCCTGGAAGTGAAAGCACATCGCTGCATTCCACCCTCGCAGGATTCCTCACTGACCCTGGAAGTGAAAGCACATCCCCGCATTCCACCCTTGCAGGATTCCTCACTGACCCAGGAAGTGAATGCACATTGCTTTCCACTCTCTCAGGATTCCTCACTGACCTTGGAAGTGAAAGCACATCCCTGCATTCCACCCTTGCAGGATTCCTCACTGACCCTGGAAGTGAAAGCACATCCCTGCATTCCACTCTCGCAGGATTCCTCACTGACCCTGGAAGTGAAAGCACATCCCTGCATTCCACTCTCGCAGGATTCCTCACTGACCCTGGAAGTGAAAGCACATCCCTGCATTCCACCTTCGCAGGATTCCTCACTGACCCTGGAAGTGAAAGCACATCCCTGCATTCCACCCTCGCAGGATTCCTCACTGACCTAGGAAGTGAAAGCACATCCCTGCATTCCACTCTCTCAGGATTCCTCACTGACCCTGGAAGTGAAAGCACATCCCCGCATTCCACCCTTGCAGGATTCCTCACTGACCCAGGAAGTGAATGCACATTGCTTTCCACTCTCTCAGGATTCCTCACTGACCTTGGAAGTGAAAGCACATCCCTGCATTCCACCCTTGCAGGATTCCTCACTGACCCTGGAAGTGAAAGCACATCCCTGCATTCCACTCTCGCAGGATTCCTCACTGACCCTGGAAGTGAAAGCACATCCCTGCATTCCACCCTCGCAGGATTCCTCACTGACCTAGGAAGTGAAAGCACATCCCTGCATTCCACCCTCGCAGGATTCCTCACTGACCCTGGAAGTGAAAGCACATCCCTGCATTCCACCCTTGCAGGATTCCTCACTGACCCTGGAAGTGAAAGCACATCCCTGCATTCCACTCTCGCAGGATTCCTCACTGACCCTGGAAGTGAAAGCACATCCCTGCATTCCACCCTCGCAGGATTCCTCACTGACCTAGGAAGTGAAAGCACATCCCTGCATTCCACCCTCGCAGGATTCCTCACTGACCCTGGAAGTGAAAGCACATCCCTGCATTCCACCCTTGCAGGATTCCTCACTGACCTAGGAAGTGAAAGCACATCCCTGCATTCCACCCTCGCAGGATTCCTCACTGACCCTGGAAGTGAAAGCACATCGCTGCATTCCACCCTTGCAGGATTCCTCACTGACCCAGGAAGTGAATGCACATCCCTGCATTCCACCCTCGCAGGATTCCTCACTGACCCTGGAAGTGTAAGCACATCCCTGCATTCCACCTTCGCAGGATTCCTCAATGACCCTGGAAGTGAAAGCACATCACTGCTTTCCACCCTCGCAGGATTCCTCACTGACCCTGGAAGTGAAAGCACATCCCTGCATTCCACCCTCGCAGGATTCCTCACTGACCCTGGAAGTGAAAGCACATCCCTGCATTCCACCCTCGCAGGATTCCTCACTGACCCAGGAAGTGAATGCACATCCCTGCATTCCACCTTCGCAGGATTCCTCAATGACCCTGGAAGTGAAAGCACATCACTGCTTTCCACCCTCGCAGGATTCCTCACTGACCCTGGAAGTGAAAGCACATCCCTGCATTCCACTCTCGCAGGATTCCTCACTGACCCTGGAAGTGAAAGCACATCCCTGCATTCCACCCTCGCAGGATTCCTCACTGACCCAGGAAGTGAAAGCACAACCCTGCATTCCACCTTCGCAGGATTCCTCACTGACCCAGGAAGTGAAAGCACATCCCTGCATTCCACCCTCGCAGGATTCCTCACTGACCCAGGAAGTGAATGCACATCCCTGCTTTCCACCTTCGCAGGATTCCTCAATGACCCTGGAAGTGAAAGCACATCCCTGCATTCCATCCTCGCAGGACTCCTCACTGACCCAGGAAGTGAAAGCACATCCCTGCATTCCACCTTCACAGGATTCCTCACTGACCCAGGAAGTGAAAGCACATCACTGCATTCCACCCTCGCAGGATTCCTCACTGACCCTGGAAGTGAAAGCACATCCCTGCATTCCATCCTTGCAGGATTCCTCACTGACCCAGGAAGGGAAAGCACATCCCTGCATTCCAGCTGAAATTGATGAGGTCTGGGGCTATTGATTGACGTGTGTCATTTTCCTTCGCACTCCTGGCATGCACACCGAGCAAAGCACAGAGCGGGGCTGCAGGTGCAAGAGACTCCCATTAGAGGTGGGACTCCTGGTCACTTCCTGGGGTCTTCACCAGCCTCGCTGCCTGGATACTGGTTCATCTAAGGCACTGTTTGGAGCACAGCCTGCATCTGCAGTCCTGTCAGTCCTTGCTCCAGGAGCCCACGGGTGTAGTGGCCTCTAGGGAGTCTCCCTACAAGGCTGTGCCCACAAATGCATGGGTTCAATAACTAGGCAGGAGTTGTGTGAAGAGGGGAGTATTTGGTTGGGACCATCTGTGGTTGAACTATAGGCTTGTTTTCATTTGTGCCCCAACACTGTCCCAGTCCTCTTTGTAGTGTGTCTAAATGGTGGCAACTTATGTCAAGGCATACCCATATATGCCTTATCGTGCCTAAAACATGCCTCAAACGTGCATAAGCTACAGTACATAGCACAGGCTTCCTGTAATCATTTTTTAAACACTATTACAAGTTATTTTCTTAAGCACGCTCCCTATGAGCTGCTTCACTAGCTCTGTTCGTAGGTGCTGCAAAGCAGTGGTTAATTTGAAAAGCCTGTTTGAGAACATTATTATTAGGAATCTTGTATAGCGCATGGTTACCCTCGGGCATCCCAGCGCTCGTTCATGACTCAAGGGTGTGGAGCTAAGAAGACAGCATTAAGCGGGAAACAGGTGGGTCTTAAGTAGCTTTCGGAACCGAATAATACCAGTCTCTGTCCGTAGATTCAAAGGCAGCGCATTCCATAACCTGGCTGCGTTCACCGAGAATCTTCTACCACCCGTCTGGGCTCTTTTCACTCTGGCCACTTGTAGCAAAAATTTGTGGTCAGAGCGGAGGGCTCTAGTAGCCTTGTAAGGGAGCACCATATTACCCAAGATGGGAGGACCGTTCCCCCGCAGAATTTTATGAGCTGTACAGAGAGATTTAAATGTTATCCTCTCCCGTACCGGAAGCCAATGCAACGCTCTTAGTGCCGGTTTTGCTGACTGTCTCCTTGGAATATTCATCAGCAGCCTTGCTGCTGCGTTCTGCACTTGTTGGAGTTTATTGAGCGTTGCAAACATGCAAAACGTTCCGTGCACTGGAAAGGGACCAAACAGGAAGCGGGTCACAATTATTTTGTTTTCCCTTTCTGGTTGCTGAAGGACCCTGCTTCATATTGCTAGTCATCTGTCATGTTTTATTTTGTGGTTCCAGGGCCTGCTTCACACCTGATATTAGTGTTAGATGTGGGAAGATACTGGTGATTTTCATAATACAATCCCATACATATCCCAAGCTCCCAGAGCCCAAGTTTAGTGTAGCCGAAGACATTGGCCAGCTTGAATTTGCCTGACACATTGCATTTATGGCCTGTCTGCAGTAAGGCAAACAAGAACTACTGAAATGGGTAAGCCAGGGCCTGGGAATATGTGCTCTACTGGTCAGAGAGGCTATGAGTATCTTAGGGCGTCCCCCACCCACCGACCGCTGAGCCATACAAAACTGTCCCTTCACTCGGCCTTCCCCAGAATACTGCTGGACTTGTGAAAGGATACCAGGTGGACTTTTCCACTTGAGATTCCTCGATAGAAAGAGCTACAAGGGTTATGTGGCTGATGTCCTAAGTGGCTCCAGGAACATACAAAAACTAAGAGGACATTCCTGTGAAGAATCCCAGTGGGCCAGTGGCAACTGGACTTTGCTTTTAACCCATTCCTGGCCCTCTTAGAGTTTCTAAGTGCCTTCTTTTGAGACCCTGGGCATATTAGAAATGTACTCCTATGGTTGTTTGGGCCCCAGAAGAAAGTTTAGAAACGTTTGAAATTATTTTTACTCTAGAGCTCCAGAACGTTAGTGGGACCCTCTGTAAACCGTGGCTGGCAGTTCCGTAGCATCAGATTGGTTCAGTCACACTAGGAGATCACCACAACCACAAAAAACAACTTGAATCCTATTGTGAGTTGGGACATAGAAGGTTTTCAGCGAGAAATCTCAAAAGCTCCAGATCACCAGTGGGATCAACCGGTTTCAGGCATCCAGCCTTTCGTTCCACAACAGTTGCTCAAACTTAAGTGGTGTCCTGCACGGAGCAGATGTTTCTTCAAGAAAGTGACAAAGCCCCTTTGTGAGGTGTGATTTAGAAACTTTTTCAAACTTTTTGACTTCCAGACTTTCCCCAGGACTAATTCAGTTAGTGTATCAGACCTGGGCTCTGTTGGACTTGGCCCTTCTGGCAGGTTCACCCCTGAACTTTTTGCCTAGTGACTTCTGGTCTTTGCGCACTTTGACACTGTGGCGCAGTGTAAAGTGCGTCCTCTCCCTGAGTGTGTGTGTGAGATTGGCCTGCTCTCCCATAGGAATACATGGGGAATGTCTGTGTCCCTGGTAGTTCCTGATGCGTGAGGCGTGCATGGTCAAGTTTGGTATGTGCGAACTCGGGAGAGTGAATGCTGCGCAATGGTATGTGCGGTGTGTATGTGTCTTGTGCGGAAGCGCCACTTCTAGACATGACTGTGTATGTGCTGTGAAGGTGCTGGCGTGTGATTGGCTGGAGCTGGCTGGGATGCCAGGCTCCAGGAAGTCTGTGTGGGTCTGCCCCGGTGGTGAATGGAGAGATTAGCATGCTGATGTGAGGGAGGGGCTGCGCCTGTGTCCTGAATGGGGCTGGGTTTTCCCCACACAATGCTGGCTCCGCCCCCTGTGGTGCGACTGATGACCCTAGCCTGCCTGATGAATGAAAGGGGTGGTTGAGCCATCAACAGTGCTCACAGACCAGCTGCGACTGGTTCTGCCCCCACCCTGCACCTACAGACAAAAGGGAAAAGGTGTATAAAAGAGGGGCTGTGACCCCATGAAGATGTTCTTGTTCTGACACTTGAATCCTGCCAGGGGCATGCTGCTGCTTGGGCCCAGGGGAAGGCTTGCCCCCCCTGGGCCCTGCCCAGCCCCTGGACTACTGCAGCCCTTGGACCCCTGAAGGACTTTTTGTTGCTCTCTGTGCCTTCCTAGCGCCTGGGAGCGCTGTATTTCTTTCCTAGCGCCTGGGGGCCCTGGATTCCTTCACAAAGTGCCTGGAAGCGCTTTTTCTTTACTCTAGCGCTTGGGAGCGCTCTATCTAGCCCTTAGCGCTGAAGGCGCTTTATTTTGCTTTGCAGGTGCCACCCTGCTTATGGCTGCCCACGGCTCATTTTGCCGATTTTCGGAGCGGGTGCCACCCCGCTTATTTGCCCTTTAATGGACCTCTAGCGAGTGCCCACCTCGCTGCACGATTTACTTTCTGAGGGAGCTCACCCCTCGAAAGTCACCGCCGCCGGCCCGGGGATCTGCTCTGAGGCGCTGTCCCGCCTCCATCCCCCCAGGGCCGCGCTGCCATTGGCGGCCCCGGAGAGGGATTGCCGCTTGGTGATTGGTCCCGTCTGCAGGGACTCCCGACGCGTCATCGTGGGGCCGCGCAGGGATTGGCCCGGCCTCGAGGGCTTCCCCGCGTGCACCCGGAAGTACAGAGTGCCCGGCAGGGAGCGGACGGGAGGCCACCCCGCGCTCCTGCCCGGCCAAGGAAGCTGTGACTGTCCCCAGGCAGCCCCGCCTGCCGAGAAGGAGACGGAGCGAGGAAGCAGAGCGCCGCCGAGCACCAGAGACCCGGTGAGTGTGTGCGGAAGGGAGGGGAGCGTCGGGGCATATTGCCGGTGCCCGCCCCTCCCCTCCAAAGCGAGACCCTGGTGTTGTGAGGCCCGTGAGGCCTCAAGTGATGCCGAGTCCCCCGAGAGGGACTCCGCCTAACCCCCCCCCCACCTTGAGCCACGAGCCCGAGAGGCTCTGAGGTGCCATTCTGCTTTTTGAGCCCAGGAGAGGCTCATGGGGGCATTCCTTGGTTCTCGAGTCCCCAGGAGGGGGACTCCAACGATGCCCGCAGTGGTGCCTACAGCCTAGAGAGGCTTGAGGCACTCCCAGTGTTCCGGGTCCCCCCGTGAGGGACCCCCACAGCCCAGTGAGGCTGCATCTGTGTATTCAGAGCCCAGAGGGGCTGCCTTGATTCATTTTGAGTCCAGAGAGGCTCAGGGGGACATTTTATTTGTTCAGGGCCTGGAAGGCTCCAACGTTGGCTGCAGTTCATGGAGAGCCCGAGAGGCTCAGGGGGCTTTTCCTGTCTTACGAGCCCAGAGAGGCTCAAGTGCCAGACCTTTGTTTTGAGAGCCCTGAGAGGCTCTCCCTTTGCATATTTATTCCTCAGAGCCTGCGAGGCTCCCGCGATGCCCAGTTGCCCAGCACTTTGTGGGCAGCTGCCACGTTTAGGTTTTGGCGCAGTGGCGCACCCTGGACTTTGATGTAAGTTCTGGCTAATGTGATTCTGGCGCATTTATGATTGATGTGCTAATGTGATTTATGCGAAGTGTTCTTTGCTGCACCTCTGAATGTGTTGTAGATGCATCATGTGCCTTGTTCCTTGCACCGCTGAATGTGTTGTTGATACATCATGTGCCTTGTTTCTCTTGCACCTCTGAATGTGTTTTTATGCGTCATGTGCTTTGTCCTTTTACACCGCTGAATGTATTGTGATGCATCATGTGTTTCCTTTCTTACACCCCTACAGGTATTGTAATACTTAGGTGGTTGTTTTCTCCCTAGTGCAGGTGGTACTAGCGAGGCCCAGGTCCCTAGTGTAATCTCCTAAGATAGTGAGGGTTGCATAGGTGGTGCTCACCTGGTACCAGTAGTGACTGGTTGTATGTTATCTTTGTGCTACAGTTTTACATCCTAAGTGCTATTTTTAAAAGTGTTACTTCTAAAAGTGCTGATTCCTGACAGTGGTCCAGGTGGCCCTGTCTTGTAAATATCCCCTGTAAATTCTGCCCGTGCCCCTGGCACAATGTAAAGTGTGTGTTTTATCTAATGTGTTTTGGTGTAATACAAAGGCTATTTTTATATATAACCTTGTGTGGAGTTTCCTTTGTGGTGGGCCTTGGGTGTTGTTGCTGGGGTGCGTGCGCAAATACTTAACTCATATCGCCTCCAAGTTTAGCCTTGCTGCTCGCGCCACGTTACCTAGAGGGCGAGTAGGGGTTATCTTGGCGTGTAACTCCCTTGCCCTGACCTTAGGAATGGTGATCCCTGACTGACCTCGACGCGAGTCTTGGCCAGCCAGGGTCCCGTTTCTAACATTGGCGGCAAGCGGTGAGGATAAGGATTTGTGTTTGCGATGTACCACAGTGGCAACGGGCCACACTACAAAACTCTGCATTTTAGATAATCACATTTTGGGGATTATTGTATGGAGTTTGCTAAAAATGTCATTTCTGTGGAAATGTGTTTCTTGTGCACTTTGAGTTAGGTGTCCCTAGCTCGGGAGGGTAGATCATCCCCCTAAGTGCAGTGTGTTTTCTGGATTCACCATGAGGGTGGGATCCAGTGGTGGCAGCATAAATGTGTTCAGTGCATGTGTCCCCCGTCCCTGCCCTGGAGTAATGGTACCTGTGTCACGTGTGGTCAGGTTGAGAAATCAGGGGCGGTAGAAACTGTCTTACCAGTCTGGGGGGGGGTGTGTGTGGATGAATGGTGTGTTGCACTGGACGTGTGTGGGAGTTCTCTGGATGGGGAGCTTGCTGAATGCTTGTGTACTCTTGTTTTGCTCAGATACCTAAGTTCCGTATGTTAAACTTTTCCCAAGAACGTCTGCAGACAGTGGAGCCTGCTTTTGATTTCTGTGGTCTATTTAGAGACAGATGTTTGGAGTTGGTAATGTTCTGGGAGGAGAGAGGCATAGGGGATGGAGTGATTCCAAAAGGAGTGGCTGAGGTGTCTTCCAGCCCAGTGTGGTGGAAGAGGTTGTGTAGCCCAGCTAGGTCTCGGTGTAGGGGCTCACGTCCTGTCTCAAGAGGAGAAGGAGTGGGTGGGACTGCATGTCTCCAGGTGCCCGAAACCCAGTGTCAGGGCCTAGAATGTTTCTGAAGGGAACGTCAGGTCGGGGGCCTAGGCTGTACCAATAGGTCATTTGAGGAAGATCTCCCAGAGTGTTTGAAGAATGTAGAACATCAGTGAACATGATTTCATGGGTGGGCCTGAAGCTCATGGGAGTTTCCCCTGCCCCTGTGCTATTGTGTTAATTGTTGGGGAGTGACCCTAAGGAAAGGTTCTGGTCTTCCAGCCCAGTGTGGTGGAAGTGGCTCGGAGGAGCACAAGCCTGGTCTTCGTAGTCTGGGTGTTTTTTTTCTTAGGAACACCAGGTGAGGGAGCCTAGCATGTCCGTATGGAGCGTCCTTGTAGGGAGATCTCCCAGCATGGAGAGAACGTGGAGCGCCTGTAAGCAGGGCTCTAGTAGTTCTGTTATCTGGCAGTACCGCTCCAGTTGGGAGGGTGCAGAAGTCCAGATGGAGGGGTGCGAGGGGGATAGATTCCCCAGTGGAGTAACCAGTGGGTCAGGGGCCAACCAGAAGGGTTGTGTCGCCAGGGAGTGACCAGGGTGATGCCACTTCTGTCCTGAGTGTCAGGAAGACTTGTACACGACACATTAGTTATGTGTCACCCTCAAGGAAGTCCTGGTGCGCCAGGCATCTGACCAAAGGGGCACGTCCCTCGGTTGGGGAGCCAGTAGCCGGTGTTTCCGGATCTGGACGTAAGGGCAACTGTATGTAGTGTCCTGAAGGAACTCCTGCCTGAAGAGAAGGAACCGGGTAAGCTGTATGGGGGATTGACCTGCAGTGGTTGCCTTGCTGCTGAAGGAGGAGTGAATTCGAATCCCAGGTGGTAGACCAGTTAAGGGAGCTGTGACTCTGTCATGACCAGCCTGGTGTCCTGGAGGCACCGTACTGAGCCGCGTCTGCCTTCGGCCGCGCAGCCTATGCCGCTCGCCGTCCCCGTCTCGACGCGGTCCGTGAGCCGCCGCCTGCGCCGCATCTGGCAACCCGCAAAGTGCAACGCCTCACTACACCGATCTTGTGCTGGTCTGACTGTGGTCACTGCTGCTGAGGAAGTAAGGTCCTAAACTGGTGGGAGAGTTGTGTTCTGGAGGGTGCTTCAGAAGTAGAGGTAGGGTGGGGCATTCTTGCCCGTGACCTCTGGTCAGCCTGAGGGTGCTGACCCTAGGTTGGAGGATCAGTGGTAGTTTGGAACTACACTGAGAAAGGGAGTGGAGAATGGCTATGTAGGCCAGGGGTTACTACCCCCCCACTCTGTGGATTGGCAAGGACCAGTGGTATCTGGGTGGCCTAGGGCCTGGTCCTAGCCGTGGACAACTAAGGAGTACCAGTGGGGTAGCCTAGTTGGGCCTGTTTTTTTTTTAAGAAGGTGCTTGTCTTTATGGATAGACATGGCGTAGAACTGGAGGGTGTCCCTGCAGTGCGGGCCCGCGTCCGTGTTCTCTCGCCCCAAGCAGGGAAGTCCATCACAGTGGTGATTGTTCTCCCCTGCGTTTTGGCTGGAAGGGGGTTGTGTTGGACTTGGCCCTTCTGGCAGGTTCACCCCTGAACTTTTTGCCTAGTGACTTCTGGTCTTTGCGCACTTTGACACTGTGGCGCAGTGTAAAGTGCGTCCTCTCCCTGAGTGTGTGTGTGAGATTGGCCTGCTCTCCCATAGGAATACATGGGGAATGTCTGTGTCCCTGGTAGTTCCTGATGCGTGAGGCGTGCATGGTCAAGTTTGGTATGTGCGAACTCGGGAGAGTGAATGCTGCGCAATGGTATGTGCGGTGTGTATGTGTCTTGTGCGGAAGCGCCACTTCTAGACATGACTGTGTATGTGCTGTGAAGGTGCTGGCGTGTGATTGGCTGGAGCTGGCTGGGATGCCAGGCTCCAGGAAGTCTGTGTGGGTCTGCCCCGGTGGTGAATGGAGAGATTAGCATGCTGATGTGAGGGAGGGGCTGCGCCTGTGTCCTGAATGGGGCTGGGTTTTCCCCACACAATGCTGGCTCCGCCCCCTGTGGTGCGACTGATGACCCTAGCCTGCCTGATGAATGAAAGGGGTGGTTGAGCCATCAACAGTGCTCACAGACCAGCTGCGACTGGTTCTGCCCCCACCCTGCACCTACAGACAAAAGGGAAAAGGTGTATAAAAGAGGGGCTGTGACCCCATGAAGATGTTCTTGTTCTGACACTTGAATCCTGCCAGGGGCATGCTGCTGCTTGGGCCCAGGGGAAGGCTTGCCCCCCCTGGGCCCTGCCCAGCCCCTGGACTACTGCAGCCCTTGGACCCCTGAAGGACTTTTTGTTGCTCTCTGTGCCTTCCTAGCGCCTGGGAGCGCTGTATTTCTTTCCTAGCGCCTGGGGGCCCTGGATTCCTTCACAAAGTGCCTGGAAGCGCTTTTTCTTTACTCTAGCGCTTGGGAGCGCTCTATCTAGCCCTTAGCGCTGAAGGCGCTTTATTTTGCTTTGCAGGTGCCACCCTGCTTATGGCTGCCCACGGCTCATTTTGCCGATTTTCGGAGCGGGTGCCACCCCGCTTATTTGCCCTTTAATGGACCTCTAGCGAGTGCCCACCTCGCTGCACGATTTACTTTCTGAGGGAGCTCACCCCTCGAAAGTCACCGCCGCCGGCCCGGGGATCTGCTCTGAGGCGCTGTCCCGCCTCCATCCCCCCAGGGCCGCGCTGCCATTGGCGGCCCCGGAGAGGGATTGCCGCTTGGTGATTGGTCCCGTCTGCAGGGACTCCCGACGCGTCATCGTGGGGCCGCGCAGGGATTGGCCCGGCCTCGAGGGCTTCCCCGCGTGCACCCGGAAGTACAGAGTGCCCGGCAGGGAGCGGACGGGAGGCCACCCCGCGCTCCTGCCCGGCCAAGGAAGCTGTGACTGTCCCCAGGCAGCCCCGCCTGCCGAGAAGGAGACGGAGCGAGGAAGCAGAGCGCCGCCGAGCACCAGAGACCCGGTGAGTGTGTGCGGAAGGGAGGGGAGCGTCGGGGCATATTGCCGGTGCCCGCCCCTCCCCTCCAAAGCGAGACCCTGGTGTTGTGAGGCCCGTGAGGCCTCAAGTGATGCCGAGTCCCCCGAGAGGGACTCCGCCTAACCCCCCCCCCACCTTGAGCCACGAGCCCGAGAGGCTCTGAGGTGCCATTCTGCTTTTTGAGCCCAGGAGAGGCTCATGGGGGCATTCCTTGGTTCTCGAGTCCCCAGGAGGGGGACTCCAACGATGCCCGCAGTGGTGCCTACAGCCTAGAGAGGCTTGAGGCACTCCCAGTGTTCCGGGTCCCCCCGTGAGGGACCCCCACAGCCCAGTGAGGCTGCATCTGTGTATTCAGAGCCCAGAGGGGCTGCCTTGATTCATTTTGAGTCCAGAGAGGCTCAGGGGGACATTTTATTTGTTCAGGGCCTGGAAGGCTCCAACGTTGGCTGCAGTTCATGGAGAGCCCGAGAGGCTCAGGGGGCTTTTCCTGTCTTACGAGCCCAGAGAGGCTCAAGTGCCAGACCTTTGTTTTGAGAGCCCTGAGAGGCTCTCCCTTTGCATATTTATTCCTCAGAGCCTGCGAGGCTCCCACGATGCCCAGTTGCCCAGCACTTTGTGGGCAGCTGCCACGTTTAGGTTTTGGCGCAGTGGCGCACCCTGGACTTTGATGTAAGTTCTGGCTAATGTGATTCTGGCGCATTTATGATTGATGTGCTAATGTGATTTATGCGAAGTGTTCTTTGCTGCACCTCTGAATGTGTTGTAGATGCATCATGTGCCTTGTTCCTTGCACCGCTGAATGTGTTGTTGATACATCATGTGCCTTGTTTCTCTTGCACCTCTGAATGTGTTTTTATGCGTCATGTGCTTTGTCCTTTTACACCGCTGAATGTATTGTGATGCATCATGTGTTTCCTTTCTTACACCCCTACAGGTATTGTAATACTTAGGTGGTTGTTTTCTCCCTAGTGCAGGTGGTACTAGCGAGGCCCAGGTCCCTAGTGTAATCTCCTAAGATAGTGAGGGTTGCATAGGTGGTGCTCACCTGGTACCAGTAGTGACTGGTTGTATGTTATCTTTGTGCTACAGTTTTACATCCTAAGTGCTATTTTTAAAAGTGTTACTTCTAAAAGTGCTGATTCCTGACAGTGGTCCAGGTGGCCCTGTCTTGTAAATATCCCCTGTAAATTCTGCCCGTGCCCCTGGCACAATGTAAAGTGTGTGTTTTATCTAATGTGTTTTGGTGTAATACAAAGGCTATTTTTATATATAACCTTGTGTGGAGTTTCCTTTGTGGTGGGCCTTGGGTGTTGTTGCTGGGGTGCGTGCGCAAATACTTAACTCATATCGCCTCCAAGTTTAGCCTTGCTGCTCGCGCCACGTTACCTAGAGGGCGAGTAGGGGTTATCTTGGCGTGTAACTCCCTTGCCCTGACCTTAGGAATGGTGATCCCTGACTGACCTCGACGCGAGTCTTGGCCAGCCAGGGTCCCGTTTCTAACAGGCTCCATTTCGATTCATAAAACAAACACTTTAATAGGAGGGTCCAAGGGCGAAAGTAACGACTCACATTAGGTACATGCCCCAAAACAGTCTCTCAATACACAAAAGAGTACCTAAAGGTCGAAAATACCACTCAACTGTAGATACAGCCACAACACCATACAGACAACACAGTGGGAACTAACAGTGTGAACTAAGTGTGATGATAGTTGAGTTAAAACTCAAGGGCATAGGGAAAAATTCCCATCAGAAACCACACTGTACCGCCCTCTTTTGCATCATTTGGGTACACCTTGCCCAGGAGACTTAACAAAACAAAACAAACGGCTAGTTGTTATCTTAGCCGTATTCAAATGTGCATAAAGTATACTTATAAAGGGAGGTAGTGTAAAAGTTTACAGTATTGGTGTGGCTAATGAAAAAGCAGTGTGAAAGTAAGTGAAAAAGTGAAAGGTGCAATACTTAAAATTGGATAGGCTAGGTGGATGTTAATGATTTATTGGTATCCCCCAGACTTCCAACTCTAAAAACTCAGTGCAAACACAGATTTAACAAAATATCCGTGATCAGTAGTGGTCAACATGTTTCAGCATATCAACAAACATTTTTCATGCCTTCTTCAGGACCCGTTGTAACATAACTACTGTTTTTTGTGTGAAAGATAAAAAGTCATATCACCTGAGATATCCAGGTTGTTAGTACAACCACATACTGTTGTCGCACCACGTCAGAGACACGACATCCACAGGAGCGGATATATAAAACACATGACAAAACATTGTGTCAGTTACATCAAGATGTTCTCAAAATAATGTAATACATCTCAATGACTACCAGTGTATAGAAATCACATTCATTTGAATTTGCATTGGTTATAAACCACTCACCCATTTGTTGTGGTTGTTGCGCTTCACCCCACCTGGCTACAGCTCAGGTTTAGAGGAGCACCGCTCTAAATTGAAAAGGGAAAGAGTAAAAACGAAAATCACATTCATGGCTTCTTGTGTCTAATAGTAATTATCTGCTTGGAAACTGTATGGCTATGTTGTTTCAATAAAGGTAAAAAGAATATGGATTTGTGATGTTATTCTAAATCCACATTATCAGAGGACCGTTATCTTTAAAAATAGCCAAAATGGAACAGCTTTTTTGATGAGGCGGTGTATATATTTCTGACGCCAAAATCGAAAGCCATCAAACTTTAATATGAGCCCCCGTATCTGATAAATCCTATCGACATATAGTCGAGCATTAGACATTCCCCAATTTCGTCTCTCTATGATTATGTCGATATTATCTCTTTGCAGGTACGCCGATCATAAGCATGCCTGAACACTGCGTAGCGTAATGTCATATGAGCCCTGTATGCAGCATATGCGTGTTGATTTATGCTGGAGGTAAGACACTCTCTGTAGCATAAAAGGGTGAAGGGGTCCTACTCACCTGTCCGTCAGTGTCTCCCGGCAGTCTTCCGAACTGTCTGGGGGGGCACTGAACGGCAAACGAGTGCCATATTTAACCCGGAAGTGTACCGCGCTAGTAGCGTCGGTCACGTGACTCTCGGGTAGGCGGGAGTTGTAGTCCATATTCTCCCGTATCCGTAGTTTTTACAATGGCAATGATTGGAACAATTATTATTTCTATTGTGTGATAATCACACAGAGATAAGATGTGCGGAAGGAAACAGAGAGTCGTATTTCAATTTATACTCGATCAACGCTCACCTTTAATAGTGTTCCTAGTGCTAGCTCGATATTTTGGGTGCCATGATTGTAGTTTTTTAGCTTACTGTAGTTTTTCGGGATATATATGAGCACTGTGATTGGGAACTTCAGCTGTTTTTTATGTGTGTATAAAAAACGATCCTTGCTACCATCAGAGTGGGTCTGCTGCTTGTTGACATCTCATGAATCACCTTTAATAGTGTTCCTAGTGCTAGCTCGATATTTTGGGTGCCATGATTGTAGTTTTTTAGCTTACTGTAGTTTTTCAGGATATATATGAGCACTGTGATTGGGAACTTCAGCTGTTTTTTATGTGTGTATAAAAAACGATCCTTGCTACCATCAGAGTGGGTCTGCTGCTTGTTGACATCTCATGAATCACAGTGTGTTATATATGGATTCATTTTGTGAATGATAAACATATGTGCTGCTATAGGATAACTTTGAGATATTTATCATAGGGCAATGAATACAGACTAGAAAATCATGGCAAAGTGTTCAGATCAGTCATGATGGTCTTGAAGATGTTTCAGAGAGACATCCACGGTATTGGCTCATTCAGCCCATCCTTATCGCTGTTGAGCTTGCAGACCCACTTCTGTTCAATTTTGAACAGAAAGCGGCCTATATCTGGGCATGAGTCAGGGATTCGAGGCTGTTCAAGCACAGTCCAATGAAAATCGTTTGGGCCATGTCCCACTTCCAGAAAGTGTGCAGTCAGGCGGGTGGCTTGTTTATGACAGCGAACCGTGCCCTTGTGTTCCTGTATTCTGGTCCGTATCTTTCTCGTCGTCATGCCAACATACTTCTTCTGACATGGACAGGTTATCAAATAGATTAGATTTACGCTTTCTGTTCAAAATTGAACAGAAGTGGGTCTACAAGCTCAACAGCAATAAGGATGGGCTGAATGAGCCAATACCGTGGATGTCTCTCTGAAACATCTTCAAGACCATCATGACTGATCTGAACACTTCGCCATGATTTTCTAGTCTGTATTCATTGCCCTATGATAAATATCTCAAAGTTATCCTATAGCAGCACATATGTTTATCATTCACAAAATGAATCCATATATAACACACTGTGATTCATGAGATGTCAACAAGCAGCAGACCCACTCTGATGGTAGCAAGGATCGTTTTTTATACACGCATAAAAAACAGCTGAAGTTCCCAATCACAGCGCTCATATATATCCCGAAAAACTACAGTAAGCTAAAAAACTACAATCATGGCACCCAAAATATCGAGCTAGCACTAGGAACACTATTAAAGGTGAGCGTTGATCGAGTATAAATTGAAATACGACTCTCTGTTTCCTTCCGCACATCTTATCTCTGTGTGATTATCACACAATAGAAATAATAATTGTTCCGATCATTGCCATTGTAAAAACTACGGATACGGGAGAATATGGACTACAACTCCCGCCTAACCCGAGAGTCACGTGACCGACGCTACTAGCGCGGTACACTTCCGGGTTAAATATGGCACTCGTTTGCCGTTCGGTGCCCCCCCGGACAGTTCGGAAGACTGCCGGGAGACACCGACGGACAGGTGAGTGGGACCCCTTCACCCTTTTATGCTACAGAGAGTGTCTTACCTCCAGCATAAATCAACACGCATATGCTGCATACAGGGCTCATATGATATTACGCTACGCAGTGTTCAGGCATGCTTATGATCGGCGTACCTGCAAAGAGATAATATCGACATAATCATAGAGAGACGAAATTGGGGAATGTCTAATGCTCGACTATATGTCGATAGGATTTATCAGATACGGGGGCTCATATTAAAGTTTGATGGCTTTCGATTTTGGCGTCAGAAATATATACACCGCCTCATCAAAAAAGCTGTTCCATTTTGGCTATTTTTAAAGATAACGGTCCTCTGATAATGTGGATTTAGAATAACATCACAAATCCATATTCTTTTTACCTTTATTGAAACAACATAGCCATACAGTTTCCAAGCAGATAATTACTATTAGACACAAGAATCCATGAATGTGATTTTCGTTTTTACTCCTTCGCTTTTCAATTTAGAGCGGTGCTCTTCTAAACCTGAGCTGTAGCCAGGTGGGGTGAAGCGCAACAACCACAACAAATGGGTGAGTGGTTTATAACCAATGCAAATGCAAATGAATGTGATTTCTATACACTGGTAGTCATTGAGATGTATTACATTATTTTGAGAACATCTTGATGTAACTGACACAATGTTTTGTCATGTGTTTTATATATCCGCTCCTGTGGATGTCGTGTCTCTGATGTGGTGCGACAACAGTATGTGGTTGTACTAACAACCTGGATATCTCAGGTGATATGACTTTTTATCTTTCACACAAAAAGCAGTAGTTATGTTACAACGGGTCCTGAAGAAGGCATGAAAAATGTTCGTTGATATGCTGAAACATGTTGACCACTACTGATCACGGATATTTTGTTAAATCTGTGTTTGCACTGAGTTTTTAGAGTTGGAAGTCTGGGGGATACCAATAAATCATTAACATCCACCTAGCCTATCCAATTTTAAGTATTGCACCTTTCACTTTTTTCACTTACTTTCACACTGCTTTTTCATTAGCCACACCAATACTGTAAACTTTTACACTACCTCCCTTTATAAGTGTACTTTATGCACATTTGAATACGGCTAAGATAACAACTAGCCGTTTGTTTTGTTTTGTTATGTCTCCTGGGCAAGGAGTACCCAAATGATGCAAAAGAGGGCGGTACAGTGTGGTTTCTGATGGGAATTTTTCCCTATGCCCTTGAGTTTTAACTCAAGTATCATCACAATTAGTTCACACTGTTAGTTCCCACTGTGTTGTCTGTATGGTGTTGGGGCTGTATCTACAGTTGAGTGGTATTTTCGACCTTTAGGTACTCCATTTCGATTCGCCTGAAATTGCACTTTGGTCATGTTCTACTGTGACAATTATTTTTCTTTGCACCTTTTCTCTTTAAAACTTCAAAAATTCATATATCTGGTTCCCCTCATTGTGTTTTTGTTGTTTTGGTCTTATTTTACTCATAATTCTTTATTTTAAAATTGGGTGTGGAGTTTTATTGTGTTTTGTATGACTTTCTCTACTGTTTATGCACTCCTTAAATACTTTACATATTGCCTATGATTTAGGCCTGACTGCTTTGTGTCACACTATTTAATTTGTGGGACATCTAGCAGGCGGTGGACTTACCCTTTGAGGTGGACCCTTCTACATCCCAAATATTAACCCACTTTCCTACATTGGTGTTCAGCGGTGGGCTCGGCACTTATGATTTTTTAGTGCTACACAGTGTTACAACTATTTAAAAATGTCCTCTACTGATTTTATAGAAAAAACATTTTTTTTTACTTTTAATTCCACTTTAGGTGTTGAATTGGGACATGTTTAATATTTTTCTAAAGCTCGTTTTCTGGCTACTGTTTGGTGCTTTTTTCCTCGGTGAACATGGAGGTTAATTGAATAATCCGGGATGACCTTACTGTGGGAGAGAAGAAGACCACATGTAAGGAGAAGGAGCTGAAGCTGTGCCACAAGTCCATGAAAGCTGACTACATGAAAGCCTACAGGCCTCAGAAGAGGCCCACTATGTACAGATCACTCCAGAGGAGAATAAAGGAGAGAATGAAAATGCTCCAAAAGAAGTGGAGGCAACATGAAAACACCATTGCACGTTCCAATGCTGGGAGCAGTGTGAGCTCCCCCTGGAGTGTGAGCTCTTCTGAGATGGCACTTCGCCAGCTGGGGTTTAAGGATAAGAAGGCACAGAGAGACCATACTGCCGTACTGGAGAAGGCTGGCCTTTGAAAAGGAAAATCTTGCCAAGAACCTTGAGAAAGAGGTGCTGGCTTTGGCCCTGGAAGAAAAGAGGCTAGCACTGGAGAGGCAAAAACTGAGCTTGCAAAAGGCTGGTTCAGGACCTGTACGTTTTGAAGAAGACGGCAACAAGGGTGAGGTATACGCAAGGGCTTCTCACAGCGCTCATTTATCAAAAGATGTGGCTCTTCGCTTTGTTGTGGAGGACAACATTAACAAGTGGTTCCAGGAAACTACAATTGCACAAAGTAGAGCAAAAGCACCGGGGAGCTCTGTTTTGGGGACTGGTGCCTGTGGGAGGGAGGCATTCCATCCTAGATATGGCTGTGAATGTAGCATACTCCAACAGACACATGATGGGAGCTTTAGTGTGCTTTAGTTCGTAAGTTTGGTCTGAAACCTGAGCAGTATAGGAAGACATTCCAGGCCCTTCGCAAAAGAACCACAAGAGACAACAGTGATACTGTCACCTCACTGAAGCACTGGCTGGCTGGTTGAAGGGTAGTAATGGGAGTTCTTATGATGGGCTACATGATTTCTTTATCTGACAGCAAATCCTGAGTAATTGTCCTTTAGAGTTGGACCAGCATCTGGTGAAGACTAAGCTGTCTGACCCCAGGAAGCTTGGTAAAGCAGTTGATGAGTGGGTAAGCACTTGGCTGTCTAAGAAGTTCCAAGGGTGACTCCAAGAAGGAGGAGTCCAAAGGTGGGGGAAGAAAAGTCTGAGAAGGGAAGGGAGTTTTGCCAGCTTGAAGATGTGGAGTAGGGAAACAAACCCCAAGACCCCTCAAAGTCTGTCCTCAAACCAATGCACTGCATGCTGCAGCTGAGCCACCAGATAATAAAGATACATGCAAGGTCATTCAAGCCCCTCCCCTTCCTCCTGGGGTGCTTGAGAGTCGCCAGGCTAATCTCTTCTCCCCTAAGGCCCATGATAGCTCAACAGTCAGTGTATTCATGCCCTCTAGAGATCTCAAATAAGGCCCCCTGAAAAACATACAAAAAACGCAGCAAAATGATCCTTTAACGAAGGCCCTCTTGCCCATCAAGGACTGCAGGAGAGTGTTCCAAAACCGCACTCAGGGTCTTAGCCCCTCCAGCACCCTACCGATATTCAAAGCCCCAAATATCGCATCTTCACAAGCTAGTCTGATCCTGGCATATAAGTCACCAGTTACCTCCCAAGAGAGCCCCAGCCGAGGCAGATCCTGCACCCGGCACCCTGCTAACTCCCTCAAAAGGAACAATTTCAGTTTGATACAAATTTCATTTAGCCCAGACACTTACCCAAATTTGGACAGGACAGCCAACATAATGAGGGCTGGGTTCTTTGGCTGCTGCAGATATTCCAAGCAGCAGCAGTTTCTTCATGAGGGTGGGGGAGTATCGCCCCCATCCGCTGCGAGCCGCGCTAGGTGTTAAAAATAAAATTGCAATGAAATGATTTCATTGCCATTTTATTTTTCACCACGGCATGCCAGAGCCTTCATCTGCCCCCTAGCCGGAGAAATGGGGGCATGGCCTCTGCTGACATCTACACTTTGAAGCTCTCCACCTAGCTGTCTTAGACAGCTCGGTGGAGAGCAAGCACACGCTTCCAGGGCCTGAATGAGTGTTCAGCCAACCTGCTCCATCCAATCCTGGTACTTCTCTCATGCTGGTTAACAGCATGAGATCACCATCTTGATTGGTTGGGGGATCAGAGACAGACTGCAGAAGAACACCAAGGAGGATACCCAGCCCATGGGTAAGCGCCATTTAACTTTATTTCATCTATATTAAATGTGTAATGTATGTAGTTTAGTTGTTGTTTAGGCTTTATGTTAGGCTTTTGGAGAGAGGGGCTTGTTTAATGTTGTTGTTTGGGAAGTGGTGGGGGACTTTGCTCAAAGGATACCAAAGGCCCCTGATACCAAGGCATCTTCAGCATATAAGGAGCACACTGATTGGTCTACCCTTAATGGGAATGGGATACCTCATCCCCGAAGCACAGTGCACAACCGACTTGCCAGGGGCTCCATTGCCAGTGCATAAAGCAGGGGCGCCAATGGGCAGCCCTATCTGGTTTCCCTATACAAACAGAAGCACCATGACACCGTCCCTCCCACTTGCACCTGTGCCAACGTGGACCTGTATAACAACTGCAGGCATTTTATATGGCACTCCTCTATGCCCACTTTCTGTAGGACCTGCCTCAGAAAGTCACATGACAATGGTTCATTGTCTTTGTCAGCAAGCTGCTCAACATTTGAAACATACCTCTCAAAATCATAAAATCTGTTTTCAAAGCCCTGGGTTCTGCAGATTCATTTGTTTGTCATAGTCAACAATGTTTCCTGCCAAAGGTCTGTTTGCTGTTGAGCAACTGGCTAAATGTCCCTTTAGGAGGCTCTTCTATGAATCTGTATGGCTGAAAATGTGTGACCTCCATTCACTTCCCCATATACACCGGACTCTCCTCTTGAGGATACTGCCAATGTATGAAAGATACTTATAGTCTGATTTTAGCCTCACCACTTCTGGGTTCGGGCCATGGTCAGACCACTGCAAAGGCTTTCCTTTCTATTGCACTCCACCTTTGTTCCCTGGGAAGTAACCCCTGCTAATGAAGGCTACAGGTATTTCCACCCCCTCTTCATTTCCAAAGAGCTGCAAAGTACAATGCGATGTCCTTGCGTTGAAATGTGTTGCAAAGCGGCGTTTCCGATGAGCTGCCTTAGATGAGGCGATGTCCATGCGTGGAGATGCATTGCGCAGCGGGCGTTCCAATGGGCTGCTGTGGGCTATATGAAATCCTTGCATTGGGGAAGTCCGCACAGCGGAGGGGATGCTTCGGTACCAAGGGAGATGCGTTCAACAGCAGAGGCAATGTGCTGGTCCCGAAGATGATGCACTGCACCGCTGAGGAGGCGCATCGGTTCTGCTGAATCCGCAGTTGGGTTGGCAGAGCACCTTCAGACCCACTTCCAAGAATCCAAGGCTTGGGTGGCAACACTTGGGAGGCAGGACTCTCAGGTGGCAGAGTCCAGGTGCTGGGTTCAAGGTTGCAGGAAGTCTCTTCTGTCCCTGAGGATTCTGGTCGGGCCAGCCAACTAGCCCATGGAGTTACTCTGGGGTCTTGGGTTTAGACATGCAGATACAGTTCTACTCAGCCAAGCAAAAGGGCAGCAGGTCAGCACAGCAGGGCAACAGGTCAGCACCCCAGGGCATTCACAGCAGTGCAGCAGGTCAAACCAACATGGCAGCACAGCAGGGCAGCAAGTCATCACAGAAGGGCAGTAGGCCATCACAGCAGGGCATTAAGACAGCACAGCATGGCAGCACAGCAGGGCTGCAGGTCAGCACAAGAAGGCAGTAGAGCAGCAGATCAGCACAGGCCGAGCAGCAGGTCATTACAGCAGGTCAGTACTGCAGGTCAGCAGGGCAGCGATTCAGCACAGCATGGCAACAGTCCTTTTGGGCAGCAGTTCAGCAGAGTGGCAGTCCTTTAATCAGCTCAGTAGTCCTTCTTCTGGGCAGGGTCCACAGTTCCAGAAGGGCACTCAAGTTTTGGTCTAAGGGTCCAATGTTTACACCTGAGGCTGTATTACACATAGTGCCCCGGGGGGCGCAACAGACATTTGCGCCCGCTTTGCACGTCCCCTGGACACTTTGGTATTACAGAAGGAGCCGCAGACGCTTGTGCACCCCCTTCTGGAATACCAATAGCGCTGGCGCACAAAAAGTGCCAGCACTATTTTCAGAGGGCTTTCCCTCATTTGCATGCAAACTTTATTTTGCCAGATCAAAACGGCCGTTTAAAATTGCACAGACAGGCTGACATATGTTTAAAGGGCTACTTTAGTGGGTGGCATTGTAAGTGTTGAAGGCCCACTAGTAGCGTTTTACATGTAGTACCACTTTACAAGGGACTTACAAGTAAATGAAACAAGCCATTGGGGGTAAGTCAATTCTACCAAGTTTAAAAGAGTGAGCGCAAGCACTTTAGCCCCGGTTAGCAGTGGTAAAGTGCGCTGAGTGCTAAAGCTGGCAAAAACGAAGTCAGCAAAACTTGAGGGTTGAAAGCAAAAAGTAAGAAAAGAGATACGCAAAGTATTCCAGGTTCAACGGCCTGGCGGCAAGGGCATTGCTTCTTTATTCTGCAGTCCCACTGCAACACATCCGAGATTGCCACCTGAACAACCAGCCTCCACACAGGCTGCCACTCTCAGAAGAATATTGCTTTTATGTGTGCTGCTCGGAAAGACTGAAATAGAAAGTAAAGAAAAATGAAAAAGTCAATCATCTGCATGCTTCTCTTTACCTTTTTATATAATAGCTGGCAGCCCAGATTTCTCTTCATGCGCAATTGTGGCAGGGATTCGGTTCTTTTAAGGATCCCCAGCACTTCCCTCTGTTTTTCAACATTTTTCTAACTGAAAATCCTCAGACATTTCTTACATTCCCTTTCACATGCAACATTTATTTGGCAAGGATTGTGCATGTCACTTTTTCTTGAGAAGAGGTTCTCAAATACAGGTTGCAAGTAATTGCATCAATTAAAGGTCCGATAAACCCTGAGGTAGGGAAATCATGCCTGGTCTGCTGCTCACTATGAACTTTGGAGGTAGATATCTACCGTTCTGACCGTAGAAATTTATACAGAACGTCCCACAGAAGACATAGGGTCTGATTGCGAGGTGGTCGGTATATACTGAACAGTGCGTACTACCGCTGTAATCAACTTCAGTTCCAAAGCTAGTGTGCCAGTGTTTGCTTTCAGTTCAGCTTTCATTTAATTGTTTTAGTTACTTTTGTGACGACTCATTATTTTGTATTACTTTTACATTTATATAACTATTACATAGGTTACATTTGTTTGAAAAAGTATCTGAGGCTTGCCAAGGCCAGACCTGTTGGATTTGCCAATGTTTCTTGGTATCTATGTACTCACAAATAAATATGCTTTTTTCTATATGTCTCAAACAACTAGACCACCAATATTTATTAATTCACATGTCTTTCAAAAATGCTTGGCTTTGAGCTTTTCCAGGCTGCTAGAAAAATACTGCTGAGCACATGGTCCCACCAGTTTACAAAATGTCAGAAATAATTACTTTGTTCTTACTGCATTGACAACATCGTTAGCTACACACATGCTAGGACAAGTAGGCATATGCTGTCTGTGGACACCATAGAAAGTTAAAAGTGAAGCTTAGTTTGGTATCACCTCTGTTCCCCAATAGGAAAGTATTTTATATTTGGTTAATCAGTCCCATGCCACAGCCACCTTGTGCTATATTCTCATATGGAGACCTAGGGCATGTGAAGTTTCATAGCAGAGCAGAGAGCAATGAGTGCCATCGTGCGTATGGTTCATCTGGATCACCCTTCCTTCCTCTTTACTTATCCAATTTTGGCTGTTTAGGCATTTAAACCTGTTGTTCACAGCAGCATAATTCAGAGCTGCCCACTACAGTGCCGTGTGCATTGGCTTCGGTGACCACTGGCCACGTCCACAAGCATACCAATGCAGGAAGGAAGAGGTGTGGTGGGATGAGACATATTTTAGATGGCGAGCGCTGTCAATATAATTGTCGGAAGGTGCTTTGCCCATCTTGGGTTACGGTGGCCACTGAAGCTCCAAGAACACAGGGGTACATTGTGGTTGTACAGGACATATTACACAGTTGGATGCCTGAAGTTTCATTTGAGTGGTGGACTGCATCTTCTCCAGTGTTGGTATAGAGAGTTTGCTCAACAGTCTTCACCTCCCCTGCTGACATAGGTGGAAGGAAGGGGCTGAACTGCTGAACATTAGTAGATCGAAGGATCTGCTGGCGTGATCTTGGATAATCTAGTTTCAGCTGTAGTGGGTGGATGCACCTGTGATGGATTTGAAGGCAAGGCCCAGGATCTTCTGTTTGTTGCTGGCATGGCCCATGAACCAATAGCATTAGTACCTGCTGGCTATTTTATAGTTTGAGAATAGATGATGAAGAAATTTAAGATCTAGTTCCTGGTCATGTAGTGTCCCAATCGTGGAGAATGACAAATGAAGATACACTGTCCATCTGCAAACAATGGAAATGCAGATGGACATTTGCATTGAAATGCAACACATAAACACTGTAAAAAACGTCCTTTGTTCATCTAATTTAAAAAAATATATATTTGTTTGTGTTTCAGGGGAATCTGTAAAAGAGATTATAAATCCTCCCAAAACCTATCGTGAAATAAATGAGGAAGCTCAGGCTGGACACGAACTCTACATCATTACACATAATGATTACAGTGCAGGTAGGTCTCTCAAATGAGTTTAAGACATTTTAAAACAATGTACAGGAAAAAATGCATTTCTTTTGGTCACAGAGAAATGTAATTCGCGTTTTAGGTATGTATGTGCCTGTTGGTGGCTTGTTTTTTCAAAGATCTTAGGGGCTGATTATGATGGTGGAAGGCCCGCCACTGCCAGCCGTGAGGTGGCGAGCCCTCCGCCATTGAACATGGATTCACCGCCCGCCAGATTAGGATGGCAGGCGGATCCAGACCTCAACCGTGGCGGGCGCAATGACCGCCGGCCACAGAACCGCCACAGGCAATCGTTCTGATTGCCTGGCAGAGCGGTCTGCATCCATAAAATAGTGGTGGTGCCTAGCAGGCACAGTCCGCCAAATTACGACGCTGGCTTCAGCCAGCCTTTCCATGGTGGCGAAACTGCCATGGAAAGGCTGGCGGGGAATGGTTTGGGGGCCCGTTTCGGGCTCCCCTTGTGTTGGGGGGAGGTGTTGCTGCACTGGGGACTGCACTACGTGGCAGGCACCGTGTGGTGCCTGCCACGTAGTGCAGTAAAATGCACCCCATGCATTTTTAACATTGCGCCGGGTGCTGCAGTCGGCAACACCTGCCCCAATTTTAAATTGCAAGATGCGACCGCCATGGTGGCGGTTGCATCCTAATTTGGAGTGCGGGACTGCCGCATGCATGGCGGGTGGTCCCGATCCCCACTATGATGGCGGGCGGACTCGAGTCCGCCCGCCATCGTAATCGGCCCCTCAGTATTAAAATCTTACTGAACATATTTTAAAAAGTGTGTAGTGAATCATAAGACGTTTACTTTTAGAAATTTGGAGAGAAAGAAGAAGTGCTGGAGAACCAACAGCATTCTGTTTTTCTTATTTTAAATGTCCTTTTTTTCCTTCCTTGGTTTCCACTTTGCTCAGTTGCATATCAAAGCTTCTATATCTAGTTCACCCTGGGTCTGAAGGCCGGCATGGAAATGATGGTGGTTTTTCAGTCTCATGGGAGGGTACTGATGGTGTGCCCTCATTGCCACTGTGCAAATTTGCCAAAAGCATTTCCCTCGAAATAGATTGACATTGGTTGATTTTCCACCAAAAAGCCTGTATACTGTACGTGCTCTTTCCTTGGGGGTTATAACCACTCTGGTGGAGCGATCGCTGCCATCTTGGCTGGTCGCCTAAACTATGGGGGATTCTCAGCGATTGCTTTGGTAAACATTGTAAATCTGCCAACGCAGTACAGGCATAATTCACCAAAAAGTCACTCTGGGCGTCAGTTTGATGGCATAAACCTTAGCTCCAGTATATGGTATTAACGTGAGTCTTGCGTTTGCCTTCCCTCTTGTCACCACGTTTCCTTTTCTGCCCCTTCTTCCCTTCCCCTTTCCACTCCATTTCATTACGTCCAGGGAACAAGTCCTAAACAAGCATTTACAATGCAATGGTCTCTGCATTATTAAAGGTAGAGCTATTGGCATTGCTCATTACATTTTTTTTTAAACATAAATAAATGGTATTGTCATTTACAATGGCAATAGGTGAGCATTAAAGAGTAGTAGAGAGTATTCGCGGACACAGAGCCACACACACAGACACACAGACAGAGCCGCGCACACACACACACAGACAGAGCCACACACACACACACACACAGACAGAGCCATGCACACACACACAGACAGAGCCGTCCGGGAATACTCTCTACTACTGTCTAATGCTCACCTATTGCCATTGTAAATGACAATACCATTTATTTATGTTTAAAAAAAAAAAAGAAATGAAAACAAATGTCATGAACAATGCCAATAGCTCTACCTTTAATAATGCCGAGACCATTGCATTGTAAATGCTTGTTTTATTTATCCATCAAAAAGGCCTCTGTTCTAGTGCAAGCCACTGACAGGGGGTGGGGGGATGTCTGTGGCCTTTGATGTGTACAGCCCACCCTTCCCCTCTTCTTATGTGTGTCATTACCAGATAAGGACCACCGGACCATCCAGTCTGCCACTCTTCCAGCCCACGGCCCCAGGATCAAATGGTGCGGCCATCGCCGATCCCTGAGATTTTCCAGCACCCCCGATAACTACTCATCCATAACTATGCCACCCGAAACCCTCCTTTTGAATAAGCGTGGAGCTGAGGCTTACCCGGTATCTGAGGCCGGCACTTTTAATAAACGGTGACATTCTGACCTGCTGGCAAACACTGAAGCTTTGGGTCCTCATTACACCCTACTATCCATGTTCATGTTAACCACATCTCTCTGAACTTAGATCAGTCGCGGAACAGCAATGGGTGCAGCTATCAATGGTGCAACAGGTGCAGTTGCACCAGGGCACAGGAGTGGGAGAAGCCTTCCGGACCCCAAATATGTCTGTCGGCTACTAGCCCCCTACTTGGGGTGGGACCCATTCACCTAGCTTGTGTTACGGCCAAGAACATCCTTGCCCCGCCACTAGGAACAGCAAAAGATTTTGTTTACTCACATATTCCTGATTCTTTTTTCAGTACCAACAGCCACTATTGCGTCCCTTCCGGAATTAGAAATGGAGAAAAACGTGGGACAAATATCAAAAAAGTGCTCTTTTTTTCTCCCTGTCTGATTTTCCTAGTTACACAAGCCCCTATACCCGTGGCAACCTTAATCTGGGCCTTTTATTTTACACAAGAATCAAGGCACAGGCAGACGCTTTGGGCACACATGATAGACGTGCCGTGACGCCGACCCCTGCAGTCCTTGCGGTGCCTCCATTTAACCTAAAGTCTTTGAATACATAAGTTACAGCAGTGTCAGGGGCTATTCGGCACATTCTGAGTGGGGCCCCTTCACCTTGCCTTACGCCGCAGTGGGCAACATACAGCCTAGGGAGCTGGCATACAGGACATATACAAAGACAGCTGTGGATACTAAGGATATTAAATCAACCCATAACTACAAGAACCACAATGCCTGGTGCGACACGCCCTGAGGGGTGGGACTACCGACCTTGAAAAACGCATACCGGGGAGCGCACCCGGCGCGCTACGGGAGTGCGCGAGCAGAAAGCTGATTGGCTGTCGACATTCTAAACAGTCCGGAGAGTCCGCCATCTTGTGTCTCAGTAGAATCGACGCAACAAGGAATTGAACCTTTAAATAAAGTGTCTACGATTGTGTAGAATCACTTTTTTTTTTTTCAAAACCATTTTTATTATGAGTTGTATGTATAGGCACTTATAAAGCGCACTACTTACCCGTAGGGTCCCAAGGCGCTTCGACCGCTGCGAAACCCTTCCTGGCTTCCCTGAGAGATGGTCCCTTAATGGGTATCTCCAGGGTGAGACCAGGCATCCCCGGCGGTCTGGTGGGGCCGTTAGTGAAGATGAGGCAAGCTAATGCCCAGAGTTGCCGAGTGTGATCGCTGATCAGAGTGGGCACCGAGGCGAGAGAATTATCAAGTCCGCTGACCCTGGTCCAGAAATCTGCCGCGCCGGGAATCGAACCCTGGTCCCGGGCCGTCCTCTGCTCTCGGGTCTGCCGCCTCTAACCAGTGAGCCACACTACTTCAAGCAAGTTTCAGTACAGCCCTCCACAGTCAGGAGGAGACTGTCAACGACAGATATGAAAAGACACAGCATTGACACAGCATTGAACCCAGCGTTATAGAATGAGATATTACGAACTACCCCTGCCCACCCAACCCCAAGAACATCAACCAACCCCTCTCGCAGCTACCCACCCCTTATCCCACCCTAACCCGGTGCACGTGATCACAGTTCAGCAACATGAGATGGCATACAAAGGTGGAGCCGGCCAGCAGCCTAGGGTGCGGGATCCACATCCAGCGGCAGTGCATCATCAACGTCCATGGGGGGGGGGTCGAGGGACAGGCCCCTGTAGTCCGCCCACCGTTTCCAAATTTTGTAATGTTTGCGGGGACACCCCCGGGCTTCGAAAACAGGCTGCTCCAGACCCATGAGGAAGTCCAGGCCTGCCTTCCAGGCACCGAGTGGGGGGGCGCCCTCGCTCTTCCAGGCCTGCGCCAGATCTCTCTTCGCCACCACAAGCCCCAGCAACAACAGATGGCGTTTGTAAATGTTGCCCCCAACGTTTTCTAGAACATGAAGAAGGCCCAACCTAGGGGTACGAGGCAGGTCCCACCCCAACACCTCGGACAAGCAGTCCCAAACCCCCGCCCAGAATCGAGTCAGTCTCTCACAGGACCACACAGTATGAAAAAGCGTGCCCCTTTCGGAACCACATCTCAGGCACTCCGGAGTTGCAATAAGGCCCGCCCGCCATAGACGGTCTCTAGTGTAATAACCTCGGTGGAGGTATTTGAACTGGATGAAGCGGAGGCGGATAGCTATAGCAGCACCACGGGGAGATTCAAGGGCCTCGCGCCAGTCGTCTTCATCCATGGGACCATCATCATTCTCCCATGAGGCCTTCAGTGTCGAGAGCGAAGGGGAGCAGTGTGTGACCAGAGAACGGTATATCTGAGAGACCTTCTTGTCACCCAGGTCTCCCATAAAAAGTTTTGCCTCGATGGGACTAAAGTCAGGGAGTTGCTCCAAGCCCACCAGGCTAGGAGTAAGAGCGTGACGAAATTGGAGGTAATGGAAGAACTGGGACCTGGGCATGCTAAATTCAGAACTGAGGTCCTGAAAGGACTTAAGGGTAGTACCAGAGAGGACATGGCCGAGGGATGAGATCCCGATCGCGTCCCAGCCGCCGAACCCGGACAAAGACGCCAACGCCGGTAGCAGGCCATTACGCCACAACGGAGTCTCAGCCGTCAGCCTACCCCACCAACCCATACGGTGCAGGGCCCGCCGCCAGACCGCGAAAACCACCTGGGTAACCCGTGGAAGCAGTCGCCTCCGCCTGGCCGAATACAGCAAGGTGTGGAGGGAGGCGCCACCCATCAGAGAGTGCTCCAGGGCATAGGCCGGATCACTACGGTCCCCATACCACCACTCGTTAAGCACAAGGAGATGGGAGGCCTGATAGTAAGACAAAATATCCGCGGTCGCCAAGCCGCCGCAGTATGTAGAGAGGAAGCATGTGCGTAGCGCCACCCTGGAAGCACCCCCAGCCCACAGAAACCGGCCCAGCGCAGAGTCAACACTACGGAACCACTGCGGGTCAATCTGAAAGGGGTGATTCTGTAGTTGGTAGAGGAGACGGGGCAAGGCCACCATCTTAAAGATGGCCGACCGGCCGTAGATGTTAAGAGGCATACGCGTCCATGTCTTGACGTCCATCTGGACCCGATCCCACACTGGCTGGACGTTCCGGTCCCACGCCACTGTGGGCGAAGCAGAGAGGAAAACACCCAGGTACTTCACACCCTCCACAGCTACCTGAAGGGATGCAGCCCAAGGACAGTCCACCGCGCCACCCCCCAGCACCCATAGGGTCGACTTGCGCGGGTTAAGAAAGAGCCCCGACGCCCGACCAAACCCTTGCATCAGTTCTAGGACACGAGGGCCCGTACGCTGCAGGTCGGTCATGAAGAACAGCACATCATCCGCATATAGAGCTATGCGGTCCGAATGATCCGCACCCCACACGAAGCCACCATAGAGCACATCATGGCTTACCCTGGCGGCCAGCGGCTCCATGGCCAGCGCGAAGAGGTAAGGGGAGAGCGGACACCCTTGACGCGTGCCCCTGGTCACCGGGAACCGAGCCGAAGCCGCCCCCGAGATACGCACCGAGGCAGTGACCTCGGTATAAAGCAGCCTGACATAGGAGATGAAGACCGGGCCGAGGTTCAGCAGCGGTAACAGGGTAAAAAGAAAGGTCCAGCTGACCGAATCAAAGGCACTGTCGATATCGGCCAACAGTAGCCCCGCCTGATCCTCCGAAGACCCGATCGCTTCTATCGCAGCCTGCGCCCGCCGAATATTGTGCCTCGTTGCCCGGCGCGGCATAAAACCTGCCTGATCTGGGTGAACAAGGGCTGAGATGTGTGGAAGCAGGCGGTTCGCGAGCGCCTTGGCCAGGAGCTTGGCCTCGAAGTTAATAAGAGATATGGGGGCGATAAGACTCATGGCGATCAGGGGGCCTACCCGGCTTCTGGAACACCACGATTTCGGCATGGCGCCAATCCGGTGGGAGGCGGCCATGTTCTCGCGCCTGCTCCAGGGCCCGCAAGTAATGCGGCCCGAGCTGCAGATGGAATTTCTTATAGAATTCGCTGGGGAATCCGCTCGGCCCCGGCGCCTTGCCCACATTCAGTTGACCCAGCGCATCACCCAGCTCCTCAGCCGTCAGGGGAAGGTCCAGGGCATCGCGCACCTCATCGGACACAGCAGATGGGGGAACCGATGTGAGATAATCCGCGATATCGGCAGGGGAGAGAGTCTCCCGGGAGGCATATTGACGCCCATAATAGTGTGCAAAGCTCGTCGCAAGAGTTGCCGGGTCCGTGATCGCCACTCCTGCGCCATCAACAAGTCCCGGCAGTGTAAGAGGCTGCAAATTCTGTTGGCAAAGCCTATGGAGCATAGTGCAAGACTTGTCGCCCCACTGGTACACCCGGCTACGGGTGGCCAACCACGCCTAGCGAGCCTCGTCTAATAAGACCGAGGAGTAAGACTGCTGCGCCTGCAGGAGCAGCCGCAGCGCGACATCATCAGCTGCCTCACTGTGGCGAGCCTCAAGTTCTTCTACCCGCGCTGCAGCAGCAACAATGCTATCCAGCCGAGTCCGGCAAGCAGATGCACACCAAGCAATATCTATTCCCCGCCGAGTGGGCTTCATGGCCTCCCAGACGGTCACCGCGTCCATCCCCCCGGTAAGGTTGTCCTGCCAATAGTGGGCGATCGCGCCACGAAGATGCTGGGAGTAATCAGGGCGCTGCAGGTGCCACATGGACATCCGCCATCTGAAAGGTTGGCGTGCTTTGCACAAATCAATTTGGACTGCCACAGGGGAATGATCAGATAGCCCGCGAGGCCGAATCGCCGCCCCCTTCACTCTATCAAGGAAGGCCCTCGGAACAAACACACAATCCAGGCGCGAAAGGGAGCCATGGACAGCCGAAACATAGGTGTACTCTCGCCGCTCCGCATGCAAGTGTCTCCACACATCCACCCAACCCAGACCATCAATCATAGCCCCCAACCGTGTAGGGGAGGACACAGGCGCCACCCCGGGCCTCCTCTGCCGGTCCAAAGCCACGTCCACTACATCGTTCCAGTCACCACCAATCACAGCCAAGGAGTGGGGGAGTTCAGTCCACAAGGCAAACAAGCGTTCAGCTAAGGCCCATTGCAGAGGGGGGGGGGCATACACACAGCCAAACACCACAGGCTCCGT
Source organism: Lissotriton vulgaris (assembly GCF_964263255.1). Taxonomy (NCBI): domain Eukaryota; kingdom Metazoa; phylum Chordata; class Amphibia; order Caudata; family Salamandridae; genus Lissotriton; species Lissotriton vulgaris. Next base: position 1,091,345,491 of record NC_141698.1, read on the forward strand.
ACCAACCTTCCCTTGAACAAATACAAAGCGTCCCTGGGGGTCGAGCCATTGACGCTCGTGAGTGTACGCCACCGTCTATGAATAAGAATGGCCACCCCCCTGGAGCCCCTAGTAAACCCGGCATGGAACACTTGATGAAAGCCAAAGCGCTGCAGACTCAGGGCCTTTGTACCTAGCATGTGTGTTTCTTGAAGAAGGAGCACATCCGCCAGGTCCCTCTTAGCCCAGCGAAGCACCGCCCCCCGTTTAATCTTGTCCAAAAGTCCCCGGACATTCCAGCTAAGAACACGCATGGATGCGCCAGAAGGCGCTAAGTGAGGGACATCAGCCATTATCACAATGCACCCAGCCCCACAATCCCCGGCTCCCGGCCCAGGCCCCAGACCCCACAGTTGCAAAATTCACGAAGACCACGTGCACCCCAGAAAACAGGACCCCAAAACCCACAACCCCCGAAAAGCAGACCCCCCACCTAACCACCCAACAGCCCAAGACCCCCCTCCCCCACCCCAATACCTCAAGAAACAATGAAGTATCTGTCGCGGCATATGGTACTTCAGGCCCAAAACATAGCGCCGAAAGTCAGACATGCCAAAGGATCCCAAACAACCCCCTACCACCAACCAAGCACACTCCCAAAACCACCCCCCAGACCCAACAGGAGGAGGCAGCCCTTAGAACATGCCCCAGCCCCCCCCCCACCCCCCCCAGCATAAGGCACAATCAAAAAACAGTGCATGAGAAAGAGCATCAGTTCACATGAGTCCCAAATAAAAGCCAAAGAGCCAGGTAATACTGCACCAAGTTATGTCTGTACCGCCGACTGGCAGACGGTCGCCGCAGCGGACGGCCACAGAAGAATAGCAAGGAGCAAAAAGTCGGTGAACAGTAGTCAGGGCCCCCTGCCAGAGTGATCCGTCTCCGGCTGTGTGTCCCCCAAGAGGGGGTCTCGGGACAAGGACCTCCGCCTCGAGCGAGACTTGCGATGCCGCTTCCCATTGTTCGGTCGGTCGCTCCGTTCCTGAGAAGAACTGCGTGAGGAACCGGAGTGCAGCCCTGGCTGGACATGTGGTCGAAGCCTGACTGTCTCGTCAGTCCAGGCGAAGACGGCCTCCGGGGAATCGAAAAAGTGGGTCTTCGAGTTGAAGATCACGCGGAGGCGGGCCAGGTAGAGCAGCGAGTATTGGATCTTCAGGCCCCGTAGCTTGGCCTTGGCCGCCAGAAAGGAATGTCTCTGCTGCTGGACCAGCTTGGTATAGTCTGGGAAAATCATAATTTTACAGTTATCAAACAGCAGGGTATCTTTGAGCCGGTCCTCCCGGAGGATGACGTCCCTATCATGGTAGTTGAGGATCCGAGCAATGATCGGGCGAGGTCGCTCCCCAGCCGGCGGCTTTTGTGTCAAGGCGCGGTGGGCGCGTTCCACCACGAAGCAGCGTGACAGGGTGTCCGGGGGTAGCCAGCTCTCCAGCCATCGGGATAGGAAAATATCCATAGGCCCCTTCTCGCAGTCCTCCGGAAAGCCGACAAAACGCAGATTGTTCCGCCGTGCCCGTCCTTCAGCATCCTCCACACGGAGCGCCAGGCCCCGCTGCGTCTGCTCCAGGTCGACAACTCTCTTTTTCAGGGCGCCGACGTCGCCCTCCACCGTCGTGACCCTGGTCTCTGCCTCTGTGATGCGAGCGACCGCATTGCGAAGGTCCTGGCGCAGCAGCATCACATCGGCACCCACCGCGCCAATCTTCGCATCCAGCATATCACAAGACTGCGTGATGGCCGTCAGCAGCGCTGCATTGTCCGGGCCAGCAGTTTGACCCCCTCCGGCTGCCCCGGCACCACCCCCGGGGCCGGTGAACTTGTCGATGGGCCCCGTCGTGGCGGCAGTATGACCACCCCTGCCTCTTGTCATGGCCGCCGCCGGGGTAGCCCGGTGATATGTACCTGCTACTGGGCCACCCCGTGCGAATGGTCAGCGAGCAGGGTCCAGGGCGTCCGCAGCACACCAATCCCTCGGGACCCGCTCGCCCCCAGCCCGTCAGGACACAGGCCAGAACCACGGGAAAGGCACTCCATCAAGGCGTGGATATCACAAGGCAGGGGTCCAGGGCGGAACCGCCGGATCGGCGCCTCCAGTCCGTCCGCCTCAGTCAGCGCAACAGATCCCTCGAGTCCGTTAGGGTAGGCCGACCAGGATGAACTTCGGGTCCGCACAGTCGATTCGTCGGGACACCACTCCGCAGGATGCGGCCAACAGGCCCTCCGTCCCACAGCTTCGGCGACTCCGCCCCAGCCTAGCGGGCCAAGACGTACGACCCCCAGCCGGCGTCCAGGGTCATCCGGCGGGCGGGACAAAAATCGAGGTCCCGGCTCACCACGCGGCAAGTAGGCCCAGCAGGCACGGTCTCCAACGGCCGCGTCAGCGGAGGTCCGAAGCTCCAACAACCACACCACCGTGTTCCGCCGGACTCCAGCAAATTCCTGCACCAGTAGAGACGAGGGAAGAGGGTTTAGGGCAAGGATAAATTAGCGGATAAGGATCGGGCCGGCAGGAGCTCTACAGAGCCGCGTCCGCCATCTTCGCCCTCGAAGCCACGCCCCCCTGTAGAATCACTTTTAATAATAAAATTATTTTTCTTTGGTCTTTTTCCTTTTCATATATCCATTTAGAAACCACTGTGCCTTGAGAGAACTCATGTTTTGTGTATTGTTAGTTTGGTTTTTATTGATACACTTGGGACACACTGCACTTTTATATACTGTTTATGTTTTTGTTTATGTATGCAATGTACTGTATGACATATTTCAACAAAATTTATACTATGAAGTAAAAAATGAGAGAAATATACACAATTGTACGTACATTTCTTTTTGCCATCCTTGTCAATCCTCAGTATTAATGTTTATCGCCATTGAGCTATATATTTAATTCATATCATTTTGATTACACCACTGGAACCATTGTTTTTGATATAATTGTTGGCCCTGGTTCCTTTGTGAGTAGGGTTTCCCTTGTTTTCGTTGAAGTCAGTAGAATCGAGACACAAGAGGTGAAAATATAAAGGGGGAAATGATTAAAAGGGGGCAGGGTACACACCCCCTGACCCCATAGGTTTTCTGAGGGGGGCCTAGAAGGACCCAGAAGGGTAAAAAACCTTATTTTTGTTTTTGCAATTTTCGCGGGGTAAGCGCTGGGTGCGTTCCCATGTACGCTCACCGGTACGCGCACCCTGAGCTCACAACTTCACTCACTCCTTTACAATATATAAAGAATATAGCTCTTTTTGGAGAAGTGGAGGTAGTTCTAAAAAGAACTGGTTTTCTTCTTTGTTTTTAGTTTTATTTTATTTTTTTACTTTTTCCGAACGTTTTTAATTTTTTTTTTGTTTTTTTCTCAGAACAAAAAAAAAACTAGGGAATGCCAAACTGCTCAACAGGAGCAAAAAAAAAGGGGAAAAATTAGGGCTAGGGAGGGCAGCGATGTTCTTCTCTTTTTCAAACAATTAGTCGGATACTCTGTTCTCCATAACAAAGCAGTTCGTCACACTGCTTACACCTAATGGTAATGTTATTAAAAACAGGCTGAATATTTGGTATCAGCTCGACTGCTCTTCATCTCCCCGATGATGTTGCTCCTCCGGTGGAAGTCGAGGCGCCATCTCCAGGTGCATTCCGTGCCAGGTCCCTGACACTCACCCGGGCATAGTTTTGGGGGTGCCTTCTTTGGACATGCCTGATCATTGTGGAGTTCCCAAAGCTGTATTTTTTCCTGGGGTCACCAAGAGACAGAATAGTGTTGCAGATCTTACATTCCACTTTAGGAGCATTCACCTTCTTCTCCCCAGCTGGAATGCTAAAAAACTTCCAGATGAAGTGCTGTTTCACTTTTGGCTGAGGAGGTTCTTCCTGGAGAAAGTCATCAGAGTCATCACTGCTGCTTAGTGGTCTTGCAGCCATTCTTTGCAAACAGTTGAAGAGAAGAAAGGAATAGGTCTTGACTCTCCGAAGTGAAAGAGGTAGTGAAGGAAATGGGTGGGGTTTTCATTAGTTGTAAAAAAAACTGTTAACAACCAATGAAAGTGTTATTTTAAGGTCACATGACTTGACCCGCTTACGCTACGCGCTCTGGAGCGCTTTCGCGGGCGCTTATGCGGCACGTACGTAGGCGCTTCCGGGGGTGCTTACGCGGCACGTACGTAGGCGCTTCCGGGGGCGCTTATGCGGCGCGCCTGAATGACAGTTAGATTTTCGGAAATGCGTTTAATGGTGAAATTCGGTTATTAAAACTGAAAATGTGTACTTTATGAGTATGCCACTGAATGTCTTGCATTATTATTTACTTTAAATACATAATTATATATTTTTTCGCACGCAGCAATAGCGCTCTCGCTACGTGTACGGGTGCGTTTACCGGTGCATGCACCAGAGCGCTCCGAGGTAAAATAGTTAAAAAAAAAAAACTGGAAAAATACATTGAAAAATTTATTTTAGAAAAAAATAAAAAATTATAATTTTATAAAAAATATAATTAATAGTTATAAAAAAGAACTATTAAAAAAATTAATAATTCACTTTAAAAATCGTAGGTTACAAACTCGTTATAGTAAGGATTTAGCTTTTAAAAAACCTTTGAAATTCACTGAAAAAACCATAGGTTTAACACTCGTTATAGTTAGGAATTAGCATTTAAAAAACCTTTGAAATTCCCTGAAAAAAACATAGGTTTAACACTCGTTATAGTTAGGAATTAGCATTTAAAAAACCTTTGAAATTCACTGAAAAAAACCATAGGTTTAACACCAGTTATAGTTAGCTGGACATTTTACTCATACAAAACCATTGAAATTCCCACGTTATAGTTAGTTGGACTCACTATAACTTGCGCGCCCGCAATCCACTGCTGATGATGTCACATATTACATCATTCATGACATGGTCATTGACATCACTGATGGCATCACTGATGACATCTCAAATGACATCACTGATTACATCACTGATGACATCTTAAATGACATCACTGATGACATCACTGATGACTTCATTCATGTGATAATACGATGAACCTCCTCACACTCTAATCTAACTTTTGATATATCCAGTGTTAAATACAGACTACCATTCCAGAAACCATTGACACACCAATACCAGTTACTACATACGCACTCACTGATTCCTAAGTCTACACACACATCCACTCATTCACCCATACAGTTACTCATACATACAGTCACTCATCAATACAACACTATTGTATGCACTCATACATCTATAGAGATACTCACACACTGCCACTCATCCATGGAGTTACTCACACACATAGTCAGGCATGCAAAGAATCAATCACACTCCCATTTCCTCACCTATACAGTTATACAGACATAACCTTACTTATTCAAACATATACTAACACATATTTACTCTCTTTTACAATCACTGATACAAGTACACATTGATCTATACAGTCACTTACACAATCACAGGCTCTCATGTATAGTCATTAATATATGCCAACTCTCACATGCACTGTGTTTACATATGTACTTACTTGGACATGTAGCACTGAGATATCCATTCACTCACCAATACATTCATGCACACAGTCAACCGCCCATATAGCTGTTTCCACATGCACTCTTGAACCCATACACCAAGTGAATCAACTGCTCACACATCTATGCACAGAGTCACAGACCTCCCAGCCACCCCCACACACACTCACCCTCATATACAAATACTTGGGCAACCAATCAATAACCCATATAGCCACTCATATAGCTACTGATCAACACATGCAGCAGCTTACACAACAACAGACATAATGATGCACACATTCAGAGAGTTTAGTCACTAACCTATGCTTTCAGTAAGACACATTTAATCACTCACTCATACAGTCAGTCACGCACCTACTGAATCCTTCATCTACACACTCATACATACACTCATTCTTCAATATGTAAAACATATTTTAACTTTACAGAAACACACACTCACTGGATGATGTGATCAGTGATGTCATCAGTGTTGTCATCAGTGATGTCATCAGTGATGTCATCAGTGATGTCACTGACCATGTCATGAATGATGTAATATGTGACATCATCATCAGTGGATTGCGGGCGTGCAAGTTATAGTGAGTCCAACTAACTATATTGTGGGAATTTCAATGGTTTTGCATGAGTAAAATGTCCAGCTAACTATAACTATTGTTTTTTCAGTGAATATATATATATATATATATATATATATATATATATATATATATATATATATATATATATATATCAAAAACAATAACCTTTCAGGCACAGAGTGCTGCATAAATTATTTAGAAAAGAAGCAGATAACTCTGGGTAGTTTCCAAGTTTAGGTGGAGAGAGCAGCTCCTGTATAGGGCACCCTACAACACCAGCAACCTCAAATGTCTACTTTTCTATCAAAAGTTTTTAAGCATAGGATTAGCACAGTGCCAGCCATGCCAAGCTGTAAAATGACCAAAGCCTTTTACCCCTCCAGTCCTTCGAAGATTGGGAGGAAGTAGAGCGAGGAGGTTGCATGGTCTATTCCTCAGACACAGCTAACCTTTATTCCAGAGCCGTGCCTGTCCTGGTGGGGAAGGTATCAGGACAGGCAGCTGGGTTTTGGAGTCCTTTCCGTATCGTAAAATCTGCTTCCACCCAGTGGTGTATGGGAAGGAAATTTCCAGTAAGTGCTGGGGCCTGATCATAATCCATAATGTGAGTACGGTGTCTACTGCTTGGATCCAGCTGATCCTCTGCACAGTGTATGTTCCCTGCATGACATGTACATCGCACGAGAAGTTTATTGATTGCTTTTATGACAGTTCAGAATTAAAAGTGGGTCCCAGAGGAGGCGGGCTATCCAATTTACAAAAGATGAATCTCGTAGACATGTCGCTTCACTTCTGAACAAGCGGCCCTGCAGGAGTTGGGTGCTCATGCAAGATATCTTGGGAATAATGAAATGACCCACAGCAGTTCCACGAATCATGGCGAGGGTTAGCGACTGGAGACTGATGTCTGCGTCCTATTGATGCCCCGTCCAGCCTGTTAGCCTGGGATCTAACTAGGTCAATGTTGTAACAACTTTAAAAGGCTCCTGCGGTTGATGCTCTGTGACCACAATCCCTAAGAAGCACTCGAGTCGAGGAGCCTTTTCTGGTACACTAATCAGGTGATTGACGTAAAGCCAGGTTTGCTAGCTGGAAGAAAGGTATTTGTGTAGGAAATAGACTCAAGGTCCACACCCACTATGATAGTGATCGATAGGGCACATTTAAAGATGAAGATCAGAGATACAAACATGCGCTGCGGTATTTTGCGTTTTTCTGAAGTAGCTTATCTATACACATCTAGCTCTACTGTATAGTTTATATAGAAATAGGACAACGTTAGCACTGTGACAACTCCATGGCTATCGGTCTATATAATCTATCCCATTATCGGCCCTTAGTTTCTGTATCAGAAAGTGCCTCAAAATGTATTAAATCAGAGCTTTCTTCACAATACTTCACAAGCATGCGCGATTCCCATGCCCTCCCCACTCACTGGCCCTTACCAGCTCTTGTCTTTAAAAAAAGAGCCAATCAGTGTTTGGATGACGCTCAAGGAGTGAAAGAGTGGGGGAGGGCAACGATGGTAGAAAAGACCAATAGCCATTGTCATACCTCATGGTTTTAACTGGGTGCTCCAAGAAATCCAAGAAACTCTGTCGCTCCCTTGAGAAGGTCTGGAAAAAAGACCCAACCACCAGCACCAAGGACGCCTTCAAAAACGCCACCCGCATACACCACCAACTGATCCGGACTGCCAAGAAGGCCGCATTCAAAGACCGACTAGATAACAACGCCCACAACAGCAAGGAATTATTCAACATCGTCAAGGAATTTACCAACCCCTCAGCCAACTCCAACGACATCGCCCCCTCTCAAGCCCTCTGCGACTCCCTAGCCTCATTCTTCCACAACAAAATTGCAGACATCCACAACAGCTTCGACAACCGACCCGAAAACCAACCCACCCAACCCCCTGCAGGACCCCCAACCCCCTTGAACATCCTCAATGACCGGAAGCCAATCTCCACTGAGGACACCATCCGTCTGATGAACTCTATCCACTCAGGATCCCCCACAGACCCATGCCCTCACCACATCTTTAACAAAGCAGACTCCATTATAGCACCGCACCTCCGAGACGTCATCAACTGCTCCCTCAACTCCGCAACCTTCCCGGAAAGCTGGAAACATGCCGAACTCAGCGCCCTCCTGAAGAAACCCACAGCTGACCCCACCGAACTCAAAAACTACCGCCCTATCTCACTCCTTCCATTCCCGGCCAAAGTCATCGAGAAAGCGGTCAACAACCAGCTCGCAACATTCCTCGAAACCAACAAATCCCTTGATTCCTCACAATCCGGCTTCCGAGCCAAGCACAGCACTGAAACCGCCCTCATCGCAGCAACAGACGACATTCGAACTCTACTGGACAATGGAGACACAGTCGCCCTCATCCTCCTCGACCTCTCCGCAGCCTTCGACACGGTCTGTCATAGCACCCTTTTACAACGCCTCAAAAACGTCGGAATCCAAGGAAAAGCACTGGAATGGATCACCTCGTTCCTCACCGGAAGAACCCAGAGAGTCCGCCTTCCACCATTCAAGTCAGAGGCCACTGAAGTCATCTGCGGCGTACCACAAGGATCTTCACTCAGCCCCACCCTCTTCAACGTATACATGAGCCCCCTCGCGGCCATCGCACGCCAACACAACCTCAACATCATCTCCTACGCCGATGACACTCAACTGATCCTATCTCTCACCAGAGACCCTAACACTGCCAAAACCAACCTGCATGAAGGAATGAAAGAAGTAGCCGACTGGATGAAGCACAGCCGTCTGAAACTGAACTCAGACAAAACAGAAGTCCTCATCCTAGGCACCTCCCCCTCTGCCTGGGATGACTCTTGGTGGCCAGAGGCCCTCGGAAAAGCACCCATCCCGACGGACCACGCACGGAACCTGGGCGTCATCCTGGATTCCTCACTCTCGATGAACAGACAAGTCAACGCCGTTTCTTCATCTTGCTTCAACATTCTTCGCATGCTCAAAAAAACATTTCGTTGGATCCCTACCGAAACTAGAAAAACGGTCACCCACGCTCTGGTCACGAGCCGACTGGACTACGGAAACACCCTCTACGCCGGTACCACCGCAAAACTCCAGAAAAAACTCCAACGCATCCAGAACGCTTCAGCCAGGCTCATATTAGACATCCCGCGTAAAGAACACATCTCTGGCCACCTGAAAAACCTCCACTGGCTCCCCGTCAATAAGAGGATTACTTTCCGGCTCCTAACCCACGCACACATAGCACTCTACGAAATCGGACCCGAATGCCTCAACACACGACTGTCCTTCTACACCCCCTCCCGCCAGCTACGATCCTCCAACCAAGCCCTCGCCACTGTACCTCGCATCAACAAAACCACCATGGGAGGTAGATCCTTCTCCTACCTGGCAGCTAAAACCTGGAACTCACTTCCCACTCACCTTCGCCTTACTCAGAACCACTTAGCATTCAGAAAGCAACTTAAAACGTGGATATTTGACAAGTAATTCCCCACCCTTCTTCAAGCGCCTTGAGACCCTCCGGGTATGTAGCGCGCTATATAAATTTATTGACTAGACTTGACTTGACTTGTTGTGAATTGTTGTTGTATTTTATGTTGTGTCTTCTTTTTGGTTTTATAAATCGAATAAAGAATTTAAATGAATGACTAAGAGTGATGGAGTCACCATGAAAGTAACTTTGTCTCACTCTCATGTTTTGGCCCTTTTCCAATCTGGACCTGTTATTAGAATCCAAAACAATTGTGAAGGATAAAGGGAGAAGGACAAGGCATCACTTGGCATCTTAGGGCTAAGCAAACAAGTTGCAAAGAGCTCTGTGGTCAAATGTTGCATTGTTGCTAGAGGAAGCCTCAGAAGGGTAACGCTGGCTAAATCAGTTGGAGCTAGGACGTCAGGAATGGGTGGCGCATATTGCAATCTATGTTGCAATGGTGGTCGACGCAGCTGCTTGACGAGTATCATTGCATCCAAAAGCCACCAAACGTTAGTCAGTAGATTGGACTTCCCTGGTTCACTGGTTTTCTGGAAGTGGAAACAGAAAGTGCATCTCAGGTTCAATTTGTTTTGCTTCTTCTTGGACAAGAATGTCCTTTTCAATCATAACTGAAACAGAATTTTGACAGAATCTTGGGATGAAAGTAGGGTGATTGCTGGGACGGAAGTGCAGTAGAGGTTTGTGCGCCTGCCTGATTAGGACCAGGCTTAGGCCCTAGGAGATTGCCGGATGTCTGAAGAAAATGGATGCATTTTACCCATAACGTTAAAGTGTCTTGTAACATCCTAGCTTGCTGCGCCGGATCAGCCCTGATAGGCCTTCGTAGCTACTTGGAGGGGTTTTAAGGTGTGAAAGTGATTCTGCCAGTGATGATAAAAGGTTATGACTTCCACCTAGCAAGTGAGCAGATTGACCTCTTTGGGCTGTGGCCAATAGCAGACACTTAGATATGTTCTCCCAGACTGTGCTATGTTGGAGCATTTGCTGCCACCTAGTAAGACTTCCAGGTCCTCTGTGAAGAGGGTTTGGTGAGCAAAGGTTACCACCTCCAGTACCATGTGCTCAACTGTAGCAGCTATACTGAGGGATACAAAACTGTTGCGGTGAACATCAGGCTGGGCCCACTTTCTCTGCAAAGAGGACAAGGGTGGAAAAGCTACTCCTTAGAAATCATGTCCTTAAATTATGCCATGAAGGAGATGTGGCTCAGCGGCTCAATCTGTAACCTGGAGTACCTGGTCTGAATCCTAGTCTCTGAGATAGACCCACTGTTCTGTGATTCTGGACAAATGACTTCATCTCCCTGTGCCTAAATGTATCTAAATATATTTTTGCAATCCTCATTAATGTACATGATCTGCGACCATCTTGCAATCCCTCATGTAATGTACTTCACTCCGTTGTTTTGTAGCTAGGCTTGCACTACATAAATACCAATACATACATACATACACAGATAAACTGAGGGAAGCAAAACATTTTCTCTATTATCAGTAAGCCTTTCCTCTGGGGAAAGGAGATGTTTTCCTTATGTAGTAGAATGAACCATGGACGCCAGTTAGGGGTTGCCAGGGATCTCATTTAACTCCTGGCTTGCTCCTGAGACACCTGGCACTGTCCTTGCGACCCTTGGCCCCAGAGGTGGTAAGGGCAGTGTCAGAAACATAAGATACACATGGCTCCAGTGAGCCTTCTTTACTTCCTGTGCCCCTCAGCTACACTGTGTGCATAGAAAGGCATGAAAACTCTAAGCAGCAGTTAGATCTAAGCAATTTAACACACTTTCTAACATTTGCTGTGGAGCCGAGCCCTGTAAGAGGCGTCTCTGGGCCACCTACTGCTCCTGAGCAGGCGAAGGGAGTAAGAAACACAGGGGTGAGGAAGGTAAGAATGGAAAGACTATGAGGGAAAAATAATGCAAGGAAGGGGACACTTGAGCGACACAGGTGAGAGACAGAGACAACTTCAGAGGTGTGTGAACGGCCGAGGGATTAAAGACAGAGTGAGGTGGCAGGTGTGAGAGAGATATAGACAGATGTGAAAGCACGTGACACAGTGGCGAGGGATCGGTAATAGACAGAGGCAGACAGTTGAACGTTTGAAGAAAAGACTTGTGAGAAGGGATGCCAGGTTGACAGATGTGATATAGATAGAGACACGTGAGAAAGAGATTGCTAAGGAAGACAGAGAGAGGGGGAGAGATAGTTGTGAGAACAGGTATGAAGAGATACATGGGTGATAACAACCAAGAAGCTGAGGGATAAAGGTAAGACCTGCTAGAAAGATACAGATCAGAGGGAGAGACAGGACATTATTAAACAGAGTGAGTGGTTAGGGGACATGTGAGGGAATGTATGACGCATACATTTACAACGCATGCCTTTACAATGCAGTTTTTACATCCTAACATCCTTTACATCGCATTCCATTACATCGCATGACACTTCATCGCATTTTAAGAAACTAACTTTACAACGCATTCCATTACATTGCATACTACCTTTACAATACATACAATTACAACGCATATCATTACATTGCATTTAAGGTACGTATTGGATAGTGTAGGGGTAAAAATTACTATTCTAACTCCACGGGGTGCAAAACTAGGGTAAGTGTTGGATAGTGTAGGGGTACTTTGCGTTGTAATGGTATGTGTTGTAATGCCTGCATTGTAGTGACATGCGTTGTAAAGGATGTTGCGATCTAATGACTGTTGTAAGTGTAGTGCAATGTAATGACTGCGTTGTAAAGGTTGTTTCCCCATGTGAGGGGGACATGTAAGAGAGGTGAGGGAGTAGTGAGACTGTTCAAAAAGAAGGAGATGGAGTTGGCGGAGGGAGACATGCATACAAGGTGATGGGGGAAATGATGAGAGGCATCACAGGGAAGAAACAGGTATGAAAGAGAGACACAATTAAGAGACGTCTTAGAAACACTGCTGAGAGAGGTGGTGGGCAGATAAGAAAGTGACCATTAAAACAAGGGAGAAAGTTGAGAAAGTGACAAAGCCCAATGAGAGATAGAGAGAGGTTATACAGGTTAGGGAGTGAGGCAGATTAGAAAAAGCTAGCTGATGGAGCAGTGGAGAGGGGGAAAGGTGAGAAATATAAAGGTGATATTGAAGCTGAGGCAGACAGAGTAAAGCAGGTGGGAGACAGGTAACAGTGAGGTGTAAAAGAGGCCAATGAGAAAATCAACTGAGAAAGGGAAAGATGTGTGAAATATTACAGGAAGATTAGTGAGAAAGACTCAGCAAAGCAGTCTGACCCTGTGCCTCATGGGAACAGTCCAGCCCGAACTGCCAAGCCATGTCTTCCCTGTACCGGAACCAAGCATCCTGGGACCGGTTTCGGATTCATAATCCTCATCAGCCAGGCTATCTTGAATCCAGTGGTAGAGTGAGCAAGGGACTCACGTCTGGGCATACCCTACCAACTTAGGGCGAACTAAGCGATACCAAAGGGGATGATGGAGAGAGCACTTGAGCAAATCAAACACTCACCCCCAGTCAACTGATCTGGGTTTAATCCATCACCATTCTTTAACTCACTCCACCACCCCAGTTCAGACATGGCCATAGGCAAAGCAGTCTGACCCTGTGCCTCATGGGAACAGTCCAGCCCGAACTGCCAAGCCATGTCTTTCCTGGACCGGAAACAAGCATCCTGGGACCGGTTTCGGATTCATAATCCTCACCAGCCAGGCTATCTTGAATCCAGTGTAGAGTGAGCAAGGGACCCACGTCTGGGCATACCCTGCCAACTTAGGGCGAACAAAACGATACCAAAGGAGATGATGGACGCAGCGCTTGAGCAAATCAAACACTCACCCCCAGTCAACTGATCTGGGTTTAATCCATCACCATTCTTTAGCTCACTCCACCACCCAAGTCCAGACATGGCCATATGCAAAGCAGTCTGACCCTGTGCCTCATGGGAACAGTCCAGCCCGAACTGCCAAGCCATGCCTTCCCTGGACCGTAAACAAGCATCCTGGGACCAGTTTCGGATTCATAATCCTCATCAGCCAGGCTATCTTGAATCCAGTGGTAGAGTAAGCAAGGGACCCACTTCTGGACATTTTATTATTATTTATTATTTTGTGTCTTTTGTAAAGCGCTCAGCTACCCCAACGGGGTGTCCCGGCTCTGATTGACTGGAGGCCTGAGGTAAAAACCAAGGAAAAGCGGATTAACGGGAGAAAAGAAAAGTTTTCAGAGAGCTACGGAATGCTAGTTCCGTCTTGCTCAAGCGTAAATTAAGAGGCAGTTTGTTCCAGCGCTGGGCGGCGCCAAGTTCAAATGTTCTTCCTCCAGAGCGAGATTTGTTTTTTCAAAACCGCTTTTATTGAAAGTTCAGGCAAAGCATAAGTACAGTTCTCCACAATCAGGAGGATACTGTCCACAGTATACACATCGTAGAATGACTAGAAGGCCTAAATTTAGAAGCACCCCCCTCCCCATCCCATGTCCCACCAACCCCTAAAAAACAAACCCCAACTCCCTTCCCCTGCTACCCACCCCTTATCCCACCCTAACCCCGTGCACGTGTTCACAGTTCACCAAATACGTGGGTAAGGCAAGGCAGGTGTCAGATAACGTCCTAGGTCCCAAGATCCCCATCCAGAGGTGGCACATCATCTATATCGACTGGGGGTTCCAACGTCAGCCCCCTGTAGTCCGCCCACCGCTTCCAGATCTTATAGTGTTTCCGGGGGCACCCCCTGGCCTCAAACACAGGTAATTCCAGCCCCATAAGAAAATCTAATCCCGCCTTCCAGGCGCTAAGTGGGGGGGCACGGTTGCTCTTCCAGGCTCTCGCCAGATCCCGTTTAGCTACAACCAACCCCAGGAACAGGAGGTGGCGTTTGTAGATGTTGCCTCCCACATTCTCCAGGACATGGAGGAGGCCCAGTCTGGGCGTACGAGGGAGGTCCCACCCCAGCACCTCCGACAAACAATTCCACACCCCATTCCAAAACCGGGTCAGACCCACACAGGACCATACCGTATGCAGCAGCGTTCCTCTTTCAGTTCCACAGCGCAAACATTCCGGAGCGGCAATGAGGCCCGCTCTCCACAATCGCTCCCTAGTGTAGTATGCCCTATGTATGTATTTAAACTGTATAAACCTGAGGCGTATAGCTATGGCAGCCCCGCGGGGGGACTCAAGGGCCTCCCTCCAGTCATCCTCATCCAACGGGCCAACATCCGTCTCCCAGGAGGCCTTCAGTGACAGGAGAGAAGAAGAGCAGTGAGTAACCAGCGTTCGATATATTTTGGAAACTTTCTTATCCCCCAGGTCCCCCATGAAAAGCTTGGCCTCCACCGGGCTGAATTCGGGAAGCTGGTCCATCCCCAGCAGGCTCGGCGCGAGTGCATGACGAAATTGTAGATATTTGAAAAATTGGGTCTTGGGCATATTAAATTCGGAGCTGAAGTCTTGAAAGGATTTGAGCGTAGTCCCCGTGAGGACATGGCCGAGTGAGGAAATCCCGATGGCGTCCCAGCCTCCAAAGCTCGATAGGGAGGCCAGTGCTGGAAGTTGTCCGTTATTCCACAGCGGAGTTTCGGCTGTCAGCCTGCCCCACCATCCCATACGGCGCAGTGCCTGTCTCCATATCATAAAGACCACTTGGGTGACCCGCGGCAGCGCCCTCCGCCGCTGGGCCGAGTACAGCAGCGTGTGTAGCGTGGCATCTCCCATCAAAAAGTGTTCCAACGCATATACCGGGTCGCTGTGGTCGCCATACCACCACTCATTAAGCACCAGTAGATGCGAGGCCTGATAGTAGGACAGAAGGTCGGAGGTAGCCAGCCCGCCACAGTACGTGGAAAGAAAGCAAGTCCGCAGTGCTACCCTGGAGGCACCCCCAGCCCACAAAAATCGGCCAAGTACTGAATTCACACGACGGAACCACTGCGGGTCGATCCTGTACGGGTGGTTCTGTAGTTGATAGAGGAGCCGTGGCAGGGCAACCATCTTAAAGATGGCAGATCTTCCATAGATATTAAGGGGCATGCGTGACCAGGTCTTGATGTCCGATTGGACTTTGTCCCATACCGGCAGCACGTTCCGTTCCCATGCCACAGCAGCAGAGTCCGACAGGAAGACACCTAGGTATTTTAGACCACCGACCGCCACCTGTAGAGCCGAGGCCCAGGGATATGTCTCCGGCTTGTCACCCAGCACCCACAGGGTCGATTTACGCAGGTTGAGGAAGAGTCCCGAGACCTCTCCAAACATTCGCATTATGTCCAGCATGCGTGGGCCAGAGCGGTGAAGGTCGGTCATAAAGAAAAGGACATCATCCGCATACAATGCGATACGGTCCAAGAGTTCCGCCCCCCACACAAAGCCTCGATACTGTGCATCGAGACGCACCCGCGCGGCCAATGGTTCCATGGCCTGCGCGAAGAGGTAGGGAGAGAGGGGGCATCCCTGTCGGGACCCCTAGCAATTGGGAACTTCTCAGAGATCGCTCCAGAAATACGCACCGAGACAGTGATGTCTGTATACAGCAGTCTCACATAGGAGATGAACACCGGTCCCAAGTTGAGAAGTGGCAGGAGGGCAAAGAGGTAGGTCCAGCTGACCGAGTCAAACGCTCTGTCGATATCCGCGAGCAACAACGCTGCCCAATCCCCGGTCGCCCCCACCGCATCCACCGCCGCCTGTGCACACCGAATGTTATGCCTCGTCGCCCGGTGCGGCATAAAGCCTGCTTGATCCGGGTTGACCATATCTGCAATATGTGGGAGCAGGCGGTTCGCCAGTGCCTTGGCCAGGAGTTTGGCCTCGAAATTGATTAGGGATATAGGGCGATAAGACTCATGGCAGTCGGGAGGCCTACCTGGCTTCTGGAATACCACAATTTCGGCTTGACGCCAGTCCGGTGGCAGGCTACCTCGTTCCCGCGCCAATTCCAATGCCCGCCTATAGTGCGGCCCAAGCTGCAAGTGGAATTTCTTGTAAAATTCACTGGGGAACCCACTCGTTCCCGGCGCCTTGCCTACATTGAGCTGGCCCAGTGCATCACCCAGCTCCTCCGCCGTCAAGGGGAGGTCTAGGGCCTCCCTCACCTCGTCCGAGACTGCGCGAGGGGGAATATCCGTGAGGAACCCATCAATCGCTTCAGGTGGGAGGCATTCCCGAGAAGCGTACTGCTCGGCATAGTAGCGAGCAAAGCTCGCCGCAAGAGTCGCTGGGTCCGTTATCGTGGTCCCCTCCCCGTCGGTGAGGCCAGGTAGGGTGATCGGTTGTAGCGTTTGCTGATAAAGCCTATGAAGCATGGTGCAGGACTTATCCCCCCCATTGGTATACCCTGCTCCGCGTAGCCAGCCACACTTGACGAGCCTCGTCGAGCAACACCGAGGCGTAGGATTGTTGCGCCTGGAGAAGCAGTCGCAGCGCCACGTCATCACCCTCTCCCCGGCATCGTCTCTCCAGCACCTCCACCCGCTCTGCAGCTGTAACAATGATCTCCTGTCGAGTACGACGGGCAGCAACGCACCAAGCAACGTCAATACTTCTCAAAGTGGGTTTCATGGCTTCCCACACCATCACCGCGTCAACCCCTCCCGCCAGGTTTTCCTGCCAATAGTGGGCAATCGCACTGCGCATATGCTGGGTGTAGGCCGCTTGCTGTAGATGCCACGAGGACATCCGCCACCGAAATGGTTGGCGTGTCTTGCGCAAGTCAATCTGCACCGCTACTGGGGAGTGATCAGACAGCCCCGAGGCTGAATTGCAGCCCATTTCACCCTGTCAAGGAAGGCCCCTGGCACAAATACACAATCCAAGCGTGAGAAGGAGCCGTGCACTGCTGACACATAGGTATATTCACGCGCCCTGTCATGCAAGTGTCTCCAGGCATCCGTCCATCCCAACCCATCCATCATCGCCTTTAGCCACGTAGGAGAGGCCGCAGCCGCGATCCCCTGCAACCTCTGTCTGTCCAGACTCACATCCACTACATCGTTCCAGTCACCACCAATCACTGCTAGGGAGCGGGGGATCTCGGCCCATAGGTCAAACAGTTTCTCCGCCAAGGACCACTGCAGCGGGGGGGGGCATACACACTGCCAAACACCACTGGCTCCCCTCCAATCCTCCCCTTCACAAACACATACCGACCCTGGGGATCGAGCCAGTGACGCTCATGGGTATATGACAGCCGTCTGTGGACAAGAATGGCCACCCCCCTCGAGCCCCTGGAAAACCCTGCATGAAATACCTGGTGGAACCCAAATCACTGCAAGCTCAGTGCCTTAGTACCCAACATATGTGTTTCCTGGAGGAGCATTACATCAGCCGAGTCCCTTTTACCCCAGCGCAACACGGCCCCCCTCTTGATCTTGTCCAACAGCCCCCGGACGCATAGAGTCACTAGCAGGTTCCTGCCCCGAGGTGTTAACCATAGTCTCGATGAACAAATCTCTGCAACCACCAGGGCCCGACCCCGGACTCCCACACCACACAAGCCAAAATATCAGAAGTCACGTGCACCCCCTTCAGAACACCCACAACCCCCCTTGTCCCCGTCCACCAGCCCCGACCCCCCAACAGCCCAACTCCCAGAACCCACCCCCCACCCCTATACCTCAGAAAACATTGAAGTACCTGTCGCGGCATGTGGAGCTTCAGGCCCAGAACAGAGCGCCTAAAACCCACCATACCAATGGATCCCCACTACTCCCCCCAACTAACAGGGCTCGCCCCTAGGACCACCCCCAACCCTGGGAGGACTAGGCGGCCCACAAACAGTACCCCGAACCCCATTGTACCAAGTATCCGGTGCACAGGGAGGGCGCAGTAAACAGGTGCCAGCCCGGCGAGGGCCCCAAAACCCCACCATACTGCACCAGTCGTCGTCCGCTCCATCACCAGAGCTAAGCCCTCCATAGAGTCCATCCACGGACCAGGGTTAATTGACAAAGGTCGGATCTATACGGTGTTCAGTTTTCTTTGCCAGATTGATCAGTGTCAGGCTGTGTTTCACCCAAATGGCCCTCCTTGGACAGGGACCGCCGTCGTGAACGAGACTTCCGATGTCGTTTACCCTTGCCGGCGGGGTCGCTCCTCTCCTGCGATGAACCTCGCGAAGGTCCAGAGCTCCGTCCCGGTTGGGCGTTCGGTCGGATCCTGACCGTCTCATCTGTCCAGTTGAATACGTCCTCCGGGGAGTCGAAGAAGTGGGTTTTGGAGTTGAAGAGAACCCGCAGACGGGCCGTATAAAGCAATGAATATTGGATTTTAAGGCCGCGCAATTTGGCCTTTGCCGCCAGGAAGGAATGGCGCTGCTGCTGGACCTGCTTGGTGTAGTCCAGGAAGATCATGATTCTATGATTGTCGAACAGCAAAGTCTCCTTGACCCTTGCTTCCCGGAGTATGGTGTCTCTATCGTGGAAGTTCAGGATTTTTGCGATGATTGGCCGAGGCCGTTCCCCCACCGGTGGTTTCTGTGTTAAGGCTCTATGCGCTCGCTCCACCACGAAGCAGCGTGACAAGGTGTCCGGGGGAAGCCAGCTCTCCAACCACCTTGTCAGGAAGGCATCCATGGGTCCCTTCTCGCAATCCTCCGGAAAGCCTACAAAGCGCAGGTTATTCCTTCACGCTCGCCCCTCTGCATCTTCCACACGAAGAGCCAATCCCTTCTGGATCTTCTCCATCTCCGCCATTTTCTTTTTCAAAGCGCCAACATCTCCCTCCACCTCCGCGACCCTGGTCTCGGTCTCCGTGATGCGGGCGACAGCGTTGCAGAGATCTCGGCGCAGCAGCATTACATCGGCACCCACCGCGCCAATTTTGGCATCCAACATGTCTCTTGACTGCGTGATGGCCGCCATCAAAGCCGCATTGTCCGGTCCGGTGCCCTGGCCACCCCCAGCAGCCCCCGAGTCTCCACCGGGACCGGTGAACTTATCAATGGTCCACTGCTTGGTGGCGCCCGTGCCACCCCCGCCTCTGGTCATGGTCCAGACAGTTGCGGCGGGCCGACTCGCTTCTGTGGCAGGTCTTCCTCACACTGTCCTCCGAGATCAGCCACTACTAAGGGTGAGACTGGGGCCTGGAAGTCCTGCAGGACACTGCGCCACACCCGCTTACCACCACCGAGCCAGACACCAGCGATCGACGGCTCCAGATGGCAGTCAGGGCCCCCAGTAGCAGATGTAGCGGTCGGCTCTGCCCCCCACCATCACGGGGCCCCCACAGGTTCGCACCAGCCACCACCGCTCACCTCAATTCATAGAGCACTTCACTGCCGCGGGAAGGCAGGCACCACCAGGCCCCGAGGCTGCGGCAACCAGGCAACGCCGCTCCCTCGGGCTGCACCAGCCACCAATTCGGGCCCCAGAGTTGGGGGGGGCGAGAAAGGCACCGACGCGCCGCAGTCCGCTCCACCGGGTCAGCGGGAATATGGGGCACAAGCAGTTCACTGGACTGGCTCCCCCCGGGGCCACACCACAGTGCCACAGCAGGCCGGCAAAACGGATGAGGTGCTCCCCTGTGTACTCCGGCAGTCCAGTACCAGCTCCGCCTCTGCGCCGTCCACCGGCAGCCCCGGGGGACCCAACCGTCCCGGGGTCCGCGGAATCCTTCCGCGGCGCTGCCTCCTCACGACCTCCAGCAATGCTCCCGGTCCTACAAGCGGCAGGAGACTCCGCCACCCCTCCTCCGGCAGCCAGGAACCAGCCGTCCAGGACCCGGGGGGCCCACTAGCAAGCAGGCCGCCCGGCGCTCGGAACTAGCAGGCAGGGTCAGGCAAAAATTGAGGCCCCGGCTCAACACGCGGCGAACAGGCCCGGCGGGCGCCGTCACCAATAGCTTCTCCTGTCGGCGATCGGGGGCCCCGGATACAGCGCCGGAGGGTGCCCTCCTTCCCCAGCAGTCTCCACCGTCACTGTAGAAAGAATTGCAGGTTCGGGGAAGGATAAATCTACAGGATAAGTAGCGGGCCGGTGGGAGCTCTAAGAAGCCACGTCCGCCATCGTCGCCCTCGAAGCCACGCCCCCAGAGCGAGATTTTTTAAATCTTGGGGTGACCAAGAGGCTTTTAGAGTTGGAGCGAAGTGAGCGAGAATTACAATAAGGTCGGAGAACTGATCTAAGATGAGCAGATCCGTTACCCTGGGTAGAGCGATAGGCAAGTGTCATAGCCTTAAACTCAATGCGTTTGCTTATGGGTAACCAATGCAGTTCACGGAGGTAAGGAGATATATGCTGTCTACGCGAGAAGCCCCCAATCAAGCGGGCTGCAGCGTTCTGAATCGTTTGGAGTTCATGACAAAGGCCAGTAGCTAAACCCAAGCATAGGCCGTTCGCATAGTCCAAGTGGGAGATAATCAGCGCGTGGACTATTATTTTTTGATGGTCACATGGGAGATAATTAATGAGTTTTTTAAGGGTTTTAATCTTTGAGAAACAGGCAGCTGAGACTGACTGAATTTGTAAGTTCAATGACAGCTGTTGGTCCCAGCGTACTCCAAGATTCCTGACTGACTCTTTAGGGGAGGGTGCTTGGCTCAGATCTACCGGCCACCAAATATTGGGATCAAGAGGGGAAGGCTGATTGAAGAAAAGCACCTCTGTTTTAGTTGCGTTTAATCTCAAAGAATTAAGATCCATCCAATGAGCGATATATCTGATACAAGGTTTAAGGGGTCAAAGGTAAGAGTGGATGAATTGTCAAAAGTAAAAAGCAATTGAATATCATCGGCATAAGTGGTGGTTTTAATGCCGGAATTAGAGATCATGTCCACAAGCGGGGAAAAGTAAACATTAAAAAGTAGGGGGCTTAGAGAAGAGCCCTGGGGAACACCCCATTTCAGTGGCTTGGGAGTGGAAGTGAAAGGGGGAGTATGAACCAGTTGTGAACGGTTTGACAGGAAAGAGCTAATCCATTTAAGGACATTGCCCTGGATTCCTACGGCTTTCAATCGATCCAGTAAGATTGGGTGGGAGACGGTGTCGAATGCTGCTGATAAATCCAGCAGCACCAACACCGCCCGAGATCCTCGGTCCAGAGCCCATCAAATGGAGTCTGCCATCTCTATGAGGGCAGACTCAGTACTATATCCTTTACGGAAGCCGTGTTGGGAGTCATGAAAAAGACCATGGGTCTCAATGAAATTCGCAATTTGCTGATGGGCTAGTCGTTCGAGTATCTTGGCTGGGGCCGGAAGGAGGGATATTGGCCTATAGTTAGCTGGATTTCGAGGCCCAGAAGGGAGGGAAACGCGACTAGGCACTCACCTGGACGGCTGCCATTTTGAGTGGGCCAAGGTGAGCGCTCTAGTCTTTTCTCCTCCACAGACCTTCAAAAAGCGGGCTGGCGCGTCTGCGCAGCGGGCGCGCCTAAGGCAAGCCCGTCTGCTCCCGTCCACGACCCGATCGCGGCCGGGGCAAGCCACGCTGCCGCATTTACTAGCCCGGTAAGAATCGCCGATAATCGCAGCACATTACTTTCCTTACGCCCAACGGCCTGTGTCCAGCATCGCCTCAACCCTTTAGACCTATACAGACGGAGTACATTGTGTCCGCATTGCGGCTCTTCACTCCACATTTTGGTCGCCCCCATTAAACCTCCTTTTCGGATGCCCTTTCGTGCCCCCAATATGTCTTTTCCAATTAAAATAGCCCTGATTAACTGCCGGCCGTTGGCTAAACATTCCTTAGACATCCAACAATCCCTATTGGATAACGATTGGGATTTGCTGTTTTTGACCGAGACATGGCTTAACCAAGACACTAATCCTGCCATCTCTCTGGCGGTTCCAGAAGGTTTTAGCATTATATGCGCAAACAGACAAGGCGGCAAAAAGGGCGGAGGACTGGCCATTATTTACAAAAATAAATGGTCCATTTCATCGACTTCATTTGACCCTATTGACAACATTGAAGGGCTTCCATTTTGTGGTAAATGCTCGGCAGCAGTATCCTTCACGGGTCTTTTATTATATCGACCCCCCAACTCTAGTCCCTCTCACCTCCCAGCCCTTTTGGACTATATTACTCAGTCCTGTGCTCGTTACGCTAATTTTTCAGTGCTAGGAGACTGTAATTTACACACTGACGACCCTTAGTGTGCGATCAGTTCTAACTTTTTATCCACCCTAGCTGCCTGTAATCTACGGCACCTAGTTGTACACCCTACCCATAGGGCGGGCCATACACTAGATCTAATCTGCTCCAACCTTCCTGACATCACAATCGAAGCTCCTATTCCAGTCATTTGGTCGGACCATTTCCTTATTCCATTTTCTATCCTTCTAACCCTTCTAGATAGACCCATCTCTATTCCACGGGTATTAGGAAGAAACTGGAGTAAAATTTCTCAGGCCTCTATTGAGGAGTATCTTAAATACAGTAGCCCGCTCCCCGCTGACAATTTAGATATCCGTATTACTAATCTGAACACCTGGATTGTTAAGGCTATTGAGACATTGGCCCCTCTTAGGCCAATAAAGACTTGTAGAGCCTCGCCTGCAGCCCCTTGGTACTCTGACGAATTACGTAAACAAAAATCACTTTGTAAAATATTGGAAAGACAGTGGAGATCTGGATATACTGAAGAACACAAACTGGAGTATCGTAATGCACTTAAAGATTATCGCAAACAGATCATCAAGCATAAAAGAGATTTTCTAGCAGAGAAGATCAACAAAGCTAGTAATGCTCCGTGAGAAATCTTTTCTATTGTTAGATCTTTTACAGATCCTCAGGCCTTAACCCAGCAACAGCCCGCCTCCCAAGAACTGTGTTCTCAGCTGTCCGAATACTTTGAGGATAAGATTACCCAGATTCAAGACTCATCCCCCACCAACGCGAATACTAATGCAATGGTGATTTCACCTGATAGTACTCCGACTGGTCCTATCCTCGCTGATTTCGCAGCGATATCCGAAGAGGCCTCCCTGCAGGAACTACTTAGATGCAGGTCAGGTTCCCCAGGAGATCCCTGGCCAGTAAAGCAATTTAAAGCCTTGGCTCCTTTCCTCATCCCTTACCTCAACACTATATGGAACGCTTCCCTTAGTATGGGCTGTTATCCGGAGGTGTGGAAACAGGCTTTTATAGTTCCCACCCTAAAAAAGGCCAACGCTGACCCTGGACATACCCTGCCAACTTAGGGTGAACAAAGTGATACCAAAGGGGATGATGGACGGAGCGCTTGACCAAATCAAACACTCACCCCCAGTCAACTGATCTGGCTGGACTGTTCCCATGAGGCACATGGTCAGACTGATTTGCATATGGCCATGTCTGAACTGGGGTGGCAGAGTGGGCTAAAGAACGGTGATGGATTAAATCCAGATCTGTTGACTGGGTGTGAGTGTTTGATTGGTTCAGATGCTCCGTCCATCACCACCCCCTTTTGTACAGCTTTGTTCGCCATAAGTTGGCAGGGTGTGCTCAGACGTGAGTCCCTTGCTCACTTTGTCACTGGATTCAAGCAAGCCTGGCTGAAGCTGGCTGAAATGCCAAAAACCGGTCCTAGGAAGCTTGTTTCCGGTCCAGGGAAGGAATGGCTTGGCAGTTCGGGCTGGACTGTTCCCATGAGGCACAGGGTCAGACTGATTTACATATGGCCATGTCTGAACTGGGGTGGCAGAGTGGGCTAAAGAACGGTGATGGATTAAATCCAGATCTGTTGACTGGGTGTGAGTGTTTGATTGGTTCAGATGCTCCGTCCATCACCACCCCCTGTTGTACTGCTGTGATCCAAATAAGACCTTTGCAATCATTTATATGAAAAAGAAAGAACAATTCATGATTAAAATTACACAATACCACTAAGATGTGAGCCCACCATTTTCCTCTTCCTAAAACAGGCCCATAAAAATGAAGCATTACAGAAACATACAAAATGGGTCCAGTAAAGCTTTCAGAAAGTACATGGCGACCCGACATTGCCTAAATTTATGGTGCCTCAAAATTGGAAGTATAAATATTTTCCTTTCCTCTGAATAATTTTTACAAAATAGTAAGATATGTAGATCTGACTGCACGGCATGGGTATTGCAAGGGCAGGGAGCGAGTTCTGCTAATCTGTATTTATTTTGTGCATATCCCAGTAGTAACAGGATCATGTTCATTCTGAAGCTCAATAAAAGAAATCTGTGCTGCGCATTAATAATGCGAGCTAAGTAATGAAAACCTTCTCCTGATATTGGTGGAACCAGATTGTATGTAATGGAGGAATGATGGATCCAGTTTTTTTTCCCTAAGGGCATATTCTACTCTTTGAGAGTGTAAATCCGTTAACCATTTCTTCTTGGCCTCTTTGCAGGAATCAGGGTCCTGAAAAAGTTTTACCATCCCTAGAACTTTCAGTGCTGTTTCTACACAATTTAGCCACTCAATCTTTTTGTAGTGATCTAGGTTACAGCATTCCCTTATAATGTCTTGGGTCAAGTCCACTGTAGTTCTCTGCCACATTGATAGCCACAAAAGTACTGGGGCCAACCTTATGGTGTCACTCAAGTAAGGAAGTCCCAATTCGAGATGTAAAGTGTAGTTTGGGGTTGATTGGGGTAAAGACACACAATTTTTTAAAACGGAGTCTTCCATTTGCTGTAACAAAGCAGCATTAACCATCCCCCAGACAACTGCTCTGTATGTTATGCCTGGCTTTATTTTAGCTAAGTAAATGTTTTTAATTGCGTCCAATGGGCTTCCTCCCAACTTTTTTGCAAATCTCTTTACAGCATTGAGGCTCCTTTGCATAATCTGGCACCTTGTTTTCACTAATTTAGCCCACGATTGATCCTTATTGAGCACTCCGAGATATGAAAATAAGTCAACCACCTTAATATCCTTACCAGTCATCTGAAAATGGGGATGTTTGTCACCTCTTGTCTCTCCGGTCACTATTATAAATGATTTGGATTCATTGACTTTTAGATCAAGGGAGGCCATGAATATGGAATAAGCTTTAATTAATTTTTGTAAGGCCAGCTCTGATCTTGCCATCAGTACCGCATCATCAGCGTATGCCAAGATCGGGAGAGGGGTTTGATTGAATTTGGGCACATCCAATGACAGAGCAGACAGGGAGGACTCGACTCCGTTCGTATAGATTGAAAAGAGAAATGGGGCGAGCACACACCCTCGTCTAACTTCCTTTTCGATTTTAAAATGAAGATTGCACTCCCCCTTCCCTCCATATCTTACGCAGGCAGTGGCATTGGCATATAGCTGGCGGATGAACCCAATGATGGGCGGGTCAATGTCCATACTATCCATCATGGACCATAGCCTAGAATATGAAACACAATCAAAAACTGATGTTAAGTCCATGAAGGCCATGTACAGCTTCCCGCTTTTAGCCTTTAAGTACTTCCCTATAGTTAGGGAAAGGTTTAGGCACTTGTCACTCGTCCCCATACCTCTGCGGAACCCATATTGTATTATGCGATTCTGCCCAATCCTCCAATCTGGCCGGTAGAACCCACCCCATTAATTTGGCAGTGGTATCCAGGAGAGATAAAGGGCATTAATTCTTTTGAGAGCCCATGTCGCCTTTTTTTATAAATCGGGACAATTACGCTCTGGTTCCATGATGGAGGTTTACCTACTATCTGAATGCTGTTAAAAATATTTGCAAGTAAGGAGACCCACATGTCGTAATCGCATTGAAATGGGGTCAATTGGTACACCGTCAGGCCCCGGAGCCTTACCGGGAGTAAAGGATTCTAACGCCTTTCGGACCTCGGATACAGTGCAGGTTAGTCCTTCCTGTGGTAAAGTTTCTAGGGAGCATACTAATGTAGGTGAGGGGGTTGGTCGCCCAAAAATTCCTTCAAAATGTCTCACCCATGCCTCTTCATCTACATGCACATCTAATATGGGGTACTGATATATTTAAAATAAGGAGCATTTACAACTTCCCTAAAATCTTTACTGCTGCCAGAGCAAGCTGCCTGCTCAAGGTCTTCCCACGCCTGTGCCCTCAGATCATTCTCTCTCGCCCTTCTAGCTAATTTATACTCATTGCGTAGTAAGCGGATCTTGAGATAATGTCTGTGGAGAGTTTTAAAGGCATTTACGAGGGCTATTTTCCATTTGGTACAGGCTGAGTCAAACCACCCCTTTTTAGCTATAATATTTGATGACTTCACCCGTGTGATTGTTTTTTTTTAAATTTTTGCCAAAAGGGCGATGAATCTAATGACCAAGTCTGTGGGCAATATCTTTTCTCCCAAGCATGCTACAATATCTTTCTTCACCTGCACTAGGATTTCGGGGACCAAATTAGATTTTTTTACAACTGTCCATTTCAATTGGTAGCGATTTTTCCTAGACAGGTTCACGGGTTCACGTCCTCAACAACCTGGTTGTGTTCTTTAGGTTTTGGTAAGATATTTAAGTAAGTCAATAGCATGGAGGGATCACTATGGGGTGAAAACCGGATGCTCTTAAGGGCTACTTTCCAAAGTAGATGTCCGGCCACTAAAACAGAATCAATGGTGTACTCTTGAGTGCCCCTTCTGAAAGTTATCCCTTGCCCTCTCTCATTCGTCACACCTAGCATAGACAGATTCCACTGAAATAACAAACTATTCAGAGTCTCTCCATACCAATTATGCGAAAAAAGCAAGAGGGGATTAGCATGAACTTTTTCTGCTCCACATACCCTGGTCCCATTGAGTTTACAAGGGTGAATGTTAATGTCCCCCGCCCATATAAGATTCACATTGCCCTTTTTTTCCCTTTACGCAATTTCTCAATCTCCACCGCTAAAGCATCCACCACAACCCCTAGAGTTCCTCCAAACTCCTTATTATAAAAGTTAACAAGAGTACAGATAGTTTGTTTCCGGATGGCCAACTCTAAAATCTGGAAATGGGTATGTGGGGGCCCAACTTGTCTGACTTGGAGTGGAATAGTATTTGAGATTAAAATAAGTAAACCCCCCTTTGCTCTTCCAGAGGCTGAGGGAACAGCTGGAGAGCGGAAGGTGCAACATCCCATAAAGAAGTGAGGGTCTATTGCCCATGTTTTCCTAGAATAATACTATCTCCCTAGATTGCCACTCGTTTAGCCAATGTGGATTAACAATTTTGGAGGCTAAGCCTGCTACATTTCATGATACCATGTTCGCCCTGGTACCGTCAGTCATGTTCATAAGGAGTGGTAGGATCTACCCATGTCCCTGTGTACCTTGCGCTAGAGTTGCAGCTGCAGGGGCCTCCTCAGTGGGTCATATAGTTGGTGAAGGTATCAGTGGGCTACACTGGGGCTGCGATTGTTGGCCTGATGGATAATTGAGGTGATGACAGAGTTAGTCAGTCACAATCCTCCAGTTTTGACAAAGCAGCAAATCTGTTGTGTAATCTAATCCCAGGATTTGTAATGGGAACCACATTATGGGCAATGAATGGATTTGGGTTTCTGTCCGTAAGAAACCTGCCCTTGGAAACACCCTGGCCAGTATAAAAGAACTCCAACGCTAAAGATATTATCTGAGTGTTCCTTAAAGCGGGGTTGTGAAGGTGAGCTAGGAGGGAAGCACTTGCATATGCATTATTAAAATTGATTATCATGCAGTCAACGGCAAAAGGTTTTCTTTGTCCCCCCCACCCAACCTACTCTCCTGGCCATAATTAATTCATGAGCCAGCTGCCGCCTCCTCTGGTCGGTCAAATTAACATTATACAATAACCAATACAGGTATTTGTCCATTAATTGTCTGGTATGTTCACTCTGGTTTTCACGGAGGAGGGGAACATTTGCCAGAACCAGAACCAATGGGGCAGCGGTGGGTGGAAGATGGAGAGTTTGTTGCGGGAGATGCTCTTGCGCTCCATTGCAGTAATCATGGCAGCCTGCCTCATTTGCTACTGCTGTTGGTCTCTTCCTGGGTAGTAATGGCTGGGAGGTTGAATCTTCTTCATTCGGACCTGACAGGCATTGGGTGGCCCGTGTCAGATTGGGATTGGAGGGAGCATTCAAGAGCTGCTTTGCATGATTAATGGGGCCACCAGATGGTAGAGGTGATGGGGATGGCTGCGTTGTTTTTGCCGCTAATAGTGGCCCTGTGTTTCTCTTGGTTGTACTTGGATTGTAGATGTTATCGGATGGGTAACTTGCATCGCAGGCATTCAGGCAAGTAGAGTACGATTCTGTGATTCTAACTCCACAAAACGTAATTCTATTTGGGACAATTTAGCAAAAATGGGAGCCATTACTGCAGGAGAGCTCTGGGGTTTATGTAGGACCTCCGGGTGCGTAGATTCGGTGACACTGGTGGCAAAAGTGCCTGGGACGTATAGTCCAGTCCCGCTCCCAACAGAGTACCGGCGGCAGTGGTGGCAACGTCCTGATGAGCTTCCCGCGCTGCGGGAGAGCTACGGGCTTTATGTGTGCACCTCCGGGCACATAGAGTCAACTGCACTGGTGGCAATGGAGCCTGGGACGTGTAGTCCAGTCCCGCTCCCAACTGAGTACTGGTGGCAGTGGTGGGAACGTCCTGATTAGCTTCCTGCGCTGCAGGAGAGCAGCGCAGGTGCTCTCCAGGCGCATAGAGTCTGCTGCACTGGTGGCAAAGGAGCCTGGGACTTGTAGTCCAGTACAGCTCCCAACAGTGTACCGGCGGCAGTGGTGGCAATGTTCTGATGAGCTTCCCAACAGAGTACCGTGACTGTGGGTCAAAAGTTATATGATATCACTTCTTGTGATGTCATTGGTATTAAATGACAAGTGATGTCACTTCTGCTACAACTGGCTATTTGGTTAATTGGCTTACTTGACGTTCATGGATGGAACAGGTACAAAGCCAAACTTGCTGAGTCCAAGTTGATCCTCCTAGAAAGAGCAAACATCCTGAACTCAGAGGAATCACAGGAGTTTGGAATACAGAAACGCCCCAGCCAGCTTAGCATCAGGGCATTTTCCAGGACCACCACTGTTAGACCTAGGGATTTCCTAGCCAACACGTGGGTAGTATGGCACAGAGGGGAAGACTAATTCCAAAGGCTAAATGTGTAAGCTTGCGTAAAACCCCTCAGGAACTCAGCGCCCATCCATTCCAAAAATGACACTACACCTTGTTAGGAAAATAAGGTTCGTACTTTATAAAAATAGACTCTGTTCTCTTTGGTTTGATAGCTCTCTTATTACATTAGTACATCACCTTTTCAAATGAATGCAGTTTTTATCACTTCTTACATTTCATTACATTACACGTTTCAGTATCAGTTTACATGACCCTCCTTTTTCTTCTTAGAGAAATCAATACAATTCAGTTGCTTACAGAAAGATTATTGAGTTAGAAGATTCCCAAGAAGGAACCAGAGTATACTTCACCCCCGCTGCTTCAGGTTCAGATCACTTTTAACATTCACTGTACACAATACTTCACAAGGGTTGGCACAGCTGTTTCACTAGGAAAGAATAGGCACATTAACATCACATTTCACTTTGGCCCCAGTAACATCACCCCTGCTGACATACATGCAGCTTAGTAGGTTCTGCTTACACTGTTACCTCAGGCTGGGGGACGGTAACTACACTCTCCCCTATGATAGAGATTGTGCCTATCTCCCCACAACTCCTTGATTTCTAACCCACAGCCCCCCACGAGTTCCACTCTATCCTCTCACTCTCCTCGTGACGGGAATCGCCCGTCACCCTTTCAAGCACCGCTCCTCCAAGAACTGATTCCACCCTTCTCCCCAGCAATGCCCCAGCTTACTTTTGACACTGCCGGAGTTCGTCGGCCTGTGCGAAACAGTCTCGAGAATCGCCTCACCTCAGGGGTCAGGGGGCCGGCATGCGACGCTTCTCCACAGCGACCGGGTCAAGGGCGGGACGTCCATCAACGGTGTTGACAGAGCGCGTCACAACTCCTCCCGATCTCCTCACCAGTGCGAGCGCTGTACCTCCCTCTGCGTAGGACCGCCTTCACCGATGACGCTCGGCTCTCCTTCAGAAGCTCTTCCTCGTCCCCGCCTTCGCTGGCGTTGGTCCGTCTTCCACCACTACAGAACCGCGGAAGTGCCGGCCCTCAGATACACCAATGCCGCTTCAGGTGATTCCGAGTGGGACGGATGATCCCTTCCTCAACCGCTGCCACCAGCTACTCTATCTTTTACACGGTAAGTGTGCCTCGCCTGTTGTGAAGTCAGTCACAGCGGTTGTAATTTCAGCTCCTCTTCCTTCTTCATGATAATGCCGTTTCGAAAGGGGTAATTAAGATGAATGTTGACAGGAGTGACCCAGGGGTGTATGAACCCCCGCTAAGATCAAAGTACACCAAGGGGATTTCCGGTGCCTTTGAGGTGAAAGTCCAGGTGCGAAGATGATACTCAGACTCAGTGGGGTTTGGTCGGATCCAAGGGGGTCACATCCAAGTAGGACACAGTGGGCCACAGGACAATTGCGCCCCTACTGGTGCAAAGCTCTCCTCTGTATTTCGCCTCTCTCCACACTGGTCACTGCTACCTCTCTGGCCACAGGCTTACACAAAATGGCCACCTGAGTACTGGCCTTTTATAGGCTGACCCCAGTCCACTGGAACCTGCCAGTTGGTTCCAGAACCTTCCTCAGGCAACTCAATGGGTCAGCTTGGTTGTGATGACCGTTATGACAGTTGGTGGACTCCATTTTAGGTTTCTTGGATCTCACTAAATTTTCATGTGGATGACTAGGCCTCAAGGGTAAAGCAAAACGTCCTACTCAAGGAACACCTAGCCCCACAGTCAATGCTGACAACCAAAAATCTGGGTGGACATAAAAAAAAAGAATAATAACACTCAGAGGCCAAAGGGGACAAAATAAATCATAGTTGTGAGAGGACCCTCAGAAGCAGACAGGTCTAACACGCGTCCCCCCCAGCTGAAAGTGGGGAGAACTACCCAATCCCTTGGGAGTTCTCATCACTAAGGCGGAAATACCTAGAGAGACTGTCTGCGTTGGCGTGGTTCTCTCCAGGCCGATGTTCCACCCGGAAGTCCATTCCCTGTAGGGAGATGGACCACCTCAACAACTTGGGATTCTCCCCCTTCATTTGCATGAGCCAATGAAGGGGCCGATGGTCGGTCTGAACCAGGAAGTGCGAGCCAAATAGGTATGGACGCAACTTCTTCAGAGCCCAAACCACCGCAAAGGCTTCCCGCTCTATAGTACTCCACCTCTGTTCCCTGGGGAGTAGTCTCCTGGATAGGAAGACCACGGGTTGATCCAAGCCCTCATCATTCAGTTGCGATAACACTGCCCCAATGCCATGTTCTGATGCATCTGTTTGGACAATGAACTCTCTTGAAAAATCAGGGGCCCAGAGTATTTGAGCAGTACACAATGCTTGTTTTAAAGTCACAAAGGCTCGCTGGCAAGCCTCCGTCCAGACTACCCGTCGGGGTTGTTTCTTAGAAGTAAGTTCAGTGAGGGGGCCACTATGGTGCCATACCCCTTCACGAAGCGACGGTAGTATCCAGTGAGGCCCAGGAAGGCTCGGACCTCAGTTTGAGTCTTGGGGGGCTCCCAGGCCATGATAGCCTCGATCTTCGCCTGGAGGGGCTGCACCGTCCCTCTGCCCACCAAGTGGCCTAGGTACACCACCGACCCCTGCCCGATCAGACTCTTGCTGGCCTTGAACGTCAAGCCAGCCTGTTGCAGGGCCTGGAGAACAGCTTGCAAGTGTTGCAAATGGTCCTCCCAGCTGCTACTGAAGACAGCAGTGTCATCCAGATAAGCAGCAGAAAAAGCTTCCATACCAGAAAGGACCTTGTTCACCAGCCGCTGAAAAGTGGCAGGGGCGTTCTTGAGCCCAAAGGGCATCACACAGAACTGGTAGTGACCCTGAGGCGTGGAGAAGGCTGCCCTTTCCTTTGCTCCATCAGTAAGGGAGATCTGCCAGTACCCTGAAGTAAGGTCAACGGTACTTAAATATTGGGCAGCTCCCAGCCGGTCAATGAGTTCATCCGCCCTGGGGATCGGATGGGCATCAGTCTTTGTTACTGAATTTAGTCCTCGGTAATCCACACAGAATCTTAATTCAGGTGTGGTGCCCGTTGGGGCAGCTTTTGGTACCAAAACCACCGGACTGGACCAAGGGCTATTGGAAGGTTCTATCACTCCCAGCTCCAGCATCTTAGCGACTTCACCCTTGATGCGGGCCTTCACCTTGTCCGACAGCCGGTAGATCTTAGACTTCACAGGTGGGCTGTCTCCTGTGTCCACATCATGGGTACACAGGTGGGTTCTACCCGGGACAAGGGAGAACAGTGAAGAAAATTGCTCCAGGATTTGGCGGCAACCTCTCTGCTGTTCAGGAGTCAGGGATGGTGAGAGAATCACTCCCTCCACCGACCCATCCTTCTCTTGAGACGAGAAAAGATCACTGAGAGACAGTGGAGAAAAGACTGGCTCCATAGTAATAAGGACATCTACAACAGCTCGGTAAGACGCTACAAATCGGCCATAAAACTAGCCAAGGCCACATTCTATGATAATAGAATAAAAAACGCGACCAATTCTGCTAATGAATCTTACCTGATAGTCAAGGAACTACTTAACATCCCTACAGCATCCGCTGCTCTCCCCCCTCCCCCGGATAGAAGCAAGGACCTAGCCATCTACTTCGATTCCAAAATCCTGCGGATACTGGACTCTCTCCCCTCTATCAGCCCGCTCATTCATGCTGATATTGACGCCTGCACTAACAGCCCGCGGCTGACCTCTTTCAGAGCAGTCTCCCTCGTTGAGGTCACCGCCACGCTGACCAAAATGAAAAGCAGATCCCCCCTGGACCCGGCCCCCGTCAGACTCTTAAAAACTGTGTCTCCCAGTATAGCCCCCACCATCAGGGATCTCATTAACACCTCTCTTTCCCATGGCACAGTGCCTCCCAACTGGAAGAGCGCTGTCGTCAAGGCCCTGCTGAAAAAGCCCCAATTGAACCCTGACGACATGGCCAATTACAGACCCATATCGCTCCTTCCCTGTATCAGCAAGATGGCTGAGAAATTAGTTAACGTGCAACTCTCCCAATTCCTTGAGGCTAACAAAATCTTGCGTCATTCTCAAACAGGATTCCGGCCGGGCCAGGGCACAGACACTGCCCTCCTCTCCGTCATCGAGGAGGCAAGATGCATCCTGGATTCAGGAGGATCAGTGGCAGTGATCCTCCTGGACCTCAGTGCCGCCTTTGATACGGTGGATCACCGTGTCCTTCTCCATCGCCTTGCCAGGGCAGGAATTGTGGGAACTGCACATGCATGGATCGAATCCTTCCTATCCGGTCGTTCATTTCAGGTGTGGGATGGCAACTCTCGCTCAGACCCCCTCCCTCTCTCATGTGGAGTGCCCCAGGGGTCCTCGCTTAGCCCCACCCTGTTTAATGTTTACATGGCCCCCTTGGAAGATGTTGTGACCCCTTACGGGATAAAAATAGTAAACTATGCTGACGACACCCAACTTGTCGTTTCCCTTTCTCACCTGGACAATCACCCAGAAAACTTACTGAATTGTCTGCAAGATATTCACACTTGGATGTGCGAATCTTCCCTGAAGCTGAACGGTGCAAAAACCGAAATCATGCTTCTGGGTAATAAATGGTCCTCCATCCCTCCATCAGTTTGGCCGGACGCCTTTGGCGATATCCCCACGCCTAATAAAGAAATCAAAACTCTAGGATTCTGGTTGGAGCAGGACCTTTCCATGAAGACCCAGGCAGCAAAGACCGCTGGTACATGCTTTGGCCTCCTGCGATCTATTCGCAAGATTCTCCCTCTCCTTCCACCTCTATCCAGGAAACTACTGGTTCAAGGGCTTATATTAGCTCGGCTTGACTATGGTAACGCCGCGTACCTTGGCGCTCCTGAATTCACCTTGGCCAAGCTCCAACGTGCACAAAACGCTGCGGCGAGGCTCATTTTGAACCTCCCCCCCAGAGCCTCGACCAAACCGGCCCTCAAAGCTCTGCACTGGCTTCCTGTGCGCCAGAGAGTAGAGTTTAAGGCCCTGTGCACCACGCATAAACTCATTA
The DNA here is from genome assembly GCF_964263255.1 of Lissotriton vulgaris. Lineage (NCBI taxonomy): Eukaryota > Metazoa > Chordata > Amphibia > Caudata > Salamandridae > Lissotriton > Lissotriton vulgaris. The sequence continues at coordinate 1,091,380,127 of NC_141698.1, forward strand.
ACGGGGCTGGCCCTGCCGCTCTTAAAGACATGGTCATCCCCTACAAAGCCCCCAGAAACCTTCGTTCTGATAGCGAACATCTGGCCATAGTTCCAAAATTTAAGAAGTCGCGCACCGGTGGCCGCCGCTTCTCGGTCAACGCCTCTTCAAAATGGAATGCACTTCCTCGCAATCTGCGTCTTGAACCCTGTCACGCCCTCTTCCGTAAAAAACTTAAAACCTTCCTCTTCCCCAAATAGTTCCCTGGTCTCCCTCTCCTGGTTCTCATAATGATATAGCGCGGGGATGCCTTCGGGTCACCAGGCGCTCTATAAATCATAAAATAAATAAATAAATAAATAAATCAGGGAGAGGTTCGCTTTCCTCTTCCTCTGCTCCATCGGTCACCATCATTAAGACAACCTCGGGCCTCTCATGGTGTGGTTTGAGGCGATTGGCATGAAGCACCCGGTGGGGCTGTCTCGGGGTCTTAAGGTCCACCAAGTAAGTGGCCTTACCCTTTTTCTCCAATACCTCAAAGGGGCCTGTCCAACGATCCTGGAGGACATTTAGCTCTCCAGGCTCCATCAACCACACTTTTTGTCCAGGCTCCAGTTCCACCGGGTGAGCATTGTGGTCATACCACTCCTTCATTACTGCTTGGCTGGCTTCCAAGTTGTCAGAAGCTTGCTTCCACAACTTGGCCATTTGGCTCCGGAAGGCCAGCATGTAGCTCACCACGTCCTGGGGAAGCTTCCTGGGAGTCTTTTCCCATCAGTCCTTCACCAGGCTGAGAGGACCCCGTACAGGGTGCCCATACAGAAGTTCGAAGGGGCTTAAGCCCACTCCCTTCTGTGGCACTTCCCTGTAGGAAAACAAGAGACAGGGGAGGAGGACGTCCCATTTCCTCCGCAGGCTCTCAGGCAGACTTCTTATCATGCCTGTCAAGGTTTTATTAAACCTTTCCACAAGACCATTGGTCTGTGGGTGATAAGGAGTGGTAAACCGATAGGTAACACCACACTCCTTCCACATAGCCCGCATATAAGCTGATAGGAAGTTGGTTCCCCTGTCGGACACAACCTCCTTGGGGAAACCCACTCGGGTGAAGATCCCCATCAGGGCCCTTGCCACTGCAGGTGCAGTAATGGTCCTCTGAGGAATTGCCTCTGGGTACCGTGTGGCATGATCCACTAGAACCAGGATGAACCTGTGACCAGATGAAGTTGGTGGATCCAATGGCCCTACAATGTCGATACCCACCCTTTCGAAGGGGGTGCTAACGACCGGGAGTGGTTCCAGGGGAGCCTTCAGCTTCACCCCTGTTTTCCCACTGGCTTGGCAAGACACACACGTCCGACAGTAGGTATCAGACGCCACTCTCATCCGAGGCCAGTAAAAGTGGGGGACAAGCCGGGCAAAGGTTTTGTCCTGTCCTAGGTGTCCCGCCAAGGGTATCTCATGAGCCAGTTCTAGTAGAAAGGCTCTAAAACATTGAGGGACCACCAAGGCCCTGGAGGAACCATGTCCGGGTGCCTTGGCCTCACTGTAGAGGAGTCCATCCTCCCAGTAAATCTGGTAGTTCCCCACAATGTTCCCTGCTGCCTGGGCTTTGGCCTGTTGCCGCAGCCCCTCAAGAGTAGGACACTCCTTTTGAGCTTTGCAGAATTCCTCCCTGGATGGACCTCCCTCCACATGCCACTCAGCAGGGATGGGTAGGTTCTCCAGGGAAGTAACAACCTCCTCCGTGGACTCCAGATCCACCTCCGCAGGTGGCCCATCTATCTCACGAGGTAGAGATGCTGAGGCAGGTTCCTCCTGCCTAATGTCCTTCTCCTCCCTGGCAGTGGGCTGGGCCATTGTTCCAGGCTCCAGCGTAAGCGAACTCCCCCTCCGGGTAGTCGCGGACCTTGTGCTCACACAGGCCCAGTCAGGTGTACCCAGCATCTCAGAATGAGTCCGGTATTCCACCTCCCTCCAAGCATTGTGCTCCATATCATTTCCTAACAGGCAATCAACAGGCACGGCAGGGCTTACGGCAACTCGAAGTGAACCTGCAACCCCTCCCCACTCAAAGGGTACCTCGGCCAAGGGATAGTGGCCCAATCTGCTGTCAGCCATCACAGCGGGATGGAGTACATTTGGGATGACCTGCTCCGGAGACACCAGATGACTCCTCACCATAGTCATACTGGCTCCTGTGTCTCTCAGAGCCTCCCCTCTATGGCCATTGATGGTGACCCACTGCTCATACTTGGTAGTATTTGAGGGCAATTGGGTCTTTGGCACCATCTCCTTATTCCCCAGGGACACTAAAGTGACACCCGCCCGCTCCCCTCCCTTATCCAAAGGCATCTCCTCCCCGAGCACTACACTAGTTATTCCCAGGGCTTTTCCTCCAGTGGGAGGGGGTGGTCTTTTTGGGCATTTCACGTCTCCTTTATAGTGTCCCACACCACCACACTCGAAGCAATGGACAACCCTTGGCTGCTGGCTTTGGCCAGGATTAGGATTGCGGGGTGGGTTAACCTTAGGGATGAATCCTCTGCCCCTTCCTTGTGAAGTATTTTGTGGACCTTTTGAGAACTCCCTTTTGTTATCTCCCCCCTCTTTCTTCTGGGGGGCGCCCTGTCCAGTCTTATGGGAATCCCCTCCAGTCCCCTTCGAGGACACCCGGGTACTAGCCCAGATGTCCGCCTCCTCAGCAAGCTTCCTGGGGCTGGTCAGCTTGCTGTCCACCAGGTGTTGTCGCAGCTCGGGAAAACATTTCTCAAGTAGGTGTTCCTTGAGTATGAGGTTATATAGACCTTCATAATCCCCTACCTCGCTGCCTTTCACCCAACCCTCCAAGGCTTTCTTCGCGTAATCTAAGAAATCCACCCAATTCTGTGTACTTAATTTTTGACTTCCCCTAAATTTTTGTCGGTATTTTTCGGGGGTTAGTCCAAACTTTTTCACCAGCGCCACTTTCATTGTAGGGTAGTGGGTTTGCTCATCCCGCTCCAGAGCCAACAAGGTATCCCTGCCAGCAGGTGGCATGTACTTATACAGCCCACCCCCCCAGTGGGTTTCCAAGATCCCATGGGCCCTTAAGGAGACCTCATAAGCGGCTAACCATTTGGCAATATCATCACCTGGGGTGTAGCTAGCAATGACATCCTTGGGTAAATAGGGTCTGGGTTCTCTGGTGTTCTCTTTGTTTTCGCTGCCACCATTGTTTGGATTAGGGGACCTTAATGTTAAGGCTTGAAGGTCTAGCTCCTTTATTGTTCGTTCGTGGGCCAACCTCCTGTCCTCCTGCTCCATTTCTAATCTAGCTAACTCCAATTTCAGTCTCCTCTCTTCCCTCCTGTCTTCCAGCTCGGCGTCAGTAAAGCTCCTCACTGAGACACTGCTGCCCTCCCTTGAAAGTGTCCTGGGACCTGTCAGCAGATTCCCCCCTTCAGTTTGGTACAGCATCCCTGTCCCAAGGATAGTGTCTCTATCACTCTCTTCTGTGTCCCGTTCCTCCTCTGTATGAGCTTCCACCCATGCCCTCAAGCTTGTCTGTAACTCGCTTTTCTTGGCACCTTTTTTGAAGAACACCCCCTGTCGTTGACACCACTCTTTAAGTTGGGCCACAGTGTAGGTCTCTATCTCTTCAAGGTTTAATTCCATTTTTCAAATATGGTATCAAATGGGCACTCAGGAGAGAACTAAGAAGCGTAATCTGAGGCTAACCTCCGCCCACCACCAGGAGTAAATTTGGAAAATCAAAATATAAATTTGGGAGACCGCTTGGAGAAAACTCCAGGTGTAGGTTTATGGTGCACCCTGAATTACTGCAAGGTATACGCAAGCACAAGTAGTATCCCACCGCTGAAACACCAATATGTTAGACCTAGGGATTTCCTAGCCAACACATGGGTAGTATGGCACAGAGGGGAAGACTAATTCCAAAGGCTAAATGTGTAAGCTTGCGTAAAACCCCTCAGGAACTCAGCGCCCATCCATTCAAAAAATGACACTACACCTTGTTAGGAAAATAAGGTTCGTACTTTATAAAAATAGACTCTGTTCTCTTTGGTTTGATAGCTCTCTTATTACATTAGTACATCGCCTTTTCAAATGAATGCAGTTTTTATCACTTCTTACATTTCATTACATATCACGTTTCAGTATCAGTTTACATGACCCTCCTTTTTCTTCTTAGAGAAATCAATACAATTCAGTTGCTTACAGAAAGATTATTGAGTTAGAAGATTCCCAAGAAGGAACCAGAGTATACTTCACCCCCTTTGCTTCAGGTTCAGATCACTTTTAACATTCACTGTACACAATACTTCACAAGGGTTGGCACGGCTGTTTCACTAGGAAAGAATAGGCACATTAACATCACATTTCACTTTGGCCCCAGTAACATCACCCCTGCTGACATACATGCAGCTTAGTAGGTTCTGCTTACACTGTTACCTCAGGCTGTGGGACGGTAACTACACTCTCCCCTATGATAGAGATTGTGCCTATCTCCCCACAACTCCTTGATTTCTAACCCACAGCCCCCCACTAGTTCCACTCTATCCTCTCACTCTCCTCGTGTTTATAAGGCTTGGTCCTTTACTGGCTTACTCGTATTGTGAAAGTCAAGTTCAGGGAAATACTCTGGCCGGCTTCTAGTTCATACGGGAATCGCCCGTCACCCTTTCAAGCACCGCTCCTCCAAGAACTGATTCCACCCTTCTCCCCAGCAATGCCCCAGCTTACTTTTGACACTGCCGGAGTTCGTCGGCCTGTGTGAAACAGTCTCGGGAACCGCCTCACCTCAGGGGTCAGGGGGCCGGCATGCGACGCTTCTCCACAGCGACCGGGTCAAGGGCGGGACGTCCACCGACGGTGTTGACAGAGCGTGTCACAACTCCTCCCGATCTCCTCACCAGTGCGAGCGCTGTACCTCCCTCTGCGTAGGACCGCCTTTACCGATGACGCTCGGCTCTCCTTCAGAAGCTCTTCCTCGGCCCCGCCTTCGCTGGCGTTGGTCCGTCTTCCACCACTACAGAACCGCGGAAGTGCCGGCCCTCAGATGCACCAATGCCGCTTCAGGTGATTCCGAGTGGGACGGATGATCCCTTCCTCGACCGCTGCCACCGGCTACTCTACCTTTTACACGGTAAGTGTGCCTCGCCTGTTGTGAAGTCAGTCACAGCGGTTGTAATTTCAGCTCCTCTTCCTTCTTCACGATAATGCCTTTTCGAGAGGGGTAATTAAGATGAATGTTGACAGGAGTGACCCAGGGGTGTATGAACCCCCGCTAAGATCAAAGTACACCAAGGGGATTTCCGGTGCCTTTGAGGTGAAAGTCCAGGTGCGAAGATGATACTCAGACTCAGTGGGGTTTGGTCGGATCCAAGGGGGTCACATCCAAGTAGGACACAGTCGGCCACAGGACAATTGCGCCCCTACTGGTGCAAAGCTCTCCTCTGTAATTCGCCTCTCTCCACACTGGTCACTGCTACCTCTCTGGTCACAGGCTTACACAAAATGGCCACCTGAGTACTGGCCTTTTATAGGCTGACCCCAGTCCACTGGAACCTGCCAGTTGGTTCCAGAACCTTCCTCAGGCAACTCAATGGGTCAGCTTGGTTGTGATGACCGTTATGACAGTTGGTGGACTCCATTTTAGGTTTCTTGGATCTCACTAAATTTTCATGTGGATGACTAGGCCTCAAGGGTAAAGCAAAACGTCCTACTCAAGGAACACCTAGCCCCACAGTCAATGCTGACAACCAAAAATCTGGGTGGACATAAAAAAAAAGAATAATAACACTCAGAGGCCAAAGGGGACAAAATAAATCATAGTTGTGAGAGGACCCTCGGAAGCAGACAGGTCTAACACGCGTCCCCCCAGCTGAAAGTGGGGAGAACTACCCAATCCCTTGGGAGTTCTCATCACTAAGGCGGAAATACCTAGAGAGACTGTCTGCGTTGGCGTGGTTCTCTCCAGGCCGATGTTCCACCCGGAAGTCCATTCCCTGTAGGGAGATGGACCACCTCAACAACTTGGGATTCTCCCCCTTCATTTGCATGAGCCAATGAAGGGGCCGGTGGTCGGTCTGAACCAGGAAGTGCGAGCCAAATAGGTATGGACGCAACTTCTTCAGAGCCCAAACCACCGCAAAGGCTTCCCGCTCTATAGTACTCCACCTCTGTTCCCTGGGGAGTAGTCTCCTGGATAGGAAGACCACGGGTTGATCCAAGCCCTCATCATTCAGTTGCGATAACACTGCCCCAATGCCATGTTCTGATGCATCTGTTTGGACAATGAACTCTCTTGAAAAATCAGGGGCCCAGAGTATTGGAGCAGTACACAATGCTTGTTTTAAAGTCACAAAGGCTCGCTGGCAAGCCTCCGTCCAGACTACCTGTCGGGGTTGTTTCTTAGAAGTAAGTTCAGTGAGGGGGCCACTATGGTGCCATACCCCTTCACGAAGCGACGGTAGTATCCAGTGAGGCCCAGGAAGGCTCGGACCTCAGTTTGAGTCTTGGGGGGCTCCCAGGCCATGATAGCCTCGATCTTCGCCTGGAAGGGCTGCACCGTCCCTCTGCCCACCAAGTGGCCTAGGTACACCACCGACCCCTGCCCGATCTGACTCTTGCTGGCCTTGAACGTCAAGCCAGCCTGTTGCAGGGCCTGGAGAACAGCTTGCAAGTGTTGCAAATGGTCCTCCCAGCTGCTACTGAAGACAGCAGTGTCATCCAGATAAGCAGCAGAAAAAGCTTCCATACCAGAAAGGACCTTGTTCACCAGCCGCTGAAAAGTGGCAGGGGCGTTCTTGAGCCCAAAGGGCATCACACAGAACTGGTAGTGACCCTGAGGCGTGGAGAAGGCTGCCCTTTCCTTTGCTCCATCAGTAAGGGAGATCTGCCAGTACCCTGAAGTAAGGTCAACGGTACTTAAATATTGGGCAGCTCCCAGCCGGTCAATGAGTTCATCCGCCCTGGGGATCGGATGGGCATCAGTCTTTGTTACTGAATTTAGTCCTCGGTAATCCACACAGAATCTTAATTCAGGTGTGGTGCCCGTTGGGGCAGCTTTTGGTACCAAAACCACCGGACTGGACCAAGGGCTATTGGAAGGTTCTATCACTCCCAGCTCCAGCATCTTAGCAACTTCACCCTTGATGCGGGCCTTCACCTTGTCCGACAGCCGGTAGATCTTAGACTTCACAGGTGGGCTGTCTCCTGTGTCCACATCATGGGTACACAGGTGGGTTCTACCCGGGACAAGGGAGAACAGTGAAGAAAATTGCTCCAGGATTTGGCGGCAACCTCTCTGCTGTTCAGGAGTCAGGGATGGTGAGAGAATCACTCCCTCCACCGACCCAACCTTCTCTTGAGACGAGAAAAGATCACTGAGAGACAGTGGAGAAAAGACTGGCTCCATAGTAATAAGGACATCTACAACAGCTCGGTAAGACGCTACAAATCGGCCATAAAACTAGCCAAGGCCACATTCTATGATAATAGAATAAAAAACGCGACCAATTCTGCTAAAGAATCTTACCTGATAGTCAAGGAACTACTTAACATCCCTACAGCATCCGCTGCTCTCCCCCCTCCCCCGGATAGAAGCAAGGACCTAGCCATCTACTTCGATTCCAAAATCCTGCGGATACTGGACTCTCTCCCCTCTATCAGCCCGCTCATTCATGCTGATATTGACGCCTGCACTAACAGCCCGCGGCTGACCTCTTTCAGAGCAGTCTCCCTCGTTGAGGTCACCGCCACGCTGACCAAAATGAAAAGCGGATCCCCCCTGGACCCGGCCCCCGTCAGACTCTTAAAAACTGTGTCTCCCAGTATAGCCCCCACCATCAGGGATCTCATTAACACCTCTCTTTCCCATGGCACAGTGCCTCCCAACTGGAAGAGCGCTGTCGTCAAGGCCCTGCTGAAAAAGCCCCAATTGAACCCTGACGACATGGCCAATTACAGACCCATATCGCTCCTTCCCTGTATCAGCAAGATGGCTGAGAAATTAGTTAACGTGCAACTCTCCCAATTCCTTGAGGCTAACAAAATCTTGCGTCATTCTCAAACAGGATTCCGGCCGGGCCAGGGCACAGACACTGCCCTCCTCTCATCGAGGAGGCAAGATGCATCCTGGATTCAGGAGGATCAGTGGCAGTGATCCTCCTGGACCTCAGTGCCGCCTTTGATACGGTGGATCACCGTGTCCTTCCCCATCGCCTTGCCAGGGCAGGAATTGTGGGAACTGCACATGCATGGATCGAATCCTTCCTATCCGGTCGTTCATTTCAGGTGTGGGATGGCAACTCTCGCTCAGACCCCCTCCCTCTCTCATGTGGAGTGCCCCAGGGGTCCTCGCTTAGCCCCACCCTGTTTAATGTTTACATGGCCCCCTTGGAAGATGTTGTGACCCCTTACGGGATAAAAATAGTAAACTATGCTGACGACACCCAACTTGTCGTTTCCCTTTCTCACCTGGACAATCACCCAGAAAACTTACTGAATTGTCTGCAAGATATTCACACTTGGATGTGCGAATCTTCCCTGAAGCTGAACGGTGCAAAAACCGAAATCATGCTTCTGGGTAATAAATGGTCCTCCATCCCTCCATCAGTTTGGCCGGACGCCTTTGGCGATATCCCCACGCCTAATAAAGAAATCAAAACTCTTGGATTCTGGTTGGAGCAGGACCTTTCCATGAAGACCCAGGCAGCAAAGACCGCTGGTACATGCTTTGGCCTCCTGCGATCTATTCGCAAGATTCTCCCTCTCCTTCCACCTCTATCCAGGAAACTACTGGTTCAAGGGCTTATATTAGCTCGGCTTGACTATGGTAACGCCGCGTACCTTGGCGCTCCTGAATTCACCTTGGCCAAGCTCCAACGTGCACAAAACGCTGCGGCGAGGCTCATTTTGAACCTCCCCCCCAGAGCCTCGACCAAACCGGCCCTCAAAGCTCTGCACTGGCTTCCTGTGCGCCAGAGAGTAGAGTTTAAGGCCCTGTGCACCACGCATAAACTCATTAACGGGGCTGGCCCTGCCGCTCTTAAAGACATGGTCATCCCCTACAAAGCCCCCAGAAACCTTCGTTCTGATAGCGAACATCTGGCCATAGTTCCAAAATTTAAGAAGTCGCGCACCGGTGGCCGCCGCTTCTCGGTCAACGCCTCTTCAAAATGGAATGCACTTCCTCGCAATCTGCGTCTTGAACCCTGTCACGCCCTCTTCCGTAAAAAACTTAAAACCTTCCTCTTCCCCAAATAGTTCCCTGGTCTCCCTCTCCTGGTTCTCATAATGATATAGCGCGGGGATGCCTTCGGGTCACCAGGCGCTCTATAAATCATAAAATAAATAAATAAATAAATAAATCAGGGAGAGGTTCGCTTTCCTCTTCCTCTGCTCCATCGGTCACCATCATTAAGACAACCTCGGGCCTCTCATGGTGTGGTTTGAGGCGATTGGCATGAAGCACCCGGTGGGGCTGTCTCGGGGTCTTAAGGTCCACCAAGTAAGTGGCCTTACCCTTTTTCTCCAATACCTCAAAGGGGCCTGTCCAACGATCCTGGAGGACATTTAGCTCTCCAGGCTCCATCAACCACACTTTTTGTCCAGGCTCCAGTTCCACCGGGTGAGCATTGTGGTCATACCACTCCTTCATTACTGCTTGGCTGGCTTCCAAGTTGTCAGAAGCTTGCTTCCACAACTTGGCCATTTGGCTCCGGAAGGCCAGCATGTAGCTCACCACGTCCTGGGGAAGCTTCCTGGGAGTCTTTTCCCATCAGTCCTTCACCAGGCTGAGAGGACCCCGTACAGGGTGCCCATACAGAAGTTCGAAGGGGCTTAAGCCCACTCCCTTCTGTGGCACTTCCCTGTAGGAAAACAAGAGACAGGGGAGGAGGACGTCCCATTTCCTCCGCAGGCTCTCAGGCAGACTTCTTATCATGCCTTTCAAGGTTTTATTAAACCTTTCCACAAGACCATTGGTCTGTGGGTGATAAGGAGTGGTAAACCGATAGGTAACACCACACTCCTTCCACATAGCCCGCATATAAGCTGATAGGAAGTTGGTCCCCCTGTCGGACACAACCTCCTTGGGGAAACCCACTCGGGTGAAGATCCCCATCAGGGCCCTTGCCACTGCAGGTGCAGTAATGGTCCTCAGAGGAATTGCCTCTGGGTACCGTGTTGCATGATCCACTAGAACCAGGATGAACCTGTGACCAGATGAAGTTGGTGGATCCAATGGCCCTACAATGTCGATACCCACCCTTTCGAAGGGGGTGCTAACGACCGGGAGTGGTTCCAGGGGAGCCTTCAGCTTCACCCCTGTTTTCCCACTGGCTTGGCAAGACACACACGTCCGACAGTAGGTATCAGACGCCACTCTCATCCGAGGCCAGTAAAAGTGGGGGACAAGCCGGGCAAAGGTCTTGTCCTGTCCTAGGTGTCCCGCCAAGGGTATCTCATGAGCCAGTTCTAGTAGAAAGGCTCTAAAACATTGAGGGACCACCAAGGCCCTGGAGGAACCATGTCCGGGTGCCTTGGCCTCACTGTAGAGGAGTCCATCCTCCCAGTAAATCTGGTAGTTCCCCACAATGTTCCCTGCTGCCTGGGCTTTGGCCTGTTGCCGCAGCCCCTCAAGAGTAGGACACTCCTTTTGAGCTTTGCAGAATTCCTCCCTGGATGGACCTCCCTCCACATGCCACTCAGCAGGGATGGGTAGGTTCTCCAGGGAAGTAACAACCTCCTCCGTGGACTCCAGATCCACCTCCGCAGGTGGCCCATCTATCTCACGAGGTAGAGATGCTGAGGCAGGTTCCTCCTGCCTACTGTCCTTCTCCTCCCTGGCAGTGGGCTGGGCCATTGTTCCAGGCTCCAGCGTAAGCGAACTCCCCCTCCGGGTAGTCGCGGACCTTGTGCTCACACAGGCCCAGTCAGGTGTACCCAGCATCTCAGAATGAGTCCGGTATTCCACCTCCCTCCAAGCATTGTGCTCCATATCATTTCCTAACAGGCAATCAACAGGCACGGCAGGGCTTACGGCAACTCGAAGTGAACCTGCAACCCCTCCCCACTCAAAGGGTACCTCGGCCAAGGGATAGTGGCCCAATCTGCTGTCAGCCATCACAGCGGGATGGAGTACATTTGGGATGACCTGCTCCGGAGACACCAGATGACTCCTCACCATAGTCATACTGGCTCCTGTGTCTCTCAGAGCCTCCCCTCTATGGCCATTGATGGTGACCCACTGCTCATACTTGGTAGTATTTGAGGGCAATTGGGTCTTTGGCACCATCTCCTTATTCCCCAGGGACACTAAAGTGACACCCGCCCGCTCCCCTCCCTTATCCAAAGGCATCTCCTCCCCGAGCACTACACTAGTTATTCCCAGGGCTTTTCCTCCAGTGGGAGGGGGTGGTCTTTTTGGGCATTTCACGTCTCCTTTATAGTGTCCCACACCACCACACTCGAAGCAATGGACAACCCTTGGCTGCTGGCTTTGGCCAGGATTAGGATTGCGGGGTGGGTTAACCTTAGGGATGAATCCTCTGCCCCTTCCTTGTGAAGTATTTTGTGGACCTTTTGAGAACTCCCTTTTGTTATCTCCCCCCTCTTTCTTCTGGGGGGCGCCCTGTCCAGTCTTATGGGAATCCCCTCCAGTCCCCTTCGAGGACACCCGGGTACTAGCCCAGATGTCCGCCTCCTCAGCAAGCTTCCTGGGGCTGGTCAGCTTGCTGTCCACCAGGTGTTGTCGCAGCTCGGGAAAACATTTCTCAAGTAGGTGTTCCTTGAGTATGAGGTTATATAGACCTTCATAATCCCCTACCTCGCTGCCTTTCACCCAACCCTCCAAGGCTTTCTTCGCGTAATCTAAGAAATCCACCCAATTCTGTGTACTTAATTTTTGACTTCCCCTAAATTTTTGTCGGTATTTTTCGGGGGTTAGTCCAAACTTTTTCACCAGCGCCACTTTCATTGTAGGGTAGTGGGTTTGCTCATCCCGCTCCAGAGCCAACAAGGTATCCCTGCCAGCAGGTGGCATGTACTTATACAGCCCACCCCCCCAGTGGGTTTCCAAGATCCCATGGGCCCTTAAGGAGACCTCATAAGCGGCTAACCATTTGGCAATATCATCACCTGGGGTGTAGCTAGCAATGACATCCTTGGGTAAATAGGGTCTGGGTTTTCTGGTGTTCTCTTTGTTTTCGCTGCCACCATTGTTTGGATTAGGGGACCTTAATGTTAAGGCTTGAAGGTCTAGCTCCTTTATTGTTCGTTCGTGGGCCAACCTCCTGTCCTCCCGCTCCATTTCTAATCTAGCTAACTCCAATTTCAGTCTCCTCTCTTCCCTCCTGTCTTCCAGCTCGGCGTCAGTAAAGCTCCTCACTGAGACACTGCTGCCCTCCCTTGAAAGTGTCCTGGGACCTGTCAGCAGATTCCCCCCTTCAGTTTGGTACAGCATCCCTGTCCCAAGGACAGTGTCTCTATCACTCTCTTCTGTGTCCCGTTCCTCCTCTGTATGAGCTTCCACCCATGCCCTCAAGCTTGTCTGTAACTCGCTTTTCTTGGCACCTTTTTTGAAGAACACCCCCTGTCGTTGACACCACTCTTTAAGTTGGGCCACAGTGTAGGTCTCTATCTCTTCAAGGTTTAAATCCATTTTTCAAATATGGTATCAAATGGGCACTCAGGAGAGAACTAAGAAGCGTAATCTGAGGCTAACCTCCACCCACCACCAGGAGTAAATTTGGAAAATCAAAATATAAATTTGGGAGACCGCTTGGAGAAAACTCCAGGTGTAGGTTTATGGTGCACCCTGAATTACTGCAAGGTATACGCAAGCACAAGTAGTATCCCACCGCTGAAACACCAATATGTTAGACCTAGGGATTTCCTAGCCAACACATGGGTAGTATGGCACAGAGGGGAAGACTAATTCCAAAGGCTAAATGTGTAAGCTTGCGTAAAACCCCTCAGGAACTCAGCGCCCATCCATTCCAAAAATGACACTACACCTTGTTAGGAAAATAAGGTTCGTACTTTATAAAAATAGACTCTGTTCTCTTTGGTTTGATAGCTCTCTTATTACATTAGTACATCGCCTTTTCAAATGAATGCAGTTTTTATCACTTCTTACATTTCATTACATATCACGTTTCAGTATCAGTTTACATGACCCTCCTTTTTCTTCTTAGAGAAATCAATACAATTCAGTTGCTTACAGAAAGATTATTGAGTTAGAAGATTCCCAAGAAGGAACCAGAGTATACTTCACCCCCTTTGCTTCAGGTTCAGATCACTTTTAACATTCACTGTACACAATACTTCACAAGGGTTGGCACGGCTGTTTCACTAGGAAAGAATAGGCACATTAACATCACATTTCACTTTGGCCCCAGTAACATCACCCCTGCTGACATACATGCAGCTTAGTAGGTTCTGCTTACACTGTTACCTCAGGCTGTGGGACGGTAACTACACTCTCCCCTATGATAGAGATTGTGCCTATCTCCCCACAACTCCTTGATTTCTAACCCACAGCCCCCCACTAGTTCCACTCTATCCTCTCACTCTCCTCGTGTTTATAAGGCTTGGTCCTTTACTGGCTTACTCGTATTGTGAAAGTCAAGTTCAGGGAAATACTCTGGCCGGCTTCTAGTTCATACGGGAATCGCCCGTCACCCTTTCAAGCACCGCTCCTCCAAGAACTGATTCCACCCTTCTCCCCAGCAATGCCCCAGCTTACTTTTGACACTGCCGGAGTTCGTCGGCCTGTGCGAAACAGTCTCGGGAACCGCCTCACCTCAGGGGTCAGGGGGCCGGCATGCGACGCTTCTCCACAGCGACCGGGTCAAGGGCGGGACGTCCACCGACGGTGTTGACAGAGCGCGTCACAACTCCTCCCGATCTCCTCACCAGTGCGAGCGCTGTACCTCCCTCTGCGTAGGACCGCCTTCACCGATGACGCTCGGCTCTCCTTCAGAAGCTCTTCCTCGGCCCCGCCTTCGCTGGCGTTGGTCAGTCTTCCACCACTACAGAACCGCGGAAGTGCCGGCCCTCAGATGCACCAATGCCGCTTCAGGTGATTCCGAGTGGGACGGATGATCCCTTCCTCGACCGCTGCCACCGGCTACTCTACCTTTTACACGGTAAGTGTGCCTCGCCTGTTGTGAAGTCAGTCACAGCGGTTGTAATTTCAGCTCCTCTTCCTTCTTCACGATAATGCCTTTTCGAGAGGGGTAATTAAGATGAATGTTGACAGGAGTGACCCAGGGGTGTATGAACCCCCGCTAAGATCAAAGTACACCAAGGGGATTTCCGGTGCCTTTGAGGTGAAAGTCCAGGTGCGAAGATGATACTCAGACTCAGTGGGGTTTGGTCGGATCCAAGGGGGTCACATCCAAGTAGGACACAGTCGGCCACAGGACAATTGCGCCCCTACTGGTGCAAAGCTCTCCTCTGTAATTCGCCTCTCTCCACACTGGTCACTGCTACCTCTCTGGTCACAGGCTTACACAAAATGGCCACCTGAGTACTGGCCTTTTATAGGCTGACCCCAGTCCACTGGAACCTGCCAGTTGGTTCCAGAACCTTCCTCAGGCAACTCAATGGGTCAGCTTGGTTGTGATGACCGTTATGACAGTTGGTGGACTCCATTTTAGGTTTCTTGGATCTCACTAAATTTTCATGTGGATGACTAGGCCTCAAGGGTAAGGCAAAACGTCCTACTCATGGAACACCTAGCCCCACAGTCAATGCTGACAACCAAAAATCTGGGTGGAAATAAAAAAAAGAATAATAACACTCAGAGGCCAAAGGGGACAAAATAAATCATAGTTGTGAGAGGACCCTCAGAAGCAGACAGGTCTAACAACCACCAATACAGGGAGCAAGCTGGTTGCATCTGAAATTCAGGTGAGTTGTGAAGGCTGTTCATGACCTGGTAACTCAATGCCTCGAAGGTGTAGTTGTTTACTTCTTGGTGGATCTCCGATGTTGAATGTCCGGGTAGTGTGGAGAGAGAAGATGTCTGCTGCCGCTGTCTGCTCAAGGCTTGTGGGAAACTCGCAGATGTATGTTGTGCTCTTTCACCCATTACTACAACTCTAATGCCAGGCAGTGGAGAAAAGTGGAAAAGGTGCTCTCTTGTTTTATAAAGTACAGGAAAGCACTTGTGTTGTCCGAATGTGTCATCATCAACCTGGATCTCGCCATTTGTAAAAATGCTTTGTTTGTTTAAAAGACTTTTTGGCTAGTGCCCAAGAAAATGGCCGCCTCAGACCAGAACTCCACCATGGTAGAAACGCTCCCAAGCACAAATGTAACAGTTTCTACTGAACTGAAGACCAAGTATTGCAGATCCAAATGTCAAAACACCTCGGCGATAAAATGTCACCACGGGGAACAGAGCATAGTGGGTGGATGAGTGATTGAACCCAATCCCAATCTCCAGCACTCTCCAAAATGGCCGCATGCTCCCACTCGTCAGACAGAAGTACTGTACCATGAACTGCAGGCACAGAACACATGGGGGGGATGCAAGGGTCTGCGCTGTGCTGGACTTGCGTCGCTGGATACTCTCTGCAACCACCGAAGGGAAGAAAGGGAAAGCCAACTTGATTTTCGCCACACATGACCTTCTGAAAACGATATTCAGCGCCTTACCTGTAGGCTGTACTCAAGCGTGGCCCCTTTCTCCCTTTCTTGGGCCACCTTCCGCAACAGGGTGGGTGACACTGGGAGTTGATGTGACTCCTCTCCACCGCATGACTGGTGACGCCAGCAGATGCGACCGCTAATACAGTTCCTCGCAACTGCGATAATCACAAAGAGCACACTAAAGAAAGCACTGACCCTTACGCTACATGGGTTTTTATGTCACTCCTGTCCATTGTATGGCAGAAGACACCAGCTGATACCTGCAGATATCTGCTGATATCCAGTGTGTGCCAGCGGTTACCAGCCAAAAGTGATACCAGCTCATTCTACTATTATCTGCGGATGCGACCTCTCCCCACAACATACTGGTTGGCCCTCACTGGTTCCCTGCTACCCTGCTGATACCACTTATAGTGCCTAAGGCATCAGGTAGGAGAGGCTTCCTTGGGGGATTCAAGCTTGATATCCTAGTCATAAGATCTCAGTACGGACCCACTCACCAACAACGATTTCAACATTTCATTTCACCGCTCAAGGGACCAGATTCTGGTCTCTCTCAAGGAACAGATCCAACTATGTTAGTCCTACCAGCTGTAATAGCAATACCTGGGATACAAGCACCTCTGCTGGGTTCTGTTATGTCTCAGGGTGACTCCTCAAATTTACTACCTCTCTTTTGTATATCATGCTAGGTGCCTTGGACATCCTCAGAACCCCTTTCATTGGGCCCTGGGGAATGCCAAGGTTACTGGTCCCAACATTGGGAGTTGAGGCCTTTTACTGCCGATGTCTCAGGCCCGACCTACTACGGATCCCAAGCAACTGGGCCAAGTACCCCTTCTGCAATTGACTCTCGGTGGTAGGCGTGAACAGAAAATCAAAGGCTCCCTCAGGGGGAGGTGTGGATACAGATTAGTGAACATGGCTCATACAAACACACTGAAGCAATACATCAATGTCCATCCAAATACTTACTTTTATAACCAAAAGAAGTATTTTATTTCTAACTCTACTCATTCAAAGGAAGAATACAGCATTCACAGACAATAACACATTTCTCCATTGAGGTTGAGCTTTTAGTGTCTCAAAGGTAAGTCCCTGTCCCACCTATTCCTCACAATGTGATTGGGTTATTTCCCATTCACTGGTGGATACATCCAAGGAATGCTCACTAGCAGGCCTTATCTCAAGAGTTGACTATGTCTCTTCTAAATATAGTAAAACATGTCTTAGTGCTGCAGCGCTTTAAGCAGCGAGTCCACCAGGGCCCAAAGGCACGTAATAAGTCCTACCTGCTCCAGTAGGAGGAAGCACGCAGTGTCATGGAGGGTGCTTCGTCCACCGGTACTCTAAACAGCTCAGCGCCTGCTCAGGTGAGTTGGCTGCACTCAGACGTAGCAGCAGCAGCACTGGGCAGGTGCAGGCTCTCTCCTTAGTAGTGATCTGCCAGCAATCAGAGGTGTTTCCACTCTCCTCCTGCAGGGTAAGGTTCCACGCTTCGAAAGGGGAGGTTCTGATGCTTCTGATCTCATTGAGGTGGTGATGCTCCCACGGTGTTCTCCCTCCGTCCATCGGGTGTAATCAGCTGGAGTTCTCTTTGCCCTGTTACTTATGGGTCACCACTGCTCACAGTTCATGGCACAATTATTCCTGGCAGGCCCTCCTGGCATTTGGCATTGCTGCTCTACTGCCATGCAAGGCTTCAGCCCTTGCCACATGGTAGTCCTTATGACGACAGCACATCCTGGTATACAAGGTCACAAGTACGGTGTCATGCAGACTTCAGTCCTGATCCTAAGGCAGTGTTTTCCACAGCGGCCCCTCATGACTCACAGGGTCACCGCAGTTTTGCAGCACAGGCTTCCGTCCTTACTATACAGCAGTCTTTTTACACAGCTATCTTCACGGCGGCCCTCTCCTGCCATATGGAGGTCGCATACTCAGTCCTGCACATGGGCAAGGACTCGATCAGTGCAGCAGCTGTCTCCTCACACCTCGCTACTCACTGAACCTCGCTCCCTCCAAAGCTCTGGTCTTAGCAAACAGGGAGGCGCTGGTGTGCCAAGCTCCAGAGCAGGTGTCTTGGTTTCCCTGGGTAATGTCTCTTCACCCAGCAGGGAGACTAGCAGACCTTGGTCACCTGTCCTGGTAACGGGCACAAGCCTTGCAGAGCTTCCCTTTCTCACACAGCCCGTCTGGCTGCTTGACAGATTTTAGGGTCTCAACCTCCTCTTCCTATACTCCATTTCCAGACACCAAATTCCTTGTGCTCTATCACTGAATCAGTGAGCATCCTTTTAAAGTGTACAGGGGGATTCTCCTTCTCCCTTCTTCCAGTGTGTCCCACCCAACTCACAGGTCCACTGCAATACATAAATCTGTCTGGGGGGATTCTTCTAATCCTCTTCACTAGACAGGCTTGGGCCTCCCAAAATTGAACGTAGGCCCTCCATGTGGTATACCATTGCAGGCACACTTGCATTCAGTGTAAGGGCACAGCACACATCTAGCACACACTCTATTCTCTACTGTTAGCTTCATGTATTGTGCCCCCACAGATACTCATACATTCAGCACACACATTGGCTCTGCGCACTGTTCAGTGCTGTGGCCTTTCTGTGTTGTACCATGGTGTGCTACTGGCAAACACACACTGCCAGTACATACAATCATCATGCATGCACTATACAAAGTGCATTGTACTTCTCTCAATACATACACCCAGCAAATGCTTTCACTTTGCACGCACTGCGCAAAACAAAATCTCTTCTGCAATATATATCATCCTAGACTCCTCCCTCTCGATGACCAGACAAGTCAACGCTGTCTCATCCTCCTGCTTCAACGTACTTCGTATGCTCAAGAAAATCTTCCGTTGGATCCCCACCGAAACAAGAAAGACGGTCACCCACGCACTGGTCACTAGCCGACTGGACTATGGAAACACCCTCTACGCCGGAACCACAGCCAAATTACAGAAAAAACTCCAACGCATACAAAAGGCATCAGCCAGACTCATACTAGACATCCCTCGCGAAGCTCACATTACCGGCCACCTGAAAGACCTCCACTGGCTGAGAATAACGTTCCGTCTCCTCACCCACGCACACAAAGCCCTCTACAAAATAGGACCCGAATGCCTCAACACGCGACTGTCCTTCTACACACCCACCCGCCAACTAAGATCCTCCAATCAAGCTCGCGCCGCAGTTCCGCGCATCCACAAATCCATCATGGGAGGAAGATCCTTCTCCTACCTGGCGGCTAAGACCTGGAATTCTCTCCCCACTCACCTTCGCCTCACACAGAACCACGTTTCATTCAGAAAGGAACTTAAAACCTGGCTATTCGACAAATAATACAACCCCTCCCCCAAGCGCCTTGAGACCCTCTGGGTGAGTAGTGCGCTATACAAATTCCTGAACTTGAACTTGAACAGGTATACATACAATCAGGGCATGCACTCACCATGCATGTGTTACATGCACTGCCCTATCCATGCATTGCACCCTTCTCCGGCACACACAACCAGCCAAATTCACCACTCCTGCACTGCGCAGCACTTGGCATCTGACTGATGTAGACCAAGGGTGAATTAGGCATACTGCAGCAGCACTTTTTAAAAGGTGAGTGAACCTGTGGGCTGCACTCAGTGACACATGGTAAAAGGCACTGTTCACTACTAGTGATCACTACACGGTATGGTGCCACTACTGCACCACTGCGCTTGTGCTACTTAACTCCTAGTGAAGGCAGCAGTCTTCATCCATTATGAGGGTAGTGCTTTGGGTGCCCCTCCTAGTCCAATGAGACCTGAATCCACGAGACAGGCCTATGTCATGGCACACACACATGATCCATGTTTGCCAATGACAACAAAAAGAAACATTAGGGATCCAGACATGTAAAATGTAAATGTATAGGCATTTATATAGCGCACTACTTACCCGTAGGGTCCCAAGGCGCTTCGACCGCTGCGAAACCCTTCCTGGCTTCCCTGAGAGATGGTCCCTTAATGGGTATCTCCAGGGTGAGACCAGGCATCCCCGGCGGTCTTGTGGGGCCGTTAGTGAAGATGAGGCAAGCTAATGCCCAGAGTTGCCGAGTGTGATCGCTGATCAGAGTGGGCACCGAGGCGAGAGAATTATCGAGTCCGCTGACCCTGGTCCAGAAACCTGCCGCGCCGGGAATCGAACCCTGGTCCCGGGCCGTCCTCTGCTCTCGGGTCTGCCGCCTCTAACCAGTGAGCCACACTACACAGTACAGTTGGCCACTCAGGCAGGGTACACACCCTTTACCATGCAGAGGACCTTTCCACCCAAACAACAAGGCCTTAGTTATTCTATTATCCAAACTTTGGGACTGACTCCCACTGTTGATCAGCACCATTTATAATCAGCTGGCCTTCTGTAAGTGGACAATGTTTGCTTTTCCAGCTATAAAACTACCTTCCAAGCTGTGTCCCTTCCTCACCTCTGGACTCTGCACCAAGAGACCCCATCAGTGGTGGGCCATGTGGTATAAAATACTTATATTAAATAAAAATAAAGCATTACAGAAATGTCTTCAAAAGACATATTGGCCTGGAGCTGTTCGTGCACTCCCAAGCATAACATACACCCCAAACTAACAATATTAGTAAAACAATCGGACAAACTGTATGGGTAAACTAAAAGTCCCATGTTGTGACAGGCACTCCACGTTAAAAAAAAAACTAAAAAACATGGAGTGCCTGTCATGACGTGGGACGCAGATCCTGGTATCACGGCTAACCTTGAACATGTGGATTGGATTGGTGAATTACCAGAATAAATTGGGACCGGGTTATGATAAGAAGATGGAATTGATTGGAATGAGACTTGAAATGTGACTTAGTATCAGGCTTGTATTTTCTTGTATTAGATATGTGAAGAAAATAAACAACTTGGTGATAAAACACCCTGAAGAAGTTCGATGCTCAAATGAAACGTGTTGGCTGAGGCTGTTGTTGTTCAAATTTATTTGGAATTAAAGACTTTGGAATAAAAATAAAGAAGATAGAAGAATTTTTAAACTATTTTTGTTGGTCTTTTTTCCTTTTGGGTGGACCTCTATGTTTGTAACTGTATGTTGATCTGCTTTGCAGTAGTAGTAATTAGTTAGCGATACTTATTAGCGTGTGCACTGAACCTACCGTTAGGGAATAGTGTGGAAGGTGCAATTTGGTTTACCTAGCCACAGTTTAAGGTTTTTTCAGTACGGGTAAACTACTAAACAACATATTTTTTTTTCATCAAAGGTGAAATGAGAAATAGAAAATATGACTGGTCAAGGTGGAAAAAAGATGCAAGATTTGGCGTACCAACTCCGCATTTCAACGATGGAAGATTTACAAAGAAGGCTCTACACTGGCTTCATGAGTGTCAAATGTAAGATGAACCAGGTCTGTTTTTATGGGTATGTCTGATGTTATAGTGGCCGGGCTGTGTTTCCGGTCCATTATAAGGACATTTTAGAACCTGAGAGATCTCATCTCAAGCAGTGAGGATCCAGGGTAAATGCAGAGTTTATCCAAAGAGTCCTATGGTTGTTGCCCACAGGTAAAGGAAGCCCTCTTTAAAAAAAAGTGGATTGCTTAGTCTTCAGTCATGCTAGGAGCTTATCTATTGCTAGTCTAACAAGTTTCTGCCTTTAATAGACATACAGACTGGTATGGTCACATAATCCTTTTTTGGATCAAAATCAGATTGTGATACTTTGGAGCCCTTTCTGAGACCCTAATTAAGAGACGTCCTGGCATGTTTGGATCAAATATTCCCTCACAGCACTTGACCCTTAGATGATACATGGTGCTCACTTTTCTGTCCTGATAATGACCTCCCATTAACCATAGGTCGAAACGCCATCGAACATGGACGTATATAGACTCCACCGATTAACTCCAAGTTTGGAAGAAAGTGAAGGGGTCAAGAGGCATATGTCTTTTTACTTTTGTCTGTGGCTCGGATTAAAATGGTTGCCCTCCCAAAACTAGTGTACCTCTTTGTAAACATCCCCATCCCATTCACCAGATCGTCCTTTAAAATCCTGCGTACCCTACTGACTGGACTGGTTTGGGCTGGGATGCAATGAAATTGGGATGCTATGAAACTGAAATGTGAAAAGGGGGATACACAATGCTCATATTTCTACTGGCACAATTTTCACCTTTATTGAGATAAGCCAACTTCTTTGGAAGCGATGTAACCTGGGCAGTGCTGAAGACCAAGAGGCTCTGGGTACCATAGAAGGGTGGTAACGCTTACCACTGATTGTTGCTGCCTCGGCCTAGGAATCCAATCGTACAGGACATATTTAATTGAAATAGTCCTATGAATGGATCTCTGAACTAGATAGGTAATACTCCTTCATAAAGGTGTCAGTATACGCCTTCAGTTTAAAATGTTTACATTAGGTGCCTTAAAATATCCTTTCTCCATTCCTATGCTATCTATGCATTGTCAAAGGCTGGGTGTCCCACTGTTTATGAAACATAACTATAATGCCACATCGATATATTACTCTTTATGAAAGTATAAATACAGTTTGAAAAAAGGCAATGGCAAGCACTGGGCATGAGAGGGCGTTAAAGATGGCTCCAAGGCTGGTGGCATCCTCCGGGTTACAGTGAATTGAGTGTCGCGCATGTGCTTTGACCCAAAGATCCGGGAAGTGGAGAAGCACTCATAGAACTCAATGAAGGGAAACACCCAAATGTAGGAGTCAACAGAGCAGATCGTGATGGCTGGCCTTACATTGCCAGACAGGTAATCTTAAAGAAGATCCTACCATCTTAAGAAAAAGAGCTCAGAAATGTAGTGTTTTGGCTACATTTTCAGGTCTGAGCTGCCACATGAAGGACATCTTTGTCTGGTCACCGCAAATGAGCAAGTGCGCCTGATCACAGTCACCCTGACTACTCTTGCTCCATCCTTCCTCATGTACATAATGGGCACTGTGGCTATATGTCGTTCCTGTTGAGCAAGAGCCAGCGTGGTTATACTAATGCTTTTTGTGTTGGTTTCCTAGGGTTACCAGTAATAGGTGCTGCAATATTTGTTG
The DNA here is from genome assembly GCF_964263255.1 of Lissotriton vulgaris. NCBI lineage: Eukaryota > Metazoa > Chordata > Amphibia > Caudata > Salamandridae > Lissotriton > Lissotriton vulgaris. Next base: position 1,091,402,852 of record NC_141698.1, read on the forward strand.
AGAGGGTAATGTGTAAGGGGTCATGTAACATTAAGGAGGTAACATTTTGACTTTTAATTACATTTCTCAGGAGCCAAGCAGCAAAAATTGTGGCCAAAAGGTATGATGACTTCAATGAGAAGTTTCAGCATCAGCTTGGAAAGGTGAATGACCCGTAAGTACTTTACACAAACTACAAGTGATGGCTTTTCTTGTAAAATATTGGGAATCTTGGAATATACCTTCTATTGAGGCCCTCTCGTTTCTTAGGGAAACAGTTTTCATCAATAAAAAGTGTTCAGATTTCTTCTTTTCTGATGTGATCATGACATTTCTGATCTCACTGTTTCTCCCATGAAAAAAGTTCTCCTTTGTAGGAATAGTCATTGCACATTACAGCGCCTTTTCACCTTAAGACCTTCACTGACCATCATGATTTACTATTTTTCTGTCAACCTAGTTTTCTTATTTTGTTTTATTTTGTTTTTTTATCACAATATCTGTGAGCAGACAGAATGATTCAAGACTTCATCTCACCAAACACTCATACAATTGCCTGAAAACAGCATCTCTGCAATTTATACTTTTTGATGTTCAGGTTTCCAGGAAAGACCAGATTCCTGAAGATATAAGGAGTACATTTTAACTGGTACCTCATGGAAAGTGAAAGACATTTTCTTCTGTGACAGCTTATTTATTGTATGCATGCTAGCCTTCTGGATGCTGGCTGGAATCCTTTTCCCAAATGAAGGTATTTGACTGGTCGATCCAGCACATTCAGCACATTCAAAACGGGGACAATGAGTTTGAAGCTGGCTCAATCTTTGGGGTTATTCCTCAGTATCCCTTGAATTTCATTCGGAACAGAGACTCACTCTCTTCTGAGGGGCATAAGAAGAATTGTGTACTGACCAGTAGTTCTAGCACAAAACAGCGTTTGGGCTGTGGGCGAACGGCGAGAATCCAACTCTAATCACCTGCAGTGTAAGGTATGGAATTGAGGTTTACCTACTAACGCCAAGAGGAACCCTGCCTATCATACTTTTAAAGCTGCTAGCGCGACCCTCTAGGGTGTGATAACAATGAATCCATACCAGAGCCTGAAGTCACTATTTGTCCAGGGGATGGCTCGTGTCCTATGTCTAGAAGGTGGCAACAAAGGTGTTTAACTACTCATAATTCAATCTCAGTGGCTTTAAAACGGTTGGCAATTGGGCTTTGTTAAATCCTCTTTTTCCGGGATGGGGTTGGTGGTGTGATTTTGAAGTGGTTCTTACCTTGGATATCTCTAAGTCACAATTTGACAAAGGCTGGACGTTTGGGTCGTTGGTTGAATTTCTTGTTGGATTCACTGAGGTGAGGACAATCACTTCATTGAGCGTGTTCTCTTCTAACAATAAGTATCCAAAAAGTAACTCTGAAAGAAGTCACTACTTCTGGGGGAAAAAACTAAGAAAAAATAATAAATTCAAGAAAGAAAAGAGGAATTTGACACTAGCTAAACAAAAGGGAGCAGAAGTGAGCAATACGAACCAGGACAAGCACACAGACGCAGGACCACAGGAATTCAACTCTTATAAGGAGCCAAAAAATAAGAAAAAATTGGAAAGACAGAAATATAGGCTATTGAGCGATAAACATACCACCTGAAAGTACCAAAAGAGTTGTGATGCATGGTCATACAAAATATAAACCTTATATATTCTAAGGATTATCACATGACAGGACCTTTCTGTCAAATGTATCCTTCGTCTTGTTTGGGTCACATTCTAAAAATATAATTAACATATTGGAGCTAACTTGGCTTGGGAAACGAAAAGGAAGTGCCTTCTCTTTTTCCATATCTACATATAGCTTCCTGGTGGAGGTTCTTTTTCTATTTCAATGGCCAGAATGGAGAACGTTGTCATGCTGCCTGCCAGTTTTACATGAAGATTTCTGTTCTTGTCAGGTGGTGTCAACGTATACAGCATGAAAAGAGGAACCTGACACTACGCTCATACTGGAAAGACTTGCAAATGCCTTTGTCTAGTGTGCTCCACAATACGCGGTCCTTCTGTGGTTGGGCCAGCTCGACTTGAATGGCCTGTTTGTGGTGTCTGTCTGAAAGTCTTTGCCTCCTTGAAAGACCTTGAGTGCACTGTAGATCTATACTCCTTACATCACAGAAGGTCACCTGCAGTCTGAAGGGTCATGTGAGAATGTGGGTTGTTGCTTGAATGGGGGGCTACCTCTGTTCAAGCAACAGTCATGATCACTGTCAGGGTGAACACAAAAGTCTCTAAATTATCCTGCACTTACCCTCTGGTAGCTTTGCACAAAAACTGTCAAGCTTAACTTAGAGGCAATGTGTAAAGTATTTATGCTGCACACAAACAGTAATTAAGTGAAAACACAACACAAAAAAATTCTTCACCACTTTAGAAGAACAGAGTACATTGTAATAAATTATATTACACCAACATGACAAAAATCCAATCACTAGAACCAGAGTTACGTATTTGTAAAGTTTTTTGTAATATCTAGCGGCTAAAGATCAAAGTGACAATCAAGAACATTTCGTCATGTGAGACCGGGTCGAAGTTGAAAACTATGGCCCACTTCAATGAAGCGCAGGTTGGATGCAAGAAGATGATTGGGCCTGGTCAGCACTTACCTTCGGACTTAAAAGCGGTTTTGGAGAAAATGTTCTGAAAAGGTAAATTTCAGTGGGGCAAGGCTGCATGCAGTGTCTGAGGAGGAGCATTATCATTGGGAAGCTGCTGTTCGAAGTAGCGGTGAAGATTTCTACGTTCGGACTTAGTCTCTCTTTTGGAAGTTGAAAATCCCTAGCGGGACTAGGCAGGAGGTTGTTGCCAAAAAGAGTTCCAGGAGTCTGGATATCCCTTTGGTGAAGGACCGTTGAATAGGATTTGCTGCAGTGGAGAAGAACATAGCAGGAGTTACCATGAAGTAAGGGTGACCTGTAATACACCTTATGCCGATAGACGAGCAGGTTGTCCTGCCCTCGTGTTGTCAGAGCAGTTTTTTGCACAACAAAATTCTATGTCCCACTTTTTCGATTTTGGCTACCTGGGCACCTTTAATACCACAATCAAGGATCATGGACTGGACTTAGGGGTTCAGGATTCTCTCAGGCTGGGTCCAGGTACAGGTTCAAGATGGTGGGAGCCTTTAATGTCTCTGAGGCTCTGATCAGGAGACTAGCAAACTAGATCTTGGAGTCACTTTGGTAGTCCTTGTTTCAAGTGACGAAGCAGGGCTCAAGCAGCAGTGCAGGTCTATGAGGGTTCAAAACAGCCTCCAGGCAGCAAAGCAATGCCTGCAGGTGCAGCAAAACAGTCTTGTGGAGTACACAGCAGGCCACAGCAGCAGTCAGTTCTTTTAGAGACCTCCTGCAGGTCCAGAAATTGAACTTAAGAGTGGGTTTGAGGGTCCTATGTTTTTACCTGGTGCCTTCTTTGAAGTAGAAGCTTCCAGAAAGTTTCCTTTGAAGTGCTTGGAGTTTCCTGACTCCCGTTCACTGGCTCCAAGCTGACTGCAGAGACATTGCAGTGGTGACAAGTCCTTCATCTGAAGGCAGAGCACAACCTATTCAGTTGCAAGTAGGGCTGTGTTCAGGTCTCCCTCATCCTGCCCACAGATGGCCCCTACAAGCACACCTAATCCCTTGATTGTGTTACTGTCTGGGAGGAATTAACAACGTACAACTGCCAACCACCCAGTCAGGTTACCCAGGACAGGCTCCAGGCACCAAACATCAAAGGTTAGGAAAATGGCAACTTTATAAAAGTAAAAAAAAACTATTACATACCCAGAGTGTAATGATTCAATAGCCTTTTTTATGAGATCAAGTAGTGTAATTAACTTAATCTTATTTTGATTTTATAACGTTCCCATTTTTTTATGCAATCCGCAAACACATTGCAATATCATTCGGACAACATTTCTGTGTCAGGCACATTAGTTACAGCCCTGTTTGAATAAACTTTTCATTTACATAAAGTCATATATTGCAAAGAAAATATCAATCAAATACATTTGTTATTTCATATATATATATATCCTACCTTGTAAGACTTAACATATATTTTTTTTAAAAGTTTACATTAGTCTTATGGTTTTCAAAATGTTGAGGTCTCTATTATTAGTCTGATGCTTGACCTCTTGTTTTCATTATCCTATTGAAGTTATAAAGCGCATTCCGTTGGTGTAGGCTTCCGATGTCTCTTGCAGGATTGCCTACATTAAGTTCTCACATTAGCTGTGATAGCTCCCCAAGTTTAGTCATCAACTCGTTTCGAACTTCACAATATGTTTGGGTTCTCATCAGGGCCCTGACTGGTTAGTTCATTTTAATTCTCCTTGCACTTGTTGTCCGATGTTCTTCTATGTGAACAGATCATAGGTAGGGTTGAAGCAGAAGAAACATATGAGAAGCTGAAGTAACTTTTTCAAAAATATACAAGAGTGCACCAACCTTACCTATAAGAACTCAATATTTTGAAAACCATAAAACTGGTGTAAACTTTATTTTATTATTATTATTATTATTATTTTGAAGTTGGTAGAGCGCACAGTGACCTCCGGAGGAGGTGTCTCGGTGCTAATTGCGGAGAACAGGAGGAGGAAGCAAACTGCCAAGAGTTACAGGTGCTTATAACTGTGACCCAACCCAGCTGATTAAATGGCCCAAGCCCCTTGTACGTAGCTTTATAAAAAATGGCATTTTCAAAATTGTAATTTAATCACAATTTCATAGATACCAAACAGGAAATGTTCACTTGTTCCCGATCAAAAGTTAGCACTTATTAAATGTAATAAGGCATCCCAATGTTGTCCTGAGAGACAATAGGCCTCATAGTAGTGAAAAACGAATTTAAGAGTTGCTGCAAACACCGTAAGCCCACAATTTTCCTCAGCTAAAATTTGAAGCAAGCCTGCTAAAATTTAGCAGGGAGAATCGGCTAGTAAAATACTTGGACAAGAGTATTTTGGTACCCTAAGCACCAAAATCTGCATGAAATGTCCCTTTTATGTGGGCAAGACTATGCTATAAACATCAGTGTTGTAGTTTATCAGGAGCAATCATTATTGTATCCAACACTGTGCCAGTCTTAAAGAGGCATAAGTGTGTTGTTGGTGTAAGTTTCTTCGAGGGCAGTGCTTACGGTTTTCTTAGTGTAAGGGCTCACTGTTGGTTGCATGGCAGTGACTCTGCCGCTAGTCTCTGATCCCGCAGTTTGCATACTCCTAATGCTATTGTGGAGTTGCGTCGGCATTGTGATTATGATGATGGTTATTTAAGCCTCCCATTTGTTTTGGTGAGGAGTTCTCAACCATGCATAGTTGTGATGGTGGCAATGTTTTCATTGGTGGAGATTAATATGGCTCCTGAGGACAGCTGCTGCATCTCCCTGATTCATGGATTTTTGGTTATACATAGCAGCACTACAACCCATTTGATCACTTTGTTGGTACTTTCTCAAGTTTTTTTTGGTTGTGATCCAGATAGTCCAGCACATATTGAGGATTGGAGATGATCGACTAGTCATTCAGTATCCAGTAGGCATTTTGTTTAAAAAAATCTAACAAGACAGAACATAGAGACGAATTATGTGGAGTACCCTGAATTTTAGGATTATGGGCATCCTCTAAGATCTCAACCCATTTGCATCAGAAGAGTTTGGTGGTTAAAAGCCAAGCCCACGTTTTCCTAAGATTGTTATAAGAGTTCCTTGCAAGCTGTTGAGAAAACTAAGGGACCCCAAAGATAGGGGCTGCTGTCATCAGAAATGCAAAATGCATCTCCCGAATTCAAGTTCCTGGGCGTCGATTATTAAACCTTTATTGAAGATGGGGGATGGGAGTAGCCCCTCCAATACAGCCTTATAAGCCTTTTAGACGTTTATGCAAAAGTCTTTTCTAGATTATTGTTGGACAAACTGGAGGAGTCGGTTTTTCCAATTAATTGTTTAGCAGTAGAACAAGGAGGGTTTTGGGCTAGCCATTCCACAACAAATCACTGTTTTGCATTGTGGCAATTGTGATGATGTTCATTGATATAAGGGATTTTTTTATTGCTTAGTGTACTTCCGAAAAGTTTTTGATACTGGAGGACTGAACTAGGTTATGTGAAAAATTGTCAGCTTGGAAAATACCACAGGGTCTGTTGTCCCTAATACAAGCATTACATACCTCAAATTGTACCCAAGCAGAAATGAACCCCTCCAGCTGCCTTGGTAAATAGCTTTATGTTGGTAATGGACTGCACCAGGGGTGTGTCCTAGCCCCTATTCGTTTTAATCTATATGTGGCCGATTTACATAGTTCAATTGACTTTTCAAGCTCCTTCCCTCCGCAAATGGAATCTTCCCATACACTGTGCCTCATGTACACAGAGCACCTCGTACCATTAGATTATACCCCAAGGGTCTTTAAAATAAAATTGCTATTTTAACAGATTATTTTAAGGAAAGCATTTTAAAGCTAAATAAGAAAAAAAAAGTATACATTTTTGGGAAAAAAGAACACATTTTACATAGTTCTTAGATGAGACAAAATTGGAAGAAGTCAGAACGTATATTTATTTAGGGCTGCTTTTCTCTCATAATTTAGACTGGGATGACCATGTTGATTTTATTGAATCTAGTGCACTTGTACAGTCATGTTCCCTGTTGAAGTTTAATAGTGTGTATGGAGGGTTGTCATATACAGCCTCATGTTAAAGCATTGTTGCCCAAAATTCACCACAAGCACTTTATGGTTCTGAAATAATATGTTAAAAAAAGCGATAATTTAGATCCAGTGGAAAGCAGCTGCTTGAACAAAATATTCAATTTGCCGAAAGGGTAAATGATTCAAATTGTATGTTGCTAAATTAATTTACTAAAATGATCGCATATGGCTGGTATTCATCTTTTTTTATTTTTTATTAATTGACATTGGAAGATGGAAAGTCAAAGTTATCTCAGAACTGTTGGTTGGAGGTTCAACTTAGTGAGCTTAAGTAGGCAAGGGAACTTTTGAAATATACAAATGGTATTAAGGAATACTTTCTATCTTTTGACGTTTTTTGCGAATGGGACCCATTCCCTCATAAAAGGTATTAAAGTGAGGTTCCCTATTCCTTTCTTTTGGGTTTTATTTATCCCGAAAATCATCTATTATGCTAACGCTACAGACCCTGGGCAATTGAGATATATTTCCATATCTATTATATTTACCAGATCCAACTCTTCATCTTTAAACTTTAAAGTTTAGATTTGGATGTAATCCCGTCTTGAGGGGTCCCAAGTATAGCTGAGATAGTTAAAGAAAGGAAATTATTTTGCATATGTGATCAGAAAATTAAATGTACTATTACACATGTTTTCATAGAGTGTCCTGAATTTTTAAAGCCTTTGTTTTTAAAATATGGGATTTATGGGAAACACAATGCCATCGACCTGTTAGCCAATATGCGTTTTTTTAGTGCTTAGAAACGTACACTTAAGAAGGAATTTAAGTTGTTCTTAGGTTAACAAAACTGTTATCAATGAAGTACAGGAAATGTCGAAGGTCGATATTTATTGAATTCAAGTTTGGCCGCTATCAAAGTGCCAAGGTCCGTTTTATTCTTTTTCAAAGTGTAGTAGTTATGTTCCATTTGCTGCATAAGAGCCAGCATTGAGGCAGACTTCTTTTCTTCGTTTTACTTTTTGACTAAAATGTAGCCTATTATGAAACCCATAGATGCCGCCCTGAAAGCGTCATTGAATGAAAAGGTGCTTGTCTATTATCATGAATTGTGAATTAATCATTAACGAAGGTGAGGAAATAAAAGAGGTGTCCGATAGCACAGAATTACTGGGGTCGCTAGCAAAGATCTCCAAATCAGTCCACTCCGAAATATGGTCGCATATTAAAATAGAACCTATCTCTGGATTACCCAGGTTTGGTAATAAACTTTTGTTCAAGAATATGTAATCCATTCGAGATTGAGAGTGATGGTTAGCTGAATGGAATGAAAACTCATGAAGGTCAGGGTTGAATAGTCTCCAAGTTTTGGGAAGTGACATTTGAGGTATGGTGGTTTTGGAGACTTTATGAGAAAGATAGGTAACAAATCCAGATATATTTTTTCTATACATGAATGAATCCATGATCTGATTGCAATCTCTTCCCATCAGTAGGTTTTCAGTGGCATGTTCAGAAATGGTGGGAGAGTGTTTTCCAACAAACTTGGATCGGTAGGGGTTGGAACATATATATTCATTATAGAGAGAGTGGCATCATGAAATTTGAGTGTAACTAGTATCCACTGACCCTCTAAATTTTGATGTTGAAAGAGTAATGTTATATTTTATTGCTTAAGACAAGGGATCACACCATTCTCTTTGGAGATTGAGGGAGAAAAATGGTTTTGCCAACCATTTGTTTTTTAACTTGGCACCTCTGAATCAATAAGAAGTGTCTCCTGTAATAAAGCCGCAAAAGATGGCTGCTGGCATCCCGCAGCCGTTGGAAAAGCTATGGCTATGGCTATGGCTTTTCCAACGGCTGCGGGACGCCAGCAGCCATCTTTTGCGGCTCCCGCGGGTTGATACATACAGGACGGGAATTCTTTTCACGAATTGTTAGCTCGGCGTGGTGATATACTCTCCCACGGCTACGAGACGTCGGCAGGTATCAACTTCTTTTCCCTGACGAAAATGAAAACGTTAGCAACTAACAACCTCTCCCTCTGCTTTTCTTCATAAAATTAGAAATCCTTTTTATATGGACACGTAAGCGATCGCATGCCCAGGATGTCATCAAATGTGGTCGCTCCGTTATAGAAGGAATACACCAATTATCTGACCTATCGATTCAAGTTCTGTTGACAATCCATATGAAGGTCGGTTATATGGATAAAAGGATACAGTAACGATCTACCTAGGTGGTGTTATCCCATTGCGAGCAACTAGCGATATTGTGCCACGACCTAAACCAAAGGACATAGACATAAAAAGAGAAAGAAAGCATTGTCTTTGATACACCGTCCTAATGATCTGTAATTAGATATTATTTGTGGCTCCTGAGGAAGGCGTTTTCCATAACGCCGAAACGCGCGTCGAACAATATTGATTGCCACTGTTATATAACTTTTTTATATATATATTTTTTATGTACTGTATGAAAATTGTATATTTGTTCTTTATATAATTGATTTGTATTTATGTTTTTTATCAATTGTTTTTAATATGAATATTTGTATACTTATTAAATGAACTATAGTTTTTTATAATTAATTGGTTTTGTGGTTCCTTTTTGCATTTTTCTCCCATCTATTTTGTTGATATTATGCCATGTTTTTTACACTGTGTATTTCCCTGTACTAAGAATTGATATTCCGAACAGGGGGTCCTTGTTATTTGCACTGTCTTTGCAGTAAAGAACACATTGAGGCAGGTTGCAATTCCCTGGCGAATCCCCATGAAGTGCATTGAGAAATTACCTCATGAAAGGAAGATGGTGGCTACTGGGTTGGCCGCTGACTAGAAGGCAGTAGTCGTATTAAAAATGAGCTGTCAGGATGAAAGACACCTCCATGCACGGTGCCCATGCTCTGACGTCTTTCCCTCCAGAGACTTCAGGTGAAAAGATCTGTGGCACACATTATCCTCGCCTCTTGCTGGAGCCGCACTGGAACTCTACGGAGCAGTGGCCATCTTGTGTGGCATCCAGCCTTGGCCCCCTATGGACATGTGTGCTAATCAAAATATCTATCTATCTATCCATCTATCCATCTATCCATCTATCCATCTATCCATCTATCCATCTATCCATCTATCTATCCATCCATCCATCCATCCATCCATCCATCCATCCATCCATCCATCCATCCATCCATCCATCCATCCATCCATCCATCCATCCATCCATCCATCCATCCATCCATCCATCCATCCATCCATCCATCCATCCATCCATCCATCCATCCATCCATCCATCCATCCATCCATCCATCCATCCATCCATCCATCCATCCATCCATCCATCTTCCGAAGTCAAGAGAGTAGCAGTCACATTTGTTAAGGCTGGAGCAGAACCCAGATTGATAGTAACCGTAAAAGGTACACTTGCTCACCGTCTATGAGAGTTGGTCCAGGGCACTGATTGTGTTCCTCTCACATCCTGCATCCTAGTTGGCGTGAATCGAGGTCTGTAGAAACTGCAGCTTCTTCTCATAACCTCTGGCTGCCCTTCTGAGTCTGCAGATTAATCACAGACCCTTAGTATCTCAGACACGTGGGGTCTGTAGAACGTCTCGCCTGGTCTCCTCCTCCCCGATGCCCATGCCGCTAGTAGCGCAGTTATTTAGGGCTTCAGCTCCATCCTCCCCTCACCATGCATGGTCTGGAATTGGGTTGAATTCCCAATGATAGATGCACACATTCTGATTGGTGCATCTGAGTGTGCACCAGTGCCACATCTTGCCCATACTTTAGGCTTGTCTGGGGGGGTCATACTTATCTTGGGAGCCAGCTTGTATATACAACCTCAGCCTCTTGTGAGTTACCTGTGTGGCTTGATCTGCCCATCGCATAACCAGCCCACCTCTCCCAAGCAGCATCAGAGGCATTGACTCTTTCTGCCTTCAGACAAGGTCCTCAGTGCTGGGACACTGACTCTGCGACGTTTCACTGCAGTATAAATAAAAAGGGATCTGTAATGGCAGTTTTGTGTTTTGTTGTAGAGGAGTGATTGTGTTGGTTGGACCCACTGAGACAGCCCACAGCACATTTCAGTGTATGGAGTAGAAATAAGATGTGCTAAACATAGCTAGATTTTTACAAATTGTTTTTAATGTCATGTAGTTTCTCCTACTGAATTAACAATGTAGTCCAGCATTGCTGGCCCTGTCTTACAGCCTCTGTGGCTGCCTGGCCTTCAGCTGCATCTTCACGGCACCCAGTGGCACAAGGAACACACAGGTGACCAAGATGCTTCCTTGAAAGTAGAAGAGCCCAGTGCTGAACCTCGATCAACTGTTGTCAAAGCAGATCCCAAAACCATGCGGAGGGCGCCTCATCGAGCACATGGCACAAGTGTCATTTACAGATGCGGATGATGTATCCAACACAGAGAGAGGGTGTGGCCTAACGGCCAGAGTTGCCGACTTTGGAACTGGGGAAGCGGGTTCGAGTCTCAGCGTTGGTTCGGCATCTGTGATTCTGGCTAAATCACTCAATCTATACGTGCCTACAAAAACGAATGTGCCCTTGTTTAATGTGGCTGGTGCTTATGTAAAGCACTCCAATACCTTCGGGTCTAGTTTGCACTATAAAACTTCAACAAAAAAACTAAAACATTGCCTCTGGCCCGGGTAAAGAGATATGAACAAGAATTCAGAACTCAAGGAGGCCAGGAGCCACATCGGGGCTAATTGATGTGTCAGGAGGACACTTATAACGGCAGCATCTTCCAGCCGTTCAGACTTTACCCTCCAGCCAGGGCTTTAAGTGGGCCGGGTCTGAGCACCAGCAGTTTTTTAAAGGAGGCCTCGAAACGGGTCTCTATTGGGCTCTGTGTTGCGCCCTGGCATAGGCGGACTGCAGTGACAGCAGGCACATTGTCGTGCCGTGGCAATGGCACTAGGACCCTGGGGCACAGGGTGGGGACAGGGGACACCGGACACCACATCCGGTCGAGGGGAGGGGACCAGGGGACAGTGAGGAGCAGGACCTCGGGTGAGAGGTCGGGGACACAACGCGCTGCAGGAATGCAACTGAGAAGCTAATAAAGAGATCGTTGAAAGACCCTACCGTGTCCTGTTTGTTCCTGGGGTCAGGGAACAGGACATCTGGCGACGAAGACGACGCATCCATCTGCGTGCCCATCGAAGAAAAGAGCGATTTTATACCAGGAGCCCACCCTGGATCGCATCGTGCCCAGAAGTGAAGACTGCAGCAGCGCCCAACAAAGAAGCGCAGCGACAGCGGAGCCCACCCCGACCACTGCGAGAGAAGTCTGATTGTGGCAGTAAGTGCCGTGTAACAAAGCGCGAAGTTCAAAGATTTGGCACGAGCTCTCGTGAGAGTCTCGGTGGCCATCTTGGAGTCAGGCGCGAGGGCCAATCAGCAAGCAGCAACACACGGGCGGCCATTTTAAATTCAGGCAACACAACAATTGGCTGCGAAGTCTCGCGAGACTCTCGGCAGCCATCTTGGAGTCAGGCGCGAGGGCCAATCAACGAGAAGGAAGCCCGGGCGGCAATTTTAAGGTCAGGAAAGATCAACAAACAGTGAAAGACGGCAATTTATACAAAAAAGAAAGAAAAAAAACACAGGCAAAGACAAAGGGGAAAAAAGAAAAGGAAAACAAAGTAGAAACAAAGGAATAAAAAGGAAAATAAAGGGCAAACAAAGGAAAGAGAAGAAAGAAAAGAAAAAAAAAAAGAACAAGACATAAAAGTAAGAGAAACGAAGAAATGGCAGACCCGAAACCGAGTGCGCAATACAGAAGGCCACTACCATTCAGCCTTTCTGAACCACAAACGGGAATCAGATGGGAAAAGTGGGTCAGACGATTTGAAAACTATATGGAAGCGACTGATGTAGCAGAAGCAAAGATGAGAGGCCTATTCGTGAGCCTAGTAGGAGATGAAGTGGAGGACCTACAGGTGACTCTGCCGAAAGAAGAGATTGTCACCTACGACCAACTAAAGAAATGCCTAACGGATAAATTTGATCCCCAGAGAAATGTCGATTTCGAATGATACAGCTCCATGATCGCATTCCAACAAGCAGAAGAGTCTCTGGATGACTTCGCAACAAGGTTGCGAAAACTGGTAACTCATTGCGAATTCGACAAATTCGTCAACGAACAGGCAATAAGGTTGCGCATCATCGAAGGTTGTCGTGACATCGATTTCCGCACAAGGATCCTAAAAGAACCGATCTCATTGGAAAAAATTCTGGCGCTGGGAAGGGCTGAAGCCAGAGCGACAGCACACGCAAAGGAAATGGAACCAGGCAAAGGGAGTGGCACAGAACAGAATCAGCGAATGACGAACAACAACCGCTCAGGAGGGTGGAGAAAAGAAAAGAGTGAGCAGATGGCAAAAAAACAGCCGGAAGGAACTTGCTACAGATGCAGACTAGAGTTCCCACACAGAGGCCCATGCCCGGCTTTTGGCCAGACCTGCAGAAAGTGTAATGGAAGAGATCACTATGCCAGTGTGTGCCAAGGGAGGCAATTCAGAAACGACCGAAGAAGGCCAGGACGAGCACGAATGCCAACAAACAGACACATCAGACATGTCGAGACAGGGGCAAGAAGCTCATCAGTAGAGTCGGAAGAAGAGGAAGTAGAAGAAAAAACAGAACGATTGTATCTCATGACCGCAGAGTCAGAAACAGAAGAGGAAGAGGAAGAAAGAATATGCCTGATAGACAAAAAGAAAATAAAGAAGACAGAGTCGGTGAACATAAAGCTCGGGCCACATGAAGGAGAATTTGTCCTGGACAGCGGTGCATCATGCAACATTATGTGCGTCTCGGTATATGACAAGATGGAAATAAAGCAGACTCTAAGACCATCTCGGGTCAGAGTATTCACGTGGGGGGCCAAAAGACCAGTGACAAACATGGGAAAATTCAAAGAAGAACTGACGTACAAAGATCAAAGGACAACTGAAGAGATACATGTACTGAAAGGAGACATCCCGGCACCATGCCTGCTGAGCAATGTCACAGCTCAAGTAATGGGTCTCATGGCAATGACATACAACATGTCAGAAAAGAAAAATATTCTGAGAGAGTACCCCAAGCTACTACGAGGACTAGGAAAGCTGAAGGACAGACAGATTACGCTGCACATTGACGAGACAGCAAGGCCAATCGCAGAGCACCACAGAAGAGTGCCAATACATCTGCAGCCACAGGTAGAAGAAGAGCTTGAAGCACTACTAAAACAAGACATAATAGAACCAGCGGAAGGACCGACGCCCTGGGTGTCGCCCATTGTGGCTGTCCCAAAGAAAGACACATCGAAGATAAGAATATGTGTAGACATGAGGATACCGAACAAGGCCATTGAACGAGAACGACATCCTGGACCACACTTGGACGACATGATCAGCTGTCTTACAGGTACGAGGAGTTTCTCCAAACTGGACCTATGTAAACGATACCACCAACTAGAACTGGATCCTCAGTCTCGATATATCACAACATTCTCCACCCACCTGGGTCTGTTTATATACAAACGTCTGAGTTTTAGAATCTCATTGGCTGCAGAGATATTTCAAGAAACAATAAGACAGATAATAAGGCCCATAAAGAACAGCTTAAACTATAGCGATGACATTTTAGTATTTGGCAAGTCAGACGAAGAGCACAACAAAGCTCTAAGAGAAGTGTGCTCACACCTGGAGCAGTCTGGTTTAACACTGGATGAAGATAAGTGCGAGCTTGGGCAAAATGAACTGGTTTTCTTCGGACACATCTTCTCCAGGAAAGGAATGCGGCCAAGCAAGGTGGAAACACTGGAAAAAGCACGAAAACCAACGGATGTAGCGGTAGTAAGATCATTTCTTGGTCTAGCAAGCTACTGCGCAAGATACATCAAAGACTTTGCCACTGTAAGCGCACCACTAAGAGAGCTGACAAAACAAGGACAAAGTTTTCTGTGGACCGACGAATGCAGCAAAGCATTTGAAGAAATAAGACAGGCTGTAACAACAGTGGGTCATCTGGCCTATTTCGACCCAAGACTATGCACAGAGTTAACAGTAGACGCCAGCCCAGTGGGACTAGGAGCAATACTGGCGCAGCATCAACAAGGGAGGGACTCCCCAAGACAAATTGTGGCATATGGGAGCAAGAGCTTGTCGGAAGTTGAAAAAGGATACTCGCAACCAGAAAAAGAGAGCTTGGCAGTGGTGTGGGCCTGCGAACACTACCACATGTTCATCTACGGGAAGCCATTTACAATCATAACAGACCACCAGGCACTCTCAACAATTTATGGAAACCCGAACGCAAAAATACCACCCAGGATAGAGAGATGGGGGATCCGGCTCATGGACTACAATTTCAAGATCATTCACAAGCCAGGAAAAGACCACAACCCGGCTGACTATGTGTCGCGACACCCTCTGCCACAAGCATCACAGGCAACAACGATAGCAGAAGAATACCTCAACTTTGCACTAAAATTGAGTACTCCAACAACAATTACATTGGAAGAATTAGAGGACGAGACAAAACGAGATCGCACCATGCAAGAATCAATGAAGATCACCAAACAGCAAAGATGGAGACACGTGAACAGCAACAGCTATGTGGAAAAAGGGGTAGAAAAAGAAGAACTGTTAGCTTTCAAAAGAATAAATGAAGAACTATCGGAGTGCGGGAATGGGATAATAATGAGAGGCACACGGATAGTGATGCCCAAGACACTGAGAAAAAGGACTGTGGAATTGGCCCATGAGTCACACAGAGGAATTGTAGCAACAAAAAAAATGTTGCGAGAAAAAGTGTGGTTTCTGGGGACTCGACACCATGGTGGAAGAAATGGTGATGCGCTGCTACATTTGTCAAATAACAGGCCCGTCATCAAAGCCAGAACCACTGCAAATGTCCCCACTACCGAAGGCGGTGTGGACAGAGCTGGCAGCAGACTTCTATGGGCCCCTAGAAACAGGAAGTACCTTTTGGTGATCATAAATGAGTACTCAAGATTCCCAATAGTGAGACCAGTAGCATCAACGTCAGCAAATGCGACACTGCCTGTACTAGATGATGTGTTCGCAGCGTGGGGCTCAACACAACACTAAAAACAGACAATGGCACGCCATTCTCCGGCGAGGAATTCAAGAGGTTCATGGCGTACCTGGGAATAAACCACAGAAGAATAACGCCACTGTGGCCGCAGGCAAATGGCATGGCAGAATGGTTCATGGGAACCATCAAGAAGGCAATACAGAGGGCAAAACTGACACAAATATCAACTGGGCAGACCCTATGTCGGGTACTAAGAGACTTTCGCAACACCCCCCACAGCTCCACGGGGAAATGCCCTGCAGAACTGGTACTAGGGCGCTCAAGCAGAACGAGACTGCCCCAGATAAAAGAGGTGGAGCAAACAGAACAAAAGGACATCGCGACAAGAGACCAGGAACAGAAAGCGAAAATGAAAGAGTATGCTGACCAGAGAAGACACGCGACAAGCACAACAATAAAAGAAGGAGACACCGTGCTAGTGAAACAGAGACGAGTAAAAAAGTCGGACAGCGCCTTCGCAAGAGAACCTCTGAAGGTGACTGAAGTCAAGGGGCCTATGATCACGGCATCAGCCGGCAGATATCACATCACGTGGAACAGCTCCCACTTCAGAGAACTAAAAACAAAGGAAGAAGAGACACCAAAGCAAGAACAGCACAAGCAGAATCACCAACTGACGCCAGAGAACAACGACCAAGAAGAGAGTGCAAGAAGACAAAAAGACTGATTGAGGAGATGTAAAGAGACACAAGAGGTGGACAAGTACATGCCCGGGGGATAGAGCTCTTTGGCACACATATCTCTCTCTCTCTTTTTCTCTCTCTCTCTCTCTTTCTTTCTCTCTGTTTTGTTCACAACAAAGGGGGAGATGTTGTGCTGTGGAAATGCACTAGGACCCTGGGGCACAGGGTGGGGACAGGGGACACCGGACACCACATCCGGTCAAGGGGAGGGGACCAGGGGACAGTGAGGAGCAGGACCTCGGGGTGAGAGGTCGGGGACACAACGCGCTGCAGGAATGCAACTGAGAAGCTAATAAAGAGATCGTTGAAAGACCCTACCATGTCCTGTGTGTTCCTGGGGGAAGGGAACACGACACACATCAATGTGCGCTGCTCACACTGCTCACTTCTCACCCGTGGAGGTTCGGCATGACGACATACCAGGTGAGCATCGTAGGGGAAGGGAAATCCTTTAAAGAGAGTCATTTTCTCTCTGGATTTCCCTTCTCTTTTTGAAATTCAGGAGCAGCAACATTGTCGTGGTGTCACCAAGGCTTTAAGTGGAAGCTTTTTCAATATTATATACAAGCCACAGTTGCTGCTTATTTATCTTATGCAACTAACAACCACTGACAAAGCCAATAGTCCTGACTTGTTTTAGGTCTGATGTTACTTGTAGTATCATATATCTGGATGCAATGACAGACATAGCAAAATACAAGTTGGGCAGCACACAATGCTAACCACAGATTTTTCACTTATGTGTTTTAAGCCACGCCCTTAATTATATTGGCCACGCCCCTCTATGAGACCCCCAATTTTTTTCATCCCACTTAAAGCCCTGCCTCCACCCCTAGAGAATATTAGTAGAATGTCATTATCCAAGGTACAAAAAAGCCTGCCCTGCACTTCTGTTCAAGGCCTTCTGAGGCAAGGGTTCTTGAAGCAGGCTCAGATAATTAAGATCCCATTTTCTCCGGCACGCGGCCCACGTGTGCGGGTGCTGGAAGGGCCTCGATGAACAGCTCTCTTTATGTTCTGAAAGCGATGACGTCCGCGGAATGTTCCATTGACAAGAGCTGCTCTGCATCAGGCACAACCCATGACAATTCACATGAAGAAAGGAGGAAAGCTGCGACCTATTCAAAGACAAATTGCACATGAGATCCCGAAGGTGTTCTCTTTGTGTACGACAGGAACCTGGAACAGTCTGACCCAAAAAGTAAAAAATAGATGAATGTGTCAATGAGAAACCATAGCAACCAGAGCGTAAATATCATCCATTGCTTGAAGAGCGGAGGTGAGCACAATCCTGGAGACGTAGGGTGTCTGCCATCTTGCGACCAGTGCTCAACCGAATACCGTCTTTGAACCAGGACTTCCTAAACTGACCCTTTGGGTAAAAGACAAACACATAGGTCTTAGTGACAAGTCACATGACCCTGTACCTTTTAGAAGGTTACCGGTCTGCATTATTACATCTGGGAGGGCCAATCCCCGCTCTACAAAGAGCCTTAAGGGATGCTGGGGGGTCCAAAGCAGTGCCCAATTCATGCCTGGTTATATATGTAACCACTATGTTAATGAGTTCCATTTCATTAGCCAATTTCGACTCTGCAAGATGCCTTAAGGTGGCGGTGTCTACTGAAGTACCCGACTCCTGCCTGATTATTAATATAAATGCTCTGGGTCTGATTACGATGTCGGCCGGAAAGCCTCCGACTGCTAGTCAGAAGCTTTCTGACCATGGTCAGAGGCTTTAGACCGACACTGTTGGTTTGTGGTCCAACCACCGAATTACGATGTCGGCGGTCGTAGCGTTAACTGGCCAGTCATTCCAACACAGTTCTGACTGGCTCTTGGAGTCTTCCAGTTGGTCGGAACCGCACTCCAATCCCCTATGGACGGCGTTTCCACCGTCAGGATTACGATGTTGTTTTCCACAGTCTTTCTGTGCTGTCCTTTCTGACATGGAAAGGCTGTTGGAAAGAGACTTTGGGGCCTCCATTGCCTCCGCGGCCTACAGTTGGTGGCCGAGGGGGTACCTAGGGTGCTCCCCTGTAAATCCATGCACTGTGTGGCAGGCAATATAGGGTGCCTGCCACAGGGTGCAGAGATTTACACGCACACACATTTCTTTACGGGAGCCTGTATTACGGCCGGTTTACGACCGTAACACAAGCTCCCACAGGGAAATGTGAGTATTCGATCAAACAGTGTTCGTCGCATTAGTAATCAGACGGTTGGAACCGCGAACTAGAGGTCGGTTGGTCCCGAGACGGTGTCGGTCAGAGGCAACTTTGACCGACACCATAATAAGCCCCACAGTATGTAAATGAGTGCCAATTAAATTTGTTGGCTGAAAATATATATCTTATGCGGATATCCCCAAAATCTAGTATTAATTTGGCTCTCTTGTTCCTCTGTTGGAACCCCTAATTTAAATGTGTAGGGAATAGGTAGTAGGAGTATTTTAAAAAATGTGGGTGCTGCCTTGAAATGTGTGGGGCTTGGAGTCAAGCTACAGTGATGGCTGGCCATTCTATGATTCTGGTGCTGTTGGACCTATCCGCGGCGTTCGACACAGTTTCCCATGGTGTCTTGCTCAGAAGACTGGAGGAAGTTGAGTTAAGAGATTCAGCCTCATTATGGATGAAGAGTTTCCTGTCGGATCGCTCTCAGATTGTTAATCTGGGCTCGTATCAGTCGGCTCAGGTGGATTTGACCAAGGGAGTACCTCAGGGCTCATGTCTGAGCCTAACACTATTTAACATCTATATGGCTCCTTTGGCCAACCTCCTGAAGACATATGGGTTCATCCCCATATCATATGCAGACGAAACCCAGCTTCAATACATTTTCATCTACGGTGCAATTGGCCTTCTCTAATGGGATGAGGGCCATATTGCACTGGATGCGGAATAACTTCCTCCAGTGTAATGTAGGAAAGACTTAGATTATGCTTTTTGGAGAGGCCCCCCTCCTGTGGACTCCGGATTAGTGGCCAATTGACCTGGGCCCCATCCCTCCCCTAAACTCTCAGTCAAAAACCTGGGGATTCGCTTAGACCATGACCTCAGCCTGAAAGAACAGGTTGTCTAAACAGCTGGTTCTTGCTTTCATGTAATCGGTCTGCTTCGTCGTGTCTTTCCCTTGCTTCCGGACTCTGCCCGTAAAACTCTAGTCCAGGCGATGGTAGTGAGTCGCATGGACTACTGAAATGGTCTGCTGATTTTGGCTAATGATGCCTCACTCAGTAGACTGCAGGTGGTGCAGTACGCGGCGGCACGGCTGGTCCTTAATGTTTTACCACGGACCTCGGACTTCGTCCCTCTTCTTGTGAAACTGCATTGAGTCCTCATCCGTCAAAAGATTAAATTTAAAACATGCTGTATTATTCATAAAGCTCTGGTTAATCTGGGCCCTTCCTATCTTGCCGAGAAACTTTTGCCATATCCACCCCCTGTACCTCCCCCACCCCCCAAGACCCTTACGTTCAGGTGCTAAACACCTTCTGGTGGTACCTCGAGTGAAAAGGGCCAGATTAGGAGGGAGAGCTCTTTCTTATATCGGACCCCGCCTCTGGAATGAGCTTCCACTCCCCTTAAGATAGTGTTCTGAACATTTGCAGTTCAGGAAGATGCTTAAGACCTTCCTGTTCTGTTCCTGTTGATACTGCTGGAATATGTTGTCTCTCCTCACAGTTCTGTTTTAAGCGCAGAGATACCCCTTGGGCTCTACAAACAAATACAAATACAAATGAAGGTTTGTCCAGGGTCCTCCGTGCTGGTCATTGACTGTCTGTAACGTGTGTGTGTGTGTGATATTTTAATACAGTACAGCATATTTCTTGTCTACTAGGACCCAGCAGGGCCATAGTGGGAGTTTATCGATAAACCCTTAGGTGAGTGACTCAGAGAACCTTTAATTATTTCACCAATTATCTCGATTCCCACTACATGGAACCTCCTAAAATGCTCATCCCTCTGCTGACACAATGTCTTAACCTAGCCATGTGGCAGTGAAGGTTTGTGTAAGGGTCCATGTAAGGTTAATCACCTGCACCATAGTTATTCATCCTTCTGAACCTGATGGTAGGTGTAGGGCTCTAGATGTGTGCAAAAGGGAAGGTTTTCCCCCGCAACTTCAGGAAATGTAACATCGCAATCTGTGTAGATGACGGGTCTGGTGGCTCAGTGGACAATGTGTTCACTGCTTAGGACTGTGTTGGACCTTATGGTCACAGGTTCAAATAACCGGCGGGTCAACTCAGCCTTTCATCCATCTGACGTTGATAACATGAGTACCATTGAGTTGGGTAACAATAAACATCTGTTTTTCAGCGCCAAGATGCCTACGGGTGAACGTGCGCTTTAAAAGATACATATGTTATGTAGGCTTTTTGAAATTTAAAACGGTTTAAAAACGATATGGGAAAAACTATGCAAAAACATTTCTTAGAGAAAAGTTCTGCAAAGAGACACCTTTCGCGGGAGATATCTTGTACACAAAATGTTTGTGAGAAAGTGTTTTGTGGTAGCAAACGGCAGGTGGAGTTTTCTGTAGCTGGAAACCTCTGCAAACTTTGGACCATGTGTGATACTTCTCAAAATGCCGAACATCAGTTAAGTGTCTAGCTACTTCTGCCAATTTTCTATAGTTTTACCACCTTCCCTCTTGTATTTGTATTTTGTATTTGTAAAGCGCATAAAACCAGAAAGATATCAAAAAGCCATAACCAGCATGAGCAAATGGGGAGAAAAGCAGAAGAGATTATGTTTACGAGAAAAGCCAAGTTTTCAGGTGCCTATGAAACACAGAGTATTAGAATTTGTACTCACCTTCTGTGCAGGCAGAGTGTTCCATAGTCCGGCCCCTGCCACAGAAAAGACAGGCTCACCCCATCTCATCTTCATGAATCTGGGAACAATCACTTTCCTCTGACCTGCCGATCTCAACTGTCTGTTTAGGAGATACCATTTGTAGGCGGTTCTCGGATAACGAGAGCCGGCTGGTTGAGGGCCTTATAGACCAAACACAGACCTTTAAAAATCAACTGCTTCCTCACTGGGAGCCAGTGAAGAGTCCGCAATCCCACCCTCACCTAGAGATGTCTTGGAACGCCCAACACCAACCGAGCAGCTGCATTCTGGATGACCTGTAGTTTGTTTCGCGAATACTGGTTGGCATTCAGATGCAGGGCATTACTTTAGTCAAGGCTGGGTGTTCTGAGTGCAATGACCACTTGAACTCTTAACTCCTGGGGAAGAAAGGGAAACATCTTCTTCAGACAGTTAATAATACAGAAACAGGAGTTCATTGTGCTGTTGATCTGAGAGTCAAATTTCAGACTATTATCGAAGATCACCCCCAGATTCTTTGCAGAGGCCCCCAAAATGGGTAGCGGACCACATGTCTCCGGCCACCAATCGTCATTCTAAACCATTCTCCGCCTGAAGACCACAATGTTCTTCTCCTCAGCGTTCATTTTAAGCTTGGCCCTGCGCCCCACGCTATTTAACATATATATTACTTCCCTATCACACCTTGGAGAAACACTGGGAGCAAAAGTAGTGTTGTATGCTGACAACACCCAGCTACTTTTCTCTTGGAGCAGGGATGAAATATTTCTCGGGTAAAAAGTTTGGAATTGTCTGACCACTGTTTACAAAGGCTTTCCCTTTATCAATTGAAATGTAATGCGGGAAAGACTGAGCTTTTCTTCTTCTGTTTAAGATCAGAAATGCCCTGGTAGTCTTTCTGGCCCAAGGAGGCCTCTCCCCATCTATACACACTAATGCTATTAAACATTTAGGTATTACATTCGATGGAGACCTCTTTTTTCTCCCACAAATCAACGCAGTAGTAGGGACTTGTTTTGGCATGTGACGGATGCTAAGAAAGTTTCTGCACTTTTGGTCACTGTCCGCTAGAAAACTGGTGACCCAGGCCCGGATTACATCTAGACTGGACTATGGTAATGCACTATACCCAGGATTACCGACTATCTGAACAATAGGCTACAGGTAGTCCAGAATGCGGCTGCCTGCATGGTGCTTAGCCTTCCTCTGTGGACAAACGTGTCCGCAGCTCTCCAAGACTTGACTGGCTCGCTGTAAGGAAGATAATTATTTTTAAAAATGCATTGCTAATCCATACAGCACTGCATGGAGTAGGGCCTAGATACTTGGAAACAAGATTCTGTCTCTATATCCCTCCCTAGAAATTTACGCTCAGCAAACCTCTTCCTGGTCAAAATGCCACAGATTCGTAAATCCAGAACAAGAGGCAGGTCCTTTTCTTTCCTGGGCCCATGTCTGTGAAATGAACTTAAGCTGGAACTGTGACGTCTTACCCCTACCACTCTGTTTAGGAAGAGGCTAGAAACTTGGCTCTTCTCTAACAATTAACTTTCCTGTATCTGCCCCTCGGTCAATTGCCGAGCGCCAGGACACTCTACGGAGTAGCAGCTGCCCTATACTAGCCCCTTTTAAATTACATTACAAGACTGAATAGATGCATCTTCTCTACCTGAGTGGCTGAAGGTCAGAGTAGCGCCTTGAGCTTCATGGAGGTTGTACTGTGAAGACTGAAGAGATTCATCTTCTTTTCCTGAATGGTTGAATGTCAGAGTAGCGCCTTGAGCTTCATGGAGGTTGTACTATGAAGACTGAAGAGATTCTTTTCTTCCTGAGTGGTTGAATGTCAGAGTAGCGCCTTGACCCTCATGGAGGTTGTACTGTGAAGACTGAAGAGATTCTTCTCTTCCTGAGTGGTTGAATGTCAGAGTAGCGCCTTGACCCTCATGGAGGTTGTACTGTGAAGACTGAAGAGATTCTTCTCTTCCTGAGTGGTTGAATGTCAGAGTAGCGCCTTGAGCTTCATGGAGGTTGTACTGTGAAGACTGAAGAGATTCTTCTCTCCCTGAGTGGTTGAATGTCAGAGTAGCACCTTGACCCTCATGGAGGTTGTACTGTGAAGACTGAAGAGATTCTTCTCTTCCTGAGTGGTTGAATGTCAGAGTAGCAAGTGCCTTGAGCTTCATGGAGGTTGTACTGTGAAGACTGAAGAGATTCTTCTCTTCCTGAGTGGTTGAATGTCAGAGTAGCACCTTGACCCTCATGGAGGTTGTACTGTGAAGACTGAAGAGATTCTTCTCTTCCTGAGTGGTTGAATGTCAGAGTAGCGCCTTGACCCTCATGGAGGTTGTACTGTGAAGACTAAAGAGATTCTTCTCTTCCTGAGTGGTTGAATGTCAGAGTAGCAAGTGCCTTGAGCTTCATGGAGGTTGTACTGTGAAAACTGAAGAGATTCTTCTCTTCCTGAGTGGTTGAATGTCAGAGTAGCACCTTGACCCTCATGGAGGTTGTACTGTGAAGACTGAAGAGATTCTTCTCTTCCTGAGTGGTTGAATGTCAGAGTAGCGCCTTGACTCTCATGGAGGTTGTACTGTGAAGACTAAAGAGATTCTTCTCTTCCTGAGTGGTAGAATGTTAGAGTAGCGCCTTGAGCTTCTACATGGTTGTGCTTTGAAGACTGAAAAGATTGAAACTTCTCCTCTACCTTTCCAGCATTGCAGAGACAATGAACGTGCCGCCGGATCACATATTTGGTGTGCTTCATCGGCCTGACGAGTATGGTAAGGATTCCTATGGTATTTTATTTTACTTTATTTTTTAATACATATTTTCCTTGTTTGGTGTACAGTATGCCCTGCATTAAACACATTTGCTACCTGTATCTTTTCAAACATTTAACCTATACATTGCCCGTTTGACGCAGGTATACGAGCTGTGGCGTAGTAAGAGGGACATGGGTTATGAAAGCAAGTACAAGGGGCTCCCTGCCCACAGGATGGACAGTAAAAGACAATCATAATGGTGTCATGTCTGTGCCACATTGTGGTTATACCTCCAGCGCTAATGATAGCTTTGCCACCGTACCCTAGCCTGCTTGACGAGCATGTGAAGCTGCACTAATGATAGCTGTGCCCCTGTACCTCAAGCCTGCTTTGGCAGCATAGGAAGCTGTGCTAATGATAGCTGTGCCACTGTACCCTAGCCTGCTCTGGCAGCATTGGAAGCTACACTAATGATAGCTATGCCACCCTACCCTAGCCTGCACTGGGAGCATTAGAAGCTGTGCTAATGATATCTGTGCCACCGTACCCTAGCCTGCTCTACGAGCATGTGAAGCTGCACTAATGATAGCTGTGCCCCTGTACCCCAAGCCTGCTCTGGCCGCATTAGTGGCTGCGCTAATGATAGCTTTGCCACCGTACCCTAGCCTGCTCTACGAGCATGTGAAGCTGCGCTAATGATAGCTGTGCCATGTACGACACAATCTAGCCTCAATGGCTACTGACCCCTAGGAAAAATTACCCGATGGGTTAAGTGCCATTCCAGCCCTGATAGGTGTTATGGTAGCACTATATTTGCCTAAATATCGTCTGCCAAAAATATTGTGTCCTAAGTATTGTTCACAAAAATATTGCCACATTAAGGTTAATAAAGGTACATTTTAATAAAGGTAAATTTACATGCAATGGAGCAATATTTTTGTAAACTATATTTAGACTCATGTTATGTAAGATACTATTTTTGTTCTTGATATTATATCATGCAACCATAGTACGCTACCGTCAAGGGGGATGCAGCTTGAACTCTAGGCTGGTCCATCACAGGTAGCTGACCCATCACATGTAGCTGGTCCATCACAATTGGATGGTAAATCACACATTGCTGACCCATCACATGCAGCTGGTCCATCACAATTAGATGGTAAATCACACATAGCTGGTCCATCTAATGTAGCTTTGTCTTTCATAGGAATACATAGTAAACAGAAAACAATATCAACAGGTAAGAAAAAGAAATACAACTATTTTATATTTAAAATTAAATAAATAAATACATTTGACATTGTTAAATGCACCTCATAAATAACTACAAATAGTATTATAATTAAAATACAAAAACATTTTTCAATTAAATTAGGAATTTTAATTAAAAAATATGTATTAACAAAAGAAATATTTTTATTTTAGTTGCTTCCCACCCTCTACCCCTACAAAACTCACAACCCAAACCTAAAACTTAACTTAAAAAACAAATTATTTACACTATTAACATAAATATTTATTAATAAACTAATTAGCATTAATTAAAAGCAAATAGCTTCATTATAATTAATTTACTTCCCACAATATACCCCCAAAAGCACACAACACGCTTCTAAAATGTATCTGAACAAAAAATTAATTACACAATTAACATAATTAATCATCAATGTAATAATTCATATCAAGTAAAAAATGTATTATTACTTATTTAAAATTAATTTACTTCCCACCCTATACGCCTACAAAATCCAAAAATCACATCTTAAATGTATGTAAAAAAAATTAAAAACACTAAATATTAATTACTTTGAATAAATTTACTTCACACCCGGTACCCCTATAAACCCCACAACCTTCACCTAAAATAAAAAAATAAAAATGTAATTACACACTTAACATAATTAGTTATCGATTAAATAATTAATGTTAATTAACAACTAATTATTAATGATTTCAAATTAATTTACTTTCCGCCCTGTACCCCTATAAATCCCACAACACGCACCTAACATAAAAAATGAAGAAAAAAAATGAAAATTTAACATAATTAATTATCAATTAAATAAGTAATATGAATTAACAACTAATTAATAATTAATTAAAATTAATTTTCTTTCCACCCTGTACCTCTGCAAACCCCACACCCACACCTAAAATTATTATTTTTTTAAAAATGAATTACACCATTAACATAATTAATTATCAAATAATAATTGATATTAATGAACTAATTGTTAATTAGATTTAATTTACTTCCAACCCTTTCTTCCTATACACCCTAAAATCTGCATCTAAAATTAGAAAATGTATTTACACAATTAACATAATTAGTTACCAATTAATAAATATAATAATTTACAACTAATTATTGATTATTCAAAATTAAATTGCTTCCCAACCTGTAGCCCTATAGGACTCACAACCTGCACCTAGAATGTAAATTAAAAAAGATAAATTGCACAAGTAACCAAATTAATTATCAATTAAATAAATAATAATATCAATGAAAAACTAATTATTAATTTATATAAATTAAATTACTTTATCTCTTGATGCCCTAGGGTCTCCTCTCCCTGTTTCAGCCCTTTGTTGGCTGGGCATAGGGACAGCTTTAGTAGACAAACCACCGTCATGCTTATAAAATACAAAGGCGTATGCATTCATACAGGGAGGGGGCTTTGCTCAGCCCCTTCATCTTTTGGTCTTTTCCGGTGTCATTCACAAACGCTTGGATTCTGGGCCATACCAATATTTTTGTGTTTGCCATTTTCTGGACATATTTATGGGCTTTTTGAATTCATAAATATCCCACTCCCTTCCCCCTTTTAAACCTGGAATTCAACTCGAAACTGGTAAATTAAAGCCTTGCTCTTTTCTTCACTCCCCAATGAGCTTCCCTTTCTCTGCACTGCATTCTGGGACAGTAGGCCTCTAGGATTTCTTAAAGGAGCAGTGTCAAAACTTGTGTCTGCAAAGAGTGGTGCCTCAATGCATCAATTCTTGTTTTGTTTCATTTTTTCATCCAAATGAATTCCATGATGCTGGACTTTGGATTCAAGCTGCTGTGTTTCAAAATAAACAAAATGTTGTCCCTTTTAGGCTTGTTTTAAAAATAAAAACGTAATCTGTGGGAATGTGCTCTAGTACTCCGCCCGTAGGTTTGTGAATGTTTATGATTTTAAAGAGGGTTCTGATGAGGAAGAACCAGATGTTCAAGTAACTATTTCTGAATCTGCCAGCCTAATGTATACAGACCACATTGCTTCATTTGAGTTTGGAAGATTTCATGGACATAGGCCTCAATGTTTCTATAGCAGTACCATTCCAGATCTGCATCCTCTTCTCCTTGTGCTAGTAATCCCAATATGGGTGTAAAGGGAAGACGGGCCACAAATCAGGATTACCCTTTGTGGGAAATGACCACACCCTCTATGTTTTCCGTGCAGTCATTTTGCCAGAGTTTACAGTGACCCCGTAGATGGATTTGCTAGTCTTCTGCTCACATGCCCACCCTACCGTTGGCCAACAGGAGGGATTGAAGACCACTGCTGACGCTCCTCTTCATTTCTGTACTTCTCTAGGGAGCCAAAGCGAATTATTTACAGTCTGCGATGCAGAGCGAACTACAGTGAATGACTCGCGGAGGCAGCGTTGTTAAGCTGTTGTTTTTTCAACAGTTGGCTGTCTAGGCTTCAAAGTCAAAACTGAATCCACTCAGGAGAAGCCCTGTCCATTAATGCTAAAACATAAGAACCATTTCTGTTATATAGCCGTCATTTATATCTAACTGCATTCTTTAAAAAGGAGTGTTCGCCTTTAATTTCAAGATTGAATTAGAAGGCTTGCCCCTTAAATGTTTGGCAGATAATAGTAGGGTTCTTCAAGTTAAATAGTATTTGTGGCCACCGTATAGGCGTGCCCTCATTTGCTTCACTTTGTGATGAATTACTCTGGCCTCGATTCCCTTTGTCCATCAGCAGCTGAGCACCTTTTATGGAGGGGTCAAGATTTGTGCCTCAGATTAGGACGCTCAGCCCATTTCTTGATTGTATTGCCATGTGGTTTCTAACCTGTAGTTAAAGAGCATATAAGAAAGGGAAAACATTTCTTTGCATGGCACCAATGTTGAGTTTCCATAGAACAGTGTTTAGTCATAAAGGACTTGAGTCTAAGGCCTGGTCATAAACCATTTTCTCCCTTGTTTGTTTGGCACCTCCTTTCATTCCCCGTGTTTTGTTGATACTGTCGGCCATGATTGTTGAGCAGATATTCTGGACCCTGATACCACTCTAAGGATAAACAGTGCTTTTCTTTTCTGTTTCTGGTAGGTGTTGCAGAACTGCTTCATTACACTCCACCAATGAACTTCCTGCGTGGCAAAGAGAGGCACAGGGCAGTTCTTGCCGCGTTGAGACAGCACCTGAAGAAGGTGAACTACCACAACTTTGACACACTGCTGGAAGCGTTCAGACATTATGACAAGGTTAGTGTCATGCTTCTACACTAAAAGTGTCTGTCTTCATATCTGTGTGATTGTTCAAATATCTGTACAAGAAATGCTGGACGAGGAGAGCTTAAGAACTAGCACTAGTAGATGAGTTCATAAATCTGAGAAGAGAGGGAGACCTTGCACATTATGAAAGAGAGAGGACTTGCTTATTATAAAAGAAAGAGAGAGAGGACTTGTATGTTATGATAGAGAGAGAGAGAGGACTTGTGTGTTATGATAGAGAGAGAAAGGACTTGTATGCTATGATAGAGAGAGAGAGGGCTTGTATGTTATGATAGAGAGAGAGAGAGGGCTTGTATATTATGATAGAGAGATAGGACTTGTAAGTTATGATAGAGAGAGAGGACTTGTATGTTATGATAGAGAGAGAGGACATGTATGTTATGATAGAGAGAGAGAGGACTTGCATGTTATGCTAGAGAGAGAGGACTTGTATACTATGATAGAGAGAGAGGACTTGTATGTTATGATAGAGAGAGAGAGGACTTGTATGCTATGATGGAGAGAGAGAGAGGACTTGTATGTTATGATAGAGAGAGGGGACTTGTATGTTATGATAGAGAGAGAGAGGATTTGCATGTTATGATAGAGAGAGAGAGGACTTGTATGCTATGATTGTGAGAGAGAGGACTTGTATGTTATGATAGAGAGAGAGGACTTGTATATTATGAAAGAAACAGAGAGAGAACTTGCATGTTATGAGAGAGAGCACTTGTATGTTATAAAAGAAACAGAGAGAGGACTTGCATGTTATGATAGAGAGAGAGAACTTGTATGCTATGATAGAGAGAGAGGACTTGTATTTTATGATAGAGAGAGAGGACTTGTATATTATGAAAGAAACAGAGAGAGAACGTGCATGCTATGAGAGAGAGCACTTGTATAGAGAGAGAGGACTTGTATGTTATGATAGAGAGAGAGAAGACTTGTATGTTATGATAGAGAGAGAGGACTTGTATGTTATGATAGAGAGAGAGGACTTGTATGTTATGATAGAGAGAGAGAGGAATTGTATGTTATGATAGAGAGAGAGGACTTGTATATTATGATAGAGAGAGATGACTTGTATATTATGAAAGAAACAGAGAGAGAATTTGCATGTTATGAGAGAGAGCACTTGAATGTTATAAAAGAAACAGAGAGAGGACTTGTATGTTATGATAGAGAGAGAGAACGTGTATGCTATGATAGAGAGAGAGAGGACTTGTATGTTATGATAAAGAGAGAGGACTTGTATATTATGAAAGAAACAGAGAGAGAACTTGCATGTTATGAGAGAGAGCACGTGTATAGAGAGAGAGAGGACTTGTATGTTATGATAGAGAGAGAGTCCACTTGTATGTTATGATAGAGAGAGAGGACTTGTATGTTATGATAGAGAGAGAGGACTTGTATATTATGAAAGAAACAGAGAGAGAACTTGCATGTTATTAGAGAGAGCACTTGTATGTTATAAAAGAAACAGAGAGAGGACTTGTATGTTATGATAGAGAGAGAGAACTTGTATGCTATGATAGAGAGAGAGAGGACTTGTATGTTATGATAGAGAGAGAGGACTTGTATATTATGAAAGAAACAGAGAGAGAACTTGCATGTTATAAGAGAGAGCACTTGTATGTTATAAAAGAAACAGAGAGAGGACTTGAATGTTATGATACAGAGAGAGCACTTGTATGTTATAAAAGAAACAGAGAGAGGACTTGTATGTTATAATAGAGCGAGAGGATGTGTATGTTATGATTGAGAGAGAGAGAAAGAAACAGAGAACTTGCATGTTATGATAGAGAGAGAGAGAACTTGTATGCTATGATAGAGAGAGAGAGAGGACTTGTATGTTATGATAGAGAGAGAGGACTTGTATATTATGAAAGAGACAGAGAGAGAACTTGCATGTTATGAGAGAGAGCACTTGTATGTTATAAAAGAAACAGAGAGAGGACTTGTATGTTATGATAGAGAGAGAGAACTTGTATGCTATGATAGAGAGAGAGAGGACTTGTATGTTATGATAGAGAGAGAGGACTTGTATATTATGATAGAGAGAGAGGACTTGTATGTTATGATAGAGAGAGGACTTGTATATTATGAAAGAAACAGAGAGAGAACGTGCATGTTATTAGAGAGAGCACTTGTATGTTATAAAAGAAACATAGAGAGGACTTGAATGTTATGATACAGAGAGAGAACTTGTATGTTATAAAAGAAACAGAGAGAGGACTTGTATGTTATAATAGAGCGAGAGGATTTGTATGTTATGATTGAGAGAGAGAGAGCGAGGACTTGTATTTTATGATAGAGAGGACTTGTATGTTATGATAGAGAGAGAGAGAAAGAAACAGAGAGAACTTGCATGTTATGATAGAGAGAGAGGACTTGTATGTTATGAAGGAAAGAGAGAGCCGTTAGATGTTATGATAGAGAGAGAGAGGACTTGTATGTAATGATTCAGAGAGAGAGTACTTGTATGTTATGAAAGAAAAAGAGAAATAACTTGCATGTTATGATAGAGATAGAGGACTAGTATGTTATGATAGAGAGAGAGGAGTTGTATGTAATGATAGAGAGAGAGAGTGAGAGAGAGGACTTGTATGTTATGAAAGAAACAGAGAGAACTTGCATGTTATGATAGATAGAGGGAAGAATTTTATGTTATGATAGAGAGAGAGGACTTGTATGTTATAAAAGAAGCAGAGAAATAACTTGCATGTTATGCTAGACCGAGAGAGAGAGAGGACGTGTATGTTATGATAGACAGAGAGGACTTGTATATTATGCCAGAAAGAGAGAGAGGACTTGTATATTATGTTGGAAACAGAGAGAAGCTGCATGTTATGATAGAGAAAGAGAGGGGACTTTTATGTTATGATAGAGAGAGGGGACTTGTATGTTATGATAGAGAGAGAGAGGACTTGTATGTCATGATAGAGAGAGGACTTGTATGTTATGATAGAGAGAGAGAGAGAGAGAGAGAGGACTTGTATGATATGATAGAGAGAGGGCTTGTTTGCTATGAAAGAAACAGAGAGAGGCCTTGTATGTTATGTTAGCGAGATAGCATTTGTATGTTATAAAAGAAACAGAGAGAGGACTTGTATGTTTTGATAGAGAGAGAGAGTACATGTATGTTATGCTAGAGAGGGACCACTTTTATGTTATGAATGAAATAGAGAGAGGACTTGTATGTTATCATAGAGAGAGAGGACTTGTATGTTATGAAAGAAACAGAGAGAACGTGCATGTTATGATAGAGAGAGGGAGGACTTTTATGTTATGATACAGAGAGAGGACTTGTATGTTATAAAAGAAGCAGAGAAATAACTTGCATGTTTTGCTAGGGAGAGAGAGAGAGAGGACGTGTATGTTATGATAGACAGAGAGGACTTGTATATTATGCTAGAAAGAGAGAGAGGACTTGTATATTATGTAGGAAACAGAGAGAAGTTGCATATTATGATAGAGAAAGAGAGGGGACTTTTATGTTATGATAGAGAGAGGGGACATGTATGTTATGATAGAGAGAGAGAGGACTTGTATGTCATGATAGAGAGAGGACTTGTATGTTATGATAGAGATTGAGAGAGAGGACTTGTATGATATGATAGAGAGAGGGCTTGTATGCTATGAAAGAAACAGAGAGAGGCCTTGTATGCTATGTTAGCGAGATAGGATTTGTATGTTATAAAAGAAACAGAGAGAGGACTTGTACGTTATGATAGAGAGAGAGAGAGAGTACATGTATGTTATGCTAGAGAGGGAGGACTTTTATGTTATGAAAGAAATAGAGAGAGGACTTGTATGTTATGATACAGAGAGAAGACTTGTATGTTATGATAGAGAGAGAGAGAACAAGAGAGATGACTTGTATGTTATGAAAGAAACAGAGAGAACTTGCATGTTATGATAGAGAGAGGGAGGACTTTTATGTTATGATACAGAGAGAGGACTTGTATGTTATAAAAGAAGCAGAGAAATAACTTGCATGTTTTGCTAGCGAGAGAGAGAGAGAGGGGACGTGTATGTTATGATAGACAGAGAGGACTTGTATATTATGCTAGAAAGCGAGAGAGAGAGAGAGAGAGAGAGAGAGGACTTGTATGTTATGATAGAAAGAAAGAGGGCTTGTATGTTATGATAGAGAGAAGGGACTTGTATGTCATGATAGAGAAAGAGAACTTGTATGCTATGATAGAGAGAGAGATGACTTGCATATTATGATAGAGAGAGAGGACTTGTATGCTATGATAGAGAGAGAGAGGGCTTGTATGTTATCATAGAGAGAGAGGACTTGTATATTATGAAAGAAACAGAGCGAGAAATTGCATGTTATGAGAGGGAGCACTTGCATGTTATAAAAGAAACAGAGAGAGGACTTGTAATAGAATATACATTTTTATTGTATATAGTTAGTTAAAACCTTTACAATATTTTAATATAAAACACATGATTTAAAACAGTACAAATTCTCAAGTGGTTAAAAGGAAAGCTTTCTAAGTGCCCATGTGTTAGACCTGTCAGCCCTTTGGGTGGTCCCTCCTGTCAGTTATTTATTTTGTCCCTTTTTTGCCCCTCACAACCTTTCATTTTTTTTATGTCCACTGGATTTTTGAGGTGTTGACCTAGGGGTTAGATGCTGTTTGCCCTCATAGTCCTTTTTACTGAGGCCTAGGTGCCTTTTCTGGCTAGAAAGTGCGAGATACACAAAATGGTGGCTATTAACTGCCACAACTGCCAACTCAGGGACTGGGGCCATACGTAGAATAGGGACATTCCAGAACCTTCTGGTCCCTTCTGGACCTTCTGAGGTCAGCCTATATAAAGGCCAGAGGGAGGTCAGCCATTTTGTGATGACCAGCGAGTTGAGGAGTGAGGCAGAGGCTTGGGGAGGTGAGCGCGCTGGAGGTGGTTAGTTCCTGCTACAAGTGGACAATCACTGCGTGAGGACGTTCCCCCCTTAGCCTTGGACCAAGCCCTGTTATCTGGTTTATGGACTTTGATTGCCAAGGCTCTTTCAGAGATTTCTGGGAGAAGAGGCGACATTGGATTGCTTTCTCCCATCTCCTCTCCAAGTCAATACCTGCCGTCGGTGACTGGCCCTGTACAATTTCCCCCTTACCGGCACTTGGAAGCGTATCTGGAGGTGTCCCTCTTAGCGCTGGGTGTACCTGGAAGTGAGGGAAGTGGCTGAGAAGGTGGCGCGATACTGCGCAGGACTGCTGTGGTGCCCCTTTAGCCAGAGGAAGAGGAGCGAAGTGCCTTTCCCAGCCCTGAAGACCCTGACAGGGCGAGAAGTGTCTGAGGAAGTGGCGCGATACTGCGCAGGACTGCTGTGGAGATCCGGGTGAGGAGAGCAGCGTTGGAGGAGGTGGCGCGATTCCGCGCAGGCCTGTTCTGTAGATCCGCCTGCTTGAAGGAAGAAGGGCGGAGCATCAACGGAGGAGCGTCAGCGGGTGCGCAGACCCGAGGAGGAGAGGCGGCAACAAGCGGAGCCACTGCTCTCTCGCGCCTGCCCAGTGGCGAGGAAGTTGGAAGGTCAGAGGAGCCGTCCGGTGGAACCCGTAACGCTGTAAACTCAGCGAGGCTTCCCCCTCGGTGCCGGCTGGGATTCTGCTTGGCCCGGCCCACGAGGGAGGCGCTGCTAGGCGAAGACGACTGTCAGCGAGTGCCGGTTAGCGCCCACAGAGCGGTGCACAGCTAGCCTCAAGTAAGGTGGAAACTGGGGGCTGTTGTGGGGCCGGGGGTTGTGGAAACCAGGTCCCAGGAGGGAGATCTTTATTTACCCTAACGAATAAAAGTGGTTGTACCGGTCTGAAGAGACTGGGACGTCTGAGACTGAGAGGTCACCAGGACTAGTGAGGAGGAGAATTAAGTAAAGGTAAAAGAGAGTGACTGAACTCTCTTCTGGTTGGAAAAGACGGGGATTGTTGTGTAACCTTTTCCTTTCTGGGGTGGTCGGGGAAGGACACTACGGCATGCCTGCTGGCAAACCACTGAAATAATCTGATTAAGCTGAATGTAATCTGTAATTCTTTTTCAATTGAAAACCTTGTGGTTACTCACCTGTGCCTTGAAGAGCGTTAAGCTCTGTTTACCAATGTACCAGTCCAGTTTAGGAGGCCGGGGTGTTTCCAGGGAGTAGTAATGTTAAACTGTGAATTGATTGCTGTAGAATTAACTTATGTAAAAGTGCAAATGGAAAATATTTGATTTGAGCAATAACCAAGTTGACACACAGGAAAAAGAAGAGTAAAGAATATTATTTTTATAAACAGCCCATATTTTCCTAAAAAAGTGGTGTAGCGTCATTTTTGAGTGGATGGTTGCTGGGTTACTAAAGGGTGTGATGCAAACTTAACACATGTACCTTTGAGATAAGCTTATCTACTCTGTGCCAAGCTACCCTTTGTGACTTGGAGATCCCAGGTCCAACACCATGTAATTGGTGTGATTGTGAGAGGTGGTTCAGTGGATCAGTTCGTTACACTTCACGCATCCGTCTTCAGACCTTTAGTTTCCTGTTTCTCGATAATTTGTATTAGCTGCAGTCTCTTTTGACAGAATCTTGCGGCTCTACAAGCTGTTTGCAATTGTTGACTGTTCAGTGCTAGCATGACGGCCGAGCGGCATGTTCTAATTTGGAAAAAACAGAATGCGTGAAGGAGAAAGTAAGGTCTCAGATTTTTCCAAAAGGGACAGATGCACAATATGTGCATCAATGATTCTTCCTTTTGTCCACATAGTCTGCAGTCAGTGGTCGACCATGATTACTTCCGTGCTGGTGTATGATCTTTTAAGGTGGAAGTGCCCAGCCGTAGATTTAAAAGAGTCTTTTGGGCGGCCGTGGACATGTGGTTGACTAAATAAGGTTGAGGCTCCATTTTCCCATACGTGGCCAACACCGTCCACCCGTGTTTTTTCTTTGCTGTTGCTGCTTTATCTAATAGCCATGATCTTTGGTTTGCGGCTCCGTTGGTCACTTTTTTGAAAGCCGCAAAGGTTTGGTTTGTATTCCATGCCTTTTCCAGCTTGAGGTCTGACAGGGCATTCACACATACTGTTTTCCAGTCATTTTCTGATTATCTCTGGTAATTCATCTCCATCCAACACAGACCCATGAGCGTGTCTTCTTGGGCTGCTCTTAGTTTCCAACATGTTTTTAAAATGGCCGCTTGTCTGACTTGGTGGTGATTTGTTAGACCAAATTCCAGGCGGATCTGCGATTGGGATACGAACCTCGTGATATGGAAAATATGTTTGAACAGCTCTGACTGTTGCGTGTTCAAGAAGTTTGCGTCCTTACCCCTGTACAATTCCGACCCGTAGG
This sequence comes from Lissotriton vulgaris, assembly GCF_964263255.1. NCBI lineage: Eukaryota > Metazoa > Chordata > Amphibia > Caudata > Salamandridae > Lissotriton > Lissotriton vulgaris. The sequence goes on from NC_141698.1 coordinate 1,091,438,757, forward strand.
TTAGAGATGGTAGAAACTTGGCTGCTATTACCTTACCTGTATGTTATAAAAGAAACAGAGAGAGGACTTGTATGTTATGATAGAGAGAGGACTTGTATGTTATGATAGAGAGAGAGGACTTGTATATTATGAAAGAAATAGAGAGAGAACTTGCATGTTATGAGAGAGAGCACTTGTATGTTATAAAAGAAATAGAGAGAGGACTTGAATGTTATGATACAGAGAGAGCACTTGTATGTTATAAAAGAAACAGGGAGAGGACTTGTATGTTATAATAGAGCGAGAGGATGTGTATGTTATGATAGAGAGAGAGAGAGAGAGAGAGAGAGAGAGGACTTGTATGTTATGATAGAGAGGACTTGTATGTTATGATAGAGAGAGAGGGAAAGAAACAGAGAGAACTTGCATGTTATGATAGAGAGAGAGGGCTTGTATGTTATGAAGGAAACAGAGAGAAGTTAGATTTTATGATAGAGAGAGAGAGGACTTGTATGTCATGACAGAGAGAGAGGACTTGTATGTTATGTTAGAGAGATAGCACTTGTATGTTATAAAAGAAACAGAGAGAGGACGTGTATGTTATGATAGAGCGAGAGTACTTGTATGTTATGCTAGAGAGGAAGGACTTTTATTTTATGAAAGAAATAGAGAGAAGACGTGTATGTTAGGATAGAGAAGGAGGACTTGAAAGTTATGAATAGAGAGAGGGGACTTTCATGTTGTGATAGTGTGAGAGGGCTTGCATGTTATGATAGAAAAGAGTGAGGGCTTGTATGTTATGATAGAGAGAGAGAGGACTTGTGTGTCACGATAGACACAGAGAAAAGACTTGAGTGTTATGACAGAGAGAGAAGCCTTACATGTTAGGATAGCGAGAGAGGAATTGCGTGTTATGATAGAGAGAGGACTTATATGTTAATATATATATATATATATATATAGAGAGAGAGAGAGAGAAAGAGAGAGAGAGAGAGAGAGAGAGAGAGAGAGAGAGAGAGAGAGAGAGAGAGAGGGGGGGGCTTGTATGTTATGATAGAGAGAGATGACTTGTAGGGTATGATAGAGAGAGGACATGCATGTTATGATAGAGAGAGAGGAGTTGTATGTTATAATAGAGACAGAGGACTTGCATGTTTGGATAGTGAGAGAGAAGTTGCATGTTATGATAGAGAGAGAGGAGTTGCATGTTCTGTTAGGGAGAGAAGCCTTGCATGTTAGGATAGCGAGAGAGGAGTTATATGTTATGATACAGAGAGAGAGATGACTTGTATAGAGAGAGAGTACTTGCATGTTTGGATAGTGAGAGAGAAGTTGCATGTTATGATAGAGAGAGAGAACTTGTATGTTATGATAGGGAGGTAAGCCTTGCATGTTAGGATTTTGAGAGAGGACATGTATGTTATGATAGAAAGAGAGGACTTGCATGTTATGATAGCAAGAGAGATAGGACTTGCATGTTATGATAGAGAGAGGACTTGTATGTTATGATAATGATCGAAGTTTTACATGTTATGATAGAGAGAGAGGACTTACATGTTATGATAGTTATAGAGGACTTACATGTTATGATAGGGAGAGAAGCCTTGCATTTTAGGATAGTGAGAGATGACTTGTATGTTATAATAGAGAGAGAAGCCTTGCATCTTAGGATAAGAGGACTTGTATGTTTTGCTATGGAGACAGGATTTTCATGTTAAGATGGAGAGAGAGGACTTGTATGTTATGATACAGAGAGAGGACTTGGAACCTATGAATAGAGAGAGGACTTGCATGTTATCATCGAGAGCGAAGACTTGCATGTTATGATAGCGAGAGAGCGGACTTGTATGTTACGATACAGAGAGAGGACGTGCATGTTATCATAGAGATACAGGAAATGAAGAGGCAAGATGGCTGCGTGTAGCCTGTAGCGGACAGTCGCATCGGCCCTGGCTCCCTAACAGATGGACCATGCTCAAGCCCAGTAGCGGTTCACTATGATGGTTACCACTCCCGATGGCAACAAACGTATGGAATCTACCCTGAGGAAGCCTTTGAGTACATCGGCTCTACGACTACTTTTTAGTTAGCAGTGACCGTGCGCAATTCAGCCTAAGCAGGATTGTGGCTTTGATGGTCAGGGGATCATCGGCCATGTCGCTCCGGTCCTCAAAACTTGCCAAAGAGCTTAAGGAGCAAAAGGAAGATCCCTAGAGAGGGAAAGAAGACACGAAAGGCGCTGGAATAAACACCTGACAACGCACTGGCGGTATGTCAGTCAGTGCTGCGTGGAGAATACAGTTGAAGAAAGGCGGCGAGCAGAAGGGCAGGAATCCTGAAGCTCCGAATTCAGCCCCGGCATCAGGAAATCACACCGAGGCCCCCTCCGATCCCCCCGTAAAGAAAGGGCCGGGGGCTAGGCTAAAAAACAAAGACAGGCTGCGGCAGCCTACCTTAGTGGAAGCCTTCGCGGGGAAACCTGCAGAAACCCAGGCAGCAGGAGAGTCTATGAACATCAGGCTCCATGGAACGGCGGCTGGCACACGTACGGAGGTTGACGGCATCCTCTTGGACGCAGAAGCTGTGGTTGCTAGGCAACGACAGGAGCAGGCGGAGAAGGCACAACGCAGCGCGACCGCCGAGACACGGATGATCGCGGATGGAAGTCGACAGCAGTCGGGAACTGATGGAGCCCCCAGCATACTCGACCATAGCCATGTAACCCCTGTAGGAATACTCACCCAAGGGACTCAGCAAGATCAGCACGATGAGGTGGGGGACCAGGATAAGCGCGAGGCTGGAAGGCAGCTGGTTGGAGATGCAGGCTTATCACAAAGTGTGTATAAGGATACCAACCTTAAGCTTAGTACTTTTGACTTTGGTGGCGAGGGGGCACAGGGGAGAGCGGGAGGAGGCTCACCAGAGGGAGACAAGTTCTACTCAGTAAATGAGGACTCCGAGTCTCTCCCCTCAAGCGAACTAGATACAGGCAGAGACACAAACTCAGCTGGTAGTTTTACTGCCCAGAAATCTACAAAAAAAAAAGCGCAGTTCCAGGAGGAAAGGTAATTCCTTGGGGAGTCCTTCTGATCCATCTAAAAAATTAACTTGGGATTATTCAGCAACATCGCTGGTATATCAGGAGCATGTTAGCCCACAGGTAGAGGCTGATAGACATGTCCATAGTCCCCCACAACGTGCTTCACTAGAGCTTCTGTTCAGCACGTTGAAACAGAGGCAGAATGAGGCAAGGACTGAGAGTCGCAGAGCCAGGCAAGGGACACAAAAAATACAGAGCTCTCTGAGCAAAATGAATAAACTATATGTAGAGGTGGCAGTAAGAGTAACCCAAGTAGAAGAAAGAACAGGCCGACTGGAAGATGATTTTAACAGCTTTCAATCCTTTGAGCAAGAACAACAGAAGATGGCGACGGACATTCAGTGGAAGCTGGAAGATTATGATAACCGCCAGCGAAGGAACAACATAAGACTGCTGGGGGTGGAGGAGGGTCTGGAGGGGCAAGATACAAGACGTTTTGTTGTAGGACTATTGAAGGGAGCCTTCCCAGAATTAACTACCTGGCAGTGGGAGAGCGAAATTTAAAGAGCACATAGGTTCCCATTGGTTAGAAAGACACACGGGGCAGGCAGGATTGATAGACCCAGGGCTATTTTAATATATGTGGGCAACTATCTATTGAGGCAGGGAATCCTGGATAAAGCGAAACTAGAGGCCAAGCGGGCAGTTAACAACATCACGTTCTTTGCAAGACCTGACTTCTGTCATGTTACAGTCGAAAGGAGATAGAGATTGAGGCAGCTTATAGCTCCACTCCAGGCACTAGGCTCAAAGGATTTCATATTGTATCCTGCCAAGCTAAAGGTAGTAACTAGAGGGCAAACAAGAATATTTTTTTCAGAGGTAAAAGCACAGGAGTATGTGGAAGAATTGCATAACCAGCTAGCGCGCTGACATGCTGGGAACCCAAGGTCTTCTTAAGGGTAGTGTTTAAAAAAAAAAAAGAAAAAAGGGGGGAGAAAACATAGGGGCTTTGGCAATGTTTTTAAAATGGAGACAGTAGATGGGTGACGGGGCCAGGGGGATGGGACAGCTGCAGACTGAAGCGGACAAACATAGGTCATGCTTGACCTATTTGCCGGTAAGGGGGGGGGGGGGTAGCGGGGAGGGAGGAGGGAGATGGGGGAGGGGGGGAGTGGGGGTCACATACAGCACGTACAGCACAGCACTATTCTATTCTTTTTAATAACAGAGATAGCCAGAAATTTAGGCGAACCTTTTGATGTATTCTAGATGACTTGCAGAATAGCCTCAATCAATATTTGCGGTTTGAATGATCCCCAGTAAAAGGATCTGGGTGGCTGCATTGCTTAAAACGATGAGGTTAGATGTTGTGTGTTTGCAGGAAACATGTTGAGGGAGGGAGGGAGGACATTCCCCCTAGAGCAGTTGGGTTTCACCTTACTGGCGTGCACGAGGCAGGAGTCTAAGACAAGGGGTGTAGCGGTATTGGCTAAAGGGAGGGATTGTTTAGTGATTAAGAAACAAGAAGATCAGTGGGGTAGATGGGTGATAATTGAAATATTACACAAGGGGGTGAAGTTCACGATAGTCTCGATATACGGCTCCACTGAGGATGACCCCGAGATATTTGAATATCTTGATGCAGAACTAGCACGCTGGTCTGAACCGGTTATATGTTGTGGGAATTTCAACATTAGTATGCCCTCAGGCATTGGAGTACAAGTAGGTCAGGGGTACACCGGTAGGAAAGAAAGAGTATTCCGAGCAATTACAGCCATGGCACAACATAACTCACTGTGTGACGTATGGGCAGGGCTGCACCCACAGGTGGATGGTACTACATTTTACTCTGCATCTCATAAAATTTTGGTAAGACTGGATTACTTTTTAATTTCCAATTTAGTGGCAAGGTCTAAAATCCGAAAACATCCAAGAATCGTTTCAGATCATAACCCTCTGGTCTTGCCGGTCAACCTAGAAGGGGTGTCAGTCAGGGAAAATAACTGGACATTTGAAAGAGCTCTCCTTAAGGATCCAGAATATGTTATTCATATGAATAAGTGGGTGCAGGAGTTTTGGGAGTTTAATAGGGAGAGTGCAGCATTAGGGGTTGTCTGGGATGCGTTCAAGGCAGGGGTCCGGGGGGAGACGATGAGCTATACACTGCATAAACAGAAGCAAGAAAGAGACAGAGTAGAGCAGCTGGTAAGGACAATCGGTCAGGTAGAAGAAGAACTGAGCTCATTAATACAGCAGAATTTGCCCCTGGAACAGCTGCTATTTAGAATTATTCAGTTAAAAGCAGAGGTAGTAGAGGATATAAGTAGCAAGGCAGCAGCAAAATATTTAGTTAAGAAAGAGCAATCATTTGAGCTAAGTGAGAAAGTCGGTCATATTCTGGCTATCCGGACTAGACAGCAATTAGCTTCAGGGGAAATTGAAGAGATCATGGACAGCCAAGGAATTCTAACAAGGGACTCAGATGGCATTACAGAGGTCTTCAGGCAATTCTATGCAGACCTATACAGTACAGAAGATGGTTGTGGAGGGGTAGGAATATTTGAATACCTCAATCAGAGTTTAGGCGCAAATGCCCCGAATCTATCGGATGAGGAGAAGGTAGTTCTAGAATCTCCGATCTGTCTGGAGGAGGTGGCCAAAGCAGTGGGGGATCTTCCGGCTGGGAAAGCAGCAGGCCCGGATTTGATTCCAGTTGAATTTTATAAGATATTTCAAGGGACGATTGCTGCAGAGATGCTAAAGGTGTTGCTACAGGCTCAGCAGGGGAACTCCATTCCAAAATCCTGGGAGGGGGGCCAACGTTATTGTTATTTAAAAAAAAAAGGGAAGGTACCTACAGCCCCAGGATCTTACAGGCCAATCACTTTAATGAACACAGATTCGAAACTGTATTCAAAGATACTAGCCAATAGGCTTGCGAAGGTAATCGAGGGCATTGTTAGTGATACATGGGTTTATCCCAGGGAAGGGAACCACACAGCACATTAAACAGGTAATTACCCTGTTTGACGCCACAGGGGTTCCAGGGGACTCTATCGCAGCTCTATTCTCAGATGCCGAGAAGGCGTTTGATAGGGTTTCCTGGGATAACCTTTGGGCAGTACTTATTCGCTATGGCCTAGGCACGGGATATGTTCAAGCGATTCAAGCACTTTATAGGGGGCCTACAGCCAGGATAAAGATTAACAGAGGATACACGTCTTTAGTCCAGATTAGCAGAGGGACTAGGCAGTGGTGCCCAGCATCACCGCTCTTATTTGCGCTCTACATGGATCCCCTACTGAGGAGGTTAGAAGCCAATATAAATATTCTCACAGTGACCATCAACAGCAAGCAATTTAAAACATTCGCTTACGCGGATGACGTGGCAATTGTTTCCCCTAATCCCACCTTAGCCATACGTGAGGTAGAACTGGAAGCCCAGCGGTTTGGAGAGGCTTCAGGGTATAGATTAAACAAGGATAAGACCCAGATAGTTAAGAACTCGCATGCTATATGTAATGATCACCGTGTAGTGAACTCCGCTGTATACCTCGGGGTGGAGATCTCCGCAGACTTGGATGCCGTAGTAGGATGTAACATGGCACCTTTAATGGCTAAAGTAACTTCAGATCTGGTACGAATGAACAATATACACTTAACTTTGGCAGGATGCACTAATGTGATTAAGAGGATAATTTTGCCTAAGTTTTTATACTTTTTTAGAGCGATTCCACAGATTTTTGAAGCCAGTTTGTTTAATAAGCTAGAACAGGTCCTGAATAGGTTTATATGGGCCCACAGGAAGACAAGGAGGGCATACAGATTTATTACCCTCCCCAGGGCTAGAGGAGGTTGGGGGGCCCCAGACTTCAGACTGTATTATTGGGCAGCCGCTATGCAATATATGCAGGGCATGATAGGAGGTGGTGGATTGGAGCCTAGGACCACAGCCAATTCCACAGAGGTCTATGCAACTGTTCCTGGGCTCGAAACGGAGAATGCATTCCTTAACTGTATGGATTGGTCATATTTTAAAAGGAGGCAGTTCAAGACAGTGTGGGCAGCGCATAAAATATGGGATGCCTTTTTGAAGAGAGCTGGTTTAGGTAGATTTAACAGGTACACTCGGTTATATAAAAACAAATCCCTCCCCTCAGAAATATTTTCAGATTCAGTCATGGCAGATTGGGCAGGAAAAGGGATTAGAAAAATAGGTGATTTAATGGGCCCTCTTGGAATCATCCAATTACGGGAACTACAGGACAAGTTTCACATAAGCAGGAATAGTTTTTTTAAAATATTTGCAGGTCCGCAGCTTCCTGTGCAACATGCGGGGGTGAGTGGCAGGATTCACTAATAATGGCATACTGGATTCTATAGAAAGGGGCGGGGAGGTGACGATTCGCAGCTTTTATGCGGACCTGGTAACCACAAAACCAGATGATATTGAGAAACATGGTGACAAGTGGGCTAACAAGTTAGGGATCGAGATAGGTAGTTTTCAAGATTCACTGGATTTAGGACGCACAGTGCTGTGTTCAGCCCAGCTGCAATCTCAGCACTATAAAACACTCTTCTCGCTCTATTTTACGCCGGCGAGAATTGCTCAGTGGGGTGGCACTTCAGGGATTACATGCTTTTGCTGTAACGCTCCAGAGGCTGATATTATACACATTTTTGCCACGTGCCCACAACTATATACTCTCGTTAAAGGTATGGAGTATTTTTTATCACAGACGCTAGAGGCTAACATCACCCTTACTCCGGGTCTAATGTTACTAGGAATTACATCAGATTTTACTAGCGTGTATACAGAATTTCTATTTGTAGCTATGGCTGTCCTAAGATTATTGGTCGCCAGGAACTGGCTGGAGACATCTCCCCAGCTTTGCAACGGTGGCTCGCTAGCCTACTGGCAGTTTATAATCTGGAAAAAGGTATATATGAAAGGAAAGGCAGAAGGGGGAGGGCGTTAGGGAAGAAAATATGGAAACCAATAATGCTGTGGAAAGGGGATAGAGTGGAAGAGTAGAGACGGGATGTCTCCACAGGTCCATAGGTAATTGTGCACTATGCTATTGGAACCCGCAAACAATTTATCTTTATCTTTTGTGTCTTTCTTTTTCTGTTTTCTGCTATATTATTTCTTTTTTCTTGTTGCATTTCTGCTGTATAAGTATTCAGGAGATTTTCAGTTTATGTTGTGCTGTGCTATATGTGACAAAATACCAATAAAATATAAAAATTTAAAAAAAGAGATGCCGGAAATGAAACGTATGATAGAGAAAGGATTTGGATGTTATAGCATATCATGGCTACACATCAGCAAAAATGTACTTTTGCAAAATATATCTGAGTTAACTAATTTTAATATTAGTGTGAGTCCCAAAGGTTGATCATGGCACAAGTTTTACAGGGTCAACGTCTGTCTCCAATCTTCACAGCAAACGAAAGAACCCTGGTGTGAACATTAAGGTATAGCGTAGATTGCAGTTTCCACGGGAGGTTGTTCCAGTGCAATGCTGCTAGGAAGGCCAAACCTCTCATTCCTAAGGGTTAACATTGATATATATTGACAGATAATATAGAGACATAAGAGGGGAGGAAAAACATGTGTCATTGTGGAAAAGGTGGTCAGAGAACTGAAATGAAGTGATGATGTCCCCAAGGGAGATGGGGTGCTGCTGGCCTAGGACAAAGCCTTTCTGGACTCCTACTCGTCGGGATGATGGTGCATAGGGTGAAGATGTCAGACAGCAGTTGCAGTGCCTGTGATGCATGGGGGAGATGAGAGAATCACTGCTGTTTAAGACATGAACAATGTGTAAATGCCAAGGTTGAACCTTTAAGAGGCCCTGGTAAAGTCAAAAGGGTGTGCATAAAAAAGCAGAGTCTGTTTAGACATTTCAGACATTTCTCAACAATATATTCTTTCATGCAATGATGTGTGTTTACATTGTAAAGAAAAAAACTGTGGTGTTATCAGGAACAGTCAAACTAATGAACAGAGACAGGAGGGTAAGTCAATCACATTTCCTACCCTTTCATACTTCTCTCAGCACCTTCACCGAAATGTAATGTCATTTCAGCCTTTTTTCCATAAACCAGATATGATACAGAGAAAGAGTGTAGCAGAGGCGAGGGAGTGCTGTATGAGAGAAGAAAGGGGAGGACAAACCAGAGAGAGTGAGATGTCCAGACATATGTTGGGTGGAGGCAAATTCAGTAGTTGGTTCTGTGAAAAACAATAGAATGTCTGTTTGTTAGTTGTTTTCTTGTTACCATGTATGGCCTTTTCATTGTGATAATCTGGAAGAAAATGTTGGAAACTGATTTAGGAAAATCGTTATAATTGTGTGACCCGTGCAAGCCCTGCCACAGCCCCATCTAACATTTTATGTGGCTGAAAGTTCATACTCATCACTGCGTAGAGCTATTTGGACTCATTGGCTTGGTCCTCAGTCTTTCTCATCTAACAGAGCTCCCTTTCTTCCAACAGAAGGGTGATGGGATGATAGACAAGGAGGAACTGAACAAGGCGTGCATCCAGTTCGGCCTGGAGCTGCATCCTGACCTCATGGATGCTTTGGTGGAATACTGCGACGTGGACAAAGATGGGCTGATCAACTTCATGGAGTTTGCCAACTTCTTGAACTGGAAAGACAATATGAGAATCGGGAAGCTGGAAGAGCAGATTTTAACCAGAGGTATGTGCTGCCTTTTATTGACAGAGTTGGTCAATGTGAGGTTAATGGTCTGGGGCTGGTAGACTGCGCCAGACGAAGCTGGGTTACTATCCTTCAGCACTTTTCAAGAATTCCCTCTCTCTCACGCAGGACCTGATTCACATGCATGAGGAGGCTCCGCTGGCAAGGCGGGGGGTGTGCAATCGTGGCAAGAGCTCTGCAATGAGAAACTGCAATGCAGAGGTCCTACCATGACTGTGGGTCCTTCGCCACAAGTGTGGGGCCTCCGCCACAAGTGCTGTGCCTCCGCCATGAGTGCGGAGGCCCTTTGTGAAGCGGGCCCACAGTGTTTCAGCAAGGAATGTCTTCATCAGTTAAAGATTCCAGCAAACGCCAAACCAAATGCTTTGCCACTTAGACCCAGCCCTTCTCCACACTCATAGAGTGTCCACGCAGCGCTAGCTGGCTGTTTCACTCAGTAAGAGCCTCCTTGACATAGCGCTAGGAGCCTCCTTGTCCCAGCCCGTCTCCACACTCATAGAGTGTCCACGCAGCACTAGCTGACTGTTTCATTCAGTAAGATCCTCCTTGACACAGTCCTAGGAGCCTCCTTGACCCAGCCCGTCTCCACGCTTATAGAGTGTCCACGCAGCGCTAGCTGACTGTTTTACTCAGTAAAAGCCTCCTTGACCCAGCTTTTCTCCTCATAGAGTGGCTGTTGGACCTGGCCCTTTTGACAGGTTCACCCCTAAACTTTTTGCTCTTAAATGTGACCTGGTGTTAGTTGTTTTTGGCTTCTGCGCACTTTAACACTGTGTCCCAGTGTAAAGTGCGTGCGCACTTTGAGTGCGTGCGGTGAGATTGGCCTGCCCTCCCATAGAAATGCATGGATATGTGTGTCCATGGTAGTTCCTGATGTGTGGGGAGTGCAGGGGCGAGTTTGGTATGTGCAAACTCATGAGATTAAATGCTGCGTAATGGTGTGCGCAGATTTAATGTGTCTAGTGTAAAAGTGCCACTTTTAGAAGTTGGCATGTCTGAGCAGTGAATGTGAATTGACTGTCTGGCTTGTGATTGGCTGGAGCTGGCTGGTGTGCCTGACTCCAGGAGTCAGGATGGGTCTGCCCGGTGGTGAATGGGGAGATCTGCTTGTAGATAGGAGGGAGGAGTTGCACCTGGGACCTGAATAGGGTTGTGCCTTCCCTCCACGATGCTGGATTCGCCCCCTGTGGTGCGCCTGATGTCCCTAGCCTATCCTGTGAATGGAAGAAGTGGAGCTGAGCAAACAAAGTGCTCAAGTGCTCCCAAACCAGTTGCATCTGGTTTTCCCTTAACCCTGTGCTAGGAGACAAAGGAAAATATGTAGAAAAAGGGGCTGTGACCCCATGTAAAATTTTCACTCTTGTGCCTGACTTGAGGGGGGCCTGCTGCTGCTGGGCGCCAGGAGGAACCGCCAATGGGAACTGCCTCCCTGCTGGAGGGCCCTGTGAGCTGGCCCCTGTGCCCAGCCTTTGCCCCCCCTGCAGTCCTAAAAAGACTTTACAGGATTTTGCCTGGAGCGCCTGATTTCTCATCTTTAAAAGTGCGCTTTGTGGTATTTGCCCTGAGGAGCGCTTGGCTTCCCGTTGCTGGAGAGGCGTTTTGTTTGTGTTCCCAGAGGAGCAGCGCTTCGGATTTGCGCAGCAGCATGAGGCTGCGATCACTTCTGGTGGGGGGACCCCCGGCGTGGAGTTTCCCCAGCGATCGTGCCCGTTTGCGGCACGGGTGCCCACCCCGCATTGCCTGACGCAATTGCCGACTTTGGATTCTTGTTGGGGAGCGGGTGCCAACCCCACATATTTGCCGCTTGTTGAATATCCCTAGCAGGTGCCCACCCCGCCAGGGACCTTGTGCCGTGTCTTTGTACCCCCAGCGGGTGCCCACCCTGCCAGGGACTTTGTAGTAAAGCAGGAGCCTACCCCGCATTGCCCTGAACAAACTACCGCTTTCACCGCCATGGCACGGCTTAAACAGGAAGTTAGGCAACCTGTGTGGCTACATGGGCGGGGCCGAGAGAAAAGAGGAAGACGGAAGCCGACGGGAGCCGGTGTCCCGGGAAGCGCCACATTCAGAGAACCCAGGCGGGAGCGTACCCCGCGCTGGGACGTGAGCGAGACCCAGAGAGCGGGTCGAGAAGCAGCCTGTCTGCAGCGGGGCTCCCATGCACTGAGGAGAGCCTCGTTTCCTGCAGCTGTTGTGCATCTGAGGCGGAGGGGGCCCGAGGCACATTGCCGGTGCCTGCCCCCGCCGCGGTAGAAGTGGTGCTGCGTGGCCAGCGAGGGCCCTACAGGGAGAATCCCACAGCGTGGAGAGGAGCCTTGCGTTACCCCGCTGCCAACTGGAGGAGTCTGCCTCAAAGCCTGGTGAGTGGGACTAAAGAGCGTCTGGGGGAGTGGGAGGCCTGGTGTACGAAAGGACAGAGCCCGGTGTGCAGGGCTCCTGGGGTCATAGTTGTTAGAGGGGGCGTCGGGGCACATTGCCGGTGCCTGCCCCCTCCCCTCCTACTGATACTAACTTCGTTTTAGACCACATTGTTTATAGAAGTCCCAAGGAGGACTTGGGGGCCATGTCCATTTAAAAGTCCCAGTGGGGACACCTAAAAGCCCCAGCGAGGCCCAGAGGCACGGTAGTACCAGTGCTTGTTTTTGTTTGGCCAATTCCCCAGCTGCCCCGTGTGACCAAGGGCAGCTGCAACATTGCGCAATTCTTCTACAAGGGGCACAGTGAATGACCGTGCCCCTCTTGGTGACTCTACAGCTAGCCAGCAATTAGTGGGCAGCTGCCACGTTTAGGCTGTTTTCTTGCATTGTTGCTTTTGGCCTGCGTGCGCAGCCAGCTCTGACTATCTGGGACAAAGGGTCTTTGAGCCCCATGAGACGCCAGTTGGCCTGGGGACAGTTTCCTGTGTTATGCTCCCACCAGGGGCGCACTGTGTTTATGCCTAATGTGATTTTTGCGTACAAAGCCTTTATGCATGTTCTATACCTTTAAATGTGTTTACATGATTAGGAGGTTGTTTTGCCTAGTATAGTTTATGCTAGTCAGTTTATGTTTCCCTATGTGACCTATGCCTATGGTGATTAATATTGCGTAGTGTGTACCTACCTTTTACCAGTGGTTACTAGTTGTGTCCTACACTTGTTATTTTGTGCTACAATTATTCTATGTTCTAGAAGTTTTATTTCTACTAAGTGCTATTTCTACTAAGTGCTATTTCTACTAAGTGCTGATTCTAACAGTGGCCCACGTGGCCCTGTCTGGTTTAAATAATCCCCTGTAATACTGCCCAGTGGCAGTTGCCACAGTGTATATGTGTGATTATGATCTAGTGTGTTTATGGTAATACAAAGGCTATTATTATATATAACCTTGCGTGGAGTTCCTTTTTGTGGTGTGCCTAGTGTGTTGCTGCTGTGTGTTTGTGTTGTGCAAACGCTTTACACATTGCCTCCAGGATAAGCCTAACTGCTCGTGCCAAGCTGCCAAGGGGTGAGCAGGGGTTATCTTGGCGTGTAACTCCCTTGCCCTGACTAGAGTGGGGGTTTCTGACTGGCTTTGGCGCAAGCCTCAGCCAACCAGAAATCCCATTTCTAACAGTGACAATGCAGCGCTAGCGGACTGTTTCACTCAGTAGGAGCCTCCTTGACACAGCCCTAGGAGCCTTCTTGTCCCAGCACGTCTCCATGCTTATAGAGTGTCTACGCAGTGCTAGCTGACTGTTTTACTCAGTAAGAGCCTCCTTGACCCAGCTCTTCTCCTCATAGAGGGACCATGCAGCGCTAGCGGACTGTTTCACTCAGTTAGAGCCTCCTTGACACAGCCCGAGGAGCCTCCTTGACCCAGCCCTTCTCTGCGCTCATAGAGTGTCCACGCAGCGCTAGCTGATTGTCTCACTCAGTAGAAGCCTCCTTGACCCAGCTCTTCTCCTCATAGAGTGTCAACGCAGCACCACCTGACTGTGTCTCTCAGTAGGAGCTCCTTCCTAAAACTCTGATTTGTTGATTATTAATTAACAAGCTGATCACCATTTGACATCAATAGTTTCTCAGGGAACCACAGCTTAGCACAATAGAAAGAATTATTTCATGACTACGTTTCAAAAAGACAAATTGTAATAAACAGCCAAACTGTTCAATTTTAGAAGACCACAAAAACCCTCATTTTTTAAGATCAGAGGCAAAGGAGCTCATTTAAAGTTTGACATTTGTTGGAGCACCTCCAAATTCTCAGTTGTGTTTCCCATTTTAGAGGGGAGGTAATAGGCGGGGCAGAGCTAATAGAACCTCAGACAGCTATCTTGGCGGAAACCCTTGACCAGAAGCCTGTCCACTGGTGAGCTGCCAGTTCACGGTGTCGCGCAACCAACCCAAATTTGGACACTTGTTGTCTGCTTTGGAACGACAGCACCCACTTCAAAGATTTGTTGCTGGACAGCAAAGGAGAATGCCAAGTGGGCCCTTTCAACACGGCTGCCTGCCTGTAATTCATTAGTGATGAAAGAGCATATGCCGCACTGGCAGATGCACTTTTATTACAAAGATCCCCACCTCGTGGGCAGGGCGAGCTCAAAATGTTGCACATGGTTGTTCACCAGTTCCGTGGAGGGTAGTGTTTTCCTAGGAGACCATCTGCCATAGTCTAAATTAGGCCTTAAATCAGAAAATGAGTAGATTATGTGGTGTTGTTTCAAGCAAGGAAGCAACACTACAGAATAGCTATGGCTCTTCTATTGATGGGAGCACAGGAGACCATGTAAAATGCAAAAGACAACATTTAGTCAAATCACTAAAACAACCTCTTCAGTAGATGACACCATAGAGGCAGAACTTTGAATGGACATGCATCCAAACTGCCCCTCACCCCTAAAAATAATCCATTGAGCACCCTTTGTTGAGCCCTGAGATTGAAGATTGCATTTCCTCTATCCGGCTGTGCATAAAAGAAAACCTCTAATATAGAGTTAGATGCCTAGCGAACAACTTGAAAAATCAAAAAATGAGTTTGTATTGTACTAAAGCTCATTTTTGATTCAAAAAAGTGTTTTTATCTCGTAAAGGGACTTTTGTGAGCCTTTTTGAATTGCCAAATGAAGGAGGCGTTAAAGTTCAGAAGTTGTAGTTAGATATTTCCATCCTTGCACAACTTTTTCTTGGAGTCCTTTATGTGATTCTGTTCTATCCTTTAACTTTTATTTTTCAACAGCAAATCCTGGTGGTGAGTGTCCTGGGACAGTGCTGGCGAAGTCCGAAGATCTCGTGCCAAGAGAAGAGGCTGATACAGGAAAGACTCCCAAAACTCTTACGAAACCAACTGATCGTGTGGCACACACCTATCGCACCACATCCTCTGCAATCAATGGTGTGGTGGGCGGTCCCTCTGCTGCTCGTAAGTACATAATATACCTTTTGGATCTGTCACGCTTCCTTTGAAGTTGTGAACGATAAGCACTGCTGTGTGTGGATGAAGATTTTGTGAAGAGGTCCCATGCTTAGAATGGCAAGGGTTGCTAAAGGGAAACACAACAGAGTTATGATATATGCAACTGTGCATTTGTTTTCCAGCCAGAAAGCAGGGGTTTTCTATGTGGGCCCCAAACGCTCAACCGTGATGAAAGTATTGATAGAATAGTCACTGACACACTGGAGCCTGAGGTGGAAGCATCTAGTTGTGGAGGATAATCTTATCCAGTGTTCTTCAAAGTCAGTCCTGGAGGACCAGATCCATGCCAGATTTGTAAGATAACTACATTTATCGAAACGGAAATATGCTACAAATCTGGCATGGATCCACCCCTCCAGGACATACTTTGAAAAACCCTGATCTAACCCTTAGTTCATGTTATGTATACCACCTTACCCTCATGTCATCCCCCTGAGATCTTTGTTCGGACCAGCAGTACAATGTGTGCTACAGAAGGTAAACAACGTTTACCCTGAACCTTTTTCCCCGCAGGGATTCACAACGCGGTCGTTACAACGACCGCGTTGTGATTCCGCATACCATTAATCCGCAAGTCGGAACAACGACTTGCGGAGGTGGGGAGGAGGTGTTGGATTTAAAATCCAACACCTTCCCTAGTGTCCGCACAACTGGAGTTGGAATAGTAAATTATACTATTCCAACATCCAGTGCCCCCCCTCCGCAAGTCATTGTTCCAACTTGCGGAGTAATGGTATGTGGAATCACAACGCGGTCATTGTAATGACAGCATTGTGATTCCCTGCGGGGAAAAGGCTGCGGGATTTCGACATAGATTCTTACAAAATGAACACAAGAACCAGGTGCCCACCTATCTTTCCTTAACAATCTCCTAACTCTACCACTTTCCACAAAAATTACGTACTACTTGAAGTGTTGCTTTCCTATTCAAGAGGCCTTTTTACTCACTTACGTTTCTGGAAAACGTTTTAAAAAGTTGGCAGCCTTGCATCACCCCTCCAACCCCTCTTAATTTCATCCATCTCCCCAAAAAACCATGAGGATATACCATTACCTTATTACACATAGCGCCATAGAGGCACATCATGCTATGGGCCCCTTTTCTGCATGGATGGGGCAGCTTGGTATTACAGTAACTGCTGTAGACAGTTTTGTGGGGCCTTTTAAGATATGGATCACTGCAAAACGTGTGGCATTGTGATCCCCATGGATGTTCCCCCACTTGCATGAGGGTATGGCCCTTTGTTCCTGCTCTGTAATACAAAGCAGGGTCAGCCTTAAAGAAGCTTCAGGAAGGTGCACTGTTTGCTCGCCCCACCAGGGGGCCCCTTGGGAGGAAGGCACAGGTATCCAAGGTGCCTTCCAGGCCACCTTCGCCAGGCATGTGTAGATAACTGTGGTAGAATCCCTGCTCCCGGTCAAAAGTCCGACTGCTAGGCAGTCCGTATTGAAAGACCGACCAATGGTGTCTTTCAATCCACCATCTCCTCAGTGCAGGTATGGGTTCCAATCTGCACTAAAGATAGCACATTGGAATATGGCCTATGGCTTCAGTCTGCACTGATGTACCTGGCTGACCACAGCAGTAACACAACCCCTGGTGTCTTGCCAATCTCCCCGGTGTCCCGCCCATCAATACACAAGAACCCAGCATTGTCACCTGCCCTAGGTACCTGACACCGCTAAAGAAGGCACATTCAGAAACACATCTGAGTTAGTACCGCTCGCTCCTTCCCCTAGTGATCTTCCTGACAACTCCCTTCACACAGTGAGATCCCAGCCTAAAGCGCCACCATGATTGCCCAGAGCTCTATCACTCCAGGTCATTGCATGAAATATCCACTTTTCCCTATTCCACTGGGTCTCGGATCTAGGGCAGGTGGTGAAGTGTTGTGATGCAGTGTTAGGTGCACCCTGAGAACCTAGAGACCAAAGAATGCTGCATGGGAAGAGTGAGGTAGAAAACTCCCAAGGGATGGAGGGCAGAGAAGAACAATGTTCAGCACAGCGGAAGTCGGTCATATCTGTAGTAACAAAGGAGCTGCTAGTAGGGACATCCAAAGCAAGGTGCTAGCAACAGGGACTGAAAAGTATTTTATTCAATCAATCAGGGTTCTTGTAAAGTGTGACTAATCACCCATAAGGGTCTCAAGGCCCTGGCGGAGGAGGGGTTCTGCAGTTCGGCCGAAGAGCCATGTCATGAGGCCCTTCCTGAATTGAGGCAGTGCGATGATTGCCTGAGATGCAGAGGCAGGGAGTTCCAGGTCTTTGCAGCGAGGTAGGAGAAGGATCGTGTAATCTATGGATTATGGAGCTTTACAGGTAAGTAAACATATAAATATATAAAACAAATTTCATTGCGCGCACTGCATCGCATTTGGAGATGCAGTTAGTGGTGTAGCTAGGGAGGGCGCAGTTGTGACTACTGCATTTCAGTGTGGTGTTCCACATCACCGCACTGAAATGCTGTGTCTAGCATTTTTAATGCCAGTCTGAAAATGGCAAGCGGCGATGACAGTGCGCGCCGCTGGCGCCTCTGCATCTGTGCGCTGGCTCTGTTGCTCCACACAGACTTGCCAGCAGTGGCTGGCTCAGTAAGTTAATAGTTAAAGATCCTAAACAGTCTGCTCAGCTCTGGAGTCAGACTGCCAAAATGTTACATTTAATTTCCTGCCCGCGACGCCGAGCGGCTTTCAGACACCACTATGACTCACACTCTCAGGGATGCGGGGGGATGCGGGGGAGCTGCTCTCATCCGTGGTTGCTATTGGCAGCTTTAGCACCATGGGGGCCCACGGAATTGGATGTGGGTGACCTTGTTTGCCTCGTGACCTCCTGGAGGAAGTGAGGTAAGGTGGTAGGCAGGTCATGAGAACCTGCGGGGGACTCAAGAGTCGAGGAGCCTGGTGGTGGTGCGCTGCTGTCTGCGCAATAAAAACCCACGTTACCCCTGGTATCAAACATGGGTGAACACAGGCATAATTGGGCCTGCCTGAGAGCACCATGAAGAGGTTAGTGCCCTACAAACAATTGAACATAGCACTGGGGAAAAATGCAGACTTTAAAGTGACACCCCTGAAACTACCTAGTACACCCAATTGAACCCCAGAGCAGCAGCGATGTACGAGTGCTGCTCAAGAATCAAACACTGCACTGGGACACAATGCGGGAGGCGGCCAGCATTGAGTGACTTGAGTAGTCACTTGACTCTTTCATGGCCACCGTGGTGCATCATCAGAGGCATCGCCATCAACATCGCGGTCATCGCGCGGGCGCAAACTAAGTGCGGCCCGCCAGGCATTGGACGAGTCCGTCAGCAGCTGGGAGAACTTAAGGCTGCATCATGCAGTGTGCTGTGCTGTGTGAGGCCGCGGGTCCTAGGCCGCGCCGCCGGACCGACTGGGACGCAGAGAAACACAGGAGTCTCTGTGAAGGTCATTAATAAAGTGAGTAATTTGGCCAAGGCTGCGCGCCAGGCAGAGCCGTGATACAGGTGCAGTACAGCCTATGTTGTTGTCACACACAGCCTCTGCCAGGCCGGAACTCACCCTCTGTGCAATATTCAGCACAGAAGAGCACCGGCCCAATGACATACGAGCTTTCATCCTGGCAGTGAGTTACTGAGGCGGCACTACAGGTGAGTTGTGCGTGAACTGGATAAGGACCAGTGGCGAATGATAGGCCAGTACGACCACCCCCTTTCCCACTGATTAATTAATCACTTTCTCCATTTTTAAAGATTCTGCAAAACCCAAGACTTGATAAACAGGATCTTATACAAATAATCCGTATTAATTTTAAATGCAGGTTTTCTGCCTTTTACTACTTTATCTGTCACGGACAATCAAAGCAGCTCTGCAGTACATCTCAAACTGCTTTACCCGTATGTTTCCTGTTTTAAATGGGCACTGATAACAGGAGAAACTGCCAGCTTTGGGTAATGTTTGTGCTAGGACACTAAAATACTAGTCAGGCAGACAAAAAAAGCCAAGTAGCAGTTCTATCAGCTGGTTCTTGTTGCTGTAACTGGGATCAGAATGGCTTGAACTGACAAGGCCCCAAGGATATAATGCTTGCATGCACAAGGCACGGCTGACTGGATCATTCTGGGGAAGGGCCTCTAGATGGGACGGGTCATGGCGAGGCTGGTACTGTTGAGGGTTGTATGGCCTACAATGGACTTCGCAGGGCACACTGGTTCTGGTGGCTACAAATGGAACTATAATGGAATTCAGATGGCTGGGATTACTCTTGATGAAGGCAGGGGGGTTAGAGTGCATTAAGCAGGGGTAGATCTGCTGTAAGTGGGCAGGGTTCCAACACACTGGGCGGCCCTGGCTGTTTCTGATCCTGTCAATGGACTTAGAATGCACTGAGTGGGTCAGCCTACTTCTGATTGGCTGTTAATGGTGTTAAATGAACAATATTGTCAAGTTATTGCTACTCCTAGCCCAATAGGGGGTAATTTGTGACATTTACCTCTCAATATGAACTTCATTGCTTATTTCTACTGGTGAGAAAGATTCACTCATTTTTCGCACTTTGGGCAGTGGAATGTACACTAACCCATGGAAATCTCACACATAAGCAGTCTGAAAACTTGGCAGCTATGTACATACTGCTTACAGGCTACCAGATGTCCTATATGGATAAAAGTTATACTTCGCCCAGACTTGTTCACCTTGTATTGTGACTAGATTTTGCTCACGAGAAAGTGTCACTCATAGTCGTTGAAATGTCACTCAGTTCAGTAAATCTTTATTCGATGATTAAAAAACATCATAAAAGTACATATATACAATTAAAAAATTCAATTAAATAACATATCTGCGGGTGTGGCTAGCAGCCAACGATGGCGGCCGCAGCTTAGGGAGGCTCCCGCGGCAAGGCGGCTTCCCACATAAATCCGCTATAATTATCCTATAGACTTTATTACCATTCGGGGCGGACTGGGTCCGGCGTCCGTGCGGCGCCCACCGGAGCAATTTGAAGACAGCGGCGGCCCGACAATTGACGGAAAGACAAGGAGAGAAGAGGGGCCTACTGTCCGCCTCGCAGCAGCAACGTAGTGGGCAGAACGAGTCCGAACGGAAGCGGTGTCCTGGCGGGTGCTGCCGGCAGGAAGTGCCGGTCCTCCAGCCGAGCCGAGGGAAAACAGTCGGAGAGCATCCATAGGCGGCAAAGGGCCGGGCGGAGACCCGAACAAGTGAGCGCTGCCGGAGAAAGTGCACGGAACGCAACATAGAGGACGCCGCGGCCCGAAAGAGCGGAACAGCCATCTTGGGCGGCGGACTCGCCTCGTGGGCAGAGACTCCGAGAAACAAAAGCGGGACCAGCTATGAAGGTTCGCCTGGCATAATACGATCAGGGGTAATCCCGGGTGAGTGGTGAGGCGATCCGAAATTTTTTCACGTGAACATTTGGAGGTGTACCATCTGGGGGACGCGGTGCAGGCAGTACTGAGAGCCTGCAAGGAATTGGGCCCCCCTCACCCCACCCCTCCCCCTTATTGCTGGAACATAAGCAACGCTAGGCAGCTTGGAGGTCGAACGCCTGAATTTTAGAGAAGGGGCTCCGGATCAGTGACGTGCAAACGCGCTGGACAGCGCAAAGGAAAGGCAACATATGCCCCGACTAAACTGGCCACTGCGCGGTTTGCTCCTACAGGCTCAGTCGGCTGATTGAGCCGCGACACTGCTCGGGGGTACTGGAGAGGTGTACGGAGTCCTTCTCCACCTGGAAAGAGGCGGGGGATACCCCAATTGTCCATAACTTGCACAGGGCGCTGCCCGATCCTGCACTGTCGACAACGGAAGACCCAGCAGACGAGGGCCCACCAGGTGAGGCCTGTACCACTCACTGCGGAGTGACTATCGCGACTACACGCAGGCATCAACCAGAAGGTACGTGGGACACCCTCCTATTGCCCAGATACCGCGCCTCTGTGGGTGAATAGAACGCTCTTCGGTGGTGCAACATGGCGAACAGAGGCCCCAGGCACAACTCCACGCAGGCCGAGCTTGACAAATTCGCATATGAGAAGCAGACTCCCCCCCAAGAACAACGCAAGCCCACAGGGAAAATGACGGAAGCTGAAGGGGCGAAGAAGGCTACACTGGAGGATGTTCTGGCGGCATTGGCTCAGGTACAGGCGACAGTGGGGTCTACGGCAACTGAGGTTACCCTGATACGAGCGGACCTCCAGAAGATGAATGAGAGAGGTAAACAAGTTGAGGTGGTGACCAAATCCTTAGTCGAGGATGTGTCGGAACTACAAATCGAAATGGGTAAACTGCAAGCGGACAACAAAATACTCAGAGAAAAACTTGACGATCAGGAAGGGCGCTCTGGGCGAAACAACGTCTGAATTTTAGGCGTACCGGAATCGGAAGATACGGGAGCGATGGACCTCTCACATTTCTTTTCTGTGGAAAGGGCCCACAGGGTGCCAGGGGGTAAGCCAAAGACAGGAGGACCGCCGAGGCCAATATTAGCGAGACTATTTAACTTCAGGGACCGGGACGCCATTTTACAAGCGGCAAGAGTGGCACCAGCCATTCAGATCCAGAACTCGAGGGTGTCCTTTTTCCCAGACTATACGGCGGAGGTCTCAAGGAGAAGGGGAACTTTTCTAGAGGTGAAAAAGACATTAAGAGAAAAAGAATTGCCTTACTCGATGCTCTTCCCGGCCCGGCTCCGAGTGGTAGCAGATAAAAAGGTCTGGTTCTTCGACTCCCCGGATGCGGCCAGGGATTGGCTCGAGGGTTGGCGCACTACGGACCAGCCGCAGAGAACTCATAGATCAAACCACGGACACAGAGAAGATAGCCGGACAGGGTCGTAGACATCAGGCAGAGGAGGAGCGGGAGGATCCCCGCCTCATGGATTCGCAGGGGCCGACGGAGAAGAATGACCTGGAACATAAGAGGCTATAATGGACGCTGTCTTTGTTTATGGACATACTGGTTTGCAGTTGCAGATGGATGCTGGCCTGGTTAGCCCCGGATGTAAGCAGGGATGCCGCCTGCTCGGGGAGACGCTCTCCCCCCTACACGCAAGTACTCTGGTTATGGGATGGGTTAAGCACTCTGCTCAGTTGGGGTGGCGGGCAGTTGGAAGTCCGTTAAGCAGGGGTGCAGGGAGGGAGGGTGAGGGGGGGGGTTGTTTTGACACAGTTCGGAATACACATGTAAGGTCGAAGAATACTGTTATGCATACGGGCGGTTTGACAAAGGTTTGGTACATGCAACACTGGTCTAGCTCTTCCATGAGGACCCTAAGCAGTTTATTGAACAGGTACAAAGCCAGCACTCATGACACGAATCATGTCAGAAATACCAAGGACCTCATAATTGCAAATGGCTGATGACCAAGCACACAGAGCGGAAAGAGTAGACACAGATTCACAGGGCAGATCCCTACGATTACTGACTTGGAATGTGAGAGGGCTGGGTGATAAGGTAAAACGAGGACTGGTACTGACCGCACTGAAAAGGCAGAAACCCACTATAGCACTACTACAGGAGACACATTTGACGGGGGGCAACCAAGGCCATGGATAGGAGAGGTTACAAGATGATAGTCCACTCGGACTTCACGTCGGAATCCAGGGGGACTGGTATCCTGATTCAGAAATCCTCACAGTTCATTCCCTTACAAACTAAGACTGACGATCAAGGGTGCTTCGCGGCACTGCAAGGACAGTGGGAGGGTAGGCTCCTTAACTTGGTTTCTGTATATATCCCACCGGCACTTCACTCGGTGCAACTACCGAAACTGGCTGACTTTATACTGACCCTCCCCGAGGGGGACGTTATTCTTAGGGGGGACTTCAACGCCATTTTAGATACACAACTTGATAGGTTCCCAACGCCAGTTCCCACGGGGAGACCCCCCCGCTTCCAACGTTTTTTAAAAGCCATGGGTCTCATTGACGTCTGGAGGTACACCCACCCTAAGGCTAAACAATACACCTTCCACTCCGCAGTGCACAGCAGTATGTCAAGAATAGACCACTTCCTGGCCCTGGGAAATGGTATCCAACATATAGACACCGTAGAAATTAACCCCCGGGGAATCTCGGACCACTCCCCACTTACTCTTACGATCTCCACTCAGGAGAAGTCACGCAAACGCATATACCCCATACACGCTGCGTATCTTAAGATTCCCCAAGTTCGCAAGGCTCTTAAAAAAGTGACGACACAGTATTTCAACGAGAATGTAAACTCAGTACGCTCCTCAGAGGTCGTGTGGGAGGCGTATAAGACGGTTTTCAGGGGGCAAGCCATAAATTCAATCACGGGCTACAAAAGGGAACAGGCTCAGGAACTAGCTAAATTGGAATTAACGTTGCAGGAATTGACAACGGCACATGAACAACACCCCACTCCGGCCACGTTACACGCACTTAACCTTCAACAGCAGCTTTACACTGACCACTTACGTTTTCAGGTTAAAGGGCAAATGACAGACACACAGAATAGGATTTATGAGGTGGGAGACAAGGCAGGCAGGATGCTGGCATGGCTCGACAGGAGAAGAGGAAGTTCTAGAGGAATCCAACAAGTGAGGGATAACCTGGGGATGATGCACACTAACCCAGAACAAATAGTTGAGAAGCTCGCAGCCCACTTCGAGGGGGTCTACACCCCTGAGAGCATGGTAACACCTGAGATGGCCAGAGAGGCACTAGAACAGATAGAGGTCCGGACGCTTTCTTCGGAGGTGGCAACTGAGTTAGATGAGGACATTACTGCTGAAGAAATCCAGATGGCTATTAATGCGTTGAATCCGGGTAAGGCGCTGGGACCCAACGGCATACCTATAGAATGGTATCAAGTGACGCCCGAGAGCCTAAGCAAATATCTACTAGCGATGTTTAAGGAATGTTTAGAGAAGGGCTTACTTCCACCAGATCAGAGGTTGGCAACTATAGTAGCCATCCCCAAGCCAGGGAAGCCACCTGAGGATTGCTCCTCATATCGCCCCATCTCGCTGCTTAGTGCAGAAGCTAAAATCCTCGCCAAGCTCTTGGCGACCCGAATTTTGCCTCATCTGCCGTCCCTCATACATCCGGACCAGTCCGGATTTATGCCTCATAGAAATACGGCATTGAATCTGCGCAGACTGCATGGAGTGCTGGCCAGGGCGGAATCGATCGCAACACAAGCAGTGATATTGACCCTTGATGCCAAGATGGCCTTTGACCTTGTAGAGTGGAACTACTTGTTTGACGTTCTGTCACGTTTGGGATTCGGCCCCCGGTTTACCGCATGGATTAGACTGTTATACGCTGACCCGGTTGCACAGGTAGTAGCAAACGGCCATATCTCGCGAACATTCCCACTGGGGAGGGGCAGAAGTCAAGGGTGCCCTCTTCCACCATTACTATTTGCGATCTCATTGGAACCCCTAGCCACTCTAATAAGGACCTCGCCGCTCCTGACGGGCATACGCTGGGCGGAGGGCTAGGAGGACTGGCTTTCACTCTATGCAGACGATATGCTGGTATATCTAACGGACCCAGAACGCGGGGTGCCGGCTCTATTGCATCTCTGTGATAGGCATGGTAGGGTGTCAGGATATTCGTTGAACTGGAGCAAATCGGAACTATATGTACTGAAGGGACCGGTCCCGACACTGAATGCAGAATGCCCCCTGAAGATAGCAGGCTCGTCATTTAAATACTTGGGTATCCAGGTTACTAGGGACCCCTCGGAGTTCATGGCCAAAAATCTGGGGCCCCACTTGGAAAGACTCAAGCAGGACGTTAAGTTTTGGTCGGGGCTGCCTTTAACGCTACTGGGAAGGGCGGCACTGTATAAAATGATGGCTTTGTCCCGATTTTTATACGTACTTGAAAACACGCCATATCCGGTGGCTCCGAGATTCTTTCAGAAAGTGGCGGCAATGGTATCCAATCTTTTATGGGGGAACCTCCCGGCGCGCATCGCACAACCCAAATTGCACAGGGGATGGTACGATGGCGGGATCGCGTTCCCTAATCTAAAATTGTATTATTGGGCGGCACACCTGAAACCCATCAACCAATGGATACACACTCCACAAAACGAACCAGCATTTCAGGCAGACCGGGCACAGTTTATTGGCTCCGTTGTATGACCAACGTAAAATGCGCAAATTGGTGGGGCCCATCGGACTAACTGTGGCAATATGGCACACAGCAACAGCAACACTGGGATGGAAGGGGAGAATAACCAAGCTTACCCCACTGTGGGACTCTTGAGCCTTAGGTAACATGAGAAACAGCAGAGGGTTCTCACACTGGGATACTATAGGTATATCTACAGTGGGGGATCTCTGGGAGAGGGGAGGTGTGGTACCTTTTAGTAGATTGAGGGAGCTCTACAACCTGGGTGAGCGGGAGTTATATAGATATATTCAGATACAACATGCGTTACTGGCTGCTCTGCCCCAGACACGGATCTGCCAGAATCGTCCCCGCTGGAAGACCGCATTCTCACTGACTTTATGATTGAACGTGCGACATCACTCATGTACCGTAAACTACTTAACAACTTACCGGACCCACTGACCCCTTTGAAGGAGAAATGGGAGGGAGACACTAGTGAAATGGACAAACATGAATGGAATGAGGCGATAGCATCGCCTAAGGAAGTAGGCATCTCCGCACGACTGAGACTTGTGCAACTGAAAGTGTTACATAGGGTGTACTACACGAGGACTATTTTACACCGCATTCACAGAGCACAACACCCTTACTGCCTTCGTGGGTGCGGGGAGGAGGGCACGTTTTTTCACACCATATGGGACTGCCCCAGGGTCCAGGAGTTTTGGAGACAAATACTGCGAACAATATCACAGGCATTGGAGATCTCACTGTTACCTGAACCAAAGAGGTGCCTCCTAAATATATGGGAACCTACTGATCTATCCAGATACGGTCAACTTTGGGTCACAGTGGGCTTGATAGTGGCGAAACGTGATATTGCACAGCGATGGGGAGCGGCAGAAGTGCCAACAAAGACGCAATGGTGCCTGAACATGGATAGGGTGATTGTAACAGAAAGGGCGGTGTACTCTAATCGAGCCTGTCCGGGGAAGGGGAACAAAATTTGGACCAAGTGGAACGTGTATAGAGGGGAGATATGTGATCCACTGCCAGAAGATGACCAGGATGTGTCGGATGGGGAGGGTGAGGAGGAATGAGGGTTCTCACAGAGTATGAGGGGGAGGGAAGCCATAGACCATGGGTTTCACCAGATTTGGCAGAATAGTATAGTGGGACGAATGGGGGAGGTTACTGGGGAGTAGAGATCAACGAAGCCGGTGTATTCACAATAACATGCATTTCAGGCAGTGTTGGAGGGACCAGGTGGAGTTCTAATGGGGGAACATTTCATGACTCAGTTAAACACGACCGATATCAAACAAAATATGACCACAATGTGATTCCTTGAGTTTCTTTTGTTTTGTTGTTGTTTTTGTTTTTGTAAAAATAGAAAATCAAGAACCAGTACTGATTAACATAATGACTACAATGTGCCTCTTCATCGGTGCAGTTACAATGGTGTTCAAAATGTCTGACATTCTGACAATAACTTGATGATACTGCATGATGATTACAAGATCGTTATAGCGGCCAGCCCGTTGGGTTGTAGGCCTTCAGCTGTATAAATTTGAAGGTGCAATAAAGGTTTTTGAACACAAAAAAAAAATAACATATCTGAACTCCATCTAAAATCACCGATATAGATTAAAAAGTTAAAAAAGGATTTTATCTGGGACCGTTAATTAACCCTGTCCTCTTGTATTTCTTAACCTCACCGAGACTTTTATAAAATTCATAATGCAACATAATGTACACATGTCATTTGCTCTTTGTAAAAAGAGCAAAGCAGTTTTAGCATGATGGAACTTTGCCTCTTTTAAAATATCTACCAAAAATTTGCGTCTAGGCATCTTGTAAAAAAGACACAAAAGTACAAACTGAAGGGTGTCCTGCGGAGATCGATTGTCGCAGCCGCAGGCACCCTTCTGCTCAATTGTTAAAGTAAAACCTGGTGGGTCAGCCAGTATATTTGGTAATAAATTGAGCCTAAAACGAGACTTTAAAAACCTATCCTGAGAGTTATGCATCCAATACAAATAAGGTTCCATTCCCTCACTATTCTTAATGAGACAATGGGTGCTTACTGACCGTTTGGACAGTTCTATTCCTGCTCTGCGTGTGGCAAACTGTTCAAGCAACATTTTTTTAATCTGCAGTTTGTCAAAATTTGATATTGCATTTGGGTTGGTAAAGAGCTCCTTCCGGTCTAGATCCTCTAAAGTAGCCTTGATGTATTTTAACCATGGGATCTGTAGACCTTTATCCCTTAGTAGACAATCTCTCATAATTAGTCCGCTTAAGTCTTCCTCAGGATTTTCCCAAATTCTTAACCATGCCATAATAGGGCTAAGCTTAACCTGATCCTCAATGAATGGTCTGCCCAGTTCTCTGTGCGCAATTACTGCTTGGGTGCTCTGGGGGATTTTTTAAATCCTTCGCAGGTATTTATCTTCCTCTAACTGTAGTTGCTTAGCATCCACAAAGCCACACACTTCTGAACCATACATGGCTTTCATAGTACTTATCGAGCCATATAGGTTCATAACCTGTTCTGGGGACCAATGACCCAACCTTCGGGCAAGATTTGTTATAGCACCATTTGATGATATCAATTATGAGCACCGCTCTTCTACCAAGGTTTTAAATTTTAGTGCCCCATCAAATAGTAGCCCAAGATAAGAGAAGGTCTTCACCTTCTCTAAAGTGTGAGTCCCTATTTTATATGCAAAGTTCCTACAGGGCTTCGTGCCAGCTAACATCACGAATGACTTACTTAAATTCACTGATAGGTGTAAGGTGTCCATGAAATCTACAAATCCGTCAATTAAACACTGCAAGCACCTCGGGGTACGGGCAAGCAGGACCGCGTCATCCGCGTACAAAAGCACTGGTATATGGCGTGTTCCTGCTTTTGGGCAGTCTGTATTCAGGGCAATCAAGGGTCTCTCCAGGTTATTAATATAAAGCGAGAACAAAAAAGGGGAGAGAATACAACCTTGTCACACTCCACTAGTACATGGAACGGGGTTCTGTGTTCCCCCCCTCTATGTTGTAGCGGACTTTGGCAGTGGTGTCCCAGTGTAGCTCTCTAAGAATGTCGATCAGACCTGGGTCAATTCCCATGTTACTCATCATGACCCATAGTTTATTCCTATTTACATGGTCAAACGCAGCTACTAGGTCCATGAACCCCAAGTAAATAGCTTCATTGCTGGCTTTGGTATATTTTGCTACCAGCAAATAGAGGTTAAGACACTGGTCACTAGTGGACCTTCCAGACCTGAAACCATACTGGGTGTCCGAGATGGTATGATGCTTTTCCGTCCAGTCCATGTGCCGTTCCAAGATTACCCGGCCCAAGATTTTGGCTGAGACCTCAATCAGTGATATTGGTCTGTAGCATTGGGGGTTGTCCCTGTTTCCCTTCTTAAATATAGGGACGATTGTTGCAGTATACCAGGAGCGGGGCAATCCAGTCTTAATAGCCCCATTTAACACCCTCGTGAGGATGGGGGCCCATAGGTCTACATTACTCAAATACAGGTCGGGTGGAGTGCCATCAAGGCCTGGGGCTTTATTGCGAGTGAGGCCTTGGATCGCCTTGGTTATTCCTTCAAGGGAGAATTCTACATCCGAGCTCCGCTTTTTTATCCCACCCCTCCTCCTGGTCAGTATCCTGATTGTTTATTATAAAGCCCCTCAAAGTGTGTCACCCACTGTTCGGGTAAGATATACGTTCCAATCACAGGGGCGCTACTATCCTGAAAACATGGCCTGTTGATTATCCTCCAAAATTCTTTTGAGTCCCTTCTCTCGCCAGCCTCCCTTAGGTCTACCCACACTTCAGCTTGAAGGGAAACCTTTCTCTGCTTCAGCAGTTTTGTATGTCTGTCTGCAAAGGGCTACTCTCAGTTTGTCCCTAGGGTTGGCTTTAAGGCTAGATTTTAGGTCTCTCAAAGCTCGTGAGCAGTTGGTATCGAACCATCTTGGCTGTGTTGTATTTCCCCTGGGGCCCTTTGCCTTCAATAGCCCCTCTACCAGGCTGGTTACTGACCGGAACGCCTTGACCAGGGAACACCCCTTTATCGTCAGATCTAGGCATTCGTCAATCAGTTCTTTCCCCTTAGCTATTAAAGCTTTATAAAATGCCTCACCGTCAAATTTCGACCACCTGAGCCGTCTTCCCTGTCACTCATAATTACACTAAAATTAAGAAAATGTCACACATAGCAATTTCAAACCTTGGCAGCTATGCTGGTGGCCCGTGGCCAGTCCAGGATTTTGTTAGGGACAACAGGGTCCCCCACCACCCCCCACACCCACAGGTGCAGCTGTAACTGAGCAGCACTGCACACGTGTAGGTAAGTGCAAGTGCACATGCTTGCAATTGCTGCACCACCTAGCTTACTAGTGGTGCAGCGCTCGGCGTACAGCGTATATGTGGATCCCAGGGCCGTCAATCATGTAGCGCGTGAAAGTGCTACCAATGACGGCCCTGGGAATCTTTTTCGGCCAGCCCCCGCGCTGTACGATTGTCGGTTAAAATATACTAGTAATGAGCGCCACCACCACGCGCTCTCTTTAGTGGAGTCTCTACAGTGAAGGGCGATTTGCAGCAGACAGTCCAGCTGATTAAGAACAGCACTGCAGCAGTCTCACTTAGTTCGAGAGCTGCACTTCGCGCCACAAACTTCCTCAGCAACTCCCCCTCCCCCCAAGTACCTATCATGGGCGTCAATCTGAGGGAAAGCCATGGGCGCCAGAAGCTCTAGCTACGCCTCTGGATGCAGTGCACACAACGAAATTCGTTTTATTTATTTATATGTTTACTTACCTATAAAGCTCCGTAAACCATAGATTACTACCCCCACCCTGCCCCTCCCTCTCCCCACGTCACCGCCCTGCAGGTACACCCATTACCGACCGCAGCTGATTGTGGCATATGTCCATCTAGATTGATTGTTTTGGTAGTCTTGGCAATGACTTTGCAAGACCTTTTACCGCCCATGGCTGCGCGTGAGAGCAGGGGGGGACTCCACTGCCCTCAAAACTTGTGCCGCATGGGGAGTCTGCCCGCCCCACCCACTTGATCCCCCACTGTTGCTACGTCACTGAGTCTTGGCCAGCTTGTGATGCAGTTCCCAGGTGATATGTAGAAGTTCAAACATTTCTGCTCTATCAACATCATCTAATTTTCTAACTTGGGGCCTGGCTGTGACAGATACACTGTCTGCGTATTATAAGTGCATTAGCATGTAAAGCACCTGTTATAAGGCAGAGGTGGTATCCGTCACAATTGTGGCAGAGTATTTGTCCTCCAAACTCTAAATTAGGCCATGAATCTTGTGTAAGGGTGCTGTTTGCAAGAACTGAGAACCTGCCTGGAAGAATAATTCTATAAGTCCGAAATACCATTCGGCTCGTCGATGCCATGTCAGTTTACACAACTTGTGAAAATGCACACCAGCTCCATTCACGTCCATTATATGTCAAGCTGCAAACACCCTCTCATTGTAAAAAGATGCAAATAGATGGGTTCTTTTTGCAAGAAGTAACTCTTGTGTCAACCTCTTCCCCAGTATGGTCTTCTATGCGGATCATGTCTGCTCTTCTTGGGTGTAAATGGACATAGGTTACTGAAGAATCAATTAAAAGTCAGTACTCATACACCAATGCTTTGTTATGCTATGTGATGCATACCTTAACTTAAAATATCTCTGGATAGTAATTGCCTCTGTGTTTTTCTAAGCTCTGCTTTCACAAAAACATGCATTAACCGAGAAATATTTTGAGTTAACGTATTCGCTCAAGACGTCATAAAGAAACACACAGACCCCTTCTACGCTGGTACATCACATAAAGCACTATGATGAAAAAGCGCCCTATATTGTTTATGAATGTATGTATTCCTGTTGCCATGTTTCTTGGAAACATCCTGATCCTTTTAGGAGATGTTTGGAATAAACCTGCAGGAACAGGTTGTTAACATCTCTAAGTCCGCATTGGACCCGCTACACCTGGTTTCTAAACCACATAATGCAGCTCAACTTGAGCCCCTTCTGATCCCACCTAAGCTGAGAAGACTCCCAAGTCACAGGAAATCCAGCTTCTGAAACTCCTCCCCATCTCTATGATGCACTCTTGGAGACCATTCTATCAGCCAATAATGTCTCCTCAAGAGATTATGGCCTGAACATGCATTACGAATGCTTGGTTGAAGCGAAGGCTTTGAGATTGAAAACAGGTTGCGATGGGGACCTTTTCCTCACAACATTCCCTTCTTTAATCGATACTGATATTTGTTTTTTCAATGTTTTCAGAGGTAGTAGTGTTGTTAGAGGTCGTGTGATCATAGCTACATTTTGGCCATTGTGCTCATGGTAAGGCTTCGATACACCGCATTATTTACTCCAAGGTGCTCTACAATCAGTGACTTAATGTTGTGTTAGTGCTTGTCATAGTCCTTCAGTGTTTGATGGACTTCGATGAGCCTAACCAACTCTCTCTTTGGTGTCCACCAGGACTGTCAGACGAATTCTTAAGAGGATATGCGTAAAGTGGCCCAGGTGTGAAGAGGTATTTATTGATTTTTAACTCTTCAGTCTTCCTGAATTACAACTAAAGCTGAATACACATTTTCCAACTGGATAAGGCTATAAAAGACAATACTAGTTGATTTATGTTGGACTTTCTTGATGACAGTTCATTTTTTTGTCTTGGCTTCATTTCCGTTCTTGACTGTAAGGCTGTGTTCATTAGCCCTCCTAAAGTGTTTTCCTAAGAAAATAGGAACTTGTGATTTATTTTGGTGTCACATTATTTGCCAGATACCCCTCGTCAACTGCAGCAAACATGTTACTACACCCCCTTTAATATTTAATTAATTGTTTTTAAAATAATACCTATAGTACCCTCCCAGGCAATGTTAAAGTGCAACAGTTAGAGAATGGGGCACTTACTGCACAAGTGTGTTTTCTTGGATAAAAAGCCTTCTTAATGTGTGGTCCCATTACATGAAGTGGGTGACCATTGAATATGTCATGCCAAAGCCTCACCATGCATAGGCACTCCTGTTGTCCAAATATTAGTTTTTAATGAATGAGCTTTCTCTGGTCCGCAGATTGTCGTAGTTCTGGCCTTCCGAGTGTGCGTACAGACGTTGCTGTCCCCCGCATCCGCGGGGTCTCTGACCGAAATAGTTATGGGGACGACCCTGGTGCCTACGCCCTGCTGTGCCCGTCCATCTTCAGTGAGAAGGGAGTGTATGAGAAGGACTTTTTCGCCCCACGATCGAAGAAAGAGGTAGAGTATATCCAAGGTTTTTCTGATTAGAAATGATGGGGGGCATCGCTATTCCCCTGGCACAGGGGATTTCGATCCAGAAGAGCATTATACCAAACATTCAACATTTCCCTTGGGGTGCAACCTGCAAGTACGGACATTGGCCTCAAATGTAAGCTATGGTAAAGTGGACATTTGTCAGACTTAGCAAATATAAGTGCACTGTTTGCTTTTTCTCTAACTGCGAAAATCTAATAAAGAAATTAAAAAAAAGATGAGTGGGGGGTAGATTCCAAATAAACACACACAGGGACCCCAAGAAAATGTAAGGATTTTGGTGTCCCAGTCTCATATTCTGCCGTTTTGCAAGACTGTGACAGAGTTCCCTCCCCGCCAATACTACATTTTTGGACGGACCATAGTTTGACGACAGTGGAGAATGCTCTGTCTCCGCCACAGTAAAACTTCTGTGATGGCCTCATGGAGTAAGGGCAATTGGAGTTTTGGCTATATGTTCTCCCACCTAAGTTAGATGGGCGGACATATAGCCATTTTTCCTGTCGAAATGGGGCGGTAAGGGGTACCGAAAGTGCCCAATGCCCCCCTCATTATGGGAGAAAAATTGGGATTTTCTTTTTGAAATTAAATAAAACTTTGCAAGTGTGCCGTACGACTTTGTCACGTTGATGGATCCGTACTGCAAAATTACAATGCATTGACAGAAACCGCCATGACGGTGGCTCCTGCCAATGCTAGGAATGCCTGCTGGGCCGGTGGACATTTCTAAATTTGGCTGGGCCACCTCAGTCAGGGTGACGGAGTAATTTACTCTGTCACTGGTGGAGGACGGGCTGACCTCCAAATAGTAAATCGGTCCCGTAATCTTGCACGTTTACATTTCATAACAAATGTCATTAGTTCTTGTACCCCCGGATCCCTAGATCTCGAAAAACCAAGCATATGCAGAATACAACCAAATGTAAAAGTGCAGAAAGGACTATTCTCCAGTATTACATCTTTCATAGATTCACATGCTTGTATCTTCCCAGTCGTCATGGTGGGAGTCTCACGGTAACAGAATGACCAAAGCAGTATCATAGAGAAGAAAACTGCATAGAAAATCCCATAGGGACTGTAGTATTTGGTAACCAGACCTCCTCATTGTTTGGTCCAAAATTCAGCCAATCAGCATAGCTGCCCTGCCCTCCCCAGCAGAAACTTCCTGCCTCAGATTTCCAACCGCCTTCGTGTGAGAAAGGAGTCTCCCTGAGCTCTGCTCAGTTTGCTGTTCCTTGTGAACTATTGACCTTTGTTTTTCAACTGTCTTATCTCCTGGATTAAGGTATTGTGTGTACCTATTTCTTTTATGGTGTCTGAAAGCTCTAAAAGAGGCTTTTCAGGCCTTGCAGATCCTTTGGAAAGGCTAGGCTTTTCTCTGAAGACCCTCACAAGGACTGCTTATATTGTCTTCATCCAAAGCATGTGGCTAAGGATTGTAAATATTGTAGAATCTTCTCTGCTAAAACTCTGAGGGACAGAGAGGCTCGTCTGCTGTTGTGGCTTCAGAAAAAGAAGGCCGCATCAGATTCAGATTCTGGTGAGGAGTTTACTAGTTTAACACCTAAGAAGAAAAAGGCCTCACATTCTGAGGAAATGGTGGAGCTTAAGAAGGTTAAATTTAAGGGAAAGGAGGCCTCATCTCTCCCTCCTACTCCCATCAAGAAGTCGTCAGGTCAGAGGGGGGCAGGGTCTGCTCCGTCAACCAAATCCCTGATTTCTGCTGTAAAATCTGTGGCAAAGACTTCAGCTCCGTCGACGACTTCACCATCGACGACGACTATTTCGACGACGACAGCTGTGTCGACGACGGGAGCTAAGACCGTGTCAACGACGACTACGTCGACGAGTTTGATCATACCGTCGACGAAGAAACCGTCGACGACGACATCGTCGATGATGAAATCAGTGTTGAAGTCGTCGACGACCCCGTCGACGGAGACCACATCGACGACGGTCCCGTCGACGCTGGCTTCAGTGACGACGGCTCCGTCGACGATGACTTCGTCGACAATGAGTTCGTCGACGAAGAGTGTCATTTCAACGGCAAAGGCGTTTAAATCACCACAATCGAAGACTTTGATCTCTTTTCGCTCATTTCAGTCGTCGAAGGGTTCGGCGAACATAAGCAAATCTGCAGAATTCATGTCGTGGGCGCAGATTTCGCCTCTACCCCCATCTTCTTTGCTGGAGCAGGATTCAGAAGGGGAGGAGTCGACTGGAATGGCTTACAGTCCTTCGCAACTTAAAATAAAGAGCCAGGACACAGATGATGAGGAGGTGTTTTCCTTTAAGGAGAGAGCTCAGTCTCAGTCCGCTAGATATGAATCTTTCCAGGAGACTTGCGACTATGGTGAGGAGGATGATCAACAAGAAGAATCGCGAGAGGAGTCGCGAGAGGAATCAGTCTCCATACCTATAGCTCTGGTTTCTGACCTGAGGTTCATGATTAACGACTATTATCCCAGAGGCAAATAAGCCTACACCATCTACGCCAGCACCTACAGCACAGTCTCCGAGAACCCATTCTACTCCTCACACGCAGCAGGTGAGATCACCTCCAGTGGTCACAATCAGGGATGATCTAACGGACACTGATGATGATGATGAGCAACCTGAGGAAGGTGAAATTTTACAAGATTCTACGGGAGGTCAGGAAGGGAATGAGTACATTTTACCGTCGGCTCCTTAACCTACTCCGCCGCCAACCACTTCTCCTCCTCAGGATATTGGAGGTTTCCATGACATTATGGAAAAAGCAGCCAAGAGATTTGATCTGGAGATGGAGGTTAAAGAAACCGAATGTTTCTTATATGATTTTAAGGATGACGCCAGAAAGTCTGCTCGCTCAAACCCGATTATCCCTCACCTTTGGGAAGAGGGACTAAAAATTTTGAAGACACCGGCCTCCATCGCAGTTTCGGTTCCTAGAATTGAAAAGAAATATAGAGCACCAGAGTCTTCTCCGGCCTGTCTGATAGGACACCCGAGACCGGAGTCGCTGGTGACACAAGCAGCTCAGAGGAATTCCAAGAATCCAGTTGCTACTTCAATGGTGCCGCCAGACAAAGAGGGACGGAGGATGGATGGAGCCGGGAAGAGGTTTGCGGTCATGGCAGCCTCTACTATTAAAGCAGCCAATGCTATGGCCCTAATTAGCGGTTTTAACAGGCAAATGTGGTCGGATTTGGCACCCATTATGGCTGCACTCCCGGAGGATAAAAAAGAGGAAGCAGCTGCTATTTTCCGTGATGGGGCAAAGTCGACCTCGGAATCCATTGATGTCACCATGGATGTCTCCTCTATGGCCTTTAGGCAGATGGCAGGAGCGGTTTCTCTTCGGAGACAGGGCTGGCTAAAGGCTACATCCTTTCGTCCGGAGGTGCAGGCGAAGATTGTCGACATGGCATTCGATGGCGAAAATCTCTTTGGCAAACATATAGACGAGGCGCTGCAGGGCATAAAGTCAGATACGGACACGGCTAGGGCGCTAGGATCCCTTCAGCAAGGAAGGTTCCAGTCCTTTCGTAAAAGAGGTACAAGGGGTCAATGTAATCAGATATCTTCATATTCATCC
Organism: Lissotriton vulgaris; assembly: GCF_964263255.1. Classification (NCBI taxonomy): domain Eukaryota; kingdom Metazoa; phylum Chordata; class Amphibia; order Caudata; family Salamandridae; genus Lissotriton; species Lissotriton vulgaris. Next base: position 1,091,474,957 of record NC_141698.1, read on the forward strand.
AACAGATATCAGCCCTATAACCAGCAAGGATATAGGCAATACAATACAGGCAATCAATTTAGGCCTTCCAACTCCTCTTTCCAGCAGCAATCTAGAGGCAAGTCCTCCAATAGAGGAAAGAATCAACAATCTAACAGACGACAATGATTTCATGCCGGCGCTCCCCACACAGCAAATCCCGGAAAACGACCACTATCTGTCTCTCTTCTTCGACAATTGGATGTCCATAACATCGGACAAATGGGTTTTGGATGTAATAAGCAGAGGCCATACCCTGGAGTTTGTACAAATACCACCAGATCATCGCCCGGTGCTCAGACACCATCAACATCGTCAAGAGCTGCAAAAGGAAGTCCAATCACTCTTGCGGAAGGGGGCTATAGAAGAAGTACCTCATCAACACCGAGGGAAAGGCTTCTATTCACATTTCTTCCTCATCAAGAAAAAGCAGACTACGAAGGGGAGACAGGTATTGGATTTGAGGGATCTGAATCAATACATAAAGAAAATTCTCTTCCGAATGCTCTCGTTACAAGAGATTCTTCTGATGTTAAAGAGGAAAGACTTCATGGCTTTGTTTGATCTCATGGATGCATACTTCCATATCCCAATCCATCGGAAGCACAGAAAATATTTAAGATTTGCTGTGGAGAGTCGCCATTTCCAATTCAAGGTGTTGCCATTTGGCCTCAAATCGGCCCGAGGGTGTTTACCAAATGCATGGCCCCGGTGGGGGCCCACTTAAGGTTAAGAGTACATTGCATTTACCCATATCTAGACTATTGGCGGGTGACAGCTCCATCATTCACAAAAGCCAAGAGGTCTCTTCAGTGCTGCATCCGCCTATTCCATCAGTTAGGCCTTAGAACCAACTTGGAAAAGTCTTCATTGATTCCAGCTCAAGGCATTCAATTCCTAGGGGCATGGATATGCACCAAAGAAACGAAAGCATAACCGTCAGAAGAAAGGATGAAAAAAATAATGGGTCTGGCAACTTCCCTTCAGACAAAAAGGTTCACTTCTGTGCGGATGTACAAATCCTTGTTGGGGATGATGTCCTCTTGCATCCCACTGGTTCCAAACTGCCGTCTTCGAATGAGGCCCTTGCAGGAACATCTGGACAAGCAGTGGGTCCAATCCAAAGGAACCTTCGAAGATCGGATTACCATCACTCACCGTATGAAGGTGGCCATGTCATGGTGGAAGGTTCAGAAGAACTTGAATCAGGGTCTGAATTTTGTACCTCAGAATCACAAATATGTGATGACGACGGATGCCTCGTTACAGGGATGGGGCGCGCACCTTCAGGAGCTGGAAATCCAGGGACACTGGTCCGAGTGGGATGCACAGCTTCACATAAATATGTTGGAGCTCAAGGCGGTGTTTCTGGGACTCCAAGCTTTCCTGCCCAGAATCCAGAGCTCGTCGGTGCTCATTCAGACGGACAGCACCACCACTATTTTTTAGCTCCTAAAGCAAGGAGGAACAAGATCCAAGCAACTTTCTGCACTGGCGCAAAGGATTTGGAAATGGCTGATAAGTCACGACATTTCTATTCAGGTGCAGCATATACAGGGCATCCTCAACACACGTGCAGATGTCCTCAGTCGCACGACACTCAGCTCCACAGAGTGTTTCAAAGATGGGGCACACCAACATTCGACTTGTTCGCAACCCGGGACAAATCGAAATGCGATCAGTTTGCGTCCAGGTACCCTCAGCGGGATTCCAAAGGCAATGCGTTTCACATGGACTGGACGGGAATGTTCACTTACGCGTTCCCACCAATTCCCTTAATACTGTGAGTGCTTCGCAAAATGAAATCAGAACCGTGTCATGTCTTTCTGATTGCACCAGCTTGGCAGAGGCAGGCATGGTTTTCAGATCTACTGCAGATGTCAAAAGGCAACAAAGTGCAATACCCGACATTCCAGAGCCTCATATCAATGAGCAACAGACAAATTCTGCATCCGGACCTAGCATCGCAAAAATTATCCGCATGCAACCTCATGAGCTTGAATTCCAAGCCATGAGCATTCCACAAGACTGCAGACAAATTCTATCGCAATCCAAAGCTATGTCAACCAACAAGACATACACAGCCATATGGACACGCTTCTGCCACTGGTGTACCAGTCAAAGTCTACATCCGTTGACGGTACCCCCAGAAGGTATTCTGCCTTACCTGTTGTCGTTATCAAACGCAGGCCTGTCTCATGCCTCGCTGAAGATGCTTTTGGTGGCAATTTCAAGATTCAGGAGAATGCCAGACGAGCCGTCTCTCTGGTCTCACAGACTGATAAAGGAGTTCCTTAGAGGGCTCTTTAGAGCTTTTCCACCCATTCAACGACCATCAGTACCCTGGCACCTCAATACAGTTTTGACGCAACTTATGAGGCCACCATTCGAGCCTATACACAAGACAGACTTACAATTCCTCTCTTGGAAGACAGCCCTGCTGCTAGCTCTTACCTCGGCGAGGAGAGTTAAGGAAATTCAAGCCTTTTCTGCAATTTCGACAGGACAGAGTTATACTATGTACAAATCCTACGTTTATACCCACAGACCCTACTTCTTTTCACCTGAATGAGCCAATTATTTTGCCTACCTTCTTCAGCAATCCCTCATCTGAAGCGGAATGAGCGTTGCATTCTTTGGACATCGCTAGATGTTTGAAATTCTACATTGAACGAACAAGAACATTCCGCAAATTTAAACAGGTATTTATTGCATTTGAAGGACAGAGGAAAGGGCTCCCTCTGTCAAGACTGAGTATCGCCAGATGGATACCATCGGCTATCATCAAGTGTCATGAAAAAGGTGGAAAACCGCTTCATTCCAGAGTGACTGCTCATCCCACAAGAAAGATGGCGACATCGATAGCCTTATTTGCAGGAGTGTCTCTACCTGAGATCTGCAGAACGGCGACATGGAAGAGTGTGCATTCATTTACCAAGCACTACTGTCTCGACACTGCATGGAAAGAAGACACGGCAGTGGGACAAGCTGTTCTGAAACGTCTATTTCAATAAGGTATTCTTTGGTTCTTTGTTAATACTCTATACAGTATATGTGTATATATATGTAGAATCTGCTATTGTTATAGATGGTTTTTATTCCTATCTGCCCTATATATTTTCAGATCATGTTCTAACGATATTTCAGCTGCAGAACTTCCTTCTGGGTTCTATCCTGGAAACGCTGCAGGCTTTGTGGGTACCACTTACTACTCTGATACAAGCATGTGAATATATGAAAGATGTAATACTGGAGAAGGAATTAGTTACTTTCCAGTACACTATAGTTCTCCAGTATTATCTTTCATAGATTCACATGCGCCCGCCCACCTCCCCGTTTCTCAGGCAGAACCTATTGTCTCGGTATTTATCCATGTCTCTCACTTGGGGCCGGAAATCTGAGGCATGAAGTTTCTGCTGGGGAGTGTGAGGGAAGGGCAGCTATGCTGATTGGCTGACTTTTGGACCAAACAATGAGGAGGTCTGGTTACCAAATACTACAGTCCCTATGGGCTTTTCTATGCAGTTTTCTTCTCTATGACACTGCTTTGGTCATTCTGTTACCGTGAGACTCCCACCATGACGACGGGGAAGATACAAGCATGTGAATCTATGAAAGATAATACTGGAGAACTATAGTGTATAGGTAAGTAACTAATTCCTTAGTTACCTCAGATTTCCCCTGTACATTATTGGTACAGTAGCTTCATCATCCACCTTCTACTGGTGGTATCTCCAATATCTAATAAATGCATCTGTAAGTCACCCCCTGTATTTAGTGACCATCAGATGTGGAAGTTTTTTCCTCCCCTATTAATGGCTTCCCCTTTAACCATCATTTTCTTCCTATGAGGGGCGGGTGTTTCTCCTACTTTTGTCGAGACCTCTGTATCAAACAACTTCATGACTGTGTTATGGCCTCGTCCCACAGGCCTGAGCCCCTTGGCTGCAGATGGAGCTTTATTGTATGCCTCAGGGTGCCTTTGCCTGCTTTAGTAATGCTAAACCACATGCACATTTAATGTCATTGTAGCTTGGTAACTCTAAGGGCCTAATTTAAAGGTTGACAGATAGAATAATTTGTCATAACGTGGCAGATATCCTGTCCGCCATATTACAAGTGCTGTATGCTATAATTCAATGGTAATACGGCAGACGGGACATCCAGCACCTTTGTGATGGAGTATTCCATCCACCAAACTCTACCTAGGGTCTTTAAATGAGGTAACAGTTCACCCATTAGATTCCACCATTTTATAGAAGCTTCAGTACAAAGACAGATGCAAGGTTTTGGGAGCTCTGTAATATCGAACCTGTTACTTATGAGTGTTTAAAAAAGTGCAAAGATTATCATTGCCAATGGTTAGGTTATCATTGCAGTAGGGCCATGGCAATAATGTGTGCCATGCTAGCCAAAGGTTCGTTTTGCTGCCCTCCTCTCTTGTGTCAGGCCACATTTGCTGCTTGTAGGGGGGATATAGGATTTCCATGGTAATGGCACCCTGTGTGCCTCCGTGGTATTGCCTTTTAACACAACCAAGTTTGCATCCAAGATCTTCTGTGGAGTCTCAATAAGGAGTCTGGATTACATATGCATGCCCCTGTTTGTCACTTGAAACTGAGAGCACAAGCACCCTTGTCAACCATGTCTGCTACTACGAGGGAATGCCTTTGGCCCAGAAGATTCAGTGAGGGTAAAATATGCTGATGGTGGATTTCTTTATTTATGGATATTGTCGAATGATGTTGCTGCATACTACATGAGAAAGCGTACCTAGTTTCAGATACACACATGTATAAGGCCAAGCAAACACTAAAACAAAGCTAGCAATCATGTTATTTTTTACATTGCTCCTTATTAATTTTATATGATACACAAACCATCCAAGAAGATCTCCATGGTTGACACCATATATAATTGTAGTTTCAAACACAGCCAGCAAAAAAATAAAACTTACAATTTTCCAACTGCAGCTGTCCCTCCCTGCTCTCTTGATCTTAAAGACCGTAATATAGTCAGACAGGTTAAATCTTAACTCGGTCTCCTGTGTCTGTCATTACCAACCAATTGCCAGTATAATTTAACATTAGTATAAACTGTCTTTGCATCCTGTGAATATCTGTTCTATCAAAGTTCTTGCATTCTACCAGTATTTCATCTCACAACTTCCTCTTGTAGTTCCTCTCTTACAAATGGACTCATCTCAGGCAAACCTCATTATCAAGATTGAATTTCCATTTTACTAAACACAATGCTGTCCCTATCCCACTCGCAGCCCATGTTCATCCAATGTAGCCTCGAAGGCGAGCAGAATTGTGTCCTAAGGATCTATTGAAGACCCCTTAAGGTCTTGTTTATGTTGCATGGCCACCTCAGCCCTAACCCACTTCTGAACATCCAGCGTCCATTTTTTAACATCTGGTGCTCTACAAGCTTTCAACCCCATGGCAACATTCCTGCGTTTTCACTTTTGCTACTCCATTGATTTTGGGGCTTCAACTACCATCAAGCACAATTCTGTTGATGGTCCCGCAAAAGGGATTTTTTTCACATAGGGAAAAGTTAGAAGGCTTTACCCCACTTCTTCCAATCCTACTTCCACCCTATGAAGTCATCTTTTGTTAGCTTGGGGGAATACTTCCCAAGATGTTAAATTAGGAGCACTGAGTGACCCCTGCCATAGAGATTTTATGTTGCCCTGATCTGTGGCATAGACTTGACACCTGGATATTCTCAGGGTCACAAATCACCTGTTGAAAACTGTTTTAGTGGATGTGATTTTGATGGAGGAAAAAGCAAGAAAGATCAGCATTGCAGGATTTTCACTGATAGTCATAAACATTGACTATCCCTGGCTATTTATGGGCATCCAGGACCACTTATTTTATTTAAAGTTCTGAATTTGGAGGTAATAGCTGTCATTTTCTCAAAATGCCTAATCAACCTCTGTAGATTAAACAGGCTAATCCATTCTGAATTTTCTGTCTCTGATAACATTCATACATACACAATACAAAATACATATGGAAGCATCTAGCGAAAACTGAAACAATTATATTTAGTAATGAAAACCTCTACAGGATAGAGCGAAACATGAATGAAATACAGTTTTTTTAACCATTTTTTTTGCAGGGTCATCCCCAGACTTTTTGCCTTCCTCCTCCATTTTTATGTTGATTTCTTTTTTGTTGGCCTTAGGTCTCTGTGCTATTTACCACTGTTAACCAGTGCTAAAGTACTTGTGCTCTTTCTTCTTAACATAGTAATATTGGCGTATTCCCAATTGGCATATTTAACTTACTTATAAGTCCTTAATTAAGTTGTACTACATGTGCCCAGGGCCTGTAAATTAAATGCTACTGGTTGGCCTGCGGCACTGATTTTCCCACCTACTTAAGTAGCCCTTTAACTATGTCTCAGGCCAGCCATTGCAGCCGTGTGCAGTTTTTAAAGTGTAATTTCAACCTGGCATATTAAACCTTTTACAAATAAGTCACCCCTAGGGTAGGCACTAAACAGCCTGTAGGGCAGGGTGCAGTGCATTTAAAAAGATGGACATGTAATTTTAAGTTTTACATATCCGCGTATTGAAAAACTCTTAGATGTGTTTTTCATTACTGCAAGGCCTGCCAGTCACATAACTAGGTGTAGCTGACAGTTGGGCTTTGTGTATTACTCCTAGACAGCCACACACAAAAGAGAGCTTATGTGTGGTTGGACACAACTGCATAGGTTGTGTCCTACCTCTACAGAGGGGGCTGTATATCCACTGTATTAGTATGGAGCCCTTGTAGAGGAGACAGGAACCCTGAACACTTCAAAGGGAATCCTCTAGAAGTTTCTCCCTCTTCAAAACAGGCACAATATTCAATACTGAACTCTATACCGCACACGGTGTATGCTGAGACTTTGAACGGCTGCAGTACTCTGCTCCTGTACGAAGAGAGACATACTATATGGTGGATAACTTGGATTGAAAATCTAAAGGATTACGTTTACAAACGACAACATTAACCCCTAAAGCCCCTTTGTGGGTCGGAAGTATAACCACACTTACAAATCATATACTTGGACATAATAGCCTTGAGGAAGTCGCGGGATTACACCCTAATGCTTTGCAAACGCGTTGGCTGTTGCTGAAAACACCTGAATATAGCGTGACAAGAAAAATCAAAAAAGGAATACTGTAGAATTTATTATCACATTACTGTTTATGTTTGTTACTAATAGGGACACCTTGGTATAATTTAAAACGTGTGCTTGGGAGTAGAATTTACAATATTCAATACTGAATCACAGACACCAACTCTTTAGTACACTTTTGGACCTATTAACATTTACTCTATTTTTCTAAATTGGTGTGGGGTTTGTGTTGGGTTAGGTTTCGACTTTATTACTGTTTGAAGTGCTGCATAAATACTTTACACATTGCCTCTAAGTTAAGCCTGACCGCTCTCTGCCAAGCTACCAGAGAGTTGAGCACAGGATAATTTAGCATTAATTTTGGTTTGCCTTGTGCCTCACCCTGACAAGAGTTGTGGTTACTGCTTGACCAGGGTTTCACCCCACTCAGCCAGTAACCCAATATATCTTACAGGGCTATTAGGTCAATAGTGCACAAGCTTGAAAAACATGCATTGCTCCTTTGAGAAGGATGCAGGCCGTATTTCCAAGGATACACTGTATTGTCAGTTTGCCTCATAGCCTCAGTTCTTTTTTCTGGCTCATACTGAGTGAATCTCAGAACACTTCTCGGGATATTCACCTTGTTAGGTTTTCGCCTCAGATTTTTTAAGCCTACTTTATTCAACGTCTTGAATGTGTTTGAAGTGTTTTCCCTCCCTTGTATGTCATCTTTGAATGGATTGTCTCAAAAAATACCTTCACTTTTTGTAAGGTGTCCCTCATGTGGAAGTAAGAAGGTGGCTTCTGACCCACTTTCTATGTGTGCAGGCTATTTACCCTCCTGGAACATAGTCAAAGGATGCACATTTTGATAGAAAATTAAAAAGACGGTGTTAAAGAACTACAAATGAATTTGCCTGGGAGAGAAGATAGAAGATCTTAGGATGGGGGAAAGTTAAAGTTACACCATAGGCCAAACAGAGAAAGTGCCTATTCTGCGGCGCTTGTGAGCTCTCCAGACAGGAACTCCCAAATAGGGCGATCTAGAGAGGAAGCAGCGCTGCGATCACCATCACTCTGGACACGCCCATACTTATTTATATTTAATTTATTTAAAATGTTATATAGCGCGCAGTTACCCTCGGGCATCCCAGCGCTTGTCCAGACGCCAACAGTTAATCAAAGGCCAGTTCAGTGCAATCAAGCCGGAAACAAATACGTTTTGAGACATTTACGAAATCGCAAGGTGCAGGTCTCGGAGCGCAATTTTAAAGGGAGCGCGTTCCACAGCATAGCTGTGTTGACCGAAAATCTTCTCCTGCCAGTCGGGCCCTTTTTACTTTAGGGATTAGGAGAAGATGTTTCTGATCAGAGCGCAGCGTTCTATTAGCTTTATAAGGCACCGCTAGATTCCTCAATATGGGAGGGCCCTTCCCCTGAAGGATTTTATGGGCTATGCAGAGAGCCTTAAATTTGACCCTTTCCCGCACTGGGAGCCAATGCAGAGCCTTTAAGGCCGGTTTAGCTGACTGCATCCTAGCGACGCCCATGAGCAGCCTTGCCGCAGCATTTTGAACCTGCTGAAGTTTATTAAAAGTGGCTTCCGGGGCGCCCAGAAAAATAGCATTACTATAATCTAGTCTCGATGTAATCAGCCCCTGAATCAGCTGCTTCCTTGATGTTAAAGGCAGAAGAGGGAAAATTTTGCGAGCTGACCGAAGCAGAGCAAAACAGACTCCTGCAGTTTTTTTCGCTTGGGTCCTAAACAACAGGTCTTGCTCTAACCAGACCCCTAAACTCTTGATCTCCTCTTTCGAGCTCGGGAGCTCTCCCATACAGCTCAGCCAGCTGGTCAAAGGGAGGGAAGGGGTCTTACTCCCTAACAGCATTATTTCTGTCTTCGAACCATTCAGCTCATCTATTTATTTATTTATTTATTTATTTAAGCTTATATCGCGCACAGCTACCCACAATGGGTTTCCCGGCGCCACAATGGGTTTCCCGGCGCCACAATGGGTTTCCCGGCGCCACAATGGGTTTCCCGGCGCCACAATGGGTTTCCCGGCTTAAGAGCTGACTCACACATCCAAGTGTGGACTTCCGACAGGCAGGAGTGCAGTAGATCGGGGTTCTCCACCAGTTGGGATAAGGCGACCACCAACTGCGTATCATCCGCATAACTGACGATTTTGATGTCAAAAGGGGCCACCACATCCTCCAGGGGGGCCATATATACATTAAACAATGTGGGGCTGAGGGAGGAGCCCTGTGGCACCCCACACTGAAGGGGGATAGATGTTGACCGATCACTACCTTCCCAGACCTGGTATGTTCAGCCGTTGAGAAATGACCTAAGCCACTTCAAAGCGACCCCTGACACACCCACCTCTGACAGTCGTTGAATCAACACCTGATGGTTCACAGTGTCGAAAGCCGCACTGACCCTCCTGAGTCCAAAATGCATCTGGCTTCGTCTTGTGTATCCTGGGTAGGCAGGGCTTTAGAGGAAGGTGACTGCAAGTGGCACCCCGGTGCTCACTATGCATAGGCCGGCTAGAACGAGTTCCAGGGGCACACCAGCCCCTGAGCTGGGGAAAGTCCGGCATGGGAGAGGGGTTTAACCACCCCCCTTCCTGGTCCCACCCATGGGCAGGACCTAGTCGCGTACCAGCCCCTTTCTTTAGTATAAAGGTGGGAGCGGGGACCCTTCCAAATTAGATCATCTTTGAATCCTGAAACGACTTTCTACGAAAGGAACTCAAGAATTCTTCTCAAGATTTCTCCCTTGTGACTAAGGAGTAGTCACCCTGCATCTGTGGGCACCAACTAAGTAACCTGCGGTTTGCTGCACGTCCTTCCTCCGGAATCCGACCGACCAGCACGACGAGACCCGGCTTCCCTGGCACCTCTGACCTCTACCTACATCATCAGCCCAGCTGAGATCCGTGGGTGTGACGAGACCTAGAGGGACCGGCCATCTTCAGAACTGCACTACACTTATCCAGCACGACCGCCGAGGGATCCTCGAGTGAGTGCTTTGGGGTTTGAGAAGCCCTAACCCTGAGCAGCTCCAGCACCGAAGTTCAGCCCCCCAGCATCCACCAGATCTGCGTGGGGCCCTTCTGCTCTTTGCTGCTCACCGCGTTGTCCGGCTACTTGCCAGCTGGCTTGTGGCCCTCTTGACGACGAACGATGACACTTTCATCACTGGTCTGGTTGCTCCAGACTGCCCCTTGCACCCCTCCAACAGAGGAGCACCCCGGAACCTCCTGGTCCACTCCAGACGCCATTTTGAGTCCACAGCGTGGGCTTGCATTTGCCAAAAGTTGTTGCCCCAATCCTGGGTCCAGCGACGTCGACAGCAGATACCTTCGTGGAGCAGCTCGCACCTCCATCCTGGTCGCCGACAACGCCTCCTGGTCCGAGAGACTGCAGAGCCCAGCGTTGCCCACTCACCTGGTCGAGGTGACTTCGTCCGGTGCCATCCTGGTGCCCATCTAATCACTGGCTAGTGATTCAGAACTTGGTCCCCTCTGCTTACAGGTATCCTCCATCACCGATCCAGGCTTGGATCACATCGAACTTCATCACTGGTCGCCTGCCAGCAACTTCTTCTTTCAGGCTCCATAGACTGCAACGAGGATTCCCGACGTCTTTTCAGCCCTATGCAGCCGCAGCCCCTGGGCTAGGTAACCTGAGCATTTCGGTGCTCCAGCATAGCTTAACTATCTAAGTGTCCAGATCCTTTTTCGTTTCAGCTCTACCTAGTCGGATTCGTTCGATAACACTAACTTTACGAAATCTAGCATCCATAGACTTTGTCCTGCATCCCGCGTGAGAGTGCACACTCTGCACCCGATCTCCCTAGGCCTCCTGCTCGTAATCTGAAGGTTCAGTAGTCCAGTCCTAGCGATCCTAAAGCCTTTGAGACTAGTTACTTACCTGCTAGTATTTCCCTGACTGACCTGCCTTTGGAAAGTCAGGCGGATGCCATTAACACTTGGCTTTCTTCTGCTTGTGACCAGGTCGCCCCACTTAAAAAGATCAAATCAGCTCGCCTCCATGACGCTCATAAGTGGTTTTCCAGCTACCTTAAATCCCTGAAATTAGAGCTCAGGCGCTCGGAGCGTCATTGGCGACGCAACTACTGCCCTACCCTCCGCCTCAAATACAAAGCCCTCCTTAATAACTATAAAAAAGCCATCTTAGCGGCCAAATCTTAATACTTTACTGAGCGAGTGGCCCTCTCGGCCAACAAATCTTGTGAGATTTTCTCACTAGTTCACAGTCTTGCCACCTCTGATCGCGCTTGTCTCTCCCCTGCCCCTTCTCAATCTCTCTGTCATTCTTTGAATGATTATTTCATCACTAAAATCATTACCATTAAGGCCAATATTCCCATTGTGTCTCAACCTGAACTGTCTGATCATTCTCATCTGTCTCCTTCTGTTTTGGATCACTTCAAACCTATTTCATCTGAGCTCTTCCTTGACCTGCTTGTCAAGGTCAAGTCCGGCTCTCCTGCGGACTGTGCTCCCGCACGGATCCTCAGAACTCTCTATACTAGCTGTCCCATCCCCCCCCTTACTTTTCTCAACACTTCTTTGGCTTCGGGTTGTGTTCCCTCTTCCTTTAAATCCGCTATTGTTTTTCCTATCTTGAAAAAAGCCGGCCTGGACCCCTCTCTTCCATCTAATTTCAGGCCAATTTCCCTTCTCCCCTACCTAGGGAAGATTCTCGAAAGCTACGTGACATCCTGCCTTTCCACCTACATTGAGGAGAACCATCTCTTGGCCTCCCACCAGGCGGGCTTTCGTCCAGGTCACTCCACTGAGGGAGTGGTCCTCGCGGTCCTGGATGAACTTAAGCGGAAGGCCGACAGCAACCTCCCCCAGGCCTTGGTCCTTTTGGATTTGTCCGCTGCGTTTGACACGGTCGATCATGCCATCTTTCTCGACCGTGTCAGCGCAGCGGGTATCCAAGGCACTGCCTTCTCCTGGATCGCGTCCTTCCTTCAAGGCAGATCACAGGCAGTTCACCTCTCTGACTTTTCTGCTCCCCCTCTTCCTGTCACCTGTGGGGTCCCCCAAGGTTCTTCCCTTTCCCCCCTTCTCTTCAACCTTTACATCCGCCCTCTCATCTGCTCTCTTCTCGAACTGGGGGTCTCTGTGAACAATTACGCAGATGACCTCCAGCTCGTCTTTGATCTTTCATCCCCAGCTGACTCTCTCCCTAAGTTTTGTTCCACTCTTGTTTTCATTTCCCAGTGGATGAGCTTCAATCATTTGAAGCTCAATCCCGATAAGACAGAGCTCGTCCTCACTGGTGGCTCGTCCAACCCCTGGTCCTCAGCTCACTGGCCCCTTTCTTTTGGCCCTCCCCGCTCCCCAGTCTCCTCTGTCCGGACCTTGGGCATCAAGATCAGCAATGATCTGTCCATGCACGCCCAAATCAGTTCCGTTGTGTCTTCTTGTTTTTTCTCCCTCCGTCTTATTCGTAAGATCTCCCGGTTTTTTTCTGTTGATGCTCTCAAAACCATTATCACGGCCCTCATCACATCCCGCCTGGATTATGGAAACGGCTTGTACGTAGGTATTCCTGCCTACGAAACTCATCGTCTCCAGGCCATCCAAAACCAGGCGGCCCGCCTTATCCTTCGTCTTCCCAAATCCTCCCACATCACCCCGGCCCTCAAAACCCTCCATTGGCTCCCGGTTCATTTCAGGTCTCAGTTCAAACTAGCTTGCTTGGCCTTCCGGGCGCACGCTCGCTCTGCCCCGCTTTTCATTAACTCTCTAATCTCTTCTCACGCCCCCAGCCGTTCTCTCCGCTCTTCTTCTCTTTCTCTTTTTTTCACGTCCCCCGCTTCCGCAAATCCCGCACCGGGGGCACCCGATTCTCTGTGCTGGCCCCCCAGATTTGGAACAATCTCCCATACTGATGTGCCCCTCAGCGCCAGGAAGCCGCTTGGCCGCAGTGCGCTTTAGAAATTTCTTTTTCATTTAATTTCATTTCACTTTTAGAGTATATGGTTTTTCGTGCCCCTCGGGCATTTGTGTAAATTGTGCGACTTTCAGTATTTCTTTAAGAGCTTTGTATTGTGCTTAGCGCCCTGTCCTCATAAAGAGTCCAGGGCTGTTGTGTTCTAAATAAATATCCTTTTATTTTCATAACAACTTGTGTGGTGTCCTTTCACTTGGTGTTCAAGGGGTATATGTGATGGTATAACAGCTGGCTTAACACGCCCTCTAGAGTTTAGTCTAAAGACTGCTCTTGTCCATGCTACTAGGATAGCTGGTCTAAGGTTGACTTACAACCAATCATCAATAAGGGTTATTTGGACTGATACATAGTGATCACTAGAATAGTGAGCACTGCATATCAGGCCAATTTCTCACACCCGGGACAAGGGCGGGACTGTTTTTGGCCGTTAGTGGCCGTGTGAGGCCGGGCTGGGCCATCCCCTTGGTGCTACGTGTTATTGTATTGTCCACTTGTTATTTGACAGTTATGTTCTAGGGTCTATGGTTATGTAACATCAGCGGTCCATATTTTACTTTGTCTGACTAAAAGGCTGTATTCAGGCCAATTATACAGAGTTACAAGAATGGGGAAGGGTAATCCTGTGATTTCTGTTCCTGATACAACCCCCAAGACAAAAGAACCTGCCAAAACTCAGCTCCCTAGTCTAACCGCCATAGACCTTATGCTCCAAAAAACTACTGTGGTGGTGGCTAACGCTATTGAAAGCACTGAGCGTCGCCTCTCACTTCCCGTTGGTTCTGTACCTCCCCTATTGCCTGTAAATGCATCAATGCTTTTTAGTTATTCCCAGGATTCGATGCTGGCGCCATCTTTTGTTGCTCTTCCAGGTGGTGACAATCCCGTGTCGACACAGAATCCAACCCCCATGGAGAAAGATTTATTCCCAGATGGTATCCCTTCCCTTACTAGATTATCACTGACCCCTCCCCTTTTCAAATACCATGCTACTGTCGACTCACTATCTCAGGGTGGGGCCCTTATTACTAATGAGAACTGCAATACTCCTGCTAACGTTAACTCAACCTCTGACACGCAGTCAAGTCTAAGCAGCGATAGCCCCATTGTAAGAACTAGAGGGCAGCTGGCGAGGCGTAAGTCCAAACGTACTGCTAATGAATGTCCAACGGTAATAGGCAGCAAAGGGATAGCGGAGGGCACCAGGAATAAGAAAGCCTTCGCAAGAAATTATGCAAGAAACTGGGTCACGAGGGGTAAGAGCAATGTAACTAATGCAGATAGGGATGCTGTGGTTACTACTGAGGCCCAAGGTTTGTCTCATGATGTATGCCTACAAGACACACCTGAGTCTCCTAGTTATAAACTACGTGATAGCCAGGAGCCCAAACACCCTGCCAGTGGTGACACCATTTCATCGTGTCCCCCCAGTCTTGATGAGGATATTCCCTTGATTACTTCCTTTGAGCATATTCTGAAGTCTTTCATTCTGCCTCTAACTGAGAGGCTGAAAGAGATCACAGTAAGACTTGATCGTTTGAACAGGGAACTTTAGACAATTTCTTCTTCATAAAGACCCTGATCAAGCTACATACTAATAATATTCGAGAAGTAGCTGCCCATACACAACCTCCATTGGTAGCTCCTCCTGAATTGGTGAAACCCCAAACTACCAAGCCGGATGCCGACACAGTGATCCAAGGAGGTGGCAATCCCGCGAAAACGAAGGCCCCCAAGAGTAGAGCCCCAGAGACAGCGTCTAAACAGATTTAGATCAGCAAACCCATACTCCAACAACCATCTAAAGGGGATAAGGGGTCTAGCGTCACCGCACCTACTCAGACACAAAAGGCAACCCAGAACTGTAGAAATACAGAGAGTTATAATAAGGATCTACCCACAAATACCAACCCAGTCCACACTGGAGAAATCAACCCTCCCTGTATCAACTTGCCTCCAGCCTGTATGCCTTATGTGGCTGTTTTGGTAGGAGTCCCTTGTTTAAAACAGGGGAAAATGGAATCTTATTCTGAACTTAAGAATAAGGTTACATTTTGGCTAAATAACAACAGGCCACTCCAGAGGGGCTTAGATGACGGGATTACTCTTGTTAGACGAGTTGGCTGGGTGGGGAGAAGAGCCAAGAACATCCAAGGGGACTGTATTCTAGTCAATTTTAACGACAGCAGAGTGGCAAAGCTTATTTGTACCAAGCCCAATATGTATGATGAGGGGGAATACGTACCCGGGATCTGGGGTACTTTTACCCACGGCAATCTAATTGGCATCAGAGATTTAGATTTGACAACCAGCTATGGGGAGGGTACGCTGAAAATTATGATCCCTGCCAAAACCCCGACCCCTATGGAGAAGATTCTCACTATGGTAGCAACACCTGGTATTGACGCAAAGGCTGCCCTTCAACAATTGCCACCCCACCCCCTGGTGATCTTGGAGGGGCTAATAGGAGTAGGTCTCTTATTATTTCTTCCTTGGCTACTTCCTTTCTGACCCTTCTTTCTCCTCTCCCAGCACAAGCTGAGGCATTCTTGCCTAGGGGCGAAAGTACTGATGTAGCCTCCCCAAGTGATGGAACTTGCAATCATATATCACCTGTGGGACAATGTGCTGTCATTTCCCCCCTCAGCCTTGGCTTGACGATTTGCAATAATGGGGCGATCACCGGACCTCGCCCCCACTCAATCACTCTTTCGCGTCCTGAAACAGGGACCCCTCCCGACGGCAGCAAAAGGCGCTGGAACTGAGGCAAAGCACCGGGACGAGGCCATAACAACAACACAACCCCCCCCCCCCTCCCGCCCGCCCACCCGCTCGCTCCGCAGCACAGGAACCCTGGCGGTCTTGAGGGCTGAGAGGGGACTGGGACGATGGTTGTTGGCAGACACAGTGTTGGCACATTCTCTCACAGCGGAACTGTGAGAGAATGCTCAAAGTCAAAAAAGGTATTTATTACATTCGCCGGCACTCACTCGCAAAGCTCTATTGTCCAAAATGGCGGGGGTCTAAAATAACGAAGGCAATAAATCACCGCCTGGGCCCACGAGGCTCCTTCAAGATAAGACCCCATCACAGCAGCAACCTTGAGACCGGGCTAGCACGAAAGTGAAACTCCCTTCCCTGCTCACAAAGCAATAGAAATAAACAGAGGACTAATGTCTCATTCCCTTTTGTGGTGGCCATCTTTGTCCAGTCTCTCTCTAGGGTCGCCATCTTGGACTAGTCATTGGCTGCTGAGCCATTGATTTAATTCTCTAACTGACACTAAGAACTCTCCCACCCAGCTACCATACTTGGGTGCGCACCTGTCTGTATCATGGAACTTCTTCTTATCGGCTACACAATTTACACAGCTGGGCTTATTTCACGTTGGATTTAGATAGCCTGCTCTTTCGCAGTGTTACTTAATATTATATTCCTGATTGTATCCAGCACTTTTCACTTTTCCTGCATTGGGTTTAGTTATTTTGTTGGATTTAGATAGTCTGCTCTTTCGCAGTGTTATTTATTTATTATTACATTTCTGATTGTATCTAGCACATTTCACTTTCCTGCACCGATTGCTACCCATCTATTAGTGCCTCTTACAGTAGCATTATGTTCTATATACCCTACTATATCTTGCACGTCCTACTTTATCGTCACCGGTAATGCACCGTTTGCTACCTCATATATTTCTCTTTTGCTGCTCGCTAATGCCACCTGTGGTGTTATTTACTCTGTGTCATTTAATCTGTGTGTGCATTTGTATTCTGTCACTGACTCCTGTACCCTATATATTTTTGACTACTCGTTATTGACACCTTTGATTTAGATATTTTTTATGGTCTGCACAGTTATTTTATTCAAGTATTTTTCTATATTTTTCTATATTTCATATCTTATACCTCATATATCTTTTCGTTGCTGCTCACTAATGTGATAACACTAATGATATTATTATGGTTTGCACAGTGTTTTATTCCAGTATTTTGTCAGTATTCTATTGCTACTTGCTCCGATTACTACCCCAAATACCTCGGAAGCCTAGTGTCAGCCAATCCTGTATGCACCGACTACTACCTCAAATACCTGACAGCTCACTAGTGTCACTTACCATTACCTCACTATGATGGTCTGCATTTGTACTCTGGGTATAGCACTACTGTGCACTCACTAGTGGCACTTTAGGCCCACGCAACTGTTTAGGACAGTGCACCCTTCCCTCCTACACCCTCCCTCCTAAAACCTACCTAGACTGTCCTATGCAACGACTACTACCTCAAATACCTGGCAGCTCACTAGTAGCACTTACCATTAGCTCACTATGACTGTCTGCATTGGTACTCTGCGTATAGCATTACTGTGCACTCACTAGTGCTCTCACTAGTGTCACCTTAGGCCCACGCAGCTGTTTTAGAACAGTGCACCCTTCCCTCCTACACCCTTCCCTCCTGCACCCTTCCCTCCTAAAACCTATCTAGACTGCCCTCCCATCATGGAACCCGTCGGCAAACACACATATAGAATCAACTACCCACCCTCACTTACTAAAAAAGCCGCTAAACGTTTTAAACACAACTTCCTGAGGTCCCACCCTGAAACTCCTTGTGCAGACACCTACTTCTCACCAGTCAATGGTTCACTGAACATTGATATTATCTTCCACACCACACGCAGAGCCCAATGGAGAAACATGTTCCGCACCTTACTCACCGTCTCCACCTCCAGGAATTTCGCGCATGGCCTAAAACTCACCATCACTCCATCCCAACTCTTCCCGGGCAGAACAACCATCACTATATACAATAACGGGATCATCCTAATGCAATCCACTGACAAGAACCTGGAACTACTAGACAACATGTTCCCCAAGTTCAAACAACACCTCGCCAGTCATCGGACCCCCACCCATAGCACCCGCAGGCCTATCACCCCTGAAGTCACCCCCAATCAACCCCAAAACGACACGCACCTTCCCCCCACCCCCGGCACCTCAGACACTCACCCACCTAATGTAGCTACCTTGCACTCCACAGCGACAGACATAGATCCTTCAGCCGCACATTCCAGCGGCACCCCCTTCCCCCCCTACAACCTCACCTTGTCATCCTCTCATACCACTCCCATCCCTGACACCACAGCCTCAAGCCACATTCATTCTAACCTACCCCAGCCTCGAAACGCCATGCACCTCTCCTTTACTCCCGACACCCTAGTCACTCACCCACTTACCGTATCTACCTCACTCCCGTCGAGCACAGACATAGATCACTCCCCCGCCTACACCAACCACCTCACCCCTTCCCATCACACACCAGCCCTCACCCACTTTCCCACCCCTAATACCACAGCTCCCACCCAAAACGACATGCACCACCCCCTTACTCCCGGCATCTTAGTCACTCACCCACCTACCGTAGTTACCCCTCATCCCTCAAACACAGACCTAGACCTCTCTCCCGCTTACAACAACCACCCCACCCCTTCCCCCTACTCAACAGCCCTCATCCACGTCCCTCTCATCCCCGTTCCTCTCACCCCTGATACCACAACTCACACCCACAACCCGCCTAACATAGATCAACATCAGACCGTCACACACAAAGGCAAACCCCACTATTTATCCCCCCCCATTCTCAGCCCCCACTTCCTCCCATTAACTAAGCACACAGAACACACCACCTCCATCAACTCAACTCCACCCTCTCAAAAAAGAACCATCTACAATCCCGCTACCCTCCCCAGTCTCACCCCCCACTACCCAACCTCCACCACTAATAAATGCCCATCCTCCACCTTGCACTCTACGCCTACCACCAATACTCTCATCCACGCCACCAACCTCTCCCCTATGTCATCCACGCCCGACCCTCCCATCCCCACCTCCAACACATTTCCCACAATAGACCACATTACGGCCTCCCTCCTCCAACTCAAAGAAGACATGTACATCATCAAACAACTACTCTGTCTATCACACTCCAATCACCCCTCATCCAACACCCTCCACCAGATCAAACAAGACATTCACAGCATCAAACAAATACTCAGCACACACCCCAGACACCACTCACGCGCCTCCACCTTCACCTCCCCTCCCAAATGGTCCTCCAACCGGGCGGCGAACTCTCGCACTCGACTCCCACCGCATTGGACCTCAATCCCTGTTCACAATCGCGAAAATCGCCCCCACCGCTCCTGCAACCCTCTCTCAGACCTAGACACAACCACACTCCTCCGCTCCTATGACTCAGGTCCCCATAGCATCACACCCGACACTCTCACTGCCATTCCCACGATTCACTCCAATCCCCTTAGACCCCCCACACTGAACAACAGAATCGCTATCCATAGTAACCTGAGTAATGTCCCCCTCGCTCTAGAACACCCTTCTGCCATCGACACACCCCGTCTCAAATGCACTCTGCTCAACTGCAGATCAGCCGCTAGACACTCCGCCGCCATTGCCGATCTCATCCTAAAATTGGATCTTGACTTAATCATCATTACTGAAACATGGCTAACAGAAGCTTCTACACCTATAATGGACATTCTGGTTCCCCCCAACTACCACATCACTAGACTTGATAGGTCTGGCAATAAAAAAGGTGGCGGAATCGCATGTATATACAGGAGCAACCTCTCTGTCTTGAAAGTAACTTCCCCTTCCATACCCTCCCCTACGTCTTGTGAATACATCTGCCTCGATATTGTCAGTGAGGGCAAACAGATCTGCACTCTGCACGGCGTTTACCACCCACCCGGTGACAACCTTACCTTCTCCCAACAAATCATGGACATGATCTCAACCAACTCCGGGCGACAACTCACACAAATATACCTTGGTGACTTCAACCTCCGCTGGAACGATCACAATGATGCGGTGGTAAAAAGTCTGAAGAATTTCCTTAACGCCCTTGACCTCACCCAAATTTGCAACAGTCCAACACACGATAAAGGCTCTATCCTTGACCTTATCATCTCCAAAGAGGGCTCTATCCAACTCGAATCTATCCAACCCTGTGACTGGTCAGATCATCATATTGTCACATTCTTCATCAATGAAAAAGTTAAACTTAACCCTGCTCAATCCGCCAGGCCCAAAGTCTGGAAAAGAGACATGAAAAAGCTAAACTCAAACTCGCTGCCCCCCAACAGCTGCAACTCACTGCTTCCTCCTGCTGGCGTTAAGGACGTCCAATCCTTGACTGATCACTATCTTAACACTATGACCTCAATAATTAACGAAGTCGCACCCTTGCAGCTAAAAAAAGCCACCGCAAAAATCTCCAACCCCTGGTACAACGGGAGTCTCAATGACGATAGACGCGCAATGCGAATGGCAGAGCGCACCTGGAGATCAGCTCCCTCTGCACTGAACCTAAAAAACCTGAAGAAAAAGAGAAATGCCTACTTCAGGAAAATAAAACGATCAAAATCAGACTTCTTCAAGCGTCAGCTCGACCAAGCCAAAAATCGTCCGAGAAAGCTGTTTGAGCTTATCCGAACACAATCCAAAGAACAACCCCAACCTCTCAACACCATGCGCGAAGCTCCCTCCTGCGAAGACTTCGCCTCTTTCTTTAACCAAAAAACTGACAACATAAAGAATGATCTCCTCATGGACGCAAGCCTCTTCCCCAAACCCCACCGCATAGCACCCACCAAACCAAAAAACAATGCCTCCTGGTCAACCTTTGTCACCTACACAGAAGAAGAAATTGGCAAACTGCTCAGCACTCTGAAACCATCCAATCACCTCACGGACCCCCTTCCTGCTAACGCTGTCAAAGTTCTTACCCCGTCGCTCCTTCCACTCTGGACCAAAATCATTAACAGCTCACTTCAACAAGGGATCATTCCCGACTCCCTCAAAGTCGGACAAGTCACACCTTTGCTAAAGAAACCTACAGCCGACCCCTCTGACCTAAACAACTACCGTCCCATTACCAACATTCCGACTCTTGCCAAACTGCTGGAAAAATGCGCACAAATACAATTGACTAAACACATTACTCAGTTTGATCTCCTCAACTCTCATCAATCAGGCTTCCGAGCAAATCACAGTACTGAAACTGCTATGACTCACATAATCGACGACGCCCTCCAAATCCTAGATCATAACGACACCTGCCTCCTCATCCTCCTTGATCTCTCCTCCGCATTTGACACCGTCAAACATGAGAGCTTACTCGAACTATTAAACACAAGAATGGGCCTATCTGGAACTGTGCTCAAATGGTTTACGTCCTTTCTGCATAACAGGTCGCAGAAATTCAAGAGCAACAACTTGATGTCCGCGCCAAGACCTGTATCGCTAGGCGTACCACAAGGATCCTCCCTATCCCCAACTTTGTTCAACTTAGTTATGGAACCTCTAACCACTTTGCTGCAAGAATCCAATGTACACTTCCACATGTATGCTGATGACACCCAACTTTATCTCAAACTACAATCACCCAAAGACATCACGCTCTTGAACTCAACGATCAGAAGCACTCAATCTTGGCTGGCCGCTAATCATCTCAAACTCAATGCCCTTAAAACAGAGTTCCTTCTGATCTCACCACCCGCGAAGATCACTACCGCACAAATGTGGCTTAAAGACCTCACAGCACTTAATGTTCAACCCACCATTGTGGACTCAGCAAAATCTTTGGGCATAACACTTGACACCAATCTCAGCATGCAGGATCACATCAACAAAGCAACTAAGGGAGCGAACTACCAAATCAACACCCTTAGGAAACTTAAACCTTTCCTTCCAGCCAAAGACTTCCAAACTGCGGTACATTCACTAGTCATACCTCGAATAGAATACGGCAGCACCGCACTCTGTGGTCTCCCCCGAGCTACTACGGCACCCTTAAGAGCCTCTTTAAACGCCGCAGCGAGACTTATCACTGGATCAAAAAAACACTCACACATTTCCCCTGACTTCAAATCCCTGAACTGGCTGCCGTTTGAAGCCAGAATACACCTGAAAATCGCTTGTTTGACACACAAGGCTATCCACCTGAGCTCACCTAGATACCTCGCACAGAAGCTGACGATTTCTGGAGGCACCAGAAACACTAGAGGTACAAACAATCTTTTGCTAAAGCCTAAAAGATTCCGCAAGGAAAAAACCTATAAACGCTCCTTCTCGGGAATGGCTCCCAGGATTTGGAATTCGCTTCCCCCTGAAACCAGGCTGATCACATCCTTCATACTTTTCAAGAAAGAAGTAAAAGCGATCCTCATGGCTAAATACACTTGAACCACTACTGGAGATAAAACTACAAAGACTCGTTACTCATCTGTACTATTTGTTCGAACCCTTTGTATTTTTATTTTGACTCTGAATTTGATTTACTTCACTGTTTTATGATATAACTTCAATGTACTTCTAACATGATTGTTGTATCTGCGTATACATGCTCCCCTTCTCTGTAAAGCGCTCTGATATCTGCGAAGATCTTGTTCGCGCTATATAAAACTTTCAAAATAAAATAAAATAAATCTGCCAGCTCCCTGGACACTCCTGCCCTCCCAGCAGTTTTTCTTGACCTAAAGAGCATGGTCTCTTTGCCACATGCTGCTCCACCACTAGCTAAGGCAATTCAACCTGTGGGAGATCTAGCACTACCATCTGGTGCTCATTATAACCGTATGGAAGGAAGGGTTGAGATCGATGGGCCCACCTTGAGGATTTTGAGTTGGAACATAGCAGGAATTGCTAGGAAGATGACTGTCCCTGACTGGCATACCCAGATGGAGTCATATGCAATATGCATCTTCCAGGAAACATGGAGCCTTGAACCCATCCACAAGGTTGGGTATTCAACATTCTTTTTACCTGCAGCCATGGCTCCTTCAGGGAGGGGTCGCCCGTCGGGAGGCCTCCTTAAATGGGTGAGCATTTCCTTGGGTTGTACCATTACTCAAAAATATAGTACCTCACCTGATATCCTTACGATATCCCTGCGTAGACTAGGTTGTGGGAGGCCCCTCGATCTATTTAATGTATATACCAGGGGTACTAAAGGTAGCTCCTTATCCCCTACAGTGGCAGTGCTGGAAAAAGTTCTGGGTGACATCTGCGAGGGCACTTCAGTACTGGTAGCGAGTGATTTCAACTGCACGTTTGAGCCTCTTGCGGGCGAGGACATTCTAGATACCTCAGATGATGACTGCAGGAGGGGTATACCCTTACTAGCGATTCCACCTATTAAAAGATGGTCCCAGAGGGCGATTTAGATGAACGCTTTTGCTCTGGAGTATGGTTTATGTGCTCTAAATGGTAGAACCGTCTCAGATTCTCTGGGAGCACATACATACAACAGGGTGAACCATACGTCCAGAATTGATTACATACTTCTTGACTTATTTTTTGGGCGATTTGTCTTAGATATGGTTGTAATATCTACTGTAGACAGCGACCATAACTTGCTGTCTTTAACCTTAAATCACCCCTGGGAAGAATCCAGAAGCTTAGTTACACCCTGCAATCTTGGGTCCGCATCTTTGACAATTCCATCTAACTGCGGGAGGCGCCTTAATTGGCGCAAACTAGCCCTAGATGATGGGAAAATCCAGGCCATTGGCCAACTTGTGGATGATTCCCTAAGCAAGATGGACACCCACCTCTTAGAATACTCTGACCCTTCTACAGTTACAGCACTGTTCCAGGAGACCATAAGTTCAGTAGGTAACCTACTTATGCCAGATACCCATGGGGACAGGGCTAAAGGGTGCCCGAGGCCAACAGTGAAGCAGGGTTGGTATACACCCAAGTGTAGGCAGATGAAATCTGCACTTATTGAGGCTGTGAGGACTAAGTTCCAACCCTTGGTCCAGCAAGCCAGGAAAAATTATAATTGGGTGGTTACTAATGCCAAAAAAGAATGGGAGGATGCTTATTGGCACACACTTAGAAAGGCTTCGGCAGGGTGGGATGCTGGTCGCTTTTGGAGCACTATTAGGGCGAGGAATAGGCCCGACAGTGATCTCATCACCTGTAATATAACTGGCCAGACTTGGTTCGATCACTTTTCAGGCCTTTACTCATGTCAATCAGGAACCTCTTCCACTCTTGCCCCTCCCAGCCCTTTGGCAAAACCTCGAGTTAACACCTTATTCCCTTTCACAACTAAGGAAGGGGAATATGCGATTAGTTGTATTGTGCCCCAAAAAGCAGCTGGCCCGGATGGTATCCCTGGGGACCTTCTAAGATCTAACACTATCCAATGGGGGAAGTTTATTTATACACTCCTTACTGCAATTGACAAAGGTGCGGCCATCCCTGAATCCTGGAAGGGGGCGGAGGTCGTCCCCATCTTTAAAAAGGGCCAGAGGGAGGACCCAGCCAATTACCGCCCTATTAGCTTATTAGATTCAACCCAGAAGACAGTAGAGAAGGTACTACTTGAGAGAATCCACCAATGGGCTAGCGATAATGAGATCCTGTCAGACTATCAAGCGGGTTTCAGGGCAGGCACCAGTACCATGGAGCAGGCCTTTAGGCTCTTGTTGCTCTATTGGAAAGTGGTTGTTATAGGCAAAGGCAGTCTTTACCTCGCATTCATTGACTTAAAGACTGCCTTTGACCTTGTACCCAGAGGGCAGCTACGGAGAGTGTTGGCAGACCTGGGGATTCCATCTAACATCTTGTCCATCCTAGTGAGACTACTACACGAAGGTACCTTCCCGCAAGTGAGGTGGGGTCGAGAGGGGCAGAAAACAAACAAGATACCGGTGAGTAGAGGGGTCCGCCAGGGATGTGTTCTTGCTCCAACCCTTTTTTCATTATACGTGAACGGGGTTGTTGAACACCTACTTAAAATACCATCAGATGCTCCATCCCTGGCGGGGGAGCGAATCCCCACCCTCTTATTCGCCGATGATACGCTCCTAATATCAAAGACCCTGGTAGGCCTCCAAAGCTTCCTAGATAACTTTCAGGCATTTTGTGATCAACGTGGCCTAGTTAATAATACAGACAAAACAAAGTTTTTAGTACTAAATCCTCCGAAAAAACGTGTTTGGCTCCCCGTTCTTAATAATGTATCCTTGGAGAGGGTCACTTTATTCGATTATCTGGGAATTCGTATTTCGGATAATATGCAGTGGAACCCCCATCTCCATAAAATGCTGCTTAGCCACAAGAGGGTTGTTGGGGCTCTTTACAAGGAACAGCGCTCTACCATGATTCGGCCTATTGCACCCGTCATTGACATCTATAAGGCTAAGGGCGTTAGTTCTGCCCTATATGGTGCAGAGCTTTGGGGCACATCCAACTTAGATCTGTTGACAAGGTCCGAGAACAAATGTTTGCGGGGTATCATGTCACTTCCACAGAGTATTCCAATGGTACCTCTCTTGCTTGACCTTGGTTGTAAACCCATTAACGATTTGGCAAAACTTCGACCCTTGCTATTATGGGCTAGATTGTGGCAGACGCCTGAACTCGCTAAGTACGCTAAGGGGCTAGCGGAGGTGATGTCAATGATGGGTTGGCAAAAAATAAAATGGCTTAAAGAGGTTAAACATCTCCTCGGTAAGCTAGGTGTTGGCGAAGCCTGGGATAGCCGGTCCTCCCCACCAAAAGCCACCCTAAAGACCCTGTATTGTAACTGGGTCACCGACAGAGTCAGCACAGATCCATCTCTTGGCAGGTTAGCGAAGGAGTTCCTTGAGCATAAGGAGCTTCCATTCCGGCAACTTTATTTAGACCTGGTCTGGAAACCTTTTGATAGGGCTTTATACTTTCAGTTCAGGGTTGGGCTTCCAGTTCGCGCCCTAACTGCCCACTGGAAGCCCCCCTCCCAGACTGTTTGCTTCTGCCTCTTTTGCCAAACAAGCGAAGAGTCTGTTCCCCACATTCTGTTTGTCTGCCCGGCCTATGTCCGACCAAGGCAAGTATGGCTTAAACCCATATGTCGGACTATGGGAACCAGGCACTCTAGTGTGGCACTCCGTATTTTAAAATCGGACACCCAACCATTGTTTGCCTGTGGTGTCTCGAAATTCTTATCCTGGACTTGGTCCATTAGAGCCAAAAGGCTAGCATCCAATGTTTAATTGTTTTTTTTATTAAGGATTATCCTTAAATTTTAACCCTTTTATCCTTTTTAATTTTTCTCTGATAATCATGTATTTTAAGATAGAAACTTGTAAAGACTTTGTAAATAATCTTAAAACCAACAGTCAATTTTATATTTGAACTAAATATCATTTGTTTGTACTATTGCGATGCTTTTATGATTTGACTTATCGAAATAAAGCCCTTTGACTTGACTTGGTTCCTGACTGTAGCCTTCTAATTAGTACTTCCTTCTATTTCTCTATATTGAGGCATTTCCATATCATGTGCATTAGGTCTGCGCTGGGGGTTTCACATCTGGGACATGTGTCTGACGTATTTGGATCTATTATACTAAGGCGTTTTTGTATATAATACATTCTATGCATCTATTTCCATTGGAGCAGGTGGAATCGTGAAATGCAGGAGCTTGTTTTATGCTGTTTTAATGCAGTTCCCATTGTCTTAATTGGAATAATTGTAAATCAGCAGTGCTGTTGTTGACTGATTCTGGGATCTGCTTTGGAATTCTGGTCAGAGCACTCTCACCCTGTGTGTAATTTGTGCTCAGAGGAAGCACTGTCCTGTTGTATTTGTTCCTCTTCTCTTATTTTGTCAAATGTTTCTACTCGTTCATCTGTATATGCCACCCATCATAGGGCACCCTGCTGTGGTTAGAACGGCACTAGCTGCCTCTTTTGGGCACCTCTAATTCTGGGTAAGACCATTGCTTAAGTTTCTTCTTCACTGTCTGGTTCCATATATCCTGCATGTGTTTTACCAGGCCAGGTATATTGTGTGATTTTTGTTTTTCTATTAATGTTTTTCACAGTTCTTTGTCTCAATGACATCTCGTCAGTAGCGTAGTTTCTTAGTTTTGATGCAATGCCATCCAAAGCACCAGATGTGGGAAATACGTGGCTGCATTATAATTTTCAAGATCTGGGAGGGCCTGTCCTCATATGCCAGTTTTAATGTTTCCAACTTTACTTTAGGTTTCCCCACTTTGCAGTCCATTTCTGTAAGTACCTGTCCCATTGTTTAAAATATGTATGTGGGTACTTCGCAGATAGTCTCTCGAACACATAAACGCATTTAGGAATGGCTATCATTTTACTATCTATGATGGAAGTGAGAGGGGAAGAGAGTTCCAAAACAGTATTATTTTTTCGGTTCCTCTATTATTTTGCTTGTATTGGGCTCAAAGGTAAACTTTCAGTTTGTTTTTATTTGTATCCCAAAGTACCTAATCGTTTCCATTTGTCATTCAGGACCCTTTTTGGGTAATTGGCTTCTGTTTGGTTTTATAATTGGCTTCTGTTTGCTTTTCTCATTCTTTTTAGCCGTAGGTTGGATTTAGATGAGTTCATTCGTAGTCCAGCTATTTCCCCAAATTGGATTAAAGTCAGAAGCATTCATGTATTTGGTCTCTGGGGGTCTCAGATACAGCATGTATTGTCTGTCTACATGGACACTACATGCCACAGTATCCTATTTTAATACCCATTCTGCCAGGTTTTAATAATTGTGTCTGCCAAGTTCTCTTTGGCCAGGCCAAAAAGGAAAGGCGGCAAGGGACATTCCTGTAGTGCGCTCCTCTGGTTTCCATCTGTCAGAATATTTCACTCTGCCTGTTTTTATTCTTGACATAGCAGCTTTGCCCAGGCCATGAATGTTGGGCCGAAGTTGAATTTGTTTAGATATTCCCATTCTACACTATCAAATGCCTTTTCTTTATATCCTTTGGTTGTGTCTATGCATTCCTCGTCTTTTGGATAGAGAAAGGTTTGAATGTGCACCGGCCTTCTCAGGTTGACGGTAGTGAGTATGTGGGATGAAGCCTACCCGTTTTCTGTGACCACTTGCGGGACCCCTTATACAAAGTGGTTTGCCAGTGCCTTACTGAGCTTTTTGACGTCCATATTCAGCATTGAAAGTGACCTCTATGATGTGCATTTTGTAGGTTTGTTTGATGGGTTGGAACTAATACTAGTAAATAATCTGTCATAGGTTGTAGACGCTTATTGTTTTCATATGCTTCTTTGCAAGCTACATGAAATGTTTCTATTAATATGGCCACTGCTGATTTATAGAGGTTTATGGGTAGCCTCTCTAGTCCCAGAGTTTTCCCCTGGTACCTCTTTGAGGTCTCCTTTACTTCTTGTATGCTCAGTGGAGCCTCCAGTTCTTCCCTCATTTCTGTTTCCAAGTTTGGGAAGATAATCTCTGTCTAGGTAGTGTCTTATTGAAAGTTGCAGGGCTGTAAACTCCCTTCTGAAATCTGAAGAGGTGCAGAAGGAAGATCACACACACTATTACTATAACAGGTAAAAGGTATGTCTCCAGACACTCTTCAGGTAAGATCTCATCCTTCCGGGATCTCACTCCTCAGATACTTTTCATTGGAGAAGTCTATGAAACACATCAAGCTACAGAGCATTTAAACTGAGGAAGGAAAAGCTATTTACCGGTGGTGGTCAGTGCGCCCTTGCTACCTTCATCTTGTTTGTTATGACAGTAGCTGCTGGTACTTTCCAAAAAGAGCTTAAGATAGCTATGGGGATTCAAAATGCCCTTGCAATGTCATTGGGTGATTAGACTTTTGTTGTTATTGATGAGCTTCCACAAATTATTTTTCTGTCAGTTGATAGTGTTCTGCTATCATCAGACAGTCCCTAATAGGCCACAAAATATGCAAATTTGTACGAGTTACATCCTAATCCATGCATACCAGTTTTCCACCAAAGTCTGTTGTGCTCTTTCCAAAGGGTGTTTAATGGTTTTTTCATGCTTTTTAAAAAAACATAACATTCTTGCAGTTATACACCCATCATTACATTCGAATTCTTTGTATTTTGAACTTCCATTATTTCTCGTCCACTTTCTTCATTTCTCTTCCACTTTCCACATTTCTTCCACTTGCTAGATTAACGTTGTCCCTTCTTGTTTCCTAGCTCGCAACCCTGTTTTGTAACATTGGCGTGAGTCTCCCAGAGAGCACCTTTGAAGAAGTTTGGAAACTTGCCGCCATGAGACATCCCAATGGGGAGGTGTGCATCGAGACCATGAGGAACGTGTTGGACGAGATACAAGCAGCCCCAATGCTCTCTCGATGACTTCTCCAGGATGGTGTCTCTGCTTGATTTGGGGAATATAACAGCACGCTATGATATCTTTTGAAACTATGTGTACTGTAGCTTGTGTACAGAAAACCTCATTGTGTACTTGTAACAGCAGAAGTATTTTCAGATGAAGAAATACAGATATTTCCTTCCCATGGACAGCAGGAATTTGGTCTGTTATTTATCACTCCGAAGGTCCTTGTTTGAAGTTGGTTCTTAGTGTTCAGAGACAGGATGCTGACACACATTATTATTAGTGTTAGGTGAATTAACAGCACCCACTTGTATTTGGAACCTTAGTCGCTGACCTCTGAGAGTACATAGATTCTGGACCACAGTGTGGTTTCATCATTTATTTTAATGTTCCAGCAGCTCGCCTGCCTGCCCGCCCGGTTTTATCTGCTCTGTTGAGGGACTGGTTTTACCTCTTAAGTATGGGATTTTTAAGTCTTATTACTCCCAGAATTCTGATTCAAGGTAGCTCTAATGACAACTAAGCCTCTGCAGAGGAGGTGTCTAGTGTGGCATCGATCACTGAGCCAAAGTGAATTACCAGCTGCAGCTCCAGGAGAATGAAATTCCCTTCTGCTAATCCTTTTTCTGTGGCTATTGAGTCTTGTGTAACTCCATTCCATGGCAGGTTGTACATTCACATGTCTTTGAATTATTGTAATTGTATTGTATTATAATTGCATATATATAGCACATACTACACCTGACAAGACGTTGAAGCGCTTTACAGGGAGTAACACACTTTTCCAAAACTACTTAAAGTTAGCGTTTAGTCCAGTGTTCATTGTTTATTGTTTATTATTGGGATTAGTTGTGGTCTTAAGTAAAACATTCCATGCATTTACTTCAGTTTCTTTGTGGTAGATTAAATATATAAGAGTTAGATGTAATCATTGTAGGAGCTATGTGGGAATTTGAAAATAGATGGTGACATAAATGGGAAGGCTGACAAAGATTAGGTATTGTTAGCTTGA
Organism: Lissotriton vulgaris; assembly: GCF_964263255.1. NCBI lineage: Eukaryota > Metazoa > Chordata > Amphibia > Caudata > Salamandridae > Lissotriton > Lissotriton vulgaris. The sequence goes on from NC_141698.1 coordinate 1,091,505,271, forward strand.
AGCGATAGGGGATTAAAAAAAGAGAGGTTGTGATCTATGAAGTGTGGTGTGAGCCATTTTAAGGAATACAATAACAGATATTATGACAGACGTGCATGTGACAGAGAAAAGGCTACTCTTGAAAGAGGATATACAACATTGGTTCCCTTGGGAGAAGTTTATGAGCCTAAACATTTGAAGCAGAAGATCAAGATGTATTATTCATCTTTAAGAGATTAAACAGCATATTAAATTACTATCAAACCATATAATTTAGACAAAAACATACTCAATAGGTGGTCCATTAAACAGAACAGTGAGAATGATTTGTGACTCTGGTGAATACGGTGTGCTGGTGCCAATTACAACATTGTTGACTGAGTACTGAAACAATTTCCAAACTAGAGGATTCAAAATGTGAATATACTTTGGTTACTACACTATTTGATAGTCAGCAGTACGTTGACGTTTCGATTCTGTGAGTATAAAAAAGATGGGTCTTCATCAGGACAAAAATAGAGGAAGCAAATTATGGGACTGGAAAAATCTGAAGCAGTCCATTATTTTTGTGTGTATACACTGTGATGTATAGTTCTGTGTATTTATTTGGTAATGCCTTACCTTAGCTCACCGACACGGTGAGCTAAGGTCAGCTTTATGTATTTTAAACTGGGTTGCTATTTCCTGACTCCAGACCCCATTAATCCTAGCCTTACTACAGGCTACCTTGGTTTACGCAATTTTACTATACATATTAGCACTAAATACTGAAATAAGCTCACCCTCAGCCTTTCTCAGCTCCTCGAGTAGACCCGTTATTAAAGATTTCTGTTTCTTTTGTTTAGCCCAGCCATAGCTACAGGTTTCACCCCTTAGTCCTGCTTTAAAAGAGCCCCAGACCATTGGTTGGGTAGCTGTTCCTCTATTGTATTCTAAAAACTGCTTAGCCCAAAGTTGAATATAGCATATATATTCCTCATCACTTCCAAGCTTTTTACTAAATGTAAATGATCGCTGTACCCGCAAAGTGTTAAAGCGAGTCAGGTCCATAACCACTGGGCCATGATCCGACGTAATACGGGGCATTACCTGCATCTTTGCACCAACAGTTAAAAATCGTGATAAAAAAATATAGTCTAACCTAACAAATTTATTATGTGAAGAAGAAAAAAACGTATACCCTGTATCTCCATGATTTACCATCGTCCACCCAACCACAAGACCATGTTGTTGAAGCAACTGATGCAGAGCCCTGAATACTTTCGGTTTACGGCCTTTGTAGTCCACAAATTGGGCATCCCATATCTGAGAGTTCCCATGTATATTAAAATCCCCAAATAATAGCAGAGGGGTCCCCCACAATGCTAACTCAACATTTAAAGAGTCCAATATCTCTGCTTCATCTAAGTTTGATCCATACACTGTGCATATTGTAGTATTAAAGTCCCCTGTAATACATTCAGTGATCGCCCACCTCCCGAAGTTGTCTGCCCTCTCTCTGCCCGTACCAATTACAGCCCGACGACCCAAAATTGCCAACCCCCTATTCATGGTAGATTGTCTAGATGCCGATAATAATGCAAATCCCAACTCCGATAATATCCTATGATTGGACCAAGGGATGTGCGTTTCCTGTAAACAAAGAATGTCGGGGTTAATTAACCGCAGCTCAGAAATCACACGTTTCCTCTTGAGGATATTATTCAGCCCACAAACATTGAATGAACATATACGTAGACTACTATTAGTCATTAAAACTTATATATCGCTGGTCATTGACATACGAAAAGAAAAACAGATATACTCCAACGTTCTTACAGCACTTGCTATGAACTGATGTTTTGCCCTTTTTACCTTTTAACAAGTACCCACCCAACCCACTACACCACCGGTGTCCCGCTAAACCCCCCTTCACTCCCCCAACAGAACCCCCTCCCACCCTGCACGTGACCCTCCCACCTTAAATAAGGCAATGGGGCCAATTGCCCTTGTGATGCTCGGTGAATGGCTCCCTAAATACTCAGCCCTCCCGTTATCTGAAATATACAAGACTAGAAACAACAAAACTACAAAAGAAAAGATTAGCGCAAAAAACCACAAATTAAAGGGCCTTATTACGGATATATAGCAACCATGCCTATACACTAGTCCTTCAAACCAAAGAATGAAGATATTCTTTAGCAGCAGCGTCAGACGTAAATAAACAAATCTGTCCATTATTGACTGTCTTTAAAGTAGCTGGTTGCAATAGAAAAACTTGCAGGCCCTTTGTTTGAAACGGGGTAATCAGTTGCGGTAACTGCCATCTCTTTTCGACTGTGGAATGGCAGTAGTCAGGCCGCACAAAAAATTGTATTCCTTTACCATATCTCTTCATATGTGGTCTGGCCAGATCGTACAATGCCTGCCTAGCCAAGAAGTTGTTCAAAGAAATCAATATAGCCTGGGGTTGCTGCTGCCCTACTTGCCCACTCCTTGCAGGTCGTTGCCGAAATGGAAATCTATGTGCCCGCTGGATTTCACGGATCCAATTCCATTCTTTCACCTCTGGAAGTGCGTCCTCAAACAACTCCGCTATGAATTTACGGATATCCTGCCCCTCAAGACCTTCTGGGACCCCAAGAATACATAAATTATTGCGCCAAAGTCGATTTTCTAAGTCGGCAAGCTTATCATGTACATCGTCCTTGTGTACCTTTATGTCTGCAACAGCTTCTTTTTGGGTCACCATCTGGTCTTCTAGTGATGATATACGGGCCTCAGCTTCCACCATTCTATCAGTGAAGTCGTTGCATGCTTTTGCCAAGCGTCGAACAGTATTTTGCAATTTCCTACATGCAGTATGTTTTTTTAAATGCTCTGCTCGAGCCTCCAGCCTGTGCTCTGAAATGGATCTGTAAATTTCCTCCAACGACACTTGACTTGATGTCTCCACATCTGGACCCCCACTTGCTTGGCCAGATAAGTTCAGTCTCTCTAGTAACTGTTCCCCACTAGAGAGATCCCAGTCAGGCGTTTCTGCAGTGGCTGATCCCACACTTCCTTCCCTATCTTTTTTCCGAACCGTAAGTGCCTCTGTAGATATATCCCAGGGGGAGACATTTTTATTGTGACTGTCATCCATCACAGTAGGGGTAGTGTCGCCAGATTCATCTTCCTGTAATAAGAGATCTCTTTCCAGGTCAGATCCTTCAGAGTGCTCTGAAAGCGAGAAAAACTCGCTATCTTTACTACTTAAAGGCTCATTAACATCTTCACTGGTAGTGTCATTATCATCATCCGTCACTCTAACCTCTTTGCCACCAACCATAGTCTGAGCCCCAGTTTGAGATGTCTGTACATGCGTTGGTAGTGCTACTGGGGGTACCTGTCTCTGCTCCAAAGTAACAGCGATCACTTCGCTTCCCACTTCATGAACATCCAAATTATGTGATTTAACAGCAGGAGTCCCAGCTTTTTTCCCAGTAGCAGGCTGAAACATTTGTGAGATCTTGGGAGTACCGTGAACTAGATCTTTACCCTGCCCGGTGCTTTCCAAGTCTTCAATACCCGGCATTTCTTTAGCTATTTTCGCAGCAAGTGCGGCATGTGTTCCTACCGCCCCTTACCCTGCAGCTCTGGTTTTCCCTCCACGAGCAACCTTAGGTACCATAGCAAGCCGCTGAACAATATCTCAATAAAGAACACTCAATGTAGCACCCGCACGCCTGTTAGAGTGTTACAGTGTATTTATCGAGTTCCAGTAAAAAAGAGGTCCCAGATATTAAGTTATCTCTCGAGAAACAGCTTGCAAACACACCAGAATAATCTCAGTTGCTCGATTACTTGGTTGCTCTTATTGTTTTCTTTATAAATCTGTCGCCAGCCACCGGTGACAGCGGAATTGCCAGTAATGTCCAACAGTAGCTAATTACTATAGTTTGTTATGCACCAGTACTCGCCCTGTATTTAGCTACGGTTTCTCCCAAACATTTTCAGCATCCACATGTCCATGTGGCCCTTCCACGAAAAAATAGATTTTAAGCCGCTGGAATGCAGTTATAAATCAGTGTGCGCCGTGTATTTATTTAATAAAAGCTTCCCGAGCCTTACTGCTGACAAACGAAGCACTCCACCGGCTCCTCCGACTCCACACAAACCCGAAGTCGTCTCCAATCAGCTCCAAACGGCCGCAGGTGAACTATACGCCCAACTGGTGTTCAACAGCTGCCGCGCCCCGCTGATCTCCGCACTCCGCGATCCAATCTCCTCTTTGCACCCATCGATATAGTGGACGCCGCGGCTCTCCCTCTTGCCACAGAGATGCTCTTTTTTTTCCTGTTTGGCAGTCAGCAGAGCTTCAAGAATCCAAAACCACATTCGGCCAGTGCTCACCGGTGAGGCACGCTGCACTTTCGTTTCCAGGTAAGCTGAGTGATGAGCCCATTGCCATCTTGCCCCTCTCGTGCGGATGTCACTCCAGGAGATAGTTGATGTAAACTGGGCTGATACACTAGGATCAGTTAAAAGACAGCTGGAAAAGGTAGAATGCCTCCATCTATCAATGGTTGGTCGACGGAATGTTTTAAAGATGTGTATACTCCCCAAAGTGCTTTATTATTTTCGGACGGTACTGCTGGAGTTGACACGTGCACAATTAATGCAGTTGCAATCGATTACGGATAGGTTTATTTGGGGGTGGAAGAAGGCCCAGCGTGCTTCAAAATATATGATGCCACCACTGGCACAGGGAGGGTGGGGAGTGACGAATTTTGCTTTTTATTATTTGGTTTGCCTTTTGCAAAATATGAAATATTTGGTTATTGGGGGAGAACCAAGGCTGTTCGAATCTCCAAATATTTATCAGATGCTACTAGGAGCTCAGGCGTGTGAAGTTTTGCTTACATTTTTTGAACCAAGTTATTTTAAAAGAACAAGATTTAAAACTGTACTCACAGCATATAAAGGTTCGAAATGCATGCGTAAAATCATATCCATAAATCGGATTACACTCCTCCTCTCGATTCCACAGAAATATTCCCGTTGATATTTTGGGATACAAAGATGAAGACATGGAGAAGCAAGGGGATTCGCCGTTTAGGGGATATCTACAGTGCTGGGGGATTTGGTTTCCTTCGCTGAACTAGCTTAACAATTTAACAATACCTAAGAACGATTTATTTAAATATCTACAGATACGTGACTTTATTTATAATCACTGTAGATCTCAACCTATTTCACATAATGAACTTCTAAAAGCTTTGAGTAATAGGGCGGATTGGGATTTTGTATGAAATATTATTGGCAAAGCAGCGCGACGACATAGAGGCTCAAGATATGAAATGGCGGGTTAGACTTGGTAACTCTCGTTCATTTGTGCAAGAATCGATCAAGCCAAGTTATCCTGACTGCAAATTTACGCACCCAACATAACAAAACAGTGTTTAATTTATACCATACGCCTGCTAAATTGATGAAGTGGGGTGATGTTCATGATGGAAAATGTTTTAGGTGCCAGACGGATGAAGCAGATATTGTACATATATTTTTTGATTGTATTGTGCTGAGACAATTTTTTCTATGCATTGTACAATTTCTGTCTCAAACGACGAGGGTTAATGTCTCGATATCTAGAGAGTTGCTGCTATTCGGGGTGTGTAAGGATAGGGAAGCTATACAGACTTGCTATCCATTTTGATATTTTATTTGTATTGCTATGGCCGTTGCTCGACTATGCATTGCCTCGATGTGGCTGAAACCAGTGGCGCCATCATATGAAATGTGGCGAGCAAAGTTTTATAATGTGTTTCATTTTGAATTGAATTTGTATTGTATTAAAATGCTGAAGAAAAAACAATTAGGGGTAAAGATTTGGCAGCCCATGCGCCCATGCTACAGCATATGGAGATGTTGTTTTGAAATTATGTTCTAGAAGATGTTTACTCTTTTTTTTTTTTACTTTTTACGGCATCTGCAACATCTACACAGCACTGTGACTGTTGATTTATGTACAATTTGCAATTGTTATATATGCTATGATCTGAACAATAAATATATTTAAATAAAAATTATAAAAATGCTCGTAAAAAAAGAAAAAAAAAAGGGTAGGATAGGTTTCTAGAGGCTTCCACCCCCGCTGGGATTTCCTGCCACCCTACTCTGGCCCCATCTTGTCTGGGGGCACAAAAGACTACTGTCAAACCCTTTGTATGTGTGTTGAGGCAAAGGCTTTATGAGGTTCAAGTGTAGTAGATGACAACTCCACCTCTCTATCAAGTCAGAGATGGCTCATGCTGTCAACATCTATTCCCCCTTTGTTTAACTGTCTGGGAGCAATACACAGAGACCAACTGCCAGCTACACCTAGGCATGTAAGATACAGACTGCAAACACCAAATGGTTAGGACAAGAACATGCCAACTTTCTAAAAGTGGCATTTTCAGATTTGTGACTTAAAATCTGACTTTATCATTAACCCCTTCGGTGCTGATGACGAACCCCAGCCGTCAGGCACTACGGTGCTCGTGTGCTCATGACGGCTGGGGTTCGTCACGGCCCGCCCCTGTTCGTGCTATTTACAGCACACCAGGGGAATCGCGGCCGCATCGAAGGGGTTAAAGAGGGGTGTAATTACAATTCTTTAGACACTAAACTTGACTTTCCTATCTGCTCTGAATTGAAAGTTACCACTTATTGAATGTAATAAGGGAACACAATGTTATCCTATGGGAGACAGTAGCGAAAAATGAAATTAGGGTTTTTTCACTACCAGGACATATAAAACTTAAAGGTGTTAACTTTTTTATACACTGCACTCTTCCCTCTGGCCCATGTAGGGCCTACCCTAGGGGTAACATATATGCATTATTTTGGAGGTTTGGGCCCAGCAAGGGGTTTATCTGGCCAGGTCGAACTGGCAGTTTGAAACTGCACACACAGGCTGCAAATGGCAGGCCAGAGAAATCTTTAATGGGTTAGTGAAGTGTGTGGCACAATAAAACAATGCAGGCTCAATAGTAACATTTAGTTTACAGGTTTTAGCTAAATGTAGTACCACTTTACTAGAAAACTTGCAAGTAAAGTAAATGTGCGTATTAGGTGGACGCCAATTTCACCATGTTTAAAGAAGAGAGCACAAGCAATTTAGTACTGGTTAGCAGTGGTAAAGTGTGCCGAGTCCTAAACCCAACATAAACAGAGTCAGCAACAACAGGAGGATTGAAGGCAAAATCTTAGGGTAAACCACACTAAGGATGTAAGGACCAACAATGACGTATCAACCATTATCATAAATTAGAAATATTTGGAACCAACATAAATGCAAACCAATGTTCATAAGCTTTATTGTTATCAATATTATACCAGCATTGTTGACCATCCGGAAAGAGGATTCCTTACTCTGGTGATAATCCTTGCCTCCGTGTCTGTGTAGAATTGAAACAGTGGAAACTTTCCTTTACGGTTGCTAAGATTATGCAAGTCTAAAGCTTACTTACCACCATGGAGGCATTATCCACAGTGGGTTTAAAGTAAAACCTTCTGAAAAGTTGATTCAGGAGACAAATCCGCTGCTTTCATGATGTCCTCTAGTCTTGCTCTGGCGTAAACATCCTTAGATGCCAAGCACCTCTTGTGGAGTGCTCACCAAACAAGAAGGTGTTTATTCCAGCTTCCTGCATGCTCCACTTAACCCACTGGGCAATAGTCGGGGGAGCGGGGAAAACCGCCTTGAAAGGCTTCCTAATGGAAATGGGCAGTTGACATTCCCCCATGGGCCTGAGTTTGTTTGTCATACTCTCATAAGCTTTCCAGAATTCCACCATACACAATTTCAAGCAATCATTGAAGGCGTGTTAAGATATCACTCTAGCGTGTGTTTTTTTATACGCCTACAGACATTGAATGTGACTACCTCTGGTGTATACATTTTGCCTGAAATTTCTAGAGCTCTGTCATCAGATTCACTCCTGCAACAAGACCAAACAAAGCAACATTTACAGTTTTCTAGCTAATTATTTCCTACTTAAATACTTGCTATGGTGCAAGGACAGAAATAAGTTGAGCACACAGTTAACATCCTAAGTTTCTCGGTAATGGGGCCCTGGAGGTAGCGTTAACCTAATACCTCTAAGTAATTTACTTACTAGCTGTGTTCCCCCATTTGAATCCCACCAAAGAGTAAATGTCCTGCAGATATGGCCAACAGAAAGGTATTTACTGACCTGTCACCAAAATAAAGGTTCGTCAGTTCCGAAAGGAAGTTCAAAATGCAAACAAGGCTTGTTCCACAAGATCCAGGTGCTGTTGCAAACACCAACCTAACCAACCGTTGTTTCCAAGTTTATCGACAGTGTTTAGCTGTGCTATCTACCCATGCCTTGTGGATAAACTTCTGAGCTTGTTCTGAAAGTCCTGAGATCATCCATTTTCCCTTTTAATCCTCCAGGCCATTAGGTGTAAGTTGCCCTCCAACACCACTAGGTGTGACGACCTTCCGGGTTCACTAAAATGAGGATAGGGGGAAGCGGATTTGAGATTCTCAGGAAAGTTCCAGAACAAGCAGAAACCACTCTTGTGATCTCCAGATCGGTATGATGAGGACTAAGTCTGCTTGTTGACGCCTGACCTGAGCCATAATTCTTTGCAAACATTGCAAGGGGGAAGATGCATCCTTTTTGCCAGCTGCCAATTTTGAAGGAATTTGTTTGTTGTAGTTGCCTCCTGAACCGTCCTTCAGCTAAAATATTTTGGCATCTGATGATTCAGATGAGATGCGGATAAGTCAGTTCAAAATGGTCCTCAAATCCTGGGCAGTGAAAGGAAAACATGCTGATTTATTTTTCACATACTAAATACTTGAGGTATCTGGAGTTCCAGTCTGCCACCTTGTTGTCCAGTCCTGGGAGGTATTCAGCCATCACTGGCACCTGGGGGCATATTATCAAGGGGGTTTATCTCCGCTTTTTTGGCTTTAAAAGCCAAGAAAGCGGTGATAAAATTATCTCCCTATTACCTAGCTGTCGCTAACACCAGTTAGAGACAGCTAGTAGGAGATAGCAACCATCTTGGGTCCCACTTTGCATGTCAGTGATATTTATCACTAATGACATGCAAAGTGGGTGTGACAAGATGTTAGCGACTGAAAACAGTCGCTAACATGGCTATCTCCTATTACCAACTTTTGGAGATATTCGCGCTAAGCGCGAATATCTCCAAAAGCTAACACCTGCCCTGAGCAGTTCTTAGCCATGTTATCCAATGGGAGGTGGATAACATGGCTAAGAGCATTAGCTCGGTAATGCATGAATATCGCTGACTTTTCAGCGATATTCATGCTTTGCGGCGATTTTTATCGCATTTGCGTTAAACCTTGGTAAAATACCAAGGTTTATTTGCGGTACAACTCGCCGCAGCGCTGCGGTAAAATTTTGTCTCTAACCAAGCAATAGCGATAATTATCGCTATTGCTTGGTAATATGCCCCCTGATTTGTTAGACAGGAGTTCCAAAAATCCCATGCTTTGTCAGTCAGAATATTAGTCCTCATGCCTCAAGGTGGTTTATGTACCGCACAGCTGAGATGTTGACCATCCTCAGGAAGACGCAGCACTGAGCACTCTCTTTGATCCAGCATTTTATTGCTAATGAGCTAGCTAACAGTTTTAGACAGTTGATGTGCAGATTTCACTTCTGGTCCAACCAGCTGCCTCCTGTTGATATTTCCACATCTGGTGCCCCAGCCATGCAGGCAGGCATCTGTCTAGATGACAATCTTCGTGTCTGAGTTGAAAACGGATCGCCCATTCCACGCCTACATATGGTTCAGCCGCCCTCTGATTTCTTTGTCGTCCTCTAATAAGATAATCGATTCTGAGTTCATGAGGCCTCTCCTGAGATGAAAAACTATGAGGCGTTGATGGGCCCTGTAAAGGAGTGGACACAGGAAGATCACCTGGATGGAGAAAAATAGCAATCCCTCTATCCAGGCTATTTGTTTTAGTGAAGATTTTGCTTTTGAGAGCATTATTATTAGCCCTTGTCAGATCTTGGGGATCTTTTTCATGGGAAGGCTCAGTGAGGCCTGCACCGAGTCACTCATAAAGCCCAGAAACTGGATCATGTGCAAAGGGAGTTGACACAGATTTCTCATACTTTATGATGAAGCTAGGACCTTCCAGCAGGGAAATCACACTTGGTTGGTGGGATATCAAGGTCTAATTTGACTGGTCCATAAACAGTATGTCGTCCAAGTAAACACTCAAGCAGAAACCTTGCATCCTGAGGAATACCGTTGCCGGTTTGAGGACCACAGTGCCAATGACAGGCCAAAGGGAAGGGTTGTGAACTCAAAGACGAGACTCCTACAAACAAACTGGAGGAATCTGCGATGTGGTTCAAAGATCAGCATCAAGAGGTAGGCGTCTTTCAGGTCATGGTAGACCAATAAGTCTCTGGAACAGAGAATTTCATGCAGTAGATGGATGCCCTCCATCTTGAAGTGTCTGTGTACCAGCCACTTGTTGATATCCCACTGATTTATGACTTGTCTGAATCAATTGCCCTTATTCTCCATCAGGAATATATTGCTGATGAAGCCGTTGGGATGGAAGAAGGACCTTACAATGGCCTGTTTGGACTCCACATCTGCCACCTCATGGTCGAATGTCTGGCCTGCTCTTCGGAGAATGCCACTGGTTGGTGAGGATTTGGTTGAAAGGGGGACCCATGGAACTCTTTGTGAAACCCTCATACGGTTTGGAGCATCTACGTGTCTAATGTTAATTGGTACCAGTTGTGGATGAACTTTGCCAGCCTGCTGCCCACAGGAGTTGCAACTGTGTGGTTTGCACTTACCACCATTGGTCTGACCATTGCCCGCTCATCTGGACATGCCTTTGTTGGCAGGTGCTCTTCTGGCACCTATTGACCGGAAGAAATGCCCGAACCTGGGTCCTGCCAGTACCCACCTCTTAAGTATTGACCCCACATAGGAGCATTGTTGTATGGATGGCCAACTGACTGCCACTGTCCTCTGCTGGCGCTGCGGAAAACCTTGGAAGAAAACACTTTTTAATAGAAGCCTGGACTTCATTCAGGGATGCAAATATAATGACGAGCTTGCTGAGTTTCTTTATTAAAAAAGGATCTACCAAAAGCCCCCAGGGCCACTGAGCCATACTTGGTAAAAGCAAGGTCACCCAGTTTGAAGTCGATCTCAAGTGAGCAGAGATCTGTGCCTCTCGGTTGCTAGCACATAATTGGCATTGCCAAGAAAAATTATAGTCTATTGGGCTCACCCGGATAGGATTTCAGGTGAAATTAAAGATCCCGATTGCTTGGCCTCTTTGTCCATGTCCAAGATTTTAGTCAAGGGACCAGCCAAGTCTAAGCGTCTATCTTGGAATGGCCTCTATGAATGGTCCAATGTGTTTCTTGCAAACCTTTTATATAATTATCCAGAAAGGTCGCCATTTTGGCATCAGTCTTGCGTTGAGGGAGACTTTCTGTTCCAAAGATGGTCAGGGGCATTTTGCCTGCAATCTGTAACAGACAACGGTTTGCACAGTCGTCCACCCATGTAGGCGGCCACTTTCTATGCAGGGAAAGTGAGGATAGTATATGACATCAGGGTGGAGCGTATCCGCTTACCGAGATGCCATTTTGGGCACCTAGGCCGATTAGGCTCTTTGTTGCCATCGGAATCAGGTGGAAAATCATTTGGGTAATATAAAGGAGAATCTAGGTCCCCTGTAAAAAAGTTGGTGAGGCCTGAGCATGAGAGAGACGCTGCATCCGCAAGATTGGGGTGATCTTTAGCTAAGAATGCCTTCTTAAGGCGATCAAAAGCCCAGTCCCAGGGGCGTTTAGACAAGAGTTTGGGCTGCCTTGGATGGTTTGATGACCCCTGAGTGTCCTGAATTGTTTTCCCTCCTGGGGAGGGTTCTAGGCAGATAGTTGCTAATTCTAGGAGTTTCTTCTCCAGAGAAGCCAGTGTTGAGGTAAGAGTTTTTGGAAGTGGGGTGTCTACTGCCTCAGAGAAATGATCATACCATGCCACATATTCCACCTCCTCTTCCTGAAGGTAAGTGTCCTCCCCTTCATACATTTTATGGAGCATTATAAGGCCAATTTTTAGTGCCGGGTAGGCAATATCCGGGTTGTTCTCAACCAACAAGATTGTACCCCATAGTGTGAGTGTCTAAATACTGTTATGGAGGCTGCAGGCCTGTTATTGGGTTCAATTCTGCTTCTCCACAGCTACCCCGTTTAGTTCTGCAATACAGACCCCTGTATCATGCTCCAGGCTTCAGGAGGCCACGACGTAATAACCAATGCTTCTGGCAATTCAGCTGTGGAAGGCGGCAGGGCTTGAGTTGAAAGGATCGCAGCATGGATTTCAGTCCATTGAGGATACATGAAGGCCTGCAACAATGCACTGTAACTGAAAGATGACTTGAAATCAGGTCCAAGAGGGGAACAGTACCCTCTAGGGGTCAGAGGACTGTGGCGCATAAGGCAAGCCCCCGTGCTATGTCACAACCATCAGAGAATCAGGGAACTGATGCAGCAGGAGTGCACGAAGACGCCTGCACGGCACAATCACAAGCAAACTGTCCCCCCCAAAATATAGACTCATAAATTGGCAATACAAAATGTAAATGTGACGGAAGTATGAGGGAGAGCTTATGAAGGAATACTTATCTGCTACTGGAGCAGTGAAGAAAGAGGAGGGGCAGGAAGTCAAACCCGCCTCTTCATGAGGAACATGTATGCTGATTGGTTGATTTGTTCATTCGTTTCCTGAGGATTATGGGAACTGTTCTTGTTGTTTATTATTGGAGCTGCTGGACTAAAATAAAGCAGGACAGTTCTGCATAATTCTTGCCTCCAGCCCTGACATAGAATCCTCTTCGAACATATGGTATAGCACTATTAAAATGCAACAATTGGGACTCACCATTGGTGTGTCCTGGTCTCAGATTATGTAGGTCCATGCAACCTTCTTGACATCTTGTATAAGGTACTTTCTTGTTATGTAGAAAACAAGGGGGGTCCCCTGCATAAGGATGGCTTGCCAAGACCAGGGAAAAAGCAATATCATTTAGGAAAAATCCTCAAGCAAAAACTATTACATTGAATCTGGGGGCATAAGACTACACATAAATGCATAGTGATAAACTCCATATAAACATAGACAAAAAACGGTATATTTTATATTCAAAATAGCAAAAATATTTATTTGGTGTACAGTTAGTAAGAACGCTAAAATAGTATTCAGAGACTATCCGTACAACCATTCAAATATCGTCTTTTGTGATGAAATTGTATATCATACAGTAGAGTGCTTTGATGTAAAGGCAATCAGATTAACATATTCTAAAATATTCATGATATTGTCTGTAACTAATCAAGTTGAGTCATTGATTATAGACAATATAACATCAATTTACGGAGGGCTTAAAGATGTAATAACATTACGTCTTCAAGCCCTCCATAAATTAAATAAATTAAATGTTATGTTGTCATTTATTATTGACTACATTGAATGAATCAACTTGATTAGTTACAGACAATATCATGAATATTTTAGAATATGTTAATTTGATTGCATTTACATCATACCATTCTATTGTATGATGTGCAATTTCCTCACAAAAGACGATATTCGAATAGTTGTACGGATAGTCTCGGAATACTATTTAAGTTTTCTTATTACCTGTACACCAAATAAATATTTTTGCTCTCTTGAATATAAATATATACCGTATTTTGTCTATGTTTATATTGAGTTTATCACTTTGCATTTATGTGTAGTCATTTGCCCCAACTTCAATGTAATAGTTCTTGCTTACGAATTTTTTAAGGTGCTTTCTTGTGCCAGTACCAAATTATGCTTCCTTATGTTTTTGGTGGCACACCCCCATCCCTATCCATATGCTCAATCACCAGGTGCCTTTTTTGGCAATTTAAGTGGGTGGACATGTCGTTAGCCAGTTTGCAGCAGTTTTTACCTATATTCTTGCAATGTTTTGCTCATTCATCTTTTTCCTTCCGATCTGGTAAATCATGTGCCAACACTCCGACTTTAAACCATGTGTGTCGTGCCCATCAGCTGTTTGCAACAGCCAATTCACACATCATCTGCATCTCGTTTCTACTGTGTGCACTGTGCGCCAACAGTGGTATACAGAGCAAGAAGATTGTGGTGGTAAGTATTTGTCTCTGCCACTTGTCAGTGCTGTGCAACATTCCATTGCGTAAGGGTTGAGACGTCCCCCAGGAACCCTCCTTTTCACACGTGGATTTCACTCTCGCTGGTACTACACAGGTGGTGGGATTAATTCTTGGGGAGGTAAAACTCCCAGATTAAAAGACCATCCACTCTCGCTATCTGATGATTTGTTCCAGTTAGACCCTTTTGCCATCATGGCCCAGGAGAAGTAGTGGAAGTTCCCAGGAATAGAGGAATCCCCTTAGTTCACACTTAGATTTTTTACTACTAACTGCGTCTTTTACCACCCAGTCAACACAGCAAAAAGGCTCTCTAGTCCTTTAGTTGCCACAAATGTTATGTTGTGTTATGTTATGTTAAAATGGTCTTCTATAGCGCACGGCTACTCCAAAGGAGTGTCCCGGCGCTTTTTATTGGTGACCAGAAAAAAACAGACAACACACAAACATAACAGGTTCAATACAGAGGACTAAGGGGACCAGCACTATAGAGAGCGCCCTAGCGGGCAAAGAGCCAGGTCTTTAGGCCCTTCCTAAAAGCCAGTAAATTAGATGTACTGCGTTGAGTCAAAGGGAGAGAGTTCCAGAGTTGCGGAGCTCGCAGCCTGAAAGAGCGTCCTCCAGTACGGGCCTTTTTTACTCGGGGAACCACAGCCAGGAAAAGAGACTCCGATCTCAAAGATCGTGCCGGATGGTAAAAGGCGAGCCTCCTTTGGAGATATTGGGCTCCCGAGGCGTACAGAGCCTTATGGGCCAGTGTCAAAGCCTTGAATGTTATCCGCTTCCGGATAGGCAGCCAATGGAGCGACTGCAAAAGGCTAGAGGCTCTGGCCCGCCCGAATGCGGTTCTCACAAGTCTCGTGGGACCCAAGGTCAGCGATTCGCCCAGAGCCACACTCTTGACAACTGCAGGCTCCAAAGGTCTTTATTATGCTCTCTCACCAGTATGGGCAACTGGTCGGTATCAGGATCCAGCACCACCTCCCCACTGGCAGCATATAACCTCTGACAAATGGGTGCTCCAAATTGTTCAGCAGGGTTGTGCCCTCTCATTCACAGACACCACGCCGCCCATGCCACCATTCTTAGACCGGCTGGGGGAAGACCATCTCTTCCTGTGGCATCCGAAAGTGCAGGCTTGTTGGGCCAAAGGAGCTATTGAGAGGGTGCCGACACCAGAAGTAGGTTGTGGTTGCTATTCCCGCTACTTTCTGAAAAAGGGCAGAGGCCTCTGTCATAAACTAAACCTGCGGCCCCTCAACTTCTTCCTGAAGAAGCAGAAATTCAAAATGCTCATGTTGGTTCAGGTCCTGTCTGCCCTGGAGACTGTTGACTGAATGGTAGCATTGGAGTTGCAACAAACCTATTTTCACATATCCTTCCTGCCGGCCCACAGACATTACCATCAGTTCACGGTGGCCCACAAGCACTTTCAGACTGCTGTACTTCCCTTTGGACGTATCAGCACCCCTCAGGTGTTCACAAAGGTGGTTTCAGTCCATCTGCACAGGTCAGAGGTTCCAGTCTTCCCCAACTTCAATGACTGGCTGTTGAGACAGGCTCATCCTAGGTTTTCGTTACCCACCTCCAGACTAAGGTGGACCTCCTGTATTCGCTGGGGGTCACACCTGACTCCCTCCCACATATTCCGTTTCATCTGAGCCAGTCTGGATCCAGTGCAGTTTTGGGCCTATCCTCTGGAGCGGCGAGTGCAGGATATTCGAGCTATGATTTCGATGTTTCAACCTCTATCCTGGATTTCAGAGAGACTGACTCTGAGGCTGCTGGGCCTCATGGCCTCCTGCGTACTGCTGGTAACACATACCCGCTGGCATGTGAGGGCTCTTCAGTTGGACCTGAAGGGCCCTGTGGGCGCTACATCAGGCGAATCTCTCCGACATGGTTCAGATCTTGGAGAGAAGTGTAAAGATCTGTAGTGGTGGCAAACGAACTGTGATTGAGTTAGTGGCATACCTCTCTCCTTTCCCCAGCCAGAGCTCACTATGGTGAAAGATGCATCACTCCTGAGTTGGAGAGGTGGAGATCAGAGGATTCTGGTCTCTGGCGGAGTCTCGGCCATACATAAACCTTTTGAAATTGAGAGCGATTTGCCTGGCATTATAGCCTTTTTTACCTTCCTTCATTGGAAGTCTGATTCAGGTGTTCACAGACCACACCACCGCCATGTGTTATTGCAACAAGAAGGGTGGGCGGGGTGTGTTACTATGTCAACAGGCCCTGCATCTCTGGACATGGCTGGAACTTCAGGACATTTTCCCAGTCCTACAACACCAGACCGGTTGGATGCAGCCATCGATCCATCGCATATGAATGAATGGCATCTCTATCTGGAGATGATGCAAAGTCTCTTCCATGACTGGGAAGAACCTTGGTTAAATCTATTTGCCTGTACACACAAAAACCCTTTTTTTCAAAAGGGGAGGGAACGGAAGGTTGTGGGGCAGTCAGGGTAAGGTGGCCTCCAATCGACATGTATCACACACCAAGAAGCTACCCTGACCCAGTGTCTGATTCTTATTGAATGATGAGGCACACTATGCCAGATAACGTATGTGGTGTTGGGCATCTCCCAAAAATATATGGACTGTCCCCACACACCACCAGGTGTAATGCTTCATCATCGGCAGTTCTCGCTCTTTAAAAACCACAGTTGATAAAGAGCAGGCCTTCACTGGGGACAGGGAGGCACTTCTATAACGAAGTGGGGGCCAGTGCTAAAAAAGCGAGTGAGTGATGTTAAAAATCCATGCAGAACACGGTTTGGAAATGTAATTGCGCGGAGTGTGCTCGATATTAAAACTAATAGTGGGGACTAGGGGGATTAGTACCCCATCCCCATCTGTATTGCCAACATGTTTCTGCTGTAGCGGCCAGAAGCGTCCATGGCATTCATCAGGGCGTGAAAGAAAAAGAAAAAGGGGCTCCTATCTTGTTTCCAAGAGACCAAGATGAATCCACTTTTGTAGGCTGGCTCTGGTCCAACTCTACCATGACATTTCAAATAACCCCAGAAAAGGGGTAGGGATGTCCCAGAGGAAGGGGAGAGTTGAGGGACCCCTGTAATCACACTTGCCTCAGGGTGCGTCCCTCGTGGTGCTCCTATGCTCCGTCCTCATTGCAAGGTCTAGAAAATAGCCAGCTTCATGAGGGGCCTCCTGTATGTGTCAATCCCTCCACGTTTTTCAGGTTTAGAAGACAGAAGAATTTGATATATAATGAGCCTTTACATGAGCCTCAGAAACAAGATCCTAAAACGTGACTAGCCAAACCTTTCACGTCTCTGGGTCCCAAAACCCAGATCCCTGATTGGACCCTCCAGGCCTTTTCTTTCTATTGATTTTGCCTCCACCATCAAAGTCTCTGCCACCTAATAGGAGGGCTTTCTATGGGCTGTAGAACATGGAAGATGGGATCCGGAATCAGGAGCTGAACCCAGTGGAGCAGAAGGGGAGGAAGGAGAGAGGAACGCTAGGCGAAGGCTCTCTGGATCGGCTCGGTGGATTTCACGCCAGATGTAATGGGCTCCTAAGCCCTGTGAACACAAAGCTTCAAGGATGCTCAAGATCATTGAAAATCCAACTGAAAATAAGTGGGTTTTTTCATGTTATGGCAAATCCACAGTATACTTTTGCCAAGATTCCAGTACTTTAGGACTTGTGGAAAGGAGACTTGTCGATATTTATCATCCATCATTGTAGGAATAAGAGAAAATAAATGTAACTGGTCAAAATGTTCCCTAAGTTTCTTACTGGCCCCACCAATCCCAACTCACTGAACCCAGTGACAGCTCAGAGCTGCTGTAATAACCTATTGTTATCGCTTTGTAACCCAAGGTTTGGAGGGAATGTAGCAGGATGCTTTTGGGAAAAATGGTGCATCTGCAATGGCCACCTTTGTTACATTCGTATCAATTACTACCTGATGCAAGGCTTGGATGTGACACGAACTGCTTACATCTTGAGATACTTTTCTGATAGAACGAAAGAGGCAGCTGTGCACCTGAAGCACAGCGCGTATGCTTCCGGTTGTATGGTGCGCCTGCTTCCGGCTGTGTTATAAAAACATCCGTCAATATTGCCAAGAAAGGCTGCCAGCAGTTGGAAAATATGCAGTTTTGCAACTAAGAGATTTCGTGAGGGCTTGCAATTTTCAGCTGAATTGTGAGCATGACTACTCCATATATGCCACAGGATGGTCATTTGTGTTTTCATCTACAGATCCACAGAGTCCTACAAAGTGTAAGCAGTGATCGAGATGGTAGAAGCCGCGCATTTCAACCAGAAGAGAAAGTATACAAGAAGTGGAAGCCCAAGTAAAGAGATGCCTAGTGAATGAAATGAGTTTCAGGAAAGGAGCTTGGACAAGCCTTATAAACTGTTCTTCCCAATGTGGTCTTCTGTCCATTGGGTGCTAGCCAGGGTTCCCAGTCCTAGATGAAGTAGAATCTTTTTCCTGTGATGTCAGTTCCTGTTTTAATCTATATATATAAAAACGAAAATATGTCTGTTTGTCCTTTATGCATTACTACACCATTCATCCGATCGGCATGAAACTTTGGGAAGTTGTTGAGTACACTCCTGCGAAGGTTTCTGGCAAAAAAAAAAAAAGAAAATGTGTTAAATATCGGCCCCCTGGCCCCCAGGGCCCTCATAATCTTTCCAATAATGAACGTTTACAGTTTCCGGTGTGACTCGCTTTTGCAATGACCATCAACAAAGCACCAGGACAATCGCTGCAAGTGTGTGGACTAGATTTGGAGAATCCGTGCTTCTCACATGCACAACTGTATGTGACCAGCTCACGTGTCAGAAACCTTCTGATTGATTCGTGTACGCACCAGACGGAAAAACAAAAAATACTGTGTATCCACAAGCACTCGAATAAATAAACAGAATTAAAACAACACTTTAAGATGTTTTCCATATTAAAATGAATAAGTTTCAATAAAAATGACACAATGTAAATTGAATGTTATCATAACAAGTTTCCTTACATTTCCTTTCTTCTGAGATCGCAGCGACGGGTAAGCTAGTCATATAAAATTTGGCATTTCCAAGTAATGGATGAGTCTGAACTCATTCATACCATATTTTTGACTGTTTTCCTCATCTATGAGCTACTATTTTTATTCCTGATTTTTGCTTCACCTATTTTGTACATCGACTTGATTCTACTCGCAATGTTTGGTGACTTGCTAATTACTTCACTAATAATCCTCATCTTCAGTTAAAAGAGTTCTAAGGAGGTTTTTTACTTTTTGTGTTTGTCCCCCTTAACAGGGAACCTCAAATGAGACATGTTTGACACATTTCACGTACACTGTTCTGTGTGGGCCGGCGAAGTGGCTAACTGAAGGAGTCGCTCTTTCCTCAGGCATTCAAGAAGAGGTAAAAACAGACCATATCAGCATCCAGTCCTTGCCTGGAGAGGAACATACTTTTATCACAGTTTGAAATACCATGCAATGTACCCCAGTGATGGTTTGTATATGCTTCAAGCTTTTGTCCTTAGTAAGCAGAACATTTGACCCAAAAACTGATACTGCGGCCACACTTCAAAACCATTATGTTCTGCATCCAGAGTCAGGACAGTTGTCTGCTAAACTATCCAAGGGAGCTCCATTACTGCAGGCAGCACATTGAACACTGGATTCATGTCATCCCAGAACACTTACAAGGTGCCTCCAGGACCTGCTGGACACGCCCAGCAAGGCACAGATGGCTTCCACGAGTAAGGACTGAATAATAAACAAGTTCAAGAGTTGTTCTCAAGGTTTGTTAATCCGCAAGTGGTTCTATTTGCTACAAGAGAGAAACTAAAATTCTACAACTTCACTTGCAGTTGGGGGAAGCATTTTCAGTACTATGATCCATGACATGTGTATATGCGTTATCTTCCATTTCGAATAAGTTCTTTAGTAGTGGCAAAGCTGAGATGTAAAACTTGCAAAATTATCTTGGTTGAACCAGTGCTGGTGAGGCAACTGTGGGCCATGGACTAAGAGGAAAATCCCAGTTGAGCCATCCGACTATGGACTGATATCTTCTAAACATCTGGAGCCATATTATACAGTTGGCTTATTTGCCTGGATTGCATTGGGCGCACCTTTCATAATGTGCACCCAGCACAATCCAGGAAAATGTGCTGCATTATTGTGAATGGGCTGCCCCCTAGGGCATCCGCAAACTCACGCTGCCCTTGGGGCAGTGAATTCATGCAAGAAACAGAGCGGCTGCTTTGAAGCCGCTCCGTGTTTTCATAGTGCAGGCAGCAACCCGCGAGCACTTTGAAGGGAGATTAGAGATCCCCTTGCAGTCACTGACTGCACCTGCCTGGAAAGTGATGTCTTGATGGTTCCATTGGACCCCCTTTCCCTCCTCCAGATGGCTGCAATGAGGGGGCGCACTGACAGTGTGCCACCTTTTTAGGCGCCTTCTGAGAGCTTCTTTGCCTCTGCATGCGCCACGTGTGTGATACGCAAAAGAAACAATTGATAGATGGAATGCTAAACAATGCAAATATTCACCCCCAGTCACAAGGATCTGGGTTTAATCAATCATTCCTTTGCTCCCACACCACCCCAGTTTGGACCCAGCCATATGCCAATCAGTCTTGACCCTGTTCCTAGTGGGTACAGTCCAGCCCGAACTGCCAAGCAAGTTCCTCCCTGAACCGGAAACCCAGCATCCTGGGACCAGTATCAGGGCATCACCTTTCATCAGCCAAGCTAGCTTGATCCCAGTGGGGTGGTGAGCTTGGGACCCATGTCTGGGCATACCCTTCCCCCTTGGGCCACATTCTCAAAATAAACAATTGATGGACGGAATGCAGGACATTGCAAACATTCACCCCATCACAAGGATGTGGGTTTAATCCATCATTCTTTTGCTCACCACCCCAGTTTGGACCCAGCCATATGCAAATCAGTCTTTACCCTATTCCTTGTGGGAACAGTCCAGCCTGCGCTGCCAAGCAAGGTCCTCCCTGGACCGGAAATAAGCATCCTGGGACCGGTGTCAGGGCATCACCCTTCATCAGCCCGGCTAGCTTGAATCCAGCAGTGTGGTGAGCACAGGAACCACGTCTGGGCATATCCTTCCCACTTAGGACGACATATGCAAAAGAAACATTTGATGGAGGGAATGCTGGACAATGCAAACATTCACCCCCAGTCACAAGGATCTGGGTTTAATCCATCATTCTTTTGCTCACCACACCACCCCAGTTTGGACCCAACCATATGCAAATCAGTCTTGACCCTGTTCCTTGTGGGAACAGTCCAGCCCGAACTGCCAAGCAAGGTTAAATTGTCACTAGAACCAAGCTGCACCTTACTGATAAGGTTAACACTGTCCGAAAACGGTGTGAGGTTGCTTGTGTTCTAGTCAGAGGGGACCTGACCAGGCAGTGCGGGATGAACTGTTCATATTGGAGTAAGAGCAGGTCCAATTGGCATAAGGCTGTTTTTTGTCTGAGGTGGCATGGTGGGCAATAACAGTGATGGGCTGGAATATGGCCATTATCAATTGCTAGTGGATGAGATCGATTTAAGCACTTCACCCATCCCTTTCTTCAATATGACAACAAGGCAAACGCAACATACTGTCAGCGAGAATTTCTGCTTCAATATCCTGTTAAGAATAGAACTATGGATAGGATTGTTAGACCTGACATCCTTGGCGTGGTCTTCCCCCATACTTTTTTCGTTCACCCCTTCTGTGTTTGTTCATATCATATTTTCGCTGGCTTTAGGTCTCTTTGTCACTGCTAAGCAGTACTAAAGTTCCTTCAAACTTGGTAAAATTAGACTACACCTAATATGCACATTTAATTTACTTGTCTCTAGTAAACGGTACTACATGACCCCAAGGCCTGTAAATTAAATGCTACTAGTGGCCCTTTAGCACTTGTTGTGCTATTCACTGAAGTAGCACTTTAAAACATGTCTCAGGCCTGCCATTGCAGGCTGTACGGCATTTTTAAACTGCCATTTCGACCTGGCAAAATCAACCTGTAGCCAGGCTAAACCTTCCTTTTTAATACTTATGAATTAAACCTATTGCGCACTATTCACTCCAGAGGAGCATCTTTTCGCTGGACACAGCAGGTTGGCATGAGTAGTCACCAGAAAATTTGGAGAGAAACCTTACATAGCCATGTTTTTTAATAGCTTTTTGAATTTAGCATGGTTCTCACATAGCCGAATAGACTGGGGAATTTTATTCTAGTAAGATGGCGCCAAATAAGAAACTGGTCTACAGCCAAATCTGGCCGTGCGGATGGTATTGATAAATAAGACTTGTTGGAAGAATTTAAAGCATGAGAGGGCTGATACAGGCAGAGCTTGGAATGCAAATAAATGGGAAAGGCCTTAATTAAGGCTTTCTGTTTCAAGCAACATATCTTGAAAAATATAATTTTACTTATGGGCGACCAGTGCAGGTTCCTTAAAATGGGAGCCACGGAAGTACGACAAGGTAAGTTACAAATTAGCCCAGCAGCAGTGTAGTTCGCCACTTGAAGTTTTGAAACCAAGGTGTCATTAGCTGCTCCTGGAAGTGCATTACCATAGTCCAGGCCGCTGGTTTTGAGAGCCTGGACAACAGACTTCTGTATGTGGGGTTGAGCCATGGAAAAGTCTTCCTTAAGAGCTGCACGGTGGCATAGCAGGTACCAACATCACAAAATAAAATGATAGACATAGCAAACGCAACAAGATGATGGACGGAGTGCTGAAACTTTTCAAACGCTCACCCCCCAGTCAGTCACAGATATGGGTTTAATCCATCGTTATTTTGTTTTCCATTTCTCCCCAGTTTGGACCCATCTATATGCAAATAATCTTGACCCAGATCCCAAAGGGAATAGTCCAGCCTGAACTGCCAAGCCAGATCCTTCCTGGACCAGAAACAAGAATCCTGGGACTGGTTTCGGGTATCACCCCACATTACATCCCCATCCCCCCTATTTTCCCCTGGAAAATTGAAGTCACCCAAGAGCAAAAAGTTATTTGTGGCTAAAAGATGTGCCACAAGAAAATCAAGTAAGTACTGACTGAAGTCTTTCTTTGTCCTTGGAGGGCGGTAAATGAATGCTCCCTTCCAAGAGTCTGTGGCCGAAATTGTGATTTTAAAGACAGAGCGCCGCCCACTCTGACATTAAGGTATCAATCAGCTCCACCTGAATGAATCATGAAAGACTGTGGCTACTCCACCACCAGCTCTGCCTTCCCTGTCAAGCTTAAGTAGAGAATAATAGGTCATCCCTAAGGTAGGCCCTAACAGCTCATAAGGAAGGGTGCATGTTATTTGAAAAGTAGGACATGTTGGTTTAGGTTTTACATGTAGTGGTGGTGAAAAAACTCCTAAAGATGTTTTTCACCACTGAAAGACCTGTCTCTTTCATTGGCTAAAACTGGGTTACCTTGCAATAGGTCATTCTATACAATCACCTAAACAGCTGGCTATTTGCAGCTTCTGTTGTAGCCAATCTAATGGACATATTAGAACCCCACCACAGGAGACCTTCTAATGAGTTCAAAACACATGTGTCTCAATGTATTCATGTAAAGCTTCTCCGGTTACAAGGAAAGAGCACAGGAAAATCTTTGAAAGATTCCAAAGCTAGAGCTCTGCAGTTGCAGGTAAGTCCGCGCTTCTTCTCCGGCACTGGATCCCACATAAATATACATGCTTTTGAAATGGAATAAGAAGCAATATATAGAAATCTGAGACACCAGTTGTGATCTATCCCTGCAAGAAATAGGGTTATTGGTTCAGAGAGGTGGAAGCCCCACTCCGCCATCAACCACAATCCTTGTCAGGTCGAACCACAAAAGTCACTAAATAACCACAGGTAGTTTGCCGCAAAGCAGTCACGCTTAACTCAGAGGCAATGTGTAAAGTATCCATGCAGCACTCAAACACTGATAAAGTGAAAACACAGCATACAAAATACCCAAACCAATTTAGAACAATAAAGTACATGTTAATTGATAAAATGATAACAGAACAACAAAACTTCAATCAGTAGGACCAGAGATATGCAATTTCAAAGTTTTAGTTATGAATAGTGCCTGGAAGCACAAAGCGCCTCTTGTGGTCATCTGGTCATGCTTGAACAGGGGAAAATCACAAGTTCAGGCAGACAGCGCTGGAGTCCGGGTCGAATACAGATGGTAACTGTTTTGGGTCAAATGGTCAATATCACACATTAAACTGCCTCTTGTAATGTCCCTCCCTCCAACCTTCCTGACAAAAGTAGAAAGCTTGGTGCCCTTTCATGCACATTCTGTACAACTTACACCAGGACCTTTTAAGAGTAAGTTGGGCAACCAGATAAAAGGAAAGTGCATGGCTAGATACTAGAAAATTACTAGAATTTTGTACTCAATCTAATTTACATTGTTGTTTCAAGGCCCCTCATCCAACAAGGCCATGTGGATTCTGTGCTTTATAATGCATAGATACATTATGTACAGCACCCATACATGCTCATGTACTGTATGTACAGGTGAGGATTTAAGTGGGCCGGGTCTCATTGAAAACCGATATTGATACGGATCCTGACTGACTTTAATGACAAAACACGAATCGATATCTGAACAATGAATGTAAAAAACGTTAAGGGTATACATACCAGTTATTTAGCTCCTGTTTACAATTCTCAAGTTTCAGTTCGTCTTGAATACTCTGAGAGTGTTAGCTATTTTCAGGATGCTGGGTTTCTTTTTTTGCTCCATGCCGTGCACTACTCTTATATGCGGCTTACTTTGAAGTGCTTCATCTGCAAGTGATTATAATGGCCGGTGTCACAATTGAGAGCTCTGGAGTTGAAGCTGAAGGCAGCGCGAGTTTCTCACAGTGTCTGTCAGTAGGTTAGAAACGTGTTCAGAATACATGATCATCCAGCCTTTGGCCTCTCTGCAGAGTGCACAAAGCAATGCAGTAGTGTGGCTCACTGGTTAGAGGCGGCAGACCCGAGAGCAGAGGACGGCCCGGGACCAGGGTTCGATTCCCGACGCGGCAGGTTTCTGGACCAGGGTCAGCGGACTCGATAATTCTCTCGCCTCGGTGCCCACTCTGATCAGCGATCACACTCGGCAACTCTGGGCACTAGCTTGCCTCATCTTCACTAACGGCCCCACCAGACCGCTGGGGATGCCTGGTCTCACCCTGGAGATACCCATTAAGGGACCATCTCTCAGGGAAGCCAGGAAGGGTTTCGCAGCGGTCGAAGTGCGGAGATACTCCTCCGGGAGTCGATCCTAGCGCTATATAAACTTGCAATCAATCAATCAATCAATCAATGGTTACATATTCCAGTTGCAGATGTCAACTTTTGGACAATGCAAAAGTAAATGCAGTGCTCAGAGGTGGGCGGGTTCATTATGTGTTTGGGACTGGTGAAGTGAAGGAGATGTGAGGGAGTGCATTCAGGAGAGGGAGAAAAGAGGGCACTGAATAGGAAAGAGATGATGTTGATATGCAGAAGGACATGATCTGGGGAGAAAAAGGGGTATACAGGTCGACATTGAGTGAACATAACAGGACTATTTCATTCAGAGTCCCACAATTTCAGTACTGAAACATTTTCTATATTTAATATTTACAATAAAATCATTGTTGTTGCTTGTTTATCTTAAACATCTAACACCACTGACAAAGCTCACTGTCCTGGCTAGTTTTAGGTGCATGTCAGTTGTGGTGTTCGGTAGCTGGATGCAATAACAAAAGGTTCACGATGGAACCAAAATACTGGTTGGGTGATGCATTATGGGAATCACAGAATTATCGTGAATGTGTTTAAGCCACACCCTTGACTGCATAGCTCACGCCCTTTCCAGAATACCTCTCCCTTACTTTTTTCATCCCACTGAAAGCCCTGCGTATAGGGTGTCACACACACTTTATGCCTTTTTGTATAAAGCCTGATGCATGCATGAGCTGAGGACAGCAGACGGCTCGGAACATGGCGGCCAGCATCATTCTCAGCCTCCCACGCAGCACTTGCATCACACCTGAAGGAGCTCCACTGGCTCCCCATACACAAATGAACACAATTCAAACTCTTCACTTACACTACAGCATACCTCAACAATCGTTTCTGCTTTCACAAACCTTCTAGACACCTCCGCTCATCTGGACTTCTACTTGCACAAAACCCGCGCATACAGAAAATAAGATCCGATGGTCGAGCCTTCTCCCACATCGCTCCTAAAGCGTGGCGTGACCTGCCGCTACACTCAAAAGCCTCCTTCTCACTTCTTTAATTCCACACAAGCTAAAGATCCGGTTGTTTTGATAAGTTCTACTAGTCCCTAGGTGTGCCTAGTCCAGAGGTATTCAATCTGTGGGGCGCGACCCCCAGCGGGGCCGCAGAGGCTAGGGAAGGGGGTCGTACATTCCCCAGCTTCACTTGTGCCTGCAATCCAAAATGTTTGCTTTCGATTTGGATAAAGACAGCAGTCCTGGGATGGCTAATTTAGATCTTTATCAGCTGAAGTTCCATCAATTGAGTCTCTTGTGCTGTGAAACGTTTTCATGCAGGGTGCGGGCTTGCCTGAGTGAAATGCAAATGTGCCTATCAGTTAATCTGCAAATTAAAGGGTGCTCCCAGCTTTGTGATGACAAAGATTTGTCTTTTTGAGTGGTAGTGCAAAGAGTTAATAACTGAGCTGTGAAGTGTGTGCTTTTAATTTTAACTGCATTTACACAGGTGTGTTGAAGGGACAGTTATGTAAAAAGAAAATTGCATTACATACGCTCTGGTATTACTAAAATCTACATTTTAGAAGCACCATTTTATTGTAAAACCATTTGCACGTTGTGCAGCACTCTATCTTGTGGTGTACTACAGTGCATTTCCCACTGAGTGACAAACAATTTTTTACATTTCTTTTTTACTAGCAGCCCGCCCCAGCGTTGCCTGGGGCAGAAGGCGGCTGGGGGCTGCATTTTTGCCCCGGGGCAGAAGGTGGCTGGGGCAGCATGTTGTCGAGCGGTGCACCCGCCGACTCCCTCACGCCCCCCCCCCCGGCCTGCCCCGCCTCCCGCCCGGACTCCAGCAACATCCGATTTAAGTTAAGTAGCAGCCCGCGCGGTGCACCCGCTGACTCCCTCCCGCCTCCCGCCCCAGCAACATCTCCAGCAACGTATATCTCACTGCTCCTCCGCTTCCCGCCGCTCCCCCTGCGCTGCCACTGCTCCTCCGGTTCTCGCCGCTCCGCAGCTCCACCCGGCGCTGTTGTCCTCCGCTCTTCCTGGTTCTGGTGAATGCCACTCCTCCCCTCACGCAGACGTCGCGGCCGGCGCTAGTTGCAAGGGACTACTTTTTTTCATTTATTAATATTTTAAACAACGTTTTTTATTTACTTTTATGCAGCCTATGTCCTTCTGCTTGCCCTGAGGTTTTCTAAGATGTCTTGGGTGTGTAGATTGGCGCTGTGGTTCCCGAGATTACCTTGCCCAAAGGTGCAAGTTCTCTCTTTATAATAGTAGTATAGATTTACACTACCCATTATTTTATATATAGATACTTGATGATGAAAGACCTAATAAACATACAAAATATTTTGGGGCTTATTTATGAGAGGTTTTTATCGCCAGAGCATCACATTTTTTATGCTCTGGCGGCGCAAGCGTCTCAGCCATACCTATGAGGCTCTGCAAAGTCACACTTAACCCAATACTCAAATTTCTTTACTCTAAAGTCCGGCAACTCATTGTACAATCCACAATCCTCTCTCGTTTGGACTATGCCAGTGTTTTATTCTTGGGCGCCAACAAAGTGGAGATAGCGCGATTGCAACAAGTTCAGAATTTGGCGGCAAGATCCTTGGTGGGTCTTCCCCGCAGATGCTCTGTCAGAGCTACCATTCGAAAGCTGCATTGGCTTCCCATTGAATCTCGTATTCAGTTTAAAACCCTCACCCTGGCTTTCAAGATCCTCAAATCCAGATGCCCAGAACTTCTGCGCCCGCTTCTAACACCTTATGTGCCACAGCGCAGTCTGCGCTCATTAGGCCAACACCTAGTGATTGTACCCCGCACAAAGCTCTGCCGTATTGGCGGTCGCTCTTTTAGGGTTCTGGGAGCTAAGCTCTGGAACTCCTTGCCATTGAATATTCACTCCTTGGAAAACCTGTCTGCCTTCCGGAAAGCCGTTAAGACCCACCTGTTCCCCTCTCCTTAGGACTTCCTGTTCTCAGCTCTTTCTCCTGTATTGGTATGTACTTGTGGATCCTCAGCGCCGGGACGCCTCTTTGCTGGGGCAGCTGTTGCGCTTAATCAAAATGTTAACATAACATAACTGCATGACTTTGCTATATGGAGTAAGACTCTGCATCAAGGAAGTGTTCTATGGGCTTTCCATGGGGTTCCCCTATAACACCCATGGATTCTGATGCTGCCCCATATTTACAAAATCACGTAAACCTGGGGCAGCTCCAAAAACAGACGTCCCCCCAGCGGGGGTGTAACGAGGAGAAATGTTTTAATTTCTTCTCGTTTTTTCCTCTTTCCATGTGTGCTGCATTCAGCAGCTCACATCAAAGGAGGCAAATGCCTCTCGGGATTGTTTTTGAAGAAGGTGCCCCTTCCTGTACAAAAACAATCCTGTCGATGCTGGCGCTAGGCAGCAATTTATGCGTCAACGCAAAGGAAAAGGACAGGAATGCACCGTATTTCATAAATACTGTGCATTCCTGCCCTTTCACATCAGCGTAGGGCAGCGAAGCAAGAAGATTTGCAACGCTGCCCTACTCCAATTTCTCATAAATAAGGCCCTTTGTTTTTAGCTACACCTTTGAATACACCCCCACGCTCATTGACCTTTGGTTTGCTAAACACTGTTTAATGTTATTCCCCCACCGTAAAAAGTATTAGCTGTGGAAATTGGGGGTGTTTATGGTTATCGGTAGTTGCCTATGATGAGGAGTACCAGGCTCTAGAAATTTTCATCAGAAGGGGGTCCTTACGCCTAAAAACTTTCAACAAGGGGGTCTCAGCATCAAAAAGTTTAAAGACCTTTGGCCTAGAACCACACCTGGTCAACACCGGGCAGGGCCAAACTGGGATCACAAACCAGCCCCGCCGACTATGTCCGACCACCTCAGGGGGGCTGCGCTTTTGTTACAAGGGGGCCCCAGCAACAAAAATCCCCCCACCGTTAAAAAACGGCCCCCACTCTTCTTGCCCACCGGGGAAATGCCCGGTGCGTGCTATGGCCAGTCTGGCTCTGATGCCAGGATACCCTCCCGAATGATACTACAAATCTGCATAATATAACCTAACATGGGCTCATTTTTAGATTTTCCGCTCTCAGTCTGAAATTTATCAAGGAACGCCTTTGTGAATCTGCCCCTTTTGGGTCATGCATGATGCGTGGGCTGGCGAGGGACTTTGAGGCTTACAGACATAATTCATGACAGATCTGTCCCTGATGGACACATCTGAGGCCACTGAAAGTGCCCTTTACCTGGACGCTAACACCTCACCTATGTTCTGTATTGTGGAAGCAGATTTGAAAGCACAAGACCACGTGCTCCATCCAGGAAGAGGCAGAAACCTGGCAAAACAAACCCAGTCCCCTATCCTGTACACCTTCCACATGGATCTGAAAAGCAGCATCTTTTTTTATTCATGTGGACTTGAAAAAGAGAAAAATTGATCAAATGGCAGTAAAATCCCCCAGAGGAACAAGCTTTTGGGAAGAATCATCTTTAAAAATGTAAAAAGAAAGACTCCTTGGTCCTAGCCCAAAGTAAGATGTGACAATCATATAATTATATAATTAAACATGTTATTTGGCAAAAAGGTGCACAGGGCCACCTGGGACAGGGTAGCCTCCTGGAAGAGATGACATTGGTCTGGGGTTGGCTGCCCTCCGGTGTAAGCCTTTTTCCCACAGGGTTAGCTGAGATCTCTTACATGTTACATGAAACACTTCCATAGATGGTGTGCATGCTTTGTAAAATGAGCCTATGTTAATTTGCTTCTTTCTGAAGCCTTATCACAGACCCCACTCCCTGATACATGCAGCCTTTCATCTTTGTTGTGTCGTGTCTCAGACACTTCTCTTGCAGCACAGACACACCAGCAGCTATTGAACTTTTGTAGCTTGGGATCTGTCAGGTACACAGACCCTCTTACCGACCCTCATAACGAGTCACCCCTGCGCCCCTCTGATTCTTGGAATTTGTTCCTCTTGATCACCCGAGGGGGAGTGAAAGCAGAGACAGTGGGGTGGAGGAGCATGGAATCACACAGCAAAAATTAGCCAGCAGCTCAAAAGTCTCCAATTACAAAGGCAGGCTACAGCGTGAAAAACAGATGGCACACTGCACTTCATATAAACGAAGTGCAAGCAGAGTGAGCTAACACTGTAGTTAGGCGCCGCTGTATCGGGACTACAAGGAAGTTAGCAAATTACCAACAGCCAACAGAGGGAGATGACAACAACGCTATAACAAGTAAGTCAATAGGAAGCAGAAAAACAGATTACATGAAGTTTAAGCCAACATACAGATTACTTTAGGTCTCGTTGAGACAGCGTATGCAGCGCATGCGCTGCCTATGGTGAGACCTAAAAAGAGAAGAAGGCCAAAACCGTGGAGCCAATCACAGGAGGGGCTCCACTTTGACATTTTGGAGCGAAGTGACCAGGCATTTGTGGAAGTAAAAATGCCACTAAGGCTGCCATTCAGAGACCAGTGTAATTAGGCACAAAATGGCAGAAATGTGCATTGCCATTACTGCATCTGTATGTCTAGTGCTAGAGCACGTAAAACACGCCTGTGAAGGTGAAATTTGCACAGTTGGAGGGCAGTTTTTGGTTGGTTAAATGTCATTTTTGCCTTGGTCATAGGTGCAAATGTCACAAAATTGCCCCGTGCTGGTGCCAATTTGCCCACTCTGGGTTTATTATAAATGATCCGGCTCTGGCACATGGATCTTGTTTATCATAGTCTAAACTGCATACTATCTAGTCTCCCAGACACACCAGAAAGAACAAAGTCACACATTTACAAAAAATTCTAGTCAGGCAATTTTGTCTTGCGTGAAAGGGAGAGAGCAGGACAGCAACATATGTCATAAGAAGTGGCACTGTTTTCACTCTCCCTGCTTTAGTGCACTTTAGACTCCCATGCACCAAAGTGCAAGGGTGTGTGCATTCTGTAGAGAATAGTTTATGTATTAGAAAGAGAGCCTTCCAGTACAAAATCTATCCTTTAACATTTTTTCCGATTTATATGTGTGTTGTACAATGCAGCACACATGCAAAGTAAGAACACGCATTGTCAATGTTTTTATCCATGTTGCATGGCAGCAAGGCTGCTTTGCAGGATGACATGGTTTAAAATAAAGCGAGCTACGACGTATCCAATGCTGGCTGCATCATAGCGCTCTTTTATTGCAGGTGAGAAGGCAGGGTGAGAGCCATTTTGGAGGGAGGGCGTGCAACTAGGAGGATGTTGATGGGTATAGACAAAGAAACTGCACACTCTGAGGGTCCTACTGTCTTCCTGCTGTGCAAGCGGGATGCCAGAAATGAGCCCCATGGGATTTCACCCCTAGGATCCTACAGCTTGCTCATTTTTGGGGTGCCTGCTTAGCGCCCTGAGGTAACCTAGTGCTCTGTGCAAGCTGGAATATAATAGAAGAGAAGAGAAAAGAATAGAATAGAATAGAATAGAATAGGATAGAATAGAATAGAAGTATCTGAGAATGAATCAAAATGAGTACCGCAGAAGGGTTATGGGATTAATCCGTTATTTTGTGAAGAGGCAGACACTCAAAAGTGAGGACTGGTCCTAGAAGAGCAGGACGAGGACTCAGAAGCTGGAAGTCTCTGAACAGATCATGAAAAAGTCAGAAAAGTGTTCTACCTCAATATCAAAGTTTCTGTGTTGATTTATACTTCGGCAGACTCCATAACGTCGACTAGCACTGTATTGTTACAGTAGGTAGATGTGGAGTTAAGAATAGTATTCCTTACTTCTCTCTCTCTATATATATGCTTTAGTTGACAATATGTTGGTAGTGGATATTGCGGAACCGATGTATGTAGAGTTCAATATAAATCGACCTTGAAATTGTGACATAACCATCACTAGGTCATGATGTTGAGATTTTGTTAAAATATTTGGATCCACTAGAAAGGGTTGAAGGCAGTTCAAAGGTCACTCATGGTGGATGTTGCTGGAATGTTGGAAGGCTGGCTACATTAAAAAATATATATTTATAGCAACTCCATGGAAGATGGGGTGAAGGGTGAGGGGAGATCTGTGTGTGGGTGGCATTTGGACGTGGTGTTTCAAGTGGCATGTGGGGCGGGTTGGCCGTAGGTAGATGTTTTGTGTATAGTGAAGCACTTGGTTGGTTAATGTTAGAATTGGGGGTCTCTGGTTGGCACAGGTAGGTACTTGTGACAAGCAGGGACCCTCTCCTCTAGTCAGGATAAGGGGATTACACTCCTAAAATAACCCCTGCTCACCCTCTAGGTAGCATGGCACGAGCAGTCAAGGCTTATTTCAGAGGCGTTGTAAGTTAGGCATTTGTTACCACATACAGTAAGCCAGTGACAACATTACAAATGGAAACCACACAATGTTGTATACCAAAAATAAGTATGCTTTATATAGAGTTACCACAAGACAAATAAATGACAAAAAGAATCCACAGTACTATCAGATTTCAAGAGTTCTGGTAAAAAGGCTTAAATCAAGGTACTGGGCTAGCCTGTAGCCTTGTCTGGCTATAGCGTTGCTGAAATAATACAGAGTCTAACAAATCCAGCGGACTGTGTCGGTACAGGCTCACTCAAATGTCGACAGACCCAGTCACAGTGCCTTTTACTTGAGGCGGCCGGCACGGATGTGCGAGCCGGTTCCAGGGTTCCCCACGGTGCAGAAAGGAAGCGTTGCAGGACGCGTTGTCCGTCGATGCGGTGCAGGCAGCGGCCCGTTGACAGAGTCGGTGGATCCAAGGCGTGCGTTGCAGGGCAAGACAGTGTTTCGATGCGGTGCTTGCAGCTTGCGGTACGGCGACAGAGCCGGAGTTCGGGAGCTGGCGTCGATCAGTCCGGATAGCGGTGCGAGTCGGGCAGTGCATCGTGAAGCGTGCGAGGCAGTGCCCAACCCCGGTGCGATTACAGGACTCGAAGTCAGCAGCTGTGATCGCGTCGGTCAGACCAGAACGAGTCGGTGTAGCGAGGCGTTGCACGTCACGGTGTCCTTCCAGTCACTGTGCTGGCTATGGCTCGTTGACGCGTCGAGATGGTGTCGGTGAGTGCAGAGCTTGCGTTGTTCGAAGCAGACATTGCTCAATGCGGTGGCTACAGGACACTAGGCCGGTCGTGAGAGTCAGTCACAGCTCCCTGCCTCTGTAGCTACTGAAACAACGTTTCCAGCAGCAATTCACAAAGGCTGGTGAAGTCCACCGGTCCTGGGACTTCGGTCAGGGGGCAAGTTTTCTTCCAAGCCCTTGGAGATCTTTGCACAAGTTGAAAGTAAAAGTCCACAAAGTCCTTTCTCCTCTCTTTGACAGTCGGACAACCACTGCAGGTCAATCCCCCAAGCAGCACTTCAGCTTGGGAATAGTCTCTCCTCAGTTTCTTCAGGTTCCTCTCCTCAGCAGAAGTTTTGTCTTGTAAGTCCAGAAGTAATCTAATTTCTTGGGGTCAGGGTCCCAATATTTATACCCCAAAATCCTTTGTTCTCTAATGGGAGAGGGGCCTGTTCCTAGTCCAAACCAGTTCTGGAGCACTCTGTTTACATAACTCCTTCTTTCTTTTCACAGTGCAGGGCAGAAACATCAGACGCACCACAGGGGTGGAGCCAGCACTGTGGGGGGCTGGCACAGTCCTATTCAGGTCCCAGGTGCAACCCCTCCCTCCCACCTAGATGCAGATCTCTCTATTCACCACCAGGCTGCCCCAGACTGTCTTTTGGAATCCCTCAGCCCTGTCACTCACAAACCCAGACAAAGGAATACACAACCTAGCAGAGGCAGGCTCAAATGGTTAGGCAAGCAAATACCTACTTTCTAAAAGGGGTATTTGCAAACACAGAATATTAAAATAAACTTCACTAAAAGATATATTTTATTATTCCGAGTCCAGGCATACTAAACTTGAATTTCTACCATTTTCTTTGAGTCTGTTAGGATTTTAAAATGTAATAATTCTAACTGCCCATTCTGGCCTATGGAGAACAGGTAGCCTTCCAATAGTGAAAAACGAAAATGGCTGTAATTCACTATTATGAAATGCCACACACATCAGGACTTGTCCTACCTTATACTTACAATGCACCCTACCCTTTGGCCTACCATAGGGCTGTCTGATATGAAGAAAATGGAAGGTTCAGGGACTGGCAAGTGAGTGCACTTCCCCTGTCAGCATGACAGTACCAGACTGCACGCAGGCTCTGCAATGGCAGACCTGAGACACATTTTACAAGGCCGCTTCTGTGGGTGGCACAACCAGTGCTGCAAGCCCACTAGCAGCTTTTGGATTTACATGTCCTGGGCACGCTCAGTGCACTGTACGAAGGTCTGACAAGTAAACCAAATAGTCAATCATGGAATCACTAATTAATACATCAATTTACAGTAGGGAGCACTCGCACTGTGGCACTGGACAGCAGTGACACAGTGCCCAAAGCATCTAACACCAGCAAAAACACATGAGGCAACAGCAAAAATGAAAGTGAGACCCACGCCAATGGTGCCAGGTCTAACAGTTAAGATTACCAGACTACACAGTTTCTTTAACTTTATCATGTTCCAGTGCTGAGCATTCGTATTAAAACCAATGCATGCTTTGGGTTGCAGTTTTCAATCACCTTAAATAAACCAGTTTCATTTAATTTTGAAATTCTTATGACTTTTAGATGTAAACCTTCCCAAGGCATTTGTTATCCCTTATAGGATGGAATAATCTGGCCATGGCTTGATGAATGCATAAAGGCTTAAAGTAAGAATGATGGATGAGAAGTAAGGATGATGAATAAGAAGTAGGGATGATGGATGAGAAGTAGGGATGAGAAGTAGGGAAGAGAAGTAGGTGTAATAGATGATAAGTAAGGATAAGAAGTAAGGATGATGGGTGAGAAGTAGGGATTATGGTAGAGAAGTAGGGATGAAAAGTAAGAATGATGAATGAGAAGTAGGGGTAAGAAGCAGGGATGAGAAGCAGGGATGATGGATGAGAAGTAGGAATCATGGATGAGAAGTAGGGATAAGAAGCAGGGATGATGGATAATAAATAGAGATGATGGAGGATAAGTAGGGATGGTGATTGAGAAGTAGGGAAGGTGATGAAAAGTAGGGATGATGGATGAGAAGCAGAGATGATGGATGAGAAGCAGGGATGATGGATGAAAAGGAGGGATGGTGAATGGGAAATAAGGATGGCGAATGAGAAATAGGGATGATGGATAAGAAGCAGAATGATGGATGAGAACTAGGGATAGTGAACGAGAAGTAGGGATGATGGATGAAAGGTTGGTATGAGAAGCAGGGATGATGGATGAGACGTAGGAAAGATGGATGAAGAGTAAGAATGATGGATGAGAAGTAGGGATGATGGATGAGAAGTAGGGGTAATGGATGAGAAGTAGGGATAAGAAGTAAGCATGATGGGTGAGAAGTCGGGATTATGGATGAGAAGTAGGAATGAGAAGTAAAAATAGGTGAGAAGTAGGGATAGGAAGCAGGGATGATGGGTGAGAATTAGGGATGGCAAATGAGAAATAGGGATGATGGATGAGAAGTAGGGATGAGAAGTAGGGATGATGGATGAGAAGTAGGGATGCGAAGTAGGTGTAATAGATGAAAATTAAGGATAAGAAGTAAGGATGATGGGTGAGGAGTAGGGATTATGGATGAGAAGTATGGACAAGAAGCAGGGATGATGGCTGTGACGTAGCAGTGATGGATGGGACATAGGAAAGATGGATGAGAAGTAGGAATACTATTACTAGAAAAGGAGACCCCCTCTAAAGATAGCGAAGGTCAGGGAGAAGAGGGGAAAGCAACTGACAATATATATAGAACAAGCTCCCTCGGGACCTATATTTCTTATAACTATTAGAAGAAAATCTAGAATGGGCTTAACATAAATGTGTACACAATTCAACACTTCAAACAGTATCATTTGTTTATCATAATGTTATTATTTAAGACAATTGTATCAAAAATACCTTTAGTTTTTTTCCATGTTTTTCATAGCACACTGAAAACATCCATTTACATTTATATTTGATTTTTTTCCTTTATACATGATTGATTACTACCAACACCTAGTAGGCTAATGTAACATTTTCGTCTGGACCCCTAACAAATTCTAAAACAGTTATTCTTTTGTTGCAAATCTCACGCTCTCTCAATCACAACCGCACACATTCATACTATACCCAAAACCAATATTCATATTTGGGTCATGGGGAGACTTAGAACTACTTAGTCTCCACACCCTGTTGGAGAAGCTGGTACAACAGAGTTTGACAATAAGGTTGACACGCGTTTCGGTGGGCTAGAAGTAGATGTAAAACCACCTTCCTCCGGACCTTGCCAAATAGAATGGTATATTACAACCAACCAAAGGGTACAGAGGGTACAATAGTGCTCCTAAGCGCTTGAAAATGCCAGCATTTATGAAATCAGTGGCTACGAGCGAGTGCTTCAAAAAACAATTATAATGTAATTTGTATAGTTTCTCTGTAGCTCCGAATGGTGCTCCACACACCTAAATAAGATTGTCAAATATAAATGTAAATGTTTGTTTTTAGTGTACTATGAAAAAAATGGAAAAGACTAAAGGTATTTTTGATACAATTGTCTTAAATAATAAAATTATGATAAACAAGTTATACTGTTTGAAGTGTTGAATTGTGTACACATCTATGTTAAGCCCATACTAGATGTTCTTCTAATAGTTAAAAGAAATATAGGTTGCAAGGGAGCTTGTTCTATATATATTGTGAGAAGTAGGAATAGGAAGCAGGGATGAGAAGTAGGGATCATGGATGAGAAGTAGGAACCATGGATGAGAAGTAGGGATGAGAAGCAGAGATGATGGATGAGAAATAGAGAGGATGGATGATAAGTAGAGATGATGGATGAGAAGTAGGGATGGTGAATGAGAAGTAGGGATGGTGATGAAAAGTAGGATGATG
Organism: Lissotriton vulgaris; assembly: GCF_964263255.1. Classification (NCBI taxonomy): domain Eukaryota; kingdom Metazoa; phylum Chordata; class Amphibia; order Caudata; family Salamandridae; genus Lissotriton; species Lissotriton vulgaris. Next base: position 1,091,542,660 of record NC_141698.1, read on the forward strand.
GATGAGAAATAGGGATGGTGAATGAGAAGTAGGGATGATAGATGAGAAGCAGAGATAGGAATCAGGGATGATGGGTGAGAAGAAGGGATAATGTATGAGAAGTAGGGATGGCAAATGAGAAATAGGGATGATGGATGAGAAGTAGGGATAAGAAGCAGAAATGATGGATGAGACGCAGGGATGGCAATGAGAAGTAGGCATGATGGAGGAAAAGTAGGGATGAGAAGCAGGGATGATGGATGAGCAGTAGGGATGATGGATGAGAAGTAAGAATGAGGGATGAGAAGTAGAGATAAGAAGTAGGGATGATAGATGAGAAGTAGGGGTAATGGATGAGAACTAGGGATAAGAAATAAGGTTAATGGATCAGAAGTAGGGATTATGGATGAGAATTAGGGATGAGAAAGAAAAATCTGGGCTGAGACGTAGGGATGAGAAGTAGGGATGATGGATGAGATGTAAGGATGGTGGATGACATGTAGGAAAGATGGATGAGAAGTAGGTATGGGAAGCAGGGATGAGGAGCAAGGATCATGAATGAGAAGTAGGGTTCATAGATGTGAAGCAGAGATAAGTAGGGGGATGATGGATGAGAAGTAAGGATAATGGGTGAGCAGTAGGTTTGATGGATGAGAAATAGGGATGAGAAGCAGGGATGAGGATTATAGATTATGGAAGTGAAGTAGGGATGATGGATGAGAAGTAGCGATGGTGAATGAGAAGTAGAGATGATGGATTAGAAGTAGGGATGAGAAGCAGGGATGAGAAGTAAAGATGATGGAAGAGAAGTAGGGATGGTGAATGAGAAGTAGCGATGGTGAATGAGAAGTAGAGATGATGGATTAGAAGTAGCGATGAGAAGCAGGGATGATGGATGAGAACTAGAGATGATGGATGAAGGATGAGAAGCAGGGATGTGAAGAACCGGGGTTTAACCCAGCGGCATCAGGGGCACGCCTAAGATCTTCGAGTTCACCTGTCTTGGTATAAAGAGACACGGAATACTTCTGTATGGCATCAGAGACCAAGTTTATTAGCTGCAGCTAGTAACAGTGATCCTAGAAATACATCACAGTGTAAATTCTCAGGAGACTGCTCATTTTACTAAGGCGAGATGTCTCCTTTTATACCCAATATTCACATTATAAATGTACACCCACTGCACAAAATTCTAGCCAATAAGGTACATTTTCAAACAAAGTATCACATAACAAAAACTCAATTTACAGTATCCCAACCCAAAAGTTAATTATTAGGAATGTCCCAAATCCAATCTCCACAAGCCGGACAAACCTATAATTGAAAGCATAACCCGTGTAATGAAGAAACATAAAAAAGAAACAGTAACAGATGCTGAACAAGATAAGGCATGTGCAAGGAAACTAAAAATTAACGATGTCCTGAACATTGATTGGCAATCTCAGACAAAGATCGATCAGGAAAATTGGTTTTGCGAGGTCAGCTTCAGGTGAAGAGGTCAGTTTCATACGGTTCATTTCAGAGTCAAAAAGAAACCTAGTTAATGTATACATGAACTAAGAAGGCCAGGCCACTTTATTCGCCAAGCTACCTTCACAGGCCTACGTGAGGGCAACACAAAATGGTGGCACAGAACAAAATGGAGTCAGACTCCAGAATGACAAAACCTCAGACCCTCCTTTTGCCATTACGTAGGCAATAACCTAAGACTCATGTTAATCTGAATCTAAGTCTATGTCGATATTCATTAGGTCATCAAGGTGTTGCTGTAGCATCATCTTCTTATTCTCTACTTCTCTCGGGACAGGTATCCGAACACACATAGTAGCACAAAGACTACAAATGGCGGGACCACACTGGATGCAAAGACAACAAGAGAAAAGAATGGTTAAAACCATACCAAAGAATGTCAGAGTCTTCCATCCCCATTTGGACAGCAGTCCCCAAAACCATCCCGTCAATGACAAGTCTCCTTCGTCTACATGGATAGACTCAGAGATTTTATACAACCTAGAGATGGCTTGGTACACTGTAGGGGCATTATCTGGTATGTAAACACAGCAACTGGATCCAATCAATTTTCATACTCCTCCTCGATCTGTAAGTATGATGTCTAATACCATAAGGTTCTGCAAAGTCATAAGGCTGTCTGCTTGAAGCTCAGCTGTAACATTACTAAGAGCACCTGCTGTCTCATTAATAGTAGCTTCAACAACGCGGACAAGCTGTCGAATATGCCTACTATTGATCATAGGACCCCAAAAGGGCAGGAAGTCCTTGAAGAAATCTCCTACTTAGTGTGCTGCAGTATCTTCCTGATTGAAGACATCTCTACCATATCTCGTTCTATGATAGTCTGAAGTAGTAGTGTATGTATGGGGAAGTAGAAACGCCACATAACACGTTCCTGAAAAATCAGGTGGCAACCATGTGTAGGCTCTGTCATGACAAACAAAATATATGCCTTAAGATGGCACAAACGGTGGAGAAGTCCGAGATGAATAGACATAGGTTTGAGCACACACACTCTTACCTAGCTGAGCTTTCGGATTCCGACCATTACCTTGCAAACAAAAGTGGCCTCGGTGGGGGACAATCCAAATAGGGGGAGACCTTTTTTGTCTCTCCTTCTCTGTCAAGCTGGTACTATGTCCAGTCACGTTCCAACCAATGTAAGCCTGCACCTCATCCTTAGGGATAGCATTATATGCATCAATATCTCGGATCATAGCTACTATTCCCCTTATCAAGGCACTATTGCTCGAGTTATCTTTAAGGGAACGTAAGGGGCGTACCTCATTTGCATAGATGAACATGGTCTAAAAAGTACAAAATCTTGTCTTAAGATCTATTCTCTCAACATCTCTTTCAGTTACAACAGATTCCATCCTCTAACATGCTGCTCGCGGCAATTTTCCTTCTTCACTCAAGTGTGCGCCCAGGCTGCCTAGACGTCCCTAGAACCGCAGACCTTTCGGCAATACGCGGGCCACCCCTTAAGTCTTATACCGCGACCCTGCAGCTGAACCCGGATGGTGGTTCAAAAACGAAAAAGAAAAATAGTCTCTTGTCTGAAAGAGTGTAATTCACAAAAATATACAGATTTTATTTGTCCTTTTTAGACCTTAAGTTGTAGCGTTCTTTACCAGGCACAGTTTGATCCTGAAAGAGTGTCTCTGGGTGCATAGTATCAAGTCTCAAACACGGCGGCACAGCTTCTTACAAGACTTCATCATCCGCACGTTCTGACTGAGCCCATTCCAGATGTGCATCGCTAAAAGGTAGAAATCTCGGAACCCTTTCACTCTCAGAATCGGCAACACCTTTCCGGACCCACTTATCGTACAGTAAGGGCAAAGGTATCTTCTTGCAATGGGTACCATGTACCCAGTTTTTCTTGCCGAACACCTTAATAGCAGTCCGAGTTGATAACAGGACTTGGTATGGACCGGTCCATCTTGGTTCCAAGTACTTTGACCTCTGGAAATTCCTGGTTAGAATCAAGTCGCCAGGTTGAATCGTGTGGCCTGCATCTACAGAAACTGAAAGCAAAGTGTCATGGACCTGTTGGTGAAGAACACGCAATTTAGCAGTCAAATCATCTAAGTAGTCAACCAACATAGGGTACTCGATATCACTGTACTTCTTAGGCCTCAGCACACCCCAGACATTCGCCGTACATCCAAAAAACAATCTCGTATGGGCTAAGCCCCACGCGAGAATGTACTGTTGTTCTCGTGGACAAAAGTGCCAATGGTAAGGCATCGGGCCATGTAAGACCAGAGCTCGCTTGCACCATGGCCAACTTCAGCTTCAGAGTGCCATTATAGCACTCGACCAAGCCTGCTGACTAGGGGTGATTCGCAGCATGAAATTTCTGTTTAATACCCAGACCCGCACATACTTTCTTCATATTCTGACCCACAAATTCACTTCCATTATCACTCCATACCATCCTTGGCAAGCCATATCTGGGAAATAATTATTTGAGCAAAACCTTGGCTGTAGACAAGGCAGTATTATCCTTTAGGGGGTAGGCCTCTATCCATCTGGAAAAGGCACAAACAACCACAAGGACATACTTCAAGTTATTGCATCTTTCCATATGAATGTAGTCTATCTGCAGCACCTCGAACAGATACCTTGGAGGAGCAAAATGACCCGCTGGAGTTGAGGTTCCCTACCAAGATTATACATCAATCAAATCATGTAGTGTTTAACAAAATTCTCAGCACACCTAGAAATTCCACCATTCTGCCATACCGGAGCCAACAACTTACAGATCCCTTTTGAACTAATGTGAGCCAACCCATGAGCCATAGTAACCACCGAAAGCACATATGCATCCGGCAACAACCATCGCTGGTGCTCTGACAACTCAACCCAACAGCCTGTTGATTCCTGTACTCTCTCTCCACATACTCAATTATTTCTCAGTAGCTTCTGCCTGAATCATCTTCACACTTTCTGTTTTATCTTCACACATTCCTCCTTCCACAACCCATCCGACTCGTCACATCTTTCGCCGTTTCTCTCGCTACTTCATCTGCAAACGCATTCCCTCGATCCACATCATCCGTAACCTTCTTATGCGCACTACACTTCACTATCGCAATTTGGGTCGGTATAGTAAGTGATTCCAGAAGTTCACTCACTAAGTGTCCATGCTGAATTTTCGTACCATGGAAAGTAGGAAATCCTCTCTCTTTCCACAAGCGACCAAAACTGTAAGCCACGCGAAATGCGTATTGGCTATCAGTATAAACATTCACTCTCTTTCCTTTTGACAACACACACGCTCTAGTCAATGCTATCAACTCCGCTGCTTGCGCTGAATTCTGTGCAATACGTGCTTTTTCAACAATCGTGTGCAAAGTTGTGACAGCATATGCTGCAGTCGTCTCTCCACTCGGAAGCTTAAAGCACGAACCATCTACACATAGGGTACCCTCAGGATTCGAAAAAGGAGTATCTTTCAGATCAACTCTACCCTTCGTTTCCTCCTCTGTCCGGAGAAAACAGTCATGCTTTTCCTGAGCATCTATCTCTACAAAAATCGGCAACAATGTAGCTGGATTCAATGTGTTGCACCGCTTGATGTGCACATGGCTAGCCAAAAGCGTCAACTCATAACCTGACAAACGCGCACTGGTAAGATGTTGAGGCTTCGTTCTATTCAATAGGGTATCCACTGCATGTGGGACCATCACAATCAATGTATTATCCAATACCAAACCAGCAGGCTGTCGGATAGAAACAGCCGCTGCCGCTGTAGCTCTTAGACAACTTGGCAACGCCCTAGCTACCGGATCTAAAGTAGCTGAAAAATACGCACATGGGCGCTGCTTGTCTCCAAATTGTTGCGTCAACACTGACAACACACAACCTTCTCTCTCGTGTACATAAAGTGTAAAAGGTTTACTGTAGTCGGGGGTACCCAACAACGGAGCAGAACACAATGCATCACGCAATTCAGAAAAACTCTTCTGACATTCGTCAGACCAAGGAAGAGGGTGGGGTGTTTTTACTTAAGAGTAAGTGCCAACAAAGGTTTCGCTAGCAAAGAAATATTCGGAATCGACTGTCTACAATACGAGGTGATACCTAAAAAAGCACGCACCTCTCTCTGTGTGCATGGCACAGTCATTTGGGCAATCGCTTGAATACGCTCAAAAACGTCCGCCCCATCTCGCTCCTCCCTTTTCCTGCCAAAGTCTTCGAGAAGATCGCCAACAGACAGCTTGCTGCCTTCCTCGAGACAAATGGATACCTCGACCCCTCGCAGTCCGGTTTCAGAGCCAACCACAGCATTGAAACCGCCCTCATCGCAGCCACCGACGACATCCGAGCCCTTCTCGACAACGGGGAAACAGCGGCACTCATCCTCCTGGACCTCTTCGCCGCGTTCGACACTGTCTGCCACCGCACCCTAGTCCAACGCCTCAGCAACACCGGCATCCAAGAGAAGGCATTGAAGTGGATCATCTCATTCCTCGCTGGAAGAACACAGAGAGTCCGCCTCCCCCCGTTTTGTTCCGAGGCCACCGAAGTCATCTGCGGCGTCCCGCAAGGATCATCACTCAGCCCCACCCTCTTCAACGTCTACATGAGACCTCTCACAGCCATCGCACGCCAACACAACCTCAACATCATCTCCTACGCCAACGACACCCAGCTGATCCTCTCCCTCACCAGAGAACCCGACACCGCCAGAACCAGCCTCTACGAAGGGATGAAAGACGTCGCCGAGTGGATGAAGAACAGCCGCCTGAAACTGAACTCAGACAAGACGGAAGTCCTCATCCTAGGACCATCACCCTCTGCCTGGGACGACTCCTGGTGGCCCCCAGCCCTGGGCACCGCCCCCAAGCCAACAGACCACACACGCAACCTGGGCTTCATCCTGGACTCCTCCCTCTCGATGACCAGACAAGTCAACGCCGTCTCCTCTTCATGCTTTCACACCCTCCGCATGCTCCGCAAGATCTTCCGATGGATCCCGATCGAAACCAGGAAGACGGTCACCCAGGCCCTTGTCACCAGCCGTCTGGACTACGGAAACACCCTCTACGCCGGAACCACAGCCAAGCTACAGAAAAGACTCCAACGCATCCAGAACGCCTCCGCCCGACTCATCCTGGACATCCCTTAACGCAGCCACATCTCCGGCCACCTGAGGAACCTGCACTGGCTCCCCGTCAACAAGAGGATCACGTTCAGGCTCCTCACCCATGCACACAAGTCTCTCCACAACCTGGGCTCCAAGTACCTCAACGACCGCCTGACCTTCCACACGCCCACCCGCCAGCTACGGTCTGCTAGCCTCGCCCTCGCCGCCGTACCACGCATCCGAAGAGCCACTGCCGGAGGCAGATCCTTCTCCTACCTGGCGGCCAAGACATGGAACTCCCTCCCCATCCACCTTCAGCTGACTCAGGACCACCTCGCCTTCAGGAGACAACTCAATACCTGGCTGTTCGAGCAGTAGCGGCCCCCTTCCCCCAAGTGCCTTGAAACCCTTCCGGGTGAGTAGCGCGCTATACAAGTGTTATGATTGATTGATTGATTGAATCGTCTTCCTTCCTTCGACAAGAGATGACCTAAGTAGGTCACTTCTTGGCGGCAATACTGCAACTTCGAAGGTGACACTTTATGATGAAGGTCAGACAGGTGTTGCAACAAAGAAAGAGTAACTTCTTTACAAATCTCTTCATCATCAGCAGCAACCAACAGATCATCAACATACTGGATAAGAGTAGCACCAGAAGGCAATGCAAGAGTATCAAGCTGAGTTTTCAAAGCCTGACTATAAATGGAGTGACTCTCACAATAGCCTTGAGGAGCGCGCTTAAACCGGAAACTGCTACCTCCTAAAGAGAAGCCAAAAATATCTCTAATTTCCTCAGCAATCGGAATACTGAAAAAAGCGTTCTTCAGATCAATAACAGAAAACCAAGCACCTGAGGCAGGGATCATAGTCAATAAAGCAGTAATGTCCGAGACAACAGGAAACTGTGGCACAACGATCTTATTGACCTCTCGAAGGTCGATCACAAACCGATACACAGGTGGCTGAGAAGAGTCAGTACGCTTAAGGACAGGCAGAACAGGACTGTTACACACATTACGTCTCGTTTCTTCAACCACACCTTTCACCAAATCATAGATAATCACTAAAAGAGCTCTTTGGCCATCACTGCAAATTTTGTACTGAGGAATGCGAGGTAATTTAGCATTCGACTTAAGAGTAACAACGTAGGGTGGAATCTGCAAGAGACCAACATCATTGGGACCTGTAGCCCAAAGTGTATCAGGGAGAGAACGCAGTTCCAGTGGAAGGCGATCCTTAGACAGATACATTGGGGAAATCACTTTCTTACCCACCGTAAGATGTATTCCCGAAGGAGAACAATGTAATGTCGCATGCAATCTTTTCAACAAGTCCAAACCCAACAGATTCTCGCCACAGCCAGTCGTTAGAATAAGGGGAGCCTCCAATTCACAGGGACCAATAGAAAGGGGCAAAGGACAAGAAACCGGGTTACGAACTGGGGCGCTAGAAAATCCTACTGAAATGTTGGTCAAGCCAGACAAAGGTGCGCCAGGGAGTTTAGAGTGCATGATAGAACTCTTTGCTGCACAAGTATCCAAACGAAAAGGTTCTGCCACGCCTGATGTAATCACTTCAACATAAGGTCCACTCTGGTCTACTGGAACTGACACTACTCCCTCCCTTTTCCATGGCTGTCCTAACTATCATTAAAACCAGCACTCTCACTTCCAACATAATAATCATCAGTGTAGTACTGAGCGGACTGAACGGTCGGAACATTCTGTTGGTCAAAATAATTCATAGAATTCTGAGGAGAAAAGGAACGTTCATTCTGGGGAAACGTACCACGTCCCCTACCCCTAGGTACTTGTTGGAAACCACTACGACCTCTCAGACCAGACATACCATTCACACGCTGTAGCAAGATCGGGCAACTATTCTTGAAGTGACCTTCTTCTTTACAATAAGCACACTGATTAGGGCCTAGCGGGAGTCGCGAAGCAAAAGACTCAGACTTCTGCAACAGTTTCTGAAACTGTGGGGGTTGTTGAAACTCGGAAGGTTGCCGAAACTGACGCTGATTAGGGCGAGGCGGATAAGCCTGCTGCAGAAGAACTTTCATTTTTAATTCTCTAGTCTTCTTCTCCACTTTATCCTTCTCATCTTTATCTCTATTCTCATAGTATTGTGCAGTAGCCAATATCTGGGCTGAAGAAGAAACAGCCCATGAACTCTCAGAGTCCTTTAACTTATTAGAAAGTTCAGGAAGTAAATTAAAAACAAACTTATCTACAAATAACCTCTGGCCACCTTCTGTACTCATGTCCTGACCACTATGATCAATGAATGTTTCCTCAAACCTAGTGAAGAAATCAGCGACACTCTCGTCTTTCTTTTGTTTGCATGCTGCTAACTTGTCCCAATTCGCCCGCAGAGGAGGCATCATAGTTTTCATTAAATTAATAATCCTACCAGGTAGTTCTGCAACTAAGGGTTCAGGTTTGGCACCTCCTACCTGCCGACCATCTAGAGCAGTAATATTAACCCACATATCTCCTAACTCTGGCGCGTGATCCTCATGACGGATCTTCGCCCATAAGGGTTACCCATCAACATATCTATGTCAGCTAAATTCATAACACACGCATCAACTGTCTGAGGCACAACTCCTTGTAATAACCAGCAGGATTTTTACGGGGGTCAGGCAAGGGCTGCTTAAGAGCTAGGACCTCAGCTCTCTTCCAAGGGACATGCACCCACACTCGCTGAAAATGAGCCAGTGCAGCCGCAATACCATGAGCGGCATCAGCCACAACTGCCTCTCTCCATACAGGGGGAACCTCTCTCATAGGATACTGCTTCACTTTTCTCCTCACAGAAGGGTCAGGTTCGAACAATGACTGAGGTGGAAGTCTAGACCTAAGAGTGAGTAGTGTCTCTACCGCTTCCTCAACGTCGGAACCCACTATCGTCCCTTTTGCAAATTCAGACTGAACATTAAGCAATTCCAGTGGAATTGAACCCAACTCATCTTCCCGCTCCTGACGAAGGAAGGTACACATGACATCAAAAACATACCTTTGTTTTGGTGCCTCCCACTGTAGGAAGATATCCATAACCACTTGTGGACTGTACTTGGAGGTATTCAAAACCCATCTATGAGCAAAGGAGATCTGACACTGCCCACTCTTCGGGACCCGGGAGCTGACTACGTCTCTGCTTATGTTCAGAAACAGGGGTCATATTCAGTAACCCAAAGAAGGGAGATAAAAGACTAGTGACAGTCTCAGTCCTTCGTTGCCGAGCAGAAGGAGAAGAAGTTGACATGAGGACAGGAGACAAAGTGTTTTGAGGCGACAGAGACGTAGGGACAGAAATAAGAGAAGTCGAAGATAAAGGAGTGTAAGGCAAAGGAGTTTGAGGCAAAGCTGGTGGCCCTGGAGGGGACTGCGCCGGGGGAGGAAGAACCACCTGTGAAGCAACGGGTGGCTGAACAACAACAGGGGGTTGAATGACAACAAGGGGTGCTATCTCAGTAAATGTGACATTAAAGGATCCTTTTCAGGGTCTTCAATCACATTTGAAAGGGGGGTGGCAAAGCTGGGTAACATTTGTCAATGGCCATGCAATGTTGTCTATCTGACACTTCAATTGCACAATCTTCTTTATATTCCTTAAACTGCCTAGCAGCTTGCATTACCTATATAATCCTTTCCTTCCTATCTCTCTTAGCTTGCTTAATTTCTCGCTGTTTGGCTTCCTTACACCAAAGGCAGAAAGAGTCAAACATCGCCGGCCGGGCTTTCTTCTTAAATAGCGCAACTTCTAGGTTATCTAAAACATCTGATTCAAAACTACCATGTTGGGGCCATCGTAAAACACCATCTTTCCTTGTATAACGGACCCATACTCCATTAAAGGTAATGGGACCTACACCATGCTTTGAATAGAGCTCATAAGTTGGAGTTCCAACCGGAGGTATCGGACACGAGTCCTCAAATCGGGAATCCCTATTACAACTACAACAAAACCATTTCCTAAATTTGCTAAAACCAGGCATCTTTTAGCTCACTAGTCTTGCTTCAAACTTCAAGGGGTTATCAAAAATGATACACTCGCAAATATACGAACCCCTCGGCTTCGACTATTGCAATGGCCAAATCAAAATCAAGAAACAAAACAAAGTTGTGGGAGCGACCCACTTATATTTAACCAAAATGTCTGTCACACCACCAGAAGACCGTCTAACGTCTCGCCTTACAAATCATCACAAGAGGGTCCAAGACAGGGCGACAGTCAGGGCAGCAGTCCTTCGCAGCCGTCGGAAAGGGGAAGCCTCGCAGAAAAAACCTTCGGTCCATGTCGACATGCAGGGGTCGATGAAGTGGCGGCCGTCCTCCAGAATTTCCCCACGGGGCTCCTCACAATCTTCGGGCTTGGACCAGTACCGCTGAAGTCGCCCCACGTTGGGTGCCAGTTGAAGAACTGGGGTTTAACCCAGCAGCGTCAGGGGCACGCCTAAGATCTTCGAGTTCACCTGTCTTGGTATACAGAGACACGGAATACTTCTGAATGGCATCAGAGACCAAGTTTATTAGCTGCAGCTAGTAACAGGGATCCTAGAAATACATCACAGTGTAAATTCTCAGGAGACTGCTCATGTTACTAAGGCGAGACGTCTCCTTTTATACCCAATATTCACATTATAAATGTACACCCACTGCACAAAATTCTAGCCAATAAGGTACATTTTCAAACAAAGTATCACATAACAAAAACTTAATTTACAGTATCCCAACCCAAAAAAGTTAATTATTAGGAATGTCCCAAATCCAATCTCCACAAGCCGGACAAACCTATAAGTGAAAGCATAACCCGTGTAATGTAGAAACATAAAAAAGAAACAGTAACAGATGCTGAACAAGATAAGGCATGTGCAAGGAAACTAAAAATTAACGATGTCCTGAATGAACATTGATTGGCAATCTCAGACAAAGATCGATCAGGGAAATTGGCTTTGCGAGGTCAGTTTCTTACAGTTCATTTCAGAGTAAAAAAAAAACCTAGTTAATGTGTACATGAACTAAGAAGGCCAGGCCACTTTATTCGCCAGGCTACCTTCACAGGCCTACGTGAGGGCAACACAAAATGGTGGCACAGAACAAAATGGAGTCAGACTCGAGAATTACAAAACCTCAGATGAGGGATGATAAGTAGATGTGATTGAAGAGAAGTAGGTATGACACGCCACCCTAATATATTATTTGCAATCAGCGCTAGAATGTAGGAGAATCCAGCCGGATCTCAGATCCACCAGTTATTATTGAACGGGATACAAGACCAGGCACGTGCCCAGTGAATTTTACTGTGCTCTGGACCTTCCCGTCTCCCGGTGCAGTGTGCTAACACACTGGTGCTGTTCAGGTGCATGCTGCGGTGCCTGCAGGGGTGAGGGGTATTCTCCAACTCTCCTTTATATCTGGGCCTAGTGCACTAAAAGGGCAATCAGCAACTCCCTTTGTCGGGCCAGGGGGACAGCAGTTGTATGTCAAAGGCACACAGCTGCAATTATACACCTTCATGCCAAAGCCTGACTGGCACCCATCACAGCAAACAAAGACACACAGCCTGTTACTTGACTATTTGCTGCTAGACAATCTGAGGTTTGTTGTACTCAAACTGTGTAAGAAGTGTGGTCTTCACAAGCCGTGTAGGAATGTAAGGTGTATCAGTCTCTGTAATTGTGTTAATGAATATTTTAACTGTATTGAAATGACAGCAGAGTTAGGAAACAAAGTGTAATGTTCTAAACATATGGATTGCAGATAGCATTCAGCTCTTTGATGCAGAGATGCATGTCTCTTGTTTTTAAACAGTTTATTGAGCAGTGCATCGAGAGCATAACAATCACATATAAACTACATTAACGGGAATCAGATAACATTAGGATAAAATCAATTTAATTGACTTTCCAAGCTGCATCTACTAAAATGATGCCAAGAAGAAAAGCTGCTTTTAGTTAAAAAAAAGTATCATATAGCTGCCAAGATATGTTTTAAAGAGCTATACAAAAAAAAGTGCCATTTGTTTTTTGTAATAAAGTGACCAGGTGTTAAAGTGCATGTACTAAAGTGCTAGAACTAGCCAGGTGCATCCTCCAAGCTTTTATTTAAATACTCCATGTATCACCAAACTTCGATATAAAAGAAAGCCTAGATTCCGTTTCTGGATAGTACTACTCATCTATCAAATGTTCTAGATTGCTCAAAAACGTTCTGTTTTCACTAAACTTCCTGGAAGCGCCCACTCGCATCGTATAGGCTTCTTCAAAGACCCTCGTCCGTTTCATTTTATTGCGCCATGTATTGTAGGTGGGAGCTTCCCTCGCCTTCCAATTCTGGAGAATTAGAGAGCGAGCTGCTACTAAGGCAATAGCAAGAAAAGTCTCCTCGGGTTTTCAAGTTTGTCCTATCTTTACTAATTCCGAGCAGGGCCGCGGCCACCTCAGCCTCGGGCGCTATCTGCTTCAATGCAGGTGCATGACTCACTGAGCTATAATAGCGCCTCTGTACTTCACAACACAAGGATCTCGGCACCACTTAGCTATCTACCCCACATAAAATATGCTGTTCCTACAGATGTGAAAATAAACTTATTTACACAGGTGGGTTGTCAACATCCCAATTGCCTTTTTCCTCTAATAAAATGAATGCCATAACATTGGTAATAATTGAAAATAAAATTAATACCTTTAAATTGTTAATAATTAAAACCTCTCAGCCAATCCTTGGGATACAATTCAATCAAGAACATTAATTGTATAATGGGTAAATGCTAAACATATTCCTCTTTTTAATTTCAACGTTACTCCCGGAGAACAGATAATGATTTCAGATTCTGCCACAAGAGGGCGCCCTAGGATTTAGCTCAGAATAAAGCGTAGTTCTGTTTTTCTCGCTCTCTGCGCTGATTCCAAGCTCAGTAATGCACCGACAGGCTGCACAGCAGCGCCTGGTTGGAACCTGCCACTGCTCCGTGCAGACATCAAACCAGCTCTTCGAGGCGCTTCCTGAGAGTACACACCGTCCCTGCACTTCTTCATCACGAGATATACCTGTCAGTTCATCTATGTTTCCATCCATTTCTTGTCTCCTGTTCTCTTTTTTGACGTAGCAGTGACCAGTCAGGCCACAACATCCAGAGATGCTTTGAGACTGGGGCTAGATAGAGATTGAAATTGCTTAAGGCTAGGTAGGTTGGACAGCCAATCTCGCTATACACAAGTTTGTTTCAAATCGTGAAGCGTCATCACTTAGGATGGCGCGCAAAGTTTCCCACTTCACCAAAGCAAACATTAACTTTTTCTTGGACACAGGATATTCGTCGCCTCCCACCTGAGCTGAAGGTTGCAGGGAATTGTTTCACAAGTTTCTCTGCTACCACACACAGAAGTCCTTGGTCTTGAGTGGCAGTGGGGAGTGCAGCATCCCTATTACTCACCCTTCATCCCTACTTCTCATTTATCATCCCTTCTTCTCATCCATCATCCTTACTTTTCTTCCATCATCTCTACTTCTCACGCCTCTTCCCTGCTTCTCACCCTTTATCCCTACTTCTCATACATCATCCCTACTTCTCATCCATCATCCCTACTTCTCATCCATCATCCATGCTTCTCATCCATCATCCCTGCTTCTCACTCATCATCCATACTGCTTTTCCATCATCTCTACTTCTCATTCCTGCTTCTCATCCCTACTTACCACCCATCATCCCTACTTATTATCCATCATCCCTACTTCTCATCCATCATCCATGCTTCTCATCCATCATCCCTGCTTCTCATCCATCATCCCGACTTCTCACCCATCATCCCTACCTCTTTTCCATCATATCTACTTCTCATCCCTGCTTCTCATCCCTACTTATCACCCATCATCCCTACTTATTATCCATCATCCCTACTTCTCATCCATCATCCATGCTTCTCATCCATCACACCTGCTTCTCATCCATCATCCCGACTTCTCACCCATCATCCCTACCTCTTTTCCATCATATCTACTTCTCATCCCTGCTTCTCATCCCTACTTATCACCCATCATCCCTACTTATTATCCATTATATCTGCTTCTCATCCTGACCTCTATTCCATCAACTCCACTTCTCACCCATCATCCCTACTTCTCTTCCATTATCTCAACTTCTCATAACCCATACCTGCTTCTCATCTCTACTTCTCATTGATCATCCCTGCTTTTTATCCCCACTTCTTATTCACCATCCTACTTCTCATCCCTATTTCACATTCACCACCCCTCCTTCTCAATCCCTGCTTCTCATTCTTACTTGTCATTCTTACTTCTCACTCACCATCCCTACTTCTCATCATCATCCTTTCTTCTCATCCCTCATCCCTTCTTCTCATCCGTGATCCATACTTCTCAACCATGATCCCTACTTCTCATCCCTCTTCCCTAATTATCATCCATCTTCCCTACATCTCAGCCTTCATCCCTACTTCTCATCCATCATTCTTATTGCTCATCCTTACTGCTCATCCTTCTTCTGAGGTTCCGTGACGATTGTAAGTGGTGTTTTCAGCTCGCACGAATATAGTCGAGTCTGGTATCTATGAACCGCAAATGACGAGTTTAGTAAGTGTGCGCAGTTTCGCTGTGCTAACTTAAATCGTTCGTTTGTTATGTGGGTTTTTCATCTGTACCCACGGGTTCCATCTTAGATACGGCATCCATTTTGTCTCTTGCCCTCAAGTAGCCAGCGAACGGACGTTGTCCGCTTCGCGACCCTGGGACTCCCAAGATATTAGCGGAAGACACATGTTCTTTGTGAGTGTCTTTATGACGAGGGGGTTGCTACTGTAAGGCAGGTGGCGCCGCTCGAGGCTCATCTTGCCGCACAGGCTTATTGTCTCAGCCGTGCATCTCATTAGGCACGTCCCTTTGATGCCTGTATCTCGTGTTTCCCGTTACCTCCCCTTTTACACCCTTTCCGATCTCCCCACTGTCTCCGTCTTCCTCTACACCTGTCCTTGTTCCTATTTCGATCTGTTTTACTGCTGATTGGAATTTGCTAATGGTGGGAAGATGGTTTTTACAGTTGGGAACCGCCAAAAGTTTCCGCACTTATGTTCCGGACCTCATGTGTTTCAAAGTGACCAAAGCGACCCCTCTGGGGGATAATGGTGGGAACCGGGTTGTAAACTTTTGTGTTCAATGTTATCCTATGGGTAAAAACTGTATAAAAGGAGCGATCCACAGAACCAATTTGAAGCAGTCTCCCCAAGTTGCACGCTGTGTACTTGTCGTGATCTCTGTGTTCCCTGCAGCAAATAAACCTTGAATCTTTGACGTCGAAGGAAGTGTCCCGTGTCTCTGTCATTTGTACGCCGGAGCAGGTTACCCACAAAAGTTTCAGGTGTTGTGCCCTGGCACCGCTGGGTCTTACAGAACCCAGTCCTTCAGTTGGCGCCCAACGTGGGGCTGCATCAGTGGTACCGGTCCAAGCCCGACGATCGTGAGGAACTTCGTGTGAAATCTCCGAGGGAAGGTGCACTCCGCTTCATCGATCCTGTTGTCGAAATAAGTGGCCCGAAGACTTTTCCCGCGAAGATTCCCGCCTCCGGACGGCTGCGACGGACTGCTGCCCTGACTGTAGACCTGTTTTGGCGCCTGGCGTAGACCTTGGTATAGCGAGACGATTGACGGGCCTTCCTGGTGACGCCATCGATTTTTGAGTTAAGTATTTGTGGGTCGCTCCCATAGTTCTTGGTTGTTGACACTTTAGCGAGTGTCTTTGTTGTTAACGCTGTGTGAGTGTTTTTGTCGGTGACACTTTGCTAGCGTACTTTGTTGTGTTGTTTGACGACTGCAGCCGCCAAAAACCGAGGGTTTTGTTCTTTGCTGGGACTTGGTAAATCCCGTAACCCTTGAAGTTTGTGAAACTCGGCTAGTGTGCAAGATGCCTGGTCGTAGTACTTTGTTTAGTTGTTTCAGACCTTGTGGTATGGATTCCCGACTGGAGGACTCGTGTCCGATACCTCCGGTTGGAACTCCCACGTATGAGCTCTATAGTAAGCATGGGTTAGGCCCAGTTACCTTTAACGATTACTGGATTAAATATACGAAAAAGGACGGCGACCTTCGTTGGCCACCTCATGGTAGCTTCGAGGCCCCGATCTTAGATAATCTAGAGATTAAATTGTTCGAAAGAAAGTCAAGGCCGGCCATGTTTGATGCCTTTCGGTTGTGGCGCAAAGAAGCCCGACAGAAAGAAATCAGACAGACTAAACGTAATCAGCGAGATAATGTTGCTACCATAGTGAAGAAAGCAGAGCAGTTTCAGCGAGATAAGGAGGTTAAGGATAAGGAAGTGTTTGACCGATTACAGCGTATGACTGTAGATAAATGTTACCCCGCTTTACCAACGGAGTCGGAAAAGAAGGAAGAGCCAGTTGAGGATCCCTTAATGTCTTATCTTATGAAGTCGCCACCTCCGTACGTACAGGGTACCGCAGCTCCTGTGGTCCCTGCCGTACCTATTCTTCCGCCTATTCCTCCTCCGCCTGTTCCTCAACCTGCACCCGTTCTTCCGACTGTTCCTGCTCTTTCGTCTGTTGCTATCCCTACTGCTCCTCCGCTTCCACATACTCCTGTTCCCGCTACTGCTCCTGCTACTGCTCCTGTTTTGTTAACTCCTGCTGTTGCTACTGTTTCTACTCCTTCTCTTGTTAGTCCTGTGTCTTATTCTTCTCCTTCTACTCGTAGTCGCACTTCTCCTCTTGCGGCTAGCTTCTTTCATTCGCTCGGACCTGTTCATGGGTCCGCTGGTTCCGATGGTCCTCAGAGACGTAGTCAGCTTCCTGGAAACAGAGAACGCGTTGCGCTATATAATATGGCGATGGGTTGGATGGTAAATCCTCAGAGAAGTCCACCCCGTGTTGTCCTCGAAACATTTTGTCAATTCAATATACCAACCCAGAGATATGTGTTTAACGAAATGTGCAAGTTCCTTTATGATCGAATAGCGGCCGATGCGCCTGACGAGGTGCTGACCGCTCTGTCTGATCTTCAGCTTCAGTTCGCAAATGGACTGATAGTGGATACCAATGTTCGACGTGCTGTTGAACGATTGCTATCTCTTCGTCCGGCTCCCATCCCTCATGCATTGTTCGTTGAGGATATTGAAAAACAAGACGAGTCTGGCCAATACCCTATGCGGGAAGTTCCACCAGTGTGGATGCCAGGTGATGCCACTGCTATTCCTATTATTCCGCCGCATTTCCAGAGGGTATGGATACATCTCCCATGGAAACGCTCGGAAGTGTTGCAGGTGAAGCAATCTTTGCCTGACCCTCGCAAAAATCCTGCAGGGTATTACAAAGAATTATCGCAGCTCGTAGACGCTACGATAATGAATCTTGCCGATATCGACATGTTGTTTGGCAATGTCGTACCGCAACCGGTATGGGCTAAGATTCGTCAGGAAGATCACGCAAATGAACTAGGTGGTGATTGGGCGGCCATTGTAGCGGCAGATGGGTTGCAAGTTGGTGGCGCTAAGCCTGAACAGTTGATTGCTGCTCTCCCTCAAAGAATAATAACGCTAATGAAAACTCTAATGCCAGCTATGAAGGTGAATTGGGACAAGTTGTCAGCTTGTAAGCAGAAGAAAGATGAGAGTGTTTCCGACTTCTTTACGAGGTTTGAGGAGGCATTTATCGACCATAGTGGACAGGATATGGGTACTGAGGGTGGTCAGAGATTGTTTGTGGATAAATTTGTTTCGAATTTATTGCCCGACTTGAGCAATAAATTGAGAAATTCGGAAAGTGCATGGGCCGTTTCTACTTCGGCTCAGATATTGGCTACGGCGCAATATTATGAGAATAGAGAGAAAGAAGAGAACGACCGTGCTGATAAAAAGACGAAAGAGTTAAAAACTAAAGTGTTGCTTCAGCAGGCGTATCCTCCGCGTTCAAATCAGAATGCGTCCCAACAGAATAGATCGCAGTCGCAATCGAATCGATCGCAGCCGCGTAATGACTCCTCCTCCCAAAGATCTTCGTTAGGGTACAATCAATGTGCTTATTGTAGACAGGAGGGACACATTAAATTCAATTGCCCTGTTTTGAATGAACGTAACAATGGTAACTCATCTAGAGGAGGTCGTGGTGGTTCACAGCAAACATCACGTGGTAGAGGTCGTGGTGCACAGAATGATCGCTCAGACAACTCGTCTACTTCTAATAATTGTTTCGATCAACGTGGATCATCGCAAGGACGATCTGCGCAGTACAATGCAGACGATTATTACGTCGATCAGGGAACTGACGACAGTAATTACTAGGACAGCCATAGACAAGGAGAGGGAGTGGTATCAGTTCCGGTTGATCAGAGAGGGCCTTACGTCGCAGTTGCTACATCGGGCGTCGTTGAGCCTTTTCTGTTGGACACTGGTGCAGCGAAAAGTTCTATCATGCATTCGAAACTCCCTGGCGCACCTTTGTCTGGCTTAACAAATGTTTCCGTTGGATTCTCTGGCGCCCCCGTTAGCAATCCAGTTTCGTGCCCTTTGCCCCTTCAAATTGGGCCACGTGAGCTAGAAGCTCCGTTGATTTTAACCACGGGTTGTGGCGAAAATCTTTTGGGCCTGGATTTGCTTAAACGTTTGTACGCAACTTTGTATTGTTCTCCTGCGGGTGTAAAGCTTACGTTAGGAGAGAGGGTTGTCTCTCCTATGTATTTGTCCCTCGATAAGCTCCCACCGGAATTGAGTTCTCTTCCTGCGTCTTTGTGGGCAACAGGTCCAAATGACGTGGGCCTGCTTGATATCTCCCCTTATGTTGTTCAGTTGAAATCTAATGTGCGGCTGCCACGTATTCCCCAATATCGTATCTCCCTTGATGGTGAACGAGCACTGTTAGCGATCATCTATGATTTGATCGAGAAAGATGTTATTGAAGAGACTCGGGGAAACGTGTGCAACAGCCCTGTGCTGCCCATTCTTAAACGTACTGATCCTTCAAAACCGCCTGTTTATCGTTTTGTAATCGATTTACGGGAAGTAAATAAAATTGTGGTTCCTCAATTTCCTGTTGTGCCTGACATCACGGCGCTACTGACTCTGATTCCAGCTTCTGCATCATGGTTTTCGGTGATTGACTTGAAAAATGCGTTTTTCAGCATCCCGATTGCCGAAGAGAGCAGGGACCTTTTCGGTTTCTCTCTCGGTGGACGCAGCTTCCGGTTCAAACGCGCTCCTCAGGGCTACTGTGAAAGTCCATCTATTTACAGTCAAGCCTTAAAGGGTCAACTTGATGCGTTTAGGTTGCCGGTTGGTGCGGCCTTGATCCAATACGTCGACGACTTATTGGTGGCTGCTGATACTCAGGACGTTTGCAAAATTGCTACGGTGTCGTTGCTGCAACATCTCTGTGAGTTAAATCATAAGGTGTCACCTTCTAAACTCCAATATTGTTGTCAAGAAGTAACCTATCTAGGTCACTTATTGTCAAAGGAGGGAAGGAGGTTGACCCCAGAGAGAATTGCAGCGATTGTGCGAATGGCTGTGCCAAAAACCCAAAGAGATGTGCGTGCCTATCTAGGTATCACGTCGTACTGCAGGCAATGGATTCCTAATTTTTCATTGCTAGCGAAACCATTGGTGGCTCTTACGTGCAAGGATGTTTCAACTCCTTTACCATGGACGGAAGAATGTCAGAAAAGTTTTTCTGAACTGCGTGATTCATTGTGTTCGGCTCCTGTGTTAGGTACTCCTGACTACAGTAAGCCGTTTACATTATATGTTCACGAGAGGGAGGGTTGTGCTTTGAGTGTCTTAACGCAACCTTTTGGTGGTAAGCAACGTCCATGTGCATATTTTTCCTCGACCTTGGACCCAGTAGCTAGAGCATTGCCGAGTTGTTTACGAGCAACAGCGGCAGCTGCGGTCTCCATCCGACAATCAGCAGGATTGGTCATGGATAATATGCCTACGGTGATGGTTCCACATGCAGTCGATACTCTTTTGAATCGAACGAAAACTCAGCACTTGACGAGTGCGAGGTTGTCTGGGTACGAGTTGACGCTCTTGGCAAGCCACATTCAGATAAAACGTTGTAACGTTCTGAATCCGGCAACTTTGTTACCAATTAGCACAGAGTCAGATGAAGTAGCAGAACATGATTGCTACTTGAGGACTGAAGAGGAAACAAAAGGTCGAGTGGACCTTAAAAACACCCCATTGGAAGATCCGGATGGCACACTGTATGTGGATGGGTCATGTTTTAAGTTGCCGAATGGCGATGTGACTACTGCTTATGCTGTTGTAACATTGAATACTGTTGTTGAGACTGCAAGGTTGAATCAAAATTCTGCTCAAGCTGCAGAATTGATTGCTCTTACTAGAGCATGTGTGTTAGCGAAAGGGAAACGTGTGAATGTGTTTACTGACAGTCAATACGCGTTTGGTGTTGCTCACAGCTTTGGACGATTGTGGAGAGAGAGAGGTTTCTTGACGTCGCACGGTACGAAGATTCAGCATGGCCAGCTTGTGAATGATCTTTTGGATGCATTGACTTTGCCTACGCAAGTTGCGATTGTTAAGTGTAGTGCGCATCGTAAGGTGACGGATGATGTTGGTCGTGGTAACGCGTTTGCTGATGAGATTGCTAAGGAGACTGCCCGGAACCTTAGCACTCGAATGTATGTGACGAGTTCGGTTAGGTGGCCTACAGAATTGAGTATGTGTGAAGACACTATCGAGAGTGTGAAAGCAATTCAGAATGAGGCCACCGAGACTGAAAAGACGAAGTGGAAAGAAAGTACGGGAAAGTTGGATGCGAATGGCTGTTGGATTGATTTGTCGGATCAGAAAAGATGGTTGTTGCCTGATGCGTATGTGCTGGCCGTTGTGACAATGGCACATGGGTTAGCACATATTAGCACGAAAGGTATTTGCAAGTTGCTATCTCCTGTGTGGAAGAATGATGGCATTACGAAATGTGCTGAACGTCTGGTGAAGAATTGTATGGTGTGCATAATGTACAATCCTGGCAAAGGAACCCCAACTCCTCCTGGCAGTTTTGCTCCCCCTTCGTATCCCTTTGAGGTGATTCAATTGGACTTCATCCATATGGAGCGATGCAATAACCTGAAATACGTTTTAGTTGTGGTTTGCGCATTCTCTCGATGGATTGAGGCCTATCCCCTCAAAGACAATACTGCTTTGTCTACTGCGAAAATCTTACTGAAGGAATATTTTCCTCGGTATGGAATGCCTAGAGTCGTGTGGTCAGATAACGGAAGTGAGTTTGTTGGAAGTGTGATGAAGAGTGTGTGTAAGGGCCTTGGAATTAATCAGAAATTCCACAGCGCCAATCATCCTCAGTCAGCTGGATTGGTTGAAGGGTACAACGGCACCCTTAAACTAAAGTTAGCGAAGATTCAGGCTACGACCGGTCTTTCGTGGCCTGACGCTTTACCTTTGGCATTACTGTCAACTAGGGCGACTGTACACTCCCGAGTAGGGCTTAGTCCCTATGAAATAGTGTTCGGCCGTCCTGCGAATGTGTGGGGGGTTCCTAGGCCAGGAATGTTTTCTGATCTTGAGTACCCAATGTTGATCGATTATCTACATGACTTGACTGCTAAACTGAGGTTAATTCACCAACAGGTTTACGACGCATTGCCGACGCAGACAGAGGGTCCAGGCCACCAGCTCCAGCCCGGAGACTGGGTGGTGACAAGGAACTTTTCACGCAAAAATAACCTGGACCCGAGGTTCACCGGACCCTACCAAGTGCTCCTGGCCACGAGGACTGCCGTTCGTCTCGAGGGACGTAAGAATTGGGTGCATGCTACGCACACCAAACGAGTCCCCATCCCTTTGCCGGCAGACCCGTGGGTAAGGAGAGGCATTGCGTCATCTGAAACAGAAACATTGCCGGCGTTTGTGCCTTTTAGCGACGCACAGCTTGTTGAAGAATCCTCAGCGCAGCAGAAAGACACTGTTGAACAATTAGCATCAAAAGACTCAAGACCAGAACACTCAACTGATCAGCAGGACGCTGTCTCTTCAACGGATCCTTTGTTTGACGAGCAGACACGTCCTGGGAAAACTCGATACTTTTTGCGATCTCGCACTAAGGACAAATAAAAAGATCTTGCTTTGCTGTATCGACGACTGCATTACCCTGTTTTCCGTGATCAGTTTTGAACTTTCGTATTACTGTAATTATTTTTGTACATATATTTTGAGCTTCACTCCTTGTATCTTTTTGCCTTTACAGCTGAGAGACTTTGTTTTGCATATATACATATTGTGCATTGAAGGCCGTAGGGCCGCGCGCGTACTTCCTTCTGGACGGTAGGTCTTGACGCTAGGTTAAAGGCCGTCGGTTCCTGGGAACTCCTAGGGATTGACTATTGCTGCACAGAACGAAGTGCGTCAAGAAACGTTGCGGACGGTCGTAGGGAATGGCATTCTCGAAGCTGAATGATTTAGAGGGAGCTCAAGTCCACAGATTCAAGCTGCAGCAACTCAGTCGTACCAAATGTTTCATATTCCAACTGTTTGTATTGTTTTTGACTGCTTCTGCATTATTGGCGGGTGGGGTGTATTATACGATGTCTTACTTCTTACCTGCTACACCTACTCCTACTCCTTACCCTAATCTTACCTCTACTGCTTCTCCCCATTCTTTTCATATGTTACCGGAACACGAGCAGGCTAGACGTGTAGAATTCCGCAACAATTCCTTTATTCAGCTCCTCCATCAGCATCAGTTAGTGGTTAACACTACTAATTGTTGGGTGTGTGGGTTGATGCCACATACTACGGATAAGGGAATTCCATATCTGGTGTTACCGTATAGTTCCCAAGGGTCAGCTCGAGCATTTCAAACAATGTTTCGAAGCGCACTGGGTTTCCATCCCATTCGAGAACCACGTTCCCCCTACTCTGGTCCTACCTCGTACCAAAAACCTTTGTCAATAGCAATAGAGGATTTAGATAGCGATATCTATGATCCCTCGCTTATTCCCGAAGAAGAGGTACAGGCCTATAGGGTCCTAAGTAGAGGTGAATATAGTGTGTTCACTAGCGAAAAGCAGCTTAAAAGCTCGCCTCCGATATGGGTCGTACCCCACACTGGTAATTTTTGTCTTATGGGTCGTGGCCGAAGATCGCAAGCCCGACTTGGAGCAAGTGCTTGCACTGAAAATTACATTCTGCCGATGTCCTCGTCCCCTGTGTTTCTGGCTGCCAAGGGTACATACTTTATCTGTTATGATCGTGCATACACATGGTTGCCCGCTGACTTCATGGGCTCATGTTTCATTGCAAATCTGTTGCCTCCGACGTTTACTGTAGATGCCGATTATCATAAGACTAGAGTTGTACGAGGCGTAATTAGCGAAGAGGATACTGCCGGTCAAGAGGCAGGAGACTTTTTCAAGGGTTTCCTCCCGTTTTGGGGACCTATGGTCAATAGTAGGAACCTGAGACAGTTGACTCGAGTGGTGGAATCGACAGCTAATATTACTGCCAGTGCCCTTGGTAATATCACCACAGAACTTCAGGCGGAGAGACTTATGATGTTACAAAACCGTATGGTTTTAGATGTCATCTTAGCAGATCGAGGTGGGGTATGTAAGGTGATCCATTCGAGCTGCTGCATTTTCATTCCAGATAATGCTCCTACTGTCTATCAAGCCATCTCGAGGTTGCATAAGATCTCCGAATCCATACACGTGGATGTAGGGGATTGGACGCTACTTGGATGGTTTTGGGGCCTGATGTCGACTTGGGGTTGGAAAATTCTGATGATCATCGGATTCGTTGTAGTGTTCCTGTTCACGTGTTGCCTTTGTGTACAGTGTGGTCCTGCCTTATGTGGCCTCTGTGCTACAACGTGTATGAGACAACCATCTGTTACCAAAGGGACTCGGTTGGACAGAGCTATGCTACAGCAACATCTCGATGGTCTGATGAATATCGAATATGATTCCGACTAGTGCTTGCCTACATGAGGGCAAAAGGAGCGTCTGAGGTTCCGTGACGATTGTAAGTGGTGTTTTCAGCTCGCACGAATATAGTCGAGTCTGGTATCTATGAACCGCAAATGACGAGTTTAGTAAGTGTGCGCAGTTTCGCTGTGCTAACTTAAATCGTTCGTTTGTTATGTGGGTTTTTCATCTGTACCCACGGGTTCCATCTTAGATACGGCATCCATTTTGTCTCTTGCCCTCAAGTAGCCAGCGAACGGACGTTGTCCGCTTCGCGACCCTGGGACTCCCAAGATATTAGCGGAAGACACATGTTCTTTGTGAGTGTCTTTATGACGAGGGGGTTGCTACTGTAAGGCAGGTGGCGCCGCTCGAGGCTCATCTTGCCGCACAGGCTTATTGTCTCAGCCGTGCATCTCATTAGGCACGTCCCTTTGATGCCTGTATCTCGTGTTTCCCGTTACCTCCCCTTTTACACCCTTTCCGATCTCCCCACTGTCTCCGTCTTCCTCTACACCTGTCCTTGTTCCTATTTCGATCTGTTTTACTGCTGATTGGAATTTGCTAATGGTGGGAAGATGGTTTTTACAGTTGGGAACCGCCAAAAGTTTCCGCACTTATGTTCCGGACCTCATGTGTTTCAAAGTGACCAAAGCGACCCCTCTGGGGGATAATGGTGGGAACCGGGTTGTAAACTTTTGTGTTCAATGTTATCCTATGGGTAAAAACTGTATAAAAGGAGCGATCCACAGAACCAATTTGAAGCAGTCTCCCCAAGTTGCACGCTGTGTACTTGTCGTGATCTCTGTGTTCCCTGCAGCAAATAAACCTTGAATCTTTGACGTCGAAGGAAGTGTCCCGTGTCTCTGTCATTTGTACGCCGGAGCAGGTTACCCACGAAGGTTTCAGGTGTTGTGCCCTGGCACCGCTGGGTCTTACAGAACCCAGTCCTTCACTTCCATACTTTGCACCCATCATCCTTATTTTGTATCTCTACTTCTCATACATCTACCCTAGTTCACATCCCTACTTCTCACCCATCATCCTTACTTCTAATGCATCATCCCTACTTCTTATGCCTGCTCCTCACCCATCATCGCTACTTCTCATTCCTCATCCCTCAGTCATACCAACACTCTTTCAGTGTTGTGAGACACCCCTTTGCGCTGATTGATTGGCAACAACCAATCAGAGTTAAGAGACAGGGCTGCATTCTATTGGCCTAGCCACTGAAACAAAACAACCCTCTCATTGCACATGCGCTTAAGGACAGAGGGGAGGTAATACAGCTGGAGTTTGCTTCAGTGAATCCAAGGCTGGTCAGCATTTCATTTTATTTAAGTGTGTTTCTGTTTATACACGCCTCTAAGGAAAGCTCTGATGTTTGGGGGAAGACAAGGGGCCTCCCCTGGGCCATTTATCAATACTTGGAGCAAGAACTATAGGGTTCATCAGGAAATATCATCTGGTTTCAGTTTCATATGTAACAACTCTGTCCAGGCCTTGCCCTTCCTGGTTTCCTACATAACTGAAGCCCAGCCCCTGAAATCTGCAAACTGCAAGGAAAGAAAAAACACACAGCCTCAGAGCTAAAGGCAGCCACAGACTAAAACATATTATTTGTTACAAAAACAACTGGAACCAGAAAAGGTTTGTGCTGGACTGTATTATTACCCTGCTTCCAAGTGTTGATTTACAGCCCTGGAAGGCCCCTTGGTTTCCCGATCCATCAGAGCTTTCACAGAACTCTGGGTAAATAGAAAAACACTTAAATAAAATGAAATGCCGGACAGCCTTGGATTCAATGGAAGCAAACTGCACAGTGTGCAATGAGACATAGAGCCCAGTCCTCTCTCTTAACTCTGATTGGCTGTTGCAAACCAATCAGTGTAAAGGTGTGTTTCACAAAACGAAAAGTGTGTTAATATGACTGGGGGGTGAGGATTGAAAAGTTGGGAGGATGGATGAGGTATGAGAAGTAAGGAAAATGGATGAAAAGGTGGGATGAAGAATGAGAAGTAGGGATGGTGGATGGGACGCAGGATGAGCAGTAGGGATAATGGATGCTAAGCAGGGATGAGAAGTAGGGATGGTGGACAAGAAGCAGGATGAGAAGTAGGGATGAAAAATGTGACGTAAGGATGTAGGTAGGAAGCAGGATGAGAAGTAGAGATGAAGCATGAGAAGTAGGGTTGGTGGATAGGAAGAAGGATGTTTAGAACGGAGAATAGATGAGAAGTAGGGATGAGAAGTAGGGATGGTGGATAGGAAGCAGGATGAAAAGTAGGGCTAATGAATGAGAAGGAGCGATGAGAAGTAGGGATGGGGATAGGAAGCAGGATGAGAAGTAGAAATGAAGAATTAGAAGTAGGGATGGTGGATAGGAAGAAGGATGATAAGTAGGGCTAATGAATGAGAAGGAGCGATGAGAAGTAGGGATGGGGATAGGAAGCAGGATGAGAAGTAGAAATGGAGAATTAGAAGTAGGGATGGTGGATAGGAAGAAGAATGATAAGTAGGGATACCAGATGAGAAGGAGCGATGAGAGGTAGGAATGATGGAAGAAAACTAGGGAAGAGTTATATTGGTGATGGATGGAAGTAGTGACAATGGATGAAAAATAGGGATGAGAAGTGGGGATGAGGAGTGAGGAATGAGGATGTTCTAAAATGGAGGCTGCAGAGTAGACTCTTCTGGACCCTCTTCCGCAAGGTGTGAAACTCCTGGTGGGCACAGAACGCAACTGGCAAGTTATGCACTAAGGGAAAGCAAGGGGGGCAGCGACTTCAGACTGGGGTCAGGGGCTATGGACCATAAACAGCATTTTACATGTTTCGCGGTTCACTGTCCAATGTCAACAGCACTATCTTAGATGATTTCATCAAATACACCATCAGTGTGCTACCAGTGGTGTCATTTAAGATGCCATGAGTGATGTCATATGTGAGGTCATTAGCTGTGCATGATGCAGCAGCAAGTTATGGTTAGTGCACATATAGTCGCTGAAAAAACAAATCTAAACTTAGCTTCACTCTAACCTTTGTTTCTAGCAAATGTTTGTATTTTTGGATCATATACCACATGCCACAGTGCCCTTCACCCAAACCAATAATAGCCTGCCAGCCTGACCCTGCTGTGCATAGCCTTCAGCCTTGCTGGTGGGGTTTGGCAACAGGGACTGGCTTGTGGGCACGTCTGTGCCCAACACTCCGCACTCCATTAAACTCTGCTATGCATAGCATTTGGCTGTGCATTGTGCGGGTCACCGGCAAACTTGGCGTTTAGCCAGACCTGGTCACAGGTTTCAGCGGATGACCGTTCACCTCTGCAGATACACTTTGGCCACGCGCAGTGAGGGTTGGCCACAGGTGGCTATTCTGTGGCA